>NW_028085930.1:58633-658633 GCF_014824575.4 Sturnira hondurensis | reverse complement strand
TATGTTTATCTCTATCTCTGTTGTTTTCTGTGTCCTTTTGATTCTGTTTTTCTGGAAAACCTCATTTTCCAGTTGGTTCCAGTCTTAGCTGTTTTGTCTCTTTGTGCTCCCTCAGAGGACTTGGTCTAAGTTTTGACCCATAGGAGATGGAAACAAATATGTGCTCTTGCATTGGCTTCTCTTCAGGGGGAAGAATTACCAAGTAGGGTGGGAATCTCAGTTCTTTCATTAGAACCATGACCTTGTATGGTTTCCTTAAGTTCCCTGGGCCTCTACAACTTCATCCATGAAAGGAAGCCCATGTTTTCCTCTCAAGGGAGTAATTGTGAGGGTTTAATGATATCGTAACTCCAAAGCCTGGCACATAGTAGGCCCTCAGGCATGTCTGTACCTGATTCATTATGTAGTGGTGGTAGTTGAACAAAGGCAATTACAAAAAGAGTTTTAGACAATTACATTTACTAGCATAAATTCTAAAGTAAGTTAAGGGCTGGTTTTAGGGGTTAAGGATGTTTAAAATGCAGTGAGGTATGAGCTATGGAAGTAATAATAATCTTGGGGAATTACAGATATAACAATTTAGTGCACACTTCAGTCCAATAATGTTGTTCAGTAGGAAAGACATTTTGGGTGGAAATATGAGCTGGCTCTTTGCAGCTGAATGAGAACATTAAAAATATCACAGTCTTTTTCCCCTTTCATATTTGAAATATTTTCCTGAGTAACTCGTAACCTTCACAGACTTAATATAATCTTCCCAGTCCCTGAGAATTAAGCCTAGAGCTCTGTTAGGTATTTTGCCTCTCAACAGATTTATTGGGTAACTCATGCATTGTCTGTCTGTGGCATGCTGGGTCCCCTGTGGGTGCTGACCCTAGCCTGTGTGTGTTGAGGTTCGGAATGAAAGAGCCTTTGCTGGGGACATGTAGGGTACTAGCTACCACTGAGTCCGCTCTGACTCGGGGTCTCATTCTGTGTTCTTCCCAACAACCCTGTGGGATTGGTATTACCTCCCTTTTATAAAAGAGAGTGAATAGAGGACTGGGAAAATTGAAAGACTCCACTAGGATACCCTGTTTACACCGTTGGTTACAAAGTGACAGAACTATGACATTAAGTGTGGTATCCCTTGCACTCAACTTCAGAGTCTGTCTTAGGGCAAGCTTTAGGTGATTGGCTTTATCCAGATGGCTTGTGTAGAGACAACTGAAAATCTCACTTTTGTAAGATCACACAATTTGTTAATGCTCAATTCTTCTAGTTATGCCCCAGGCCCATATGCCAGTACCCAATAATAATGGCTCATGGTTCATTCCCCAGGCTAGAAAAATTTAGTTAATGACTTTCAGAAAACCCGTACTTCAAACAAGTGAGTTTTTATGAATGGAAAATGCTAGATGAAAGGAAAGAAAAAATAGGAATGGTGGATAAATGGATAGAAGGAAAGGAGAGAGGAAGGGAAGAAAAGCAATGTTTCACCCTCACTGAAAATACCTACCAAGCAGTTGAGGATTAATGACTCAGTTATATTTTCCTCAAATGCTTTTCAACCCAATTAAAACAGTAAAATGTAACTCTCATTTTCTGTGAATCTTTGCATATGAGCCACACTCACGGGATTTGTATTTAAAACCCTCTAATTGGCACCTCTAGCAAGAGATATGCATTGCCTCTAATTAAGTGATGGGAAATGTCACCCCATGAGTTGGGAAGCATGCCCTTTTTCTGTTTGGGTAACATAGGAATACCTGCTCATTGCAATCAAAGTGCTGCTAATTACATCAGGTGTTACTAGTGCCAGTGAGGCAAAGGTGCGTGCAGCTCATTTATCAATATATTAGGTTGCTGTATTAGGACCTGTGGACATCAGCATGATTAGGGTGCTGCCTTTCTCTCAAGAGGGCACACAGTTCCATTGGAAAGAGGGACAGGGAAGTAGCTAATGGCAATGCAGCAGATCTATAACATGAGAGCAGGCAGTACAGGGTGATACTGGGGAGTAGAGGAGGACAAATAGGGAAAGCAGGGCTGCAGATGAATCCGGAAGGAATTAGAAGAGAGGGGTAGATGGCACAATGCGGGGAAAGGCATGGATAATTGAGGGAGCTGAGGTCTTCGGGGGGCTTCCGCTAATCTTGTGGTAGAGGGCAGGAAGAGCTGCTGATGGATCGTAGGCAGGGAAGTGAGGGATTAGCTCTGCCTTTAGACAGGCTTCCCTTTCACTGGAGACAGGGATCCAATCCCACCCTCACTATGAAGCTGGAAATAAAATTACTTTTAAAAATGCCATTGTAATTATTGTAGGTAGGAATCACTTTGTAGCAAGAACAGACACCCACTCAAACTAGTACACATTTTTAAAATGGTGGTTGTGGGAAGAATTCTTGAACCGCTTCCCTTGGCAACCTCAGACACCCGGGGGTAGGCTGACAAGTCTGTGAGGGGTGAAGAGGGCCTGGACTGGCGAACAGGAGTAGGAGCCAGACTCCATACCTCTAGCTGCTTGGGGTGCTTCTCGCTTCCTGCATGTTGGCTCTCAGTTTCTCTGACTCCTGGCAGATTAGCCTCCTCTGGTTTCAATGGCTTCTCAGCTTCCCCTAAACCTTGAGTGATGATTGCATGTACGCCAGCCCCAACTCCTTATGAACTTTTATCTCAAGTGTCTGTCACCAAGTAAATTATAGTTTCTGGGCCTCTTAAGTGAAAGTGTAAATATGTAATCAGTTAGCCCAGGCTATTCCACTCATCTCTTTCTTCATGGGTCAGATGTCCGCTCTTCTCTAGGAAGCTCTACCAGGGATTAGGTTAGAAGGGCAAGTTGGGCATGGCAGGCAAAAGACCAGCCTGGCCACTAGAATGACCTATTTACTAAAGTGGAGTTGACCTAACTAGAGCATTTTGCAGTCAGTACAGTATGTATTTTACAACAGTTCACCTTGCCCGGGGAGAAATATTTGAGTTCTGAGGATCAAGGAGCTAGCAATGGCCAGATGGTTAACTTTAGGATGAAAGAAAAATTCAAAGGGTAAATCATCAACCACTTAGTCCTGATGCTGGGATCGAGTGTTAATGCACTTTTTCAGAGGTGGAAGCAAAGAGCATAGACGCAAAGAGTGCTCCCAAGACTGCATCTGTGCTTTAGTTAAAGGCACGTTGGGTGGGAGACCTAATTTCTTTGTAAATGGAGCAGAAATACCACACTGGTGTTTCCTCTGTATGAGCACAAAGACACAGGCGTTTTTCAGATACTGAAACATCGTGGGGAAAAAAGGCAAGACAGAGTCAAGAAGCAGTTTTAGGGGCATGATACGACAGCTCAGCCTCCAGAAGACTTGTGCAGCAACGAGGGATATTGTCTTGTGAAGAATTGATAAAAAGCCAGTTTTTCTTAAGTTACAACCAAATGGAGCCAAAAGTGAGCTGACTGGCCTCAGCCTTTTAGAACAAAAAAGCAAAACATTAGTCACGGTAGGGAACTGGTTAAATAAGAAAGAACAGCCAAAGGATAGAATCAACACCTATTACTTCTCTGTGGAAAGGAGATGGTGCTCCAGTGTTCTGTGAAGCCAGGGTTTGGGTGTGGCACTGGATGATTCTGTGCATGCCAGTGAACCCTGGCTGATGAAGGTGCTGTCTATCAGTACAGCCTCTTAGCTGGCCTTACCCTTCAAACTTTGTTCTCCAGCCAAACATGTTCATATTTTTCCACATGGTGTACCAGGTGCTTTTACTATTGGGCCTTTGCCTGTGCACACTCTTCTGCCAGGAATCTTCTACATCCTTTATTTCTGCTAATTCCTATTGCTCATTACTTAGAATCTACTATTTCCATGAAGTAATTCTGGATTACTATGGCTGGGTTAGTGCTTCTCTCATTTTCCATAGTATTCTGCTTCCCCTCTGTTTACCTCCCTCTTACAATATGGCTATCATGGGTTCCTGTCTAGTCTGAGAGTCCCTGGAGGATAACGACTTTGGTTTTGCCCCATATTGATTGAGGTAAAATTTACACATAATACAATTTTGAAATGTCAGATTGATAAGTTTTAACAAAGGCAATCAAGTATAACCATCACCACAAACAAGATACAGAACAGTTCAATCGTCTCAGAAAGTTCTCTCATGCCCCTTTGTAAGCAAACCTCACCCCATCCCAGACCCTAGCAACTACTGATCTGTTATCTGTCCTTATCCTTTGACATTTATTTAGAATGTCATATGAATGCCATCAAACAGCATATGGTCTTTTGTATCTGACTTCTTTCACTTCATTTCACCAGCAAAATGCTTTCAATATTCATCCAGTTTGTTGTATGGATCAGTAGTTGATTTCTTTTTATTGCTGAATAGATATCTGTTATAGAAATATACTGAAATTTCTGGGAATACAAGATAGAAAACTGTACTTGAACAAGAATTAAATAAAAATTTAAAAAATTAAAAAAAGAAATATACTGAAATTTGTTTGTCTGTTCACTAGTTGATGGCTATTTTAATCCCCAGCTTAGCATTATTTTGAATAAAGATTCTACAAACATTTACATAGAAGTCTTTTTGTGTAATTTGTTTTCACTTCTCTTGTGGAGATTCTAGGAATAGAATTGTTGAATCATTTCATGGGAAATTGCTAAATTATTTTCCAAAGTGATTGCTAAAATATTTTCTGTTTGTTGTTCGTATATTTATTTTAAAGTATATAAATAAATGTATTGATTATGCTATTACAGTTGTCCTGTTTTCCCCCCTTCGCCACCCTCCACCCACCCAGCACCCCAGACTCCCTCAGGCAACTCCCCACCATTGTTTATGCCCATGAGTCATGCATGTAAGTTCTATGGTTACTCCATTTTCTGTACTGTACTTTAAATCTCCGTGGCTATTCTGTAACTGACTATTTGTACTTAACCCCCTCATCTCTTCACCTATTGCCCCATACCCTCAAAACACTGTCTGTATCTGTGATTCTGTCTCTGTTTTTCTTGTGTGCTTAGATTTTTTTCAGATTAAATTGTTGATAGATATGTATTTTTGCTATTTTATTGTTCATAGTTTTGATCTTCTTTTTCTTAAATAAAGTCCCTTTAACATTTCATATAATAATGGTTTGGTGATGGTGAACTCCTTTAGTTTTTTTTGTCTGGGAAGCTCTTTATCTGCTCTTCGATTCTAAATGATAGCTTTGCTGGGAAGAGCAATGTTGGCTGCAGGTCTCTGCTTTTCATGACTTTGAATATTTCTTGTCAATCCCTTCTTTCCTGCAAAGTTTTTTTGAGTAATCAGCTGACAGTCTTATAGGAACTTCCCTGCAGGTAACTAACTGCATTTCTCTTGCTGCTTTTAAGATTCTCTCCTTATCTTTAACCTTTGGCCTTTTAATTATGGTATGTCTTGGAGTGGGCCCCTTTGCATCCATCTCATTTGGGACTCTTTGTGCTTCCTGGACTTGCATGTCTGTTTCCTTCACCAAATTATGGCAGTTCTTCTTTCATTTTTTTTTTTCAAATAGATTTTCAATTTCTTGCTCTTTCTCTTTTCCTTCTGGCACCCCTATGATGAGAATGGTGGACCACTTGAAGTTGCCCCAGAGGCTGCTTGTGCTGTCCTCATTTTTTTGGATTGTTTTTTCTTCTTGTTCGGATTGGATGTTTTTTGCTTCCTTATGTTCCAAATCATATTTGATTCTTGATTTCATATTTCATCCACCCTGCTGTTGTTTCCCTGTAAATTGTTCTTTATTTCAATTAGTATATCTTTTGTTTCTGATCTTTTTTATGCTTTCAAGGTCCTGACTAATTTCCTAAGCATCCTTATAACCAGTATTTTGAACTCTGCATCTGGTAGATTACTTATTTCCATTTTGTTTAGCTCTTTTGCTGGACTTTTGATCTGTTCTTTAATTTTGGCCATGTTTCTTTGTCTTCTTATATTGACAGCCTCCCTGTGTTTGTTTCTATATATTAGTTAGTGCTGCTTTGACTCTGTGTCTTGATAGTGTGGCCTAATGTAGTAGGTGTCCTCTAAGATCCAGTGGCACAGCCTCCCTTACCACCCAAACTGGGTACTCAAGGTGCACCCTTTATGTGGGCTGAGTACACCCTCCTCTTGTAGTTGAGCCTTGGGTACTGTTGGCAGATCAATGAGAGGGATTTACCCCAGGCTAGTCAACTGCAAGGATTGGTTGTGACCACTGACCACCAACCTCTGCCCTCCATGGAGGATCAGCTGTGCAAGGGGCAGGGTGGTGGTGCTCCAGTGTGGTCTCTAGCTCTGTCCCATGGGTATGCTAGCCCTGGGGTTTCCTAAGTGGTGCAGGCCAAGGTCAGTCCCCACCTGTGTTTTCCCTGGGCCACCTTGCCTGAGCTATAAAGCAATCTGAGAGGGCTGCTACTTGTGTTGGGTTTGGAGATTCCCAGGTGAAGCCAAGCTGTGAATCTAGGCTGGCTTCTGCTAGTGGTGGGCCCAGGGCTCACTGAGATCAGCTGTTGCTTGTTTGAGAAGATTTGGGAAGTTGTGAGGCATGAGCTAAGAACAGCCATTGATAAGGAAAAGCAGCTTGGATAGGCCCATAAGTTGGGTGAGTCAGAGTCTCTGGGGATCTCCAAGGTAGGTCAAACAGTGCAAGCCAGATTGTTGGAGTCTCAGATGCAGTACCAGCTTGCTGGCTCTGTCAAGGGAGGGTTTAGAAAAGGGGCAATGGCCTCTGCTTGCCTTGATGCTAGAGACTTCAGTTTCTCCCTGTATGCCCCCAGTGCCTTTCAAGCTACTACTCTGGTGAAGGAGCTCAGAGGGAGTGGGTCTGAGTAGGTGAGTCTGTGTATGGGTTCTTTAAGAGGAACTGCTTGGGGCTTTAGCAATTTCTTCCATCAAGTCATTCCCCACTGGTTTTTGCAGCCAAAAGTTGTGGGGACTTACCTTCCTAGGACTGGAACCCTGGGGAATCTGGTGTGGTGATGGGACTCCTCACTACTGAGATATCCCTCCTGAGTTTTTAATCCACCACACGTGGGTGAGGCACCAGCCTTTTCTGTATCTGTGCCCCTCCTACCAGTCTGGATGGATGTGGTTTCTTTAATTTTGTAGTTATCAGACTTCCATTCAACTTGATTTCTGACAGTTCTGAGTGATGGTTTTCCTATATATTAGCTGTAATTTTTATGTGGTTATGCAAAGAGGTGAGCCATGTATGCTGCCAACTTGACTAGAAGTCTAAAATATTTTCCCAAGTGTTTTATTTTACATTCTTCCCAGCAATACGTGAGTTTCAGTTGCTTCACATCTGCATCAGAACTTGGTATTGCCAGCCTTATTTTAACCATGCACTGGGGGTGTATTATCCCATCGTGGATTTACATATTTTTTTAAAGTATTAATGTTGAGCATCTGTTCATGTTCTTACTTGCTGTTCATATATTTACTTTGGTGAGAGGTCTGTTCAAATTTTTGCCTTTTTAAACATATTATTTGTTATCTTATTGAGTTTTAAGTGTTCTTTGTATGTATGGATACAAATCTTTTACGAGATATATTGTGCAAATATTTTCTCCCAGTCTGTGATTTAAAAAAAAATCTTCTTAAGTGTGTTTGGTGGATGGGGCAGGGAGAGTAATGGCAGGGGGATGGTGGCAACTGTAATTGCACAACAATAAAAAAAAAAAAAGAAAATCCAAAAGCAAGAGACAAAAAATTAGAAGTTTATAATTTTTGTTTTCTGCATCAATTTTATCTTTTAAGGTCCATGCTTATTTTCTCCCTTCAGATAAATCTTTGCCTAACCTCAGTACATTACAATTTTTTCCTGCACTTTCTATTGAAGGTTTTGTAATTTTAACTTCTGCATTTAGGACCAAAATTTATTTAGAGATAATTTCTGTGTATGGTTGTGTAGGAGGGTCAAAAAAAGTATTTTGGATATGGATTTCTAATTTTTCCAACAACATTTAAAGAAAATACCATCCTTGCCCTCCATTGAATTATGTTGGAACATTTATCAGTAATTAATTGATCATGGTCATATGTATGTGTATTTATTTCCGCACTCTATATCTTCTTTTCATTACATGCTATCTTCATGTCAATACCATACTCTCTTAATTAGGGTAGTATTGCAGTAAGTCTGAAAATCAAGTAGTGTGAGTCCTCCATTTTGGCTCTTCATTTTCAAAATTGCTTTGGCCATAACAGGTTTTTTTCATTTTCATAAAACATTTAAAGTTAGTTTATCCATTACAAAATTCAACTATTATTTTGACTTGCATTGTATTGACTCTATAGCTCAATTAGGGGAACATTTATATTTTAACTGTATTGAGTCTTATCATATCATGAACACTCCATTAAGACTGCTCAGTTCTTCTTTAAATTCTCTCTACAATGTTTTATAGAGTTTTTGGTGTACAGATCTTGCATGTATTTTGTGAAAGTTATTTATTTTTTATGCTATCCTATTAGTATTTTAAAAAATATTTTATTTATTTATTTTTAGAGAGAGGGGAAGGGAGGGAGAAAGAGTGGGAGAGAAACATCAATGAGTGGTTGCCTTTCATGTGTCCCCTACTGGGGACCTGGCCTGCAACCCAGGCATGTGCTGACTGGGAATTGAACTGGCAACCCTTTGCTTCACAGGCCCGTGCTCACTCTACTGAGCTACACAAGCCAGGGCCTATTAGTGTTTTTCAATTTGAATTTCCAATTGTTCCCTGCTAGTGCATAGAAATATAATTCATTTTTATATATTAACTTTGTATACCGTGACCTTCCTAGACTCACTTGTTAGTTCTAGTAGCATTTTAGTAGATTGCATAGAATTTGCTTCATTGATGATCACATCCTCTGTGAATAAAAACAATTTTAATTTCTCATCTGATTTTTTTCTTACCTTGTTGTACAAATTAGAACAGTGTGAACAGTACAGTGTGAACAGTACCATATAAGAGTGGACAGTACAGTGTGAACAGTACCATATAAGAGTGGACATTATTTGTATTCTTCCTGCCCCTGGGAGACAATCATTCACTCATTAACCATTAAGCATGATATTTGCTACAGGTTTTCATAAAAGTTCTGTATCAGACATCTGGTCAAGTTGGGAGCGTAGGTAGACATGTTTTGCTTCCCAGATAACCACAAAAAGAATTACAACTGATCTCAAAACAAAAAACATGGAGAACTGCCAGAAAATCAAACTGTATGGAAGTCTGACAACCAAAGATTTAAAGAAGCCACATTCATCCACATGGGTAGGAGGGGCAAAGATGAGTAGAGAGGCAATGAAGCAGGCAGTTCCACATTCAGGCGAGGTGGATAAAAATCAGGAGGGATACCTCAGGAGTGAGCAATCTCACCCCCTGGCCTGACTTCGCAGCACAGAGTTCTAGCACCAAGAAGATAAAGCTCCATTACTTCTGGCTGTAAAAGCCACTGAGGGTTGGGGAGGCAGAAGAAGCTGCCAGTTTCTCAGGAGAGTCCATTTAAAGGGACCACAAGGACTTAGAACATATGCAAACCCATCCACTCTGGGAGACACCACTAGTGCAGCAGTTAGAAGGGTGCCAGTCACATACAGAAAGTGGGTGAAGTGACTGGACATGGGGCAAGTGCTGGGCAAACCTACAGAAACCAGGCTGCGGCATTGTGTCTTTTCTGACCCTGCCCTCACACAGAGTCACAGATTGGTGAAGCAGATTGCCTCACCCTGGCAAATTCCTAAGGCTCTGCTTGTTAAGTTGTATAGGGCAGAGCCTTAACAGGTGCGCTAGGACAGGGAGTCAAAGCAGCTCTGCCTAACACACAGAAACAAACACAGGGAGGCTGCCAAATTGAGGAGACAAAGAAATATGGCCCAGATGAAAGAAGGGAACAAAACCTCAGAAAAAAAGAACTAAATGAAACAGAGATAGCCAACATATTGGATGCAGAGTTCAAAACACTGGTGATCAGGATGCTGAGAGAATGTATTGAATATGGCAAAAACATAAGGAGAGAAATGGGGGCTACACCAACTGAAATAAAAAAAAATCCACAGGGAATCAACAGCGAAGAGAAGGAAGTTGGGATTCAAATCATTAATTTGGAAAGTAAGGAAGAAATAAACATTCAACCAGAAATAAGAATTTTTAAAAAAATGAGAGTATAAGAAGATTCTGGGAACATCTTCAAAAGTGCCAACATCCATATCATAGGGATGCCAGAGGAAGAGGAAGAGCAGGAAATTGAAAACTTGTTTGAAAAAATAATGAAAGAAAACTTTCCGAATTCAGTGAAGGAAGTAGACATAAAAATTCAGGAAGCACAGAAGGTCCCAAAGAAGTTGGACTCAAAGAGGACCGCACCAAGACACATCATAATTAAAATGCCAAAGTTTAGACTTCCAGACAAGGTGGAGGTGTAGGTGGACACTGTGCCTCCTCACACAACCAGAAGAAGTCCAACAACAATTTAAAAACAGAAAACAACCAGAACTGACAGAAAATCAAACTGTATGAAAGTCCAACGACCAAGGAGTTAAAGAAGACACACTCATCCAGACTGGTAGGAGGGGTGGACATAGGTGTGCAGAGAAGACTTGGGGCAAGTGGTGGCTGGAGGACCCAGTGCTGGATTGTGGAGCAGGGTGTGCAAGGCTGCAGCTGGCTGACGAGGCTATGGCAGTGGCTGGTGAGAAGGCAGGCATACATTCACGTGCAGATAAACTGGGAGGAACAATTGGGGAGGAAGACAGACCTCGAAACCCAGAGCTCGAGCTCAGGGAAATAAAGCCTCAAACCACTGATTGAAAACACCTGTGGAGGTTGAGGTGGCAGTGGGGGAAACTCCCAGCCTCACAGGAGAGTTCACTGGAGAGACCCACAGGGTCCTAGAGTGTACACAAACCCATCCACTGGGAATCAGCACCAGAAGGGCCCACTTTGCTTGTGGGTAGTGGGGGAAGTGACTGAAAACTGGCACAGAGTGTTGTTCCCTTTCAACCCCTTCCCCACATACAGCATCACAAAGCAGCGACGTGGGTTGCCCTGCCCTGGTGAATACCTAAGGCTCTGCCCCTCACTGTGAAACAGGCATGTCAAGACAAAAAAAAAAATGGCCCAAATGATAGAACAGATCAAAGCACCAGAAAAAATACAACTAAGCAATGAAGAGATAGCCAGCCTATCAGATGCACAGTTCAAAACACTGGTAATCAGGATGCTCACAGAATTGGTTGAATTTGGTTGCAAATTAGATGAAAAAATGAAGGCTAAGCTGAGTAAAATAAAGGAAAATGTACAGGGAACCAAAAGTGATGGAAAGGAAACTGGGACTCAGATCAATGGTGTGGACCAGAAGTAAACACTCAACCAAAAAAGAATGAAGAAACAAGAATTCAGAGAAATGAGAAGAGGCTTAGAAATCTCCAGGACATCTTTAAACATTCCAACATTCGAATTATAGGGATACCAGAGGGAGGAGAGGAAGAGCAACAAGTGGAAAAGTTATTTGAACAGGTAATAAATGAGAACTTTCCCAATCTAGCAAAGGAAATAGACTTTCAGGAGTCCAGGAAGCTCAGGGACTCCCAAAGAAGTTGGAGCCAAGGAGGAACACACCAAGGCACATCATAATTACATTACCCAAGATTAAAATGAAGGAGAGAATCCTAGAAGCAGCAAGAGAAAAGGAGACAGTCACCTACAAAAAAAGGAGTGCCCATCGACCTTCAGCTGATTTCTCAAGAGATCTTACAGGCAAGAAGGGGCTGGAAAGAAGTATTTCAAGTCATGAAAGGCAAGGGCCTACATCCAAGATTGCTCTATCCAGCAAAGCTTTCATTTAGAATGGAAGGGCAGATAAAGTACTTCACAGATTAGGTCAAGTTCAAGGAGTTCATCATCACCAAGCCCTTATTATATAAAATGTTAAAGGGATTTATCTGAGAAAAATAAGATAAAAATTATGAACAGTAAAATGACAGCAAACTCACAATTATTAACAGCCACACCTAAAACAAAAACAAAAGGAAACTAAGCAAACAACTAGAACAGGAACAGAACCACAGAAATGGAGATCACATGGAGGTTTATCAACAGGGGAATGGGAAGGGGAGAGGGCCCTGCTCTTCCTTGCATGGGGCCCTGCAAGAAGTATTCAAAGTGATGAAAAGCAGGGCCCTACAACCAAGATCACTTTATCCAGCAAAGCTATCATTTAGGATGGAAGGGCAGATAACGTGCTTCCCAGACAAGGTATAGCTAAAGGAGTTCTTTATCATCAAGCCCTTATATGAAATGTTAAAGGGACTTACTTAGGAATAAGAAGATCAAAACTATGAACATTAAAATGACAACAAACTCACAATTTTTAACAGCTGAGTCTAAAAGACAGAAACAAACCAAGCAAACAACAACAGGAACAGAATCACAGATATGGAAATCATGTGGAGGGTTATCAGCTGAGACATGGAAGAAGAAGAATGGGTAAAATTTGCAGGGATTAAGAAGCATAATTGGTAGGTACAAAATAGACAGAGGCACATTAAGAATAGTATAGGAAATAGAGGAGCCAAAGAACTTATATGCACAACCCATGAACATGAACTAAGTGGTGGGGGGATTGCTGCAGGGAAGGGGCTCACTGGGCATAGGGGGGCAAAGGAGGGAAATTGGGACAACTGTCATAGCATAACCAATAAAATACATTTTAAAACTTCTTTATGAAATTAGGAAGTTTCATTCTATTCCTTATTTGCCCATAATTTTAATTATGAATGGACGTTAAATTTTGTGAAATGTTTTTTCAGGGACTTTTTCCCTCTTTTACTCCGGATACTTACACTGTCTATTGCATATTTGAGATACTCCGTAAATATTTGTGGAATGAATAACACTGTGGTAAATACCCCTGTGAGTGGAAGGCTGCACTTCAGTCACTTGGAAGCTTGAGATGAGCTAAGGGGACGTGGGAGAATTAGAATGCCTATTTCTGTCAAGGTACTACCTTTGCCTAAATGCTTATGTGCAATCTTTATAGCATTCCTATCAAGTAAGTATCTCCATTTTAAAAATGAGGAATGAGTAGTAGATGGAATGAATGAAAAGGTATGACATGGTTGTGATGTGGGGAAGAAGTTCTGTGTTTTGTAACTCAATAAAAATAAAGAGATAATTATGAAATTCAGAAAACAAAGTAATATGCAAAAGAAGCTGGTTTCAAATATAATGCAAGTTAAAATGGAGCGTGACTTGGCCATTTGATGGAGTAAAAGAATCAAGAATCCAGAGCTGGCTGGTGTAGCTCAATGGATCGAGCGTGGGCCTGTGAACCAAACAGCTGTGGTTCGATTCCCAGTCAGGCCGCATGCCTGGGTTGCAGGCCAGTTCCCAGCAGGGGACGCACAAGAGACAACCACACATTGATATTTCTCTCCCTTTCTACTTCCCTTCCCCTCTAAAGATAAATAAATTTAAAAAAAAAAAGAATCCAGTTGGTTTGGATTCAAGGAATTTTGTCCTTGAAAGAACTGTTGGACCACTAAGAAGGACAAATAATGCTTGCACAGTACTTGGCTCAGCTGTCTATAATATGCTCATAGCCAAAATAATGTAAATTTACACTATTGGTTTAGCAATCTGATGATTTGATTTATAGAGAAAGCAAAAAAAAAAGATTTAATTTTGGTTACATATCAAAATGCAAATGTTTTTAGAACTTGACAAAACAAAAGTTAAGATAAATGTGAAGGAAGTTATAAAGTGGGAAATAAATGGGAAATTTTAGGGATATTAACATTCTTATTCTCCAAAATGGGAATATTTAAATCCCTCCTCCTCAGGTCCTACCTATAAAATGAGATTCAAACTTTTACCTAAAAAAAGTTGTGAGGATGAAGGAGTGTATGTAAATGTCTGATATGTATGTGATAGGTACCCAAATAACTGTAGAAATGATAGAGAGGAGAAAAGGGAGGCAGGCCTATTGATAGGAGAGAATAAAAACCCTTTCCCACTCAGAGAGAGAACCTCAACTTTAAGGTCTATAAATTGCCTCTCCTGCAGACACTATCACTGCTCCGAGAGCAGGGTGGTAAGTCTGAGTACTGAGACATCAGGGGTTGTGTGTCCAGCCCACCTGGATGATCTGATGACACTGTGAGTGGTGTTGTATTTCCCACTTTACAGCTGTGAGAGTTAAGTCTTTGTGGCCACCTGATCTGCACAGGACCAGCCCTGAAGTGGCTAAGCTATGGCCGAAACCCAGCAACTGCAACTCCCAATTCCATTGTCTGCCATTGAGCCAAGTGGTGCAATGAATCTGAAACACTGGGCGAGCTCCTGGCATATCCTCTGCACACATTTCTAATGAATAGCCTTTAGGTTTAATGAAAAGGAAAAAAAGATGATTCATTTCTCCCAACAGCTGCATATTATTTACATTGCATTTGTGTTGATGGCTAATAAAAGAGCAAAGGGACAGCTCAGGGTGGCTGTGATTATTCCAGTGTCCTTAATGAGGCTCCAGATTAAATACCAACACGTGAGCATGGGTGGGTCTGCCGCCCCTTTTAGACCAGCAGTGGTCAGAGCTGCTGTCTTCCCTGGAAGTGATTCAGTCAGCAGAAATGGGCCTCAGGGGCCAAGACCTGAGAATAGCAAGATATATGTTTCTGCCTGACTGAACTGCCTCTTAGTCCATGATTGCTGTGGTATAGGTGGCTTGGGCTGAGGCTACCACCAATCCTGAAACAGTTCTTTCCTCATCCTTTGAAGTATGATTGGTTGGGGAGGACCCAGGAGCCACTGTGACGAGGTGGTTCTCAAATCTATACGCTCTTGCTTTGCCATGATTACTGAAAAATATGTAATATAATATGTATGTATTATAATGGGTGTTATATATTAGAATGTGTATTACATATATGTTATAACAGGGGGTGTGTGTGTCTGTGGTTGCTTTCTGGATATGGAATATGAAGGAGTTTTGGACCTTCTCATCAACCCTGTGGACAGCTTGGAAAGTCGCACCTGTGGAAGTAGTTTCTTCATTGTTTTCCATTGATCACCTCGACCTCTCAGGTTACCATGGGGAGCGTTATGTACGTGATGACACCTTTAAACTGTGGAGCAGGGTGTGAGGACTGGCACCAGGACACCTTTGATTATTCTAGGGCTCCCTCTAACATGTTATTTTGTTTCTAAAGCACCTGTTTTGCGCCTAGATTTCTCTGAGGGTACAGAGGGAATAAAATAAAGGCACTCACAGTTGAGTAAACAGATTAGTATTTTATTAGAAAGATCACTCTTAATGCCAGTATGGAGATTGGATTAGAGTGGGCCAAGACTTCTTGCTAGACCAGTCACTGCTGTATCCAGATAGGAAACAGCTGGGCCAGACTTAATCAAGGTGATGGAATTGGCAGAAATGACATGTTCATCAGTTAAGATTCTCTCACAGGAATATTACACCAATGTCACATTTTATTTTTCTACTCTTCATTGGTACCTGTGAACTATAAGTATTTTGTACTCATTTTCCATAGCTGCCTTAACAAAGTACCAAAAATGGGATGACTTAGAACACCACAAATTTATTGTCTCACAGTTCTAGGGGCCAGAAGTCTTAAGTCAAGGTGTCAGCAGGACTGTGCTCGCTCTGAGTGCCTCTCTACTGGCTTCTGGAAGTTCTCTGACTGGTGACACCACAGCTCTAATCTTCCTGTGATGTTCTCTCTCTGTGTGTGTCTCTCTCTGGGTGAAAATTCCCACTTTTTATAAGGACACCAGTCAATTTAGATGAAAGCCCACCTTAATGGCCTCATTTTAATTTGATTACCTCTGTGTCCAACTAAGGTCATATTTCAAGTTACTGGAGGTTAAGACTCCAACCTGTGTTTTGGGAACATAAATCAACCGGTAATGTATATTTGATATGCATTTTAAGTGTATTAATTGTTCATTAGATTATATATCACTGAACTAATCAAATTACTGAAGAGAAACTTAAATTGCTAGGTAATTTAGACCATTTAGATACCAATCTGGAAGTCATCAGAAAATAACTGAATGTTTGTCATATCTTCACTCTTTACAGACATATCGGTACTCAAACACACCTGTATATGTATAAAATGCAGTCACAGTTCCTAACTGTGGATCAGATTAGGCTGAGGGCAGAAACCCTAGCTCACCACTATAATCTGCGAGTCTGTTGATTGGTAACAGATTTTAATTCTGAAACATCTATTAGTAGATAGTAGTTTCGGGGAATAAAAGCTTTTAAACAGTATATAGATTCTGTTATAGATAGAGTATATAGATACTGTATATAGATGCAGTATATAGATACTTTTTAACAGTATCTATATGGGGCATCGAGAAATAGAGATAATGAGGTTTTCATAAAGTAAAAGGTCCACAATCTCAGAACCAGAACCTCTGTTTTCAGTCTCAGTGCTCATCTCACTTCCTGCGTGTGTGGAGTGAATGACTGAACCTCTCCCTACATCTCCCTGAAGCATCCTTGGGTGTAAAAATGAGACTAACGTGCTCTATGTCCCTCAGGTGGTGGTTAGATGAGAGTCTATAATTGGGTAAATATATGATATTAATACTGCTGTTATGAATTAATTATTCAAGTGATGATCTTAAAGGTGAATCTTTGTGTTTTTTTTTCCATAGTTAACAAGCATAAGCCATGGATCGAGACTTCGTACCATGGAGTCATTACTGAGAACAATGACACAGTCATTTTGGACCCACCGCTAGTAGCCCTGGACAAAGATGCACCAGTTCCTTTTGCAGGTGAGATGAAGGCTTAGTGTGAATGGGCTTGGCTCACTGTGGAGACAAGCTGGGAAACCTCGCAAAGCCCAGGCTCGGGCTTCGTAGCTGTTATCACCATGCTGTGAATCTTATAGGTCAGCTTGCGATTTCAAAGCGCTGTGCCTCTTCTGATTTCTGGTATGGATTCTCTGTCTCCTTATGGTTTTTCTCCTTGGCGTCACCTCCAATGCAAGAGGCTTAGTTCTTTCTCTGAGAAATGGTATGTTGCTGAAGTGGTCTCTGTGAGATGGAAGACTTGGGCTAGTAAGTTCCATAGGGGAGTCCTCTCTAGAAAGATGGTCCATAGACATGAGGACGTGTGTGACCCACTGTCCCCACTACCCACATATCACGGACATGTGAAAACTTGTAGCGTGGTAGATTGGCAAGAGGGAAAGGAAAGAAAAAAGATTAGTAAATACTTGCTAAATGTAGGACAGAGCTGTGCCCTGGAGCTTCCAAGTGGGTCCTACTTTCAGAGGAGGAACCCCAAGGCAGTGCTGTTTTGCCCTCTGCCGTTCGTGGACAGAGAGCCTTCACATTGTTTTTGAGACTGCGATTACTTCCTCCTTCAACCCTCCACAAGGTCCAGGCCCCAAGAGAGGTATGTGAAGAGTACAGCTATGTCTCCTGTCTCCATAGATTTTGGCAAAGAGAAGTGGGTAGGTATTGGCAGAGGGTGGAGAGATGGAACAAAGAATTTATGAAGATGCCTGCATTGTGAGTAATATTGTTAACATTTTATAACTGTCAGGAAAAAGACAGGAAATTTAATGAAGGTTTTCAAGATTTTTAGGAGATTGTTTTATGATAGATGGGTGCCAGACTGAGATCTTCACCATGATAAAGTCTATTTTTCCTGACAGTTTGTCTGCTACATTATGAGCTACTTGAGCAGGAAAAATTGGCTGTTTTGGACTTGGAAGAGATAAGCTTTGTGATGGTCCTTTTTTCGTTACAGAAGATTATAAAGTGAGGAGTGATGGGGTGGGTTAAATGGGGCAAATTGAGCCTTATGTGAAGATAAACCCATAAGCATTCTTGCAGAGCATGGGGAGATGCTCTTGACTCTCAGAAGGCTTCATCTTGACTTCATGTAGAATGAAAACCACCAAGGGCACCTGACTGTGACTTACACGGTGTTTAGAGTTGGGACATTTCCCTATGACTTCCAGCCGCCCTCAGAGGTCTCAGTTCAGGCAGATTCCACTGGGAAGTATGAATCCCATGCTGTTTATTTTCCCACAAAAGATGAGGTCTCCTGTCCAAATCTTTGGGAATATCCCAACTCCTCTCTTTCTTTATTGGGGTTAATCGGCAATTCTTAACAATCCTCAGAAATGAGTTTTTAATACAAACACTAGCAAAAATGTTTGGATCATGAAAATGTTTGGATTATGAAAATGTTTGGTTTGGCATACACTATGTGCTTTAAAAGATAGACATAACAGCTAGACATCGGGAGGTTTACCATAAAAAGGGGGGAGAACTTTGGCTGATCTTAAAGAATCGGGTCAGAAATGCAGAGCTGAGCGCGGCTCCCCTGTCTAGAGTGCACCACGTGCCCCTGGCTTCCCTCGCCTCTTTTGCTCTCAGAGCCTGTGTGCGGGGTTCTTCCACCAAACCAGTCCTCTCGCCCACCTTTCCATTTGAATGTGGGACCCCTCTTTAAGCCATAGCAGAGAAAACCCGTGACGTTTTAAATGGGAAGTAAATGGATGCTGTTAAGTCGCTTTAGTGTAGTGAGGCTAACTCTTTAAAAGGCAGGGGATGTGTCTGATTAATGTCTGCTCTCAGTATAGCCCTGTTTCATCCATTAGTGAACCAGGAAACTCAAGTTGTTGAACAAGCTGTTCTACAGTCAAGTTACAAGATG
The DNA here is from genome assembly GCF_014824575.4 of Sturnira hondurensis. Lineage (NCBI taxonomy): Eukaryota > Metazoa > Chordata > Mammalia > Chiroptera > Phyllostomidae > Sturnira > Sturnira hondurensis. Next base: position 639,967 of record NW_028085930.1, on the reverse strand, counting down.
TCGAATGTACAGACCAAAATGTGGGGTGGGGGTACATTTCAAGCAAATCTGATATTTGAAAGTTTGGATTTACAAAAGATGACTTATCTTCTTTGGTCATAGGGCTGAAGAAGGACAGTGAACAATTTTACCTGAATATTCACCAAAGAATTTCCTTAAATCATAAGTGTGCCAAGTGCCTTTAAACTTGAATTTGTATTCTAACCATTGTTTGTGCCCATGGGTTTTAAGGCACATCTTGAAATGGAGCTTTACTTCTAAGCTAAGCCCTGACTAGTTATTTTCATCTGAAGACAATTTCTATACTACTCCTGATAGTTGCAGCTGCATTTAAAAAAATCTAGCTTAATGCATCAAATACAATCTTCTAAGCTTTTAAGAGCAAAAAAATAAAAAGATGCTTTTCAAAATGGTCAGAGCTGTTTTTCTCTTTGTTATTTATGATTAGCTCTAAGACAGGACACAGGCACCGGCCATCCATCCATGCTGCAAGGTTTATTTCAAAACATTTATCTTAAAAAGAAAATACAGATTTATTTCAGATCCCTATCATTCTCATAAAATTGAAAAATTTATATCTGCCAGCTCCATCACTTCTCGAAGTCGACTGCAGCTTTTAGCCCCTTATCAACTTCTCTGGTGCAGGGTCACTTTCCACCCCTCCCCAGTGGTCTTTATTTCCAATTTAGTCTGTAAGGCTGAGTTAGAAGCTTTGTGGGAGGTGGTTCATCCGTATTATTTTTGCTCTGTCTTGTTTCTCTTGTAATTTCCACTCCCGCTTTAATAATTTTTAAAGAAAAATTTTCTATGTAAAGTGTCATTTCTTTAAATAGAAACCACAATTCAATTTTTTGTAAAATGCAAAGTTCAGGATATAAAATAGTTTTTATTGTATATCTCCTGGTTATGACAATAGTCTTTATTGTAGAAAATGTGAAAAATACAGTGAAGCACCAAAAAAATCTGAACAGTGTTTCCTTACCCCCAGAGCCTCTGTTAACATTTTAGGGTGTCCCTTTCACTCATTTTATACTTTTTTCTACCTTATATTCAAGAATATAACTTATTTTTCTCAAAAAAATGAAAACACACCATTTTATTAAATATTGTTCTGCAAATTATTAAATGGCTAAATGGTTTCCTATTTAATTAATATTCGATATTACCAGAGACATTGAAATTAAGAATAAAGTGATCGTCACCAGAGGAGAGTGGGGAGGACATTATGGGGGGAAAACGGGGAAGGTTGTCAGGAACATGTGTAAAGTACATATGGACAAAGCCAGAGGAGGGTAGGATTGAGGGTGGGAGGTGGGGAAGGGGGGCTGGGGGAAAAGTGGAGACAGCCATATTTGAACAACAATAAAAAAATTTAAAAAATATTCTAAAGTTCATAGTTGCTTTCCCCCTGACTTACTGAGATATAAATGACATATAACATTGTATAAGTTTAAGGTATACAGGGTGTTGATTTAATGTGTACATTGTGAAGTGATTAAATCATGGCCTTACCTAACACCTCCATTACCTTACATACTTACCATTTGTGTGTGCATGTATGTATTATTGTTAACTATAATAATCTTGCTGTACATTAGATTTCCAAAACTTATTCATCTTCTAACTGAACATTTTCACCCTTTGATCAACATTTCCCTATGTCCCCCACTCTCCTGGTCACAATTATTCTACTCTCTGTTTCTATTGAGTTTGGTTTTTCAAGGCTAATTACACCTTTAAGTGAATTCACATAAAAGTAATTCCATATGTAAGTGATTCCACATAACGGATTTTACATGGAAGTGATAAGCAGTATGTGTCTTTGTCTGCTTATTTCACTGAGCATGGTATCCTCAGTTGTAGCAACTGTCAGGATCTTCTTCTTTCTGGGGGCTAAATAATATTCCATTTCCTATGTAAGTGTGAAGCATATATATACACTTATCCTTTCATCTGTTGGCAGACACTTAGGTTGTTTCCATATCTTGGCTATTGCAAATTATGAGGCAATGAACATGGGAGTATTTTTTTGATATCCTGATTTTATTTTCCTTGAATATATACTCAGAAGTAGGATTTCTAGATCATATGGCAGTTCCATTTTTAATTTTTTAGGAACTTCCATACTATTTTTTTTAGTGCCTGTGCTAGTTTATTCTCCCATTAATGGTACACAGTGTGTGATTTAGTAACAGTATAATGGAGTCACCAATTACAGTAGCCTCATTCTCTTCATCTGAAAAATATTAATAGCTTTCCAGGGTAGTTGTTTCATTAAATTTAAAGAATGTCTTTGATGCGTGTTGTATTTAAGTGTTCTTTTCCAGATCCTTCTCTCTGCCTGTTTCATGGATGTGAAATCTAAGTTACAGGGAGGCCAAGCTATAATACTTGCTCAGTATCCCACAGCAGGCTAGCTGTGGGCTACACTTCTCACCATTTGCTCTGGGGTCCCTTTTCCTATTATATTGCCTTTTGATACCTGCCCCACCTGATAAGTAGAGGCACCGCTTCTTAGTCAGTGGAATTTCCCTCAGACCTCAGGTAAGTACATTATATTTGACTCACTTCTCAACCCTGTATCTGAGTCCAGAGGATATGACCTTCTAAGAGACTCAGATGCAGAAAAATCTTTGAGTAATAATGAAAATTCTATCCACTGCATGGTAAAAAATTATAACGAAAGCAAGCTGGGCACATTTTGAACTCACTAATCTCTACATGAGGCCCACTGAGGCCTGTTAGGAAGCTGTGGAGACGTTTAAATTTAAAGGGAATTAGATTACCTTTCAGAGAATATAGAACTGCTCATTTGTCTACATTGGGCCAGTCTGGACTTGTCTTTTGTAAGGACAAGGCTATAGAGAGTGATCAGGCATCATTGGCTGGCTTCTCGGGCCGGGTGACTCTCTGAAGGCTGCCCAGAAAATTGCTTGGGACATGATCTGGCCTGGTGTGGTGTCTGGTTGCAGCAGCAGGTTCTCTCTTCTCCATGATTAACTCTGTTTGTCCTCCTCATTCTGCTCAGCTTCTGCACATTTATCTGCCTTCTTATCTTTGGATTAATCTAGGGCTCTTTGTGCTTCAGGCTCCATAGGTGCCTGATGACAAAGACCATCCCTGAAGGCTTGCAACAGAATGGTTTCTTCTGGTGAGAAGGGAATGCTGGTTGTGAACAGTCCTGGGCTTTGACCAGATGCACATGGTTTTACATTTACTAACTATATGGTCTCAGATAAGTTACTCAGCTCCTTTGAGGGTCCGTTTCCTCATGTTTAAGTGGGAATAAACACATTACTTAATCCTGGGTTAGTGTATGGATTAAATAAGATATTGATGCAAAGTGCCTAGAACACTCTCTGGCAGCTAATAGATGTCCAATATATCATAGTTCTGATCATCTTAGCAATGATAATGAGACTAATCAGAATAATCGTAATTCTTTTTTAAAGTATAATATTTTATTGATTATGCCTTCAGTTGTCCCAATTTTTTTCTCCCCTTTATCTCCTTTCTGCCCTGCAACCCCATACCTTTCAGCATTTCCCCCCACCCCCTTAGTTCATATCCATGGAGGGGTACATACAAGTTCTTTGACTTCTCTATTTCCTGTACTATTATTAACCTCTCCCTGTCCATTTTATGCCTACCAATAATACTTCTTATTCCCTGTACCTTCCCCCTGATTCTTCCCTTCCCCCACTCCACAGATAACCCTCCATGTGATCTCCATTTCTGCAATTCTATTCCTGTTCTGGTTGTTTGTTTAGTTTTTGTTTTTTAAGTTCAGTTGTTGATAGTTATGAGTTTGTTGTTATTTTACTGTGAATACTATTTGATCTTCTTCTATTTCTTAGATAAGTCCCTTTAACATTTCATATAATAAGGGCTTGGTGATGATGAACTCCTTTAACTTGACCTTATCTGCGAAGCACTTTATCTGCCCTTATATTCTAAATGATGGTTTTGCTGGATACAATAATCTTGGGTGGAGGACCTTGCCTTTCTTGACCTGAAATACTTCTTTCCAGGCTCTTCTTGCCTAGAAGGTTTCTTCTGAGAAACCAGCTAATAGTCTCATGGGAACTCCTTTGTAAGTAACTCCTTTCCTCTTGCTGCTTTTAAGATTCTCTCCGTATCTTTAATCTTAGGAAACTTAATTATGATGTGCCTTGGTGTGTTCCTCCTTGGGTCCACCTTCTTTGGGACTCTCTGGGCTTCCTGAACTTCCTGGAAATCTATTTTGTTTGCCAGATTGGGACAGTGTTTCTTCATTATTTGTTCAAATAAGTTTTCAATTTCTTGCTCTTCCTCTTCTCCTTCTGGCACCCCTATGATTCGGATGTTGGAACATTTAGAATTGTCCTAGATGTTCCTAAGCCACCTCTCATTTTTTTTTTGAATTCTTGTTTCTTCACTGTGTTCCGGTAGGATGTTTAGTTCTTCCTTTTGTTCCAAATCATTGATTTGAGTCCTGGTTTCCTTCTCTTCACTCTTGGTTCCCTGTATATTTTCATTTATTTCACTTTGTATAGCTTTCATTTTTTACTTCATTTTGTGACCATACCCAACCATTTCTGTGAGCATGCTGGTTAACGGTGTTTTGAACTCTGCATCTGATAGGTTGGCTAGCTCCTTGTCATTTAGTTGTTTTTCTGGAGTTTTGATCTGTCCTTTCATTTGGGCCATATTTCTTTGTCTCAGTGCAGCTCTTATGTTGTAAGGAGGTAGAGCCTTAGGTATTTTCTAGGGCAGGGCAACCCTTTTTGCTTTACCGTGGTGCTGTCTGTGGGGGAGAGGTCAGAGAGGGGGCAATGCCACTCACCTGCTCTGCTCTACCCCCACTTTCCAGTGAACTCTTCTGTGAGACTGTGAGTTTCTCCCACCTCTGCAACCCTCACAGTGTTTTACAGCTAGAGATTTAGTTTCCCGGTCAGCCAGCCCCGTCTCTGCCGCGCAGTCCACTACCTTGCCATGGGCCCTTTCCTCCTGGCTGCTAGTCTCCACCTCTCCTACCAGTCTGGATGAACGTTTCTTTAACTCCTTGGTTGTCAGAGTTCCATGCAGTTTGATTTTCCAGCAGTTCTGGTTGTCTTTCTTTACTCCTTTTTAATTGGTTGTGTGAGGAAGCAAAGCGTTTCTACCTACACCTCCATCCTGGCTCTAACTCCAGCAATCGTAACTCTTATCATCATGAATATCACCATGTGTTTTATTCATTCTAGATTGATTACAATGATACGATTATAATCTGTGATGATGATATCAAGCAGAAGAAAAAAGTAACTTTGGAGTTTGTTCTACAGGCTGATGCAGTCACCCCTTGTACCGTCCTGCTGTGTTGCCTAGGTTGTTTGATTTTGTGGCCGTATGGAGGCGATTAAGTGATGTAGGGGAAAGTCGTTTGTGAATTGTGTAGAACTCTATAAGTATTAGTTGTAAGTACATGTCCTTACATTCTACCTTTAATTTTCTCTGTGGAATAGTCTGTTAGTTGCATGATACACTTTTTAAGTGTATCTTTTGCCTTTTTATTATAAACATACACACATGCACCCACAGAGACACACATATGTGTGCTGGCTGCTACCCATAAAATAGTACAGTCAAGCCTCACACCAACCCTGTGAACAGGTAGGTCAGCTATTGTGATTCTGGTTTGTAAATGAGGGCATTGAGGCTTAGAGAAATTAAATAACTGTTCAAGGTTACCTAGCTGAAGGTAGGTCAGCCCTGTCACTCAGTTCCAGATTCCAGTTATCAGACTGCAAGTCTTGCCTTCTTTCTCCTTTGCCAGTTGTCCAGTGTGTGAGACTTACCTCATTGTCATTAGAAGATTTACGTGGTACCTGGACATAGAGTTAAAGAATGGAGAATCCCATTTTAAGTTCCCTTTTAAGTTCTTTTTTTCAATCTTTCTGATTATCTTAAGGAGAAAGGTGCATTGTGGGAGGGTCAAAGTATCCTCAACGCCTCTCAAACACTTGCTGGTCTCCCTTTCTGACAAAAACGGGCAAGCTCAAGCTCATAGCATTCCATAGGCAAGAGCACTGAGCTGGAATTTTAATATTCTGCTATATTTTATTTAGGCTACTTTTTATTTAAGGCAAATATTCCTGGCTTTTCAGCTGTTCTCTTTTTAAGTAAATTCATTAAAAAAACCAATTTAAAGAAAAATGTATGCAAATAAGTGTTTAGGTAGTTTATGGCAGTGGCAAAAAACATAGAAGAGGTCTGACTGCATAGGATGTGGGACACAGCAGAATAACCCCATTTGTGCCTCACTCTGCCCACCCAGCAACCTCAGGACCACCCATGCTGGGCCCAGCCATCTTCAGTCTGCCCCGCCCCCTGGCTCTCTGAGTGCTGGTCCTGGCGGCAGAGGAGCCATCTATGCCAGCTTCACGGTCATGTGTCTTCTGTTATGGCGGGGGTCAGTCCTGAGGACCAGAGGCAGGGTGCTCCCTGGTATCCCATCCCGTGCCCTGAGCATACACTTGGCCTCAGCCAGAGGCCAGTCCAGAGCAGTCCCTGCAGCAGATCAAGTGCAGACCTCTCTGGAATCTGCAGTCTGGGCCACTGTCTTGGACCTCTCAGTGTTGGAATTAAGAAAAGATGGGAAACAGAAAGACATGGACCAGTGTCTGTTCATTAAGTACACATGAAAATTACTAAAAAGAATAAGAACAAAACCAAATTAACCCTCACTCCTAAGACCTGCTAGACTTCTGTTCACGTGTAGGTACATAGTTCTTACTAATTTGGATCATAGTGTATATGGTTCAGAGCCTTTGTGTTTCCACTTTCACAGACAACTTCAAAGCTGACTAGAACATGCTCAAGAATATTACTCAAGTGTAGGCATAATTACACATCATAGAGCCAGATTCTAGTGTATTTAACCATTTCTCTATTTTTGTATATTTAGATTGTTTACAGTGTTTTTCCATTATTAGAAGTCACACTGCCATACACAACTTTGAAATATCTTTATTATATAAACAGAGACAATATTTTATGTTTATGGTTTAATTCATAGACAGTAAACAAACATGTGTTTTATTTTCAGTGACAGATTAGATTGTGTTGTCAAATGTTCCTGTTGATATGACCTGTGATTGCTCAGTTTTGGGGCAGATGGTGGGATTCAGATTAGACAGGGAAATGAGGCCTGAACTCGACTCCCATAGCTGTCTGCAGCCTGTGGTGGGGCCCTCAGTCCCATGTTCCTGTGAGGAGTTTTTTCTCACTATAGTGACTGTGAGCTAAGGGCTTCCAGCTGTAGGCAAGATGTGATTTGAAAACTCATCAACAGTAAGACAAAAGTTGCTTTAAAGCTGAAAAAATTTAAGGGGTGTGGACATAGCAAACAGTAAATAAGCCGGAAGACCTGGTTGAGCTGATGCTGTGATCTTCGGGGAGGGTGACAATGAATGGGTCCCTTTGTAGTCCCCGGGATCAGCAAGGCTTTTTGGACTACAGCTTTGGTCCTGATGCTGTTGGTGCTGGAGCGCTTTGCCAGGCAGAATTGGAGGAAGAAAGACCTGATGCATTCTTTAACTCTGGAATTAAAGAATTAACTTGGCTGTGTTCCTTGGTTGTCTTCTGCCAGCTTGGCAGCTGCCAGCCTTGACAGTGATTAATATGGGGTGAAGGGCATATTTGGAGTCCTTTCTTGGTTGTCCTACCTCGGGCGTTGCATTCTCTCCAGTGTTTCCCTTTGGCATTGTTTACTCCTCCTTCTATATGCCGATGGCCAAGCAGCTCAGCAGGCAGATCTCAGCTCCTTTGGGGCGGGCAGGGGCCATTTACATAACACCTGGGCTTCTGGATCCTGGGACACAAAACCCCTGCCTTGCTGAGAAGTGGACAAGATATTTCTTCAGCCACGGAGGTGGCCGGTGGCTGCTTTCTAGGGTGAAACTATGCTGCTGGAAGGAGAGTAGTGAGCTTCCCAGCATTGGGGGTCTTTGCCTCACCCCCGCAAAAGAATTTTTTCTTTCGACTATAACAAATGATTCCAAATCTTTCTTCTTGTTAATTATCCTCTTTCCTGTCTGTCAGTGTCCCTGGAGCTGTCTGTCTGTGCATGTCCTACCCTTTGGTCTTTTGTTGTTGTTACTTAATTTCTCTCATGCTAAAGCGCATATGTATTTTTGCTGCGTGGCAGTTTAGCCTTGGTGAGTTTAGGATGGCCCATCTCATCTGAAAGATTCTGCTGTTGGCTTCTCCTCCATCATGATCATGATTAATCCCGGTGTTCCAAGCCTCTCTGCCGGAGCCTGGTTGCAGTGGGGTTCATGCTTTGGTAGCGGCTGCAGACCCTTCAGGTGTGGTTCTGCAACCTGCTCCAGTGCCGAGTGCTTCAGAGCCGAGTGGTCAGGTGCTAAGGGGATGCACCCTGCGGGGTGGCCGGAGGAGAGACCAAAGGCCGGAGTACAGAGGAAGGAAGGCAGGATCAAGGGGTGGTGGGGCAAGGAAAAAGCAGAGGGTGAGGGTCCCAGGTAGATTCCCCCAGCAGGGGCTGGGCTTCATGGTCTGAATGGAGGGGAGAGGCTCTTCACCAGTGATGCTGACCTTCTCAACGAGAAGATTCTGGTGAGAGCCTGCTCTAGTTCACACTAATGTGTGGGAGAGAACCAGTGTTTACCTGTGGGCCCCTCACTGTCAATTAGGCCGGGGAGTAAGGGAAGTTCAAGTTAGAGAAGCTTGAGTGCTGGCGCTTAAGAGAAAGCTTGAGAGAAACCCTTGAATGAAGGGATTTCAAGTCTTCTGGGATTCTGAGTCGCAGGCAGTATTACTAAAACTAGATGAAAAGTGAGCAATGAAATTAATAATACAGCAGAACTTCTGCCAGCCCATATGGTAACTGGGCAGATCAGAATCAGGTGTCCTTTCTTACAGGTAGACACTGTCCCACACCAGAGCACACGACTTGGCAAATGCAGAAAGGGGTAGATGTCAGTCCCTACTTGTCCCCTCAGTTGTACGTCCTTGTATAGAAAACAACTTGCACACATGGCACAGGAAACTAGCTAAAATTTATTGAGCACTTACTATATGGCAGGCATTTTATATGCAGTATGTTATTTAATCTTTATAGCAATCCTCTGAAATAGGCATGATTATTATCCCTAATTCACAGAAGGGGATACTGAGGCTAAACCGGATTGCAGTAGCCCCTTTTTATCCATGGGGGGTACATTCCAAGACCCCTAGTGGATGTCTGAAACTGCAGAGAGCACTGAACCCTACATATAGTAAGTTTTTTCCTATACATACATACCTATAATAAAGTTTACTTTATAAATTAGGTAGGAGATTAACAACAGTAACTGATAGTAAAATAGAACAGTTGTAACAATATTCCATAATGAAAGTTATGTGAATGACTTTGGGGACATTATTAAGTAAAATGTGGGTCACTTGAACACAGGCACTGTGATACCCTGGTGGTCGATCTGATAACCAAGATGGCCATTAAGTGATTAACGAGCAGGGAGCAGCTACATGGCAGATACACTGGACAAAGGGATGGTTCACATCCCAGGTGGGATGGAGCAGGGTGGTGCGAGATTTCATCTCATTGCTTAGAAGGGCATACAATTTAAAACTTACAAATTGCTTATTTCTGGAATTTTTCATTTAATATTTTCATACTGCAGTTGACTGCAGGTAACTGAAACCACAGAAAATGAAACTGCAGGTGAGAGGGAACTACTACTGTGTGTAATTTTCTATGAACACAGTAATAATGGTGAAGCTGTAATTCCGAATGTTTTAGGTACTGCTGTGCAACAACCACCCAACATTTAGGAACATCAAAAAGCAGTCATTAATTTTTTCTCACAAGTCTACCTGCTGATGGGCAGCTCTGCTAATCTGATTCAGGCTCAGCAGGTCCCAGCTGGGTGGTGCATTCAGGTGTCCGTGGGCAGCTGATGGTAGGCTATAGGCATGCTGGTCTGGAGTAGCCTTGGCTGGGATGACACTGCTCTTTCCCCAGTTGTTCTTCCAGAAGGCTAGTGTACTCAGGTCTGTCGGCTGGCCTGAGCATATCCCTGTGGTGATTACAGGGAAGCGCAAAGAGCACGAGTTTCTTTCCTACTGGCCAAACAAATCACGTGGCCAAGCCCAGAGTCAAAGCGGGAGTGGAATACCAAGCACACGGAGGGCTGACAAGTGAGGGTCATCAGCGTGGTCATTCTGTCACAACCTGTCTGCCCTTTGGCCACAATGATTCCCACGCCTTCCTCATGCAAAGGAAGCTCACCTTGTCCTAGGACCCTCCAAAGTTGGATCCACTCATGGCATCTGGCTTGAAGCCCAAGTTTTTGTGGTCCCCATCAGTTCTGGAATTAGTTCCTCCTGATCCAGAGACGAGTGGCAGAAAAATACCTTCCCCACACAACCCTGCAGGGAGGGAAAACCTCAGTAACCTCGCTCCCATTCAGGGGATAATGGGAAGCACAGAGCAATCACTGGTCTGGGTCCTAGTGATCCTGATGGCCTGCTAGAGACTTGTTACCCGGTTCCCCCATTTTGAGGGTGACTGTTCCCTTGGACTGGTTTCCCAGTCCACTGGTTCTCTACTGCTCCCTGTTAACTGCTCTTCTCTTTTGTCATCACTTGGTTCTGTTCCATCCCACAGCTGGTGGCCTCAGCAGGAGTGGACACAGTACCCCTGAGGTCAGGGTCCTGGCCTCACTCCGTGGGGGCACTGTCAGCTTTATTCAGCTTCGTGTGAGTATCTCAGATTCTGTGCAGCCTCAGCAAAAAGACAGTGGGGTCAACCTTGAACTCTAAAGTCAGGGCTTCCTACACAGTGAATCAGGAAAAATGAAATTAACAAAGCCAAAATAAACCCCACCTTTTTTTTTTAACCTATTGGAGATAAAACAGATGACATAGGTGCCTATCAGGCTTTGAGCCTGAAGGCATCCCAGGAAACTCTCCAAATCTATGGCTTTATTGACAACTGTGATACAAGCATGTTTATGGCCCTTTCCCGCTCACTTACCCTGGTGTTGAGATTCCAGGCCATGTGACCGAGCTCATTTGCCCATTTGTATCTGGACCTGAGGTGGGCACCTGACTCAAGGCAGCCAATGACTAGGCTAGTTATAGCCTGTGACTTGCTGCCCAAATAGAAAACAACAGGTAGGCAAATTGGCTTCCTGTTTGAGTGCTGAGGCTAGGGGTTGCAGATGAAGCTTCTGTGTAGTGTACCAATCAAAATTATGCTTGGCTAGCAGACTGAGGTTTGGCAGCTGGTCCCAGAGAGAAGCAGAGGTGCCCTGAGTGAATAGAGCAAGTGGTCCCTGATGGGAACCGTGGCCTCAGTTCCTGAGCTGGCCTGGTGTCCTGGTGATATTGGATCTGTGTGAAATCATCCTCATTGCTGCACTTGTTTGTATATCCTCTCTCTCCTGAGATGGCTAAGTATGTCGCTGTCTTTGGAAACCAAAGAGGCCAGATGAAAACTACCTGTTCATATGTATTAAAGGCACGGAGCATGGTTTGAGCTTAGGGAGAAAAAAGGCCCAAGAAATTTCAGTTAAAGGGGCAGTATAGAGAAGAATGAAGTAGGAATTTGAAAGCATCGAGGAAATCTTAAAAAGCTGTAACTGGTAATCATCACAGTGAAATGAATGGTGATTGAAAACCAGCTCCATTGTCAGTAATTGGATCGGTTAATAGCCAAGCTTAGACAAATTAATACCGATTCAAATCCCTTCTCCAGGAGCCATTTGCGTGACTTATGACAATGGCCATATTGAGTATGCCTGGAATCAGACCTCATCACAAATATTAATTATGAACATGAATTTGTAAGGTTAATGGTTTTACTTTAATAGGAATTTGGGGCCTATGAATGCATGTCCTAAATGTCTCAGACTTGTTTGAGATTCCAAATCAAAGAATAAGAATACATGCAAGCATTTATAGTTTATTCTGCTTGGCACTGCATCCAGCGTGAGATCACTGAATACCTTGGCATGAGTTCAGAGCTCAATTTTATTATCTTGTAGCTGCCTGTAATCACAGATGAGGCATCAAAGGCCAGCTGTCCCCATGAACCTTGACAGTCTATATAAACTAATTACTTTTTTATGAGCCATCCTGTCAGAGGTTTGGAGAGAAGGCCTATTAAGCCAAGTTCAGCATGATCTACAAACTTTAACAATTATTATTATTTATTGAAGTTTCAGCTGAGTGTCATGGTAAATGACATCCCTTGCCGTAACTGGTTTGGGTGGTCATGGTCTTCATTAAAATATTCTTTTTAGGCAAAAGATGAAGCCCAGTGTGGTCCGAGTTTATCCTGGATACCAATGATACTAATAACAAAATTTCAAGAGCAAGGAAGCTAAAAAATGAATTTGAAAAGTGAGGGCACATTAGCAAAAGCCCCTGTCCTGGCTTCAAAGGCTGTGGATTGTGAGAGTTACGTACAGAGAGCACTCCTTGGCCCTTACACTTTTTTGGTTGTGTCTTTCTTAGAGTCAGTCCCTAGAGAGGCAAAATGCCAAACAGGACATTTCACTGCATCCCGCTCCCCCACCATCTCTCCACCTCGGCCACTCCTCGGGCCACCCCTCCTGGCCCTGTTCCCAGTTGCCTCTGGTGTCTGCCCTGGGCTGCCTGGGCTGCTCCGCCTCACAGCCAGCACCACACCACCCTCACATGTGGCGGGCCGGCCATCCCGTTCCAGGTGTGTTTCTGTTTCAGCCTCTGCCACTTGGCACTCCTGATGCTTGTTACTCTAATGCTGTCATCAGTGGTCCACCCAGATGCGGACAGAGCCCTGAGTCAGCCCTAGTCGTAGGGCACTGATCCCTGCCGACCTCCCTTCACTGCCTGTCTGCCAGCCCAGGAGGAAATGGCCTTTCTTCTCTCAGGGGTCACTCTTGCTCAGGGATTCCTATTGAACCGTGCTTGGACTGCTAGTGCTATAGTTCTGTTCCACCACAGAGTCCTCCCTTTCCAGAGCTGGATGTGTACCCCCGAGCTTTAGGGGTGCAGATGGGCTCACATGCAGGCCCGCGCTGTACCTGACCTTCCACCCAAGTCCCTGCTTCTGACTCTGCCCTCTGCCATCAGTTTTTCCCATCTGTGGTGTTTTTCTTTTCTCCCACAAACTCAGATACTCTTGACTGCTGCCTTGTTTCCACTGGGCTCCTGCACCCATCCCAACTCTCATGTCCGTAAGACATGACTAAATGTCTGCGCTTCATTGACAACGAGGGTCCTGAGCCACATGCAACCCAATGTATGCAGCCAGAAAGCAGGGGAGTGGTGAGAGGTGCTGTATAACCCCACCTGCCCCACGCCAGAGTCGTAGCCCCGCCCTCACAGGACTCCCACACTGACTTGTGAAGTAGTCTCTTTGGTAATTGGACCTGGTACTCAGTGCTGGCTAATTTCTTTCAAGAGGGTTGTTTTTTTATTTTTTTTTCTCCTGAGTGGCATCCTCGTGGCTCTGCACTCAAGCAGTCCTCACCTCTGCCACGGCACTTGACATCTGGGCTGTAATTGTCTCTTCAGCAACCTGCCCTGTCATGGTCTGAATCCATTGTGTATCCCTAGCCCCTCGCATTGAGTAGGTGTTCATTTCCAGTCTGTGGGATGAACGAGTGGCAGATTGATATTGTATTACATACCTAAGCTCACCTGCTACCTTCTCTTAGTGCTTTTGACGTGTTTGCTTCTATGCTCAGCCAGCATTCTGCTGCACTTTCAACACAATCTATTTAACCTAATTATCTGCTTCTCATACCAGAGGGGGTTGGTTTGTCATTAGGTCCTGGCACACAATGGAGCTTGGAGGTTCTCAGTGAAGGTTTGTGGATTCGAGTTGAAAGGACCGAGTGGTTAACAACCGACTGCTCGGCAGCATGGGAGTAGGGACAGGGACAATGGTGTTCAGGGACGTCCCATCATACTGCCTGTGTTGCCCCCTGCAGGGGCTAAACCTGGCTTCCGGAGGCCCTTTGGTGTACTTGAGAGTGAAGTCATCCTGCAGGGTGTGTTTTCCCAGATTACTGCTCCCACACCCAACATAGTGGTGAAGGAGGAGGCCTGCTGGCTGAGGGAAACTGCCTTCGAGGGGACTGTGGGAATCCAGAGAGATTTCTTGGGGTTGGAAGGTTACCTCATGAAAGGGAAGAGGCAGCTGCCACTCAGTGCTGGCTAATGTCTTTGAAGAAGGTCAGTTTTTCAAAAAATTAAATTCTTTATTTTGCGGCAAAGGTAAATTTACATGTAGTTATGAAAAAAGTAATACACAGAGATCCTGTGCGCTCCTCACCCAGTTTCCCCCAGGGGTAACATGGTGGAAAGCCGGAGCACAATGTCACCCCCAGGACACTGCCATTGGTAGTCACGACACAAAACATTTCTACAACCGCAGGGCCTTTCACGTCAACCTGGGTAGCCACTTTCTCCCTGCCCACTACCTCCTTTTGGAAGAAACTTAATTGAGGTGTAACTGACATGACATCATATTAGTTTCAGGTGTACAATGTAATGACTTCACACTTGTATATATTGCAAAATGGTCACCACGTTAAGTCCAGTTATTATCTATCACCGTACATAGTTGCAGAGGTTTTGTCTTGTGATGAGAAACTTGAAGATCCACTGTCATAGCTACTTTCAAATATGCAGCACAGTGTTATTTACTCTAATCACTATGGTGTATATTACATACCCGTGGCTTACTCATTTTATAACTGGAAGTTTGTACTGTTTGACTTTATTCACCCCCTTTGCCCACCCCCTAACCTCAGACAACCGCCAATCTGTTCTGTATGTGAATGAGCTTGGTTTTATTTTATTTTATTTTTTTAAGATTCTATGTATAAGTGAAATCATATGGTGTTTATCTTTTTCCATCTGACTTATTTCACTTACATAATACCCTCAAGGTCCATTTGCTCTCGCAAATGGAGAGATTTCATTCTTTTACATGGCTGAATAATATTCCATCAAATGTATGGACCATATCTTCTTTATCCATTTACCCACTGATGGACCTAAGTGGATTCAACTTCTTCCTTAACTCCTGGCAACGACTAACCTGTGGCCATTTTAATGGTTTTGTCATTTCAAGCTGTGTGTTGTCAGTGGAATCACACGGTAGACAACCTTGTAGAATTGGTGCTTTTTTTCACTGAGAGTCCTTGCCTGTATCTATAGTCCATTACTTTTGTTTCTGAGTCATATTCCATGCTTTAAGTGTACCAGTTTCTTTAGCCATTCACCCACTGAAGGACATCTGGGGTGTTTCCTGTTTGGGGCTATTATGAATAAAGCTGCTATAAACATGTGTACACAAGTTTTTCTGTGAACCTACGTCTTCAGTTGTCTGGGTAAATGTCAGGGAGAACAATTGGGGAGTGATATGGCAGTTAGTTGCACGCTCAGTTTTCTTCAAGAAAATACTGAGCTGTTTTCCAGAGTGACTGTACCATTTTACTTTCCCACCAGCAATGCATGAGAGATCCAGTTTCTTTGCATCCTCACAGGCATTTGATGTGTTACTATTTTTTATTATAGTCATTCACATAAGTATGTACTCATAGTGTTATCTCATTATGGGTTTAATTTGCGTTTCCCTAATGACTACTGATGTTGGATATCTTTTCATGTGCTTATTTGCCGTGAATGTATCCTCTTCCAGGAATTTCCTTTTGGTTTTTTTGTCCATTTTCTAATTGGATTGTTTGTGTTTTTACTGTTGAGTTCTGAAATTTTTTTTTTACATATTCTAAGTACTAGTCCTTGTCAGTATCTGGTTTGTAAATATTTTCTCCCATTAATTAGTTTGCCTTTTAATCCTTTTAACAGGGTCTTTCTCAGAGCAAAAGTTTTAAATTCTGAAGTCCAATTATCTTTCTCCGGATTGTGTTATATTTAAGTGCATAATCCATTGTGAGTTAATTTTTGTACATGATGAGACACTTAAGTTGAGAGGTTTTTTTTTGTTTGTTTTGCCAATGGAGGTTCATTTATTTCCACATCATTTGGTTTGTCTTTCCTACATTGAATTCCTCTGTCATCTTCATTGAAAATCCGTTTGGCATGGTTGTATGGGTCCATTTCTGGTTCTCTTTTCTGTTACATCAAACTATATGTCAGAACTACCCAGTCTTGATTATTATAGGTATATAATTAGGTAGGTATATATTATAGGTATATAATTATTATAGGTATATAATTATGTTTTAAAATTTGGTAAATGAATTAGTTTTTTTCAAAATTGTTTAAGCTGTTCTTATTCTGTTAATTTCCCAAATAAATTTTAGGATAATCTTATCTGTATGTGTGAAAAAAGTCTGCTCATATTTTGATAGGAAGTGGAGTTAAACATTTTGATAGGAGTTAAACATGTTTATCAATTTGGGGAAAATTGGACACAGTATACTATTTCTTCATTTATTTTAATATTTTTGTTTCCTTAATTACTATTGTATAGTTTTTTCATCAGAATTCCACATTTTTTTGTTAAATTTATACCCAAATAGTTTTCTTTTTAGTCACTGTAAATATGTTGTAAAAATATTTAAATTTTTAAAAATTTATAAAATTTTTAATTTCATTGCTCACATGTTCATTCCTAGTATGTGTACATACAGTCGGTGTATGTTACACCGACTACATATCTGTAGCTGAGCAGAAGTCCTACACAGGCAATCATATCATCTGCACTTAAAGGCGGCTTTGTTTCTTCTTACTGCCCTGATGCACTGACTGGAAATGAGAGAAGATTTTCCTGCCTTGTTCTTTGTACCCTTCCTAGTCCTTTAGTTGGAGAGAGCCACCTTTTGCGGGGAGCGTTGGGGGTGGTGCCGCTTTTTGGTTTTGTTTCAACCTGTTGGCATTTCTCACTTGCTGTCTCTTCAGCTTCACACTTGGGATACGGGAAGCAAAAAATGAACAAGTAAACGAAACAACAATAGCAGCAACAAAACCCAGGAAACACACCACCAGATCTTAGAGGAAAACATTCAGTCTTTCACGATAATATAAATGACCCACAAGGTTTTTGGAGTTAATCTTTATCATGTTGAGGTAGTTTTCTATTCCAAGGTTTCTGAGAATTTTGCTTTCATTGTTTGGTTTTTGTTTTCGTATAAATGGGTATTTATTTTATGTATTTATAGATTGCTGAATTTTATTTGCTATTTTCTTCAGATTTTTTCATCCATATTCATAAGGGATATTAGTTTGTGATTTTCTTTGTGTCATCATTATCTAATTTTGTATCAGGATAACACTGGCTTTATAAAATGAATTGGGAAGTGTTCCCTGCTCTTCTGTCTTCTGAAAGAGACTGTGTAGAAGTGGTATTCATTTTTCTGTAAACATTTTGTAGAATCCTTCAATGAAAACTTTTTTGGGGGGGCTTTAAAATTATAAATTAAATTTTCTTAATAGTTATAAGCCTATTCAAATCATCTGTTTCATATTGGGTGAGTAGTGGTAGGTTGTTTTTAAAGGAATTAATCCATTTTATACAAGCTGAAAAATATAAGTTATTTTTAGTATTCTCTTATCCTTTTGATGTATGGGAGGGTCTTTAATGATATATACTAGTTCACTTCTGATGCTGATAATTTGTATCTTTATAAGTTATATCTTCTCACTAGAGGTTTGTTTATTTTATTTATCTTTCTCAAGAACCACCTCCTTATTTCATTGGTTTTTCTCTATTGTTTTTTTATTTTTATTTCATTGAATTTTGTTTCTATCTTTATTATTTTCTTTGTTCTGGTTGTTTGGGTTCACCTTGTTATTCTTTATCTAGGCATTTGAGGTAAGAGCTTAGATTACTGATTTGAGATGTTTCTTCTTTTCTGAAGAATGGACTTAATCCTATAATTTTTTTCTCAGCATTGCTTTAGCTGTATCCTGCAGATTTTTCTGTGCTGTATTTTTATTTAGTTCTCTATATTGGTTTTATTTCCATTGAGACATCTCTTTGAGCCATATGTTATTTAGAAGGGTTTTGATAAGTTTCCAAATGTTTGGAGATTTTCCTGTTGTCTTTCTGCTGTTGATTTCTAGTTTGATTCCATTGTGGTCAGAATGCATACTTTGTATGGTTTAACTTTTTTTTTTAAACTCATGAACAGTTGGGTTTATTTCAACAGCAAATGTGAAACTCATGCCTTAGGCAAGGGTGCTACAATACTTATATCAGGAATAGACAATTTTCTACACCATCAAATACGTAAAAGTTTAGCACTTTCCTCAACAGTGGCCAACAAGCAGATTCAGTCCTTATTTGCTTTGATCTGTCTGCTGAACTAACCCAATCATTTCCTTTAGAGACTCTTGACATCTTGGGTGGAGGAGGGTGAGGCTTTTGGTCCTGCCCTAACACGCTGCAGGAGAGGAGCCAGGTGTGGGGCCACACCTGGGGGCAGCAATAGAGAAGCTGCCCATCCACTAGGGACTTTGAACTTGTGTCCACTCCTCTTGCACAGGTTTGGCTGTGAGTGGCACTTCACCTGATTGTCAGGACCATTTGGACTGATTGTGGGGGACCAGGTGTGGCCAGATAGGGATGGGCCTCTGAGTCGGAGAGGTGGTGGTGATTGTGTCCAAGTGGGATAGGACAGATCCTGCCTCTACTCCCAAAACTCAAACACGGTTTAAATTCTTTTTTAAAAATATTTTATTTATTTATCTTTAGAGGGGAAGGGAAGGAGAGAGGAAGAGAAACATCAATGTATGGTTGCTTCTTGTGCATCCCCTGCTGGGAACTGGCCCCTGCCGGGACCTGGCTTGCAACCCAGGAATGTGCCCTGACTGGGAACTGAACCTCGATTGTCTGGTTCACAGGCCTGCGCTCAATCCACTGAGCTACACCAGCCAGGGCTAAATTCTTTTAAAGTTTTTTTTTTTTTTAAATATTTTATTTATTTATTTATCTTTAGAGGGGAAGGAGAGAGGGAGAGAAACATCAATGTATGGTTGCCTTTCATGCATCCCCTGCTGGGAGTTGGCCTGCAGGGAACCGGCCTGCAACCCAGGCATGTACCCTGACTGGGAATCGAACCGCGATCCTCTGGTTCGCAGGCCCACGCTCAATCCACTGAGCTACACCAGCCAGGGCTTCTTTTAAAGTTTTTGAGGCAAGTTTTATATCCCAGGACATAGTTAGTCTCAGTATATGTTCTGTGACCACTTGCAACAAATGAGTATTCTGCTGTTGTTGGGTGAAGTGTTCTAAAATGTCAAGTGGCTCATATTGGCTGATAGTGTTGTTGACTTTTTCTCTGTCCTACTTGTTTTTTTTTCCAGTTCTGTCCATTGGTGAGAAGGGCTGTTGGAGTGTTCAACCATAATTATGAATTTGTCTATTTTTCCTTTTAGTTCTTTCAGTTTTTCCTTCAGATACTTTGCAATCCTGTTGTCTAGTGCATACACATTTAGGATTGCTATGTCTTCTTGGTAGATTGACCCCTTAGTCATTATATAATGTCACTCTCTGTCTCTAGTAATTTTCTTTGCTCTGAAGTTTACTTTATCTGATATAAATATGCCCACTCTACTTTACTTTAATTAATGTTTACTGGATATATCTTCCCCTTCTTTTACTTTCAACCTGCCTCTATCGTTGTATTTGAAGTAAGTTTCTTATAGTCAGTATATTAGTTCTTGTTTTTTTTAAAATTTACTTACAACCTCTGTCTTTTAAATGGTGTATTTAGAATATTTACAGTTAATGTAATTATCAATATGTTAGAGTTTAAATCTGTCAATTCACTGTTTTCTGTGTGTTTTCTCTCTGTTTTCTATGTATATCTCTTTTCCTGCCTTCCTGTCAGATATTTTAGAATTCATTTTGATTTTTCTGTAATGTTTTTTAGTGTACCTTTTTGTGTAGCTTTTTTAGTGGTTGTTCGTGCAACTATATGCATATAACTTACCAGAATCTACTGGTGTTAGTATTTTACCAGTTCAAATGACACTTAGAAATCTTGCATCCATTTACTGTCTTTACCTTTCCCTGTTTATACTTGTCTTAAATATTTCTTCTACATATATTTAGAGCTGTATCAAATAGTGTTACAATTTTGCTTTAACTGACAAACGTAGTTTAGAAAACTTAAGAGAAAAAGGAAGGGTTATTATATTTACCCATATTATTATTTGTGTCCTTCTTTCCTGGCCTTGTTTTACAGTATCTTTTGTGTTTCAAAAATTTTCTTGAAAAATGGAATAATTCTGATGATACTGATCATTATAGGTTGGATTAAAGGTGAATGTAATGAAAAACAAATTTAGTCTTTGTTTTTTCAGAATAGGTCTTCTGGTGACAAAATATCTTAGTGTTCCTTTATCTGAAAATTGTTTGATTTCCCCTTCACTCCTTAAGCATATTTTTTCTGGGTATAGGATTCTGAGTTGACAATTTTCTTTCAGGGCTTGAAAAATATTATGCCCTTCCCTGTGGCTTCCTTGAATTTTGATTAGAAATCTACTGTCATTCTGGCTGCTTTCAATATTTTTCTACATCTTTTATTTTTAGAGTTTAATTATGAACCTTGGCATAGACTTTTTTGCATTTATCCAGTTTAATATTCACCATTCTAATATTTTTGACTCTAGGTTTGTATCTCTTGTCAAATAAGGGGAAACTTTTCAGCCATTATTTCTTTCATCAATTTTTCAGCACTGCTCTCTCTTTTTCCCTCCTTCCAGGACCTCAATGACATGAATGCTAGATCTTTTCTCACAGTGCCAAGGGTTCCTTACTGTCTATTTTTTTTGTAATCTGTTTCCCCCATCTGGGTCAGATTGGGTATTGCTGTTTTTCTCTCTCCTAGTGCCCTGCTTCTTTCCTCCATTCTGCTGAATAGTCCATCCACTGAACTTTTCATTTAAGTTATGTGTTTTAGCTCTGAAATTTTCATTTCTTTACCTTCTATTATTTTTCCTGGGATTCTTCTAATTCCTTGCTTGGGTTTTCTATTTTTGTTTTGGGACTCGTACATGCTTATAATTGACCATTCACACATTTTATCATGACTGTTTAAAAAATGCTGTCACATAATTCTCACATCTCTGTTACCTCAGCAATGAAATCTATTTTTAAATGTTTTTATTTATTAATTTTAGAGAGCGATGGAAAGGGGAGAGAGAGAGAGAGAGAGAGAGAGAGAGAGAGAGAGAGAGAGAGAAAGAGAGAGAAAGAAGGAAGGTGGGGGAGAGAGAGAGAGAACGAACAAACATGACTGTGCCCTGACCCGGGATCTAACCTGCAACCTTGGATGATGCTCTAACCAACTGAGCTTCCTGGCCAGCGCTGGAATCTATTGATTGTCATTTTTCTCATAAAATTTGAGATCTTGCTGATTTTGATATGAGTGCCTTTCTATTGAAACCTGGAGATGTTATATTACTCTCTTAGACTCTGGATCTTATTTAAACCTATTTTATTTGGCATTCTGACATTACTCCAGCTAAGGAAGGTATAAGCACTACCTTCTTACTGCCAACTGGAGGTAATAGTCCAGGTTTTCCACTTGGCTTTCATTGATATCTGAGGAGGTCCTCCTCATTATTGCTGGGTGAGGGGTGCGAATTCCAGCTTCCCACATGGTGTCCAGTGACACTGCAGTAGAGATGGCCTTGTTACAGCTGGGCAGGGGTGATCATCCTGACTTTCTATGATGAGAAGGGGAGGGAGCTCCTCATTCCTGCCAGGTTAGGGTGGCACACAGGCTCCCCGTGTGGTCTCTACTGACACTGTTAGAGGGATCCTTATTACTGGCCATCAGGAATGAAAGTTCAGCTCCCTTCTTGATCTTCCGTAACCTCACTTCATCTAGGGTGATGGAGTACTGTGTCACATAGCCTTAGGAGGGTGTAGGTCTAGGCCCCACTCAGCCTTTTCTGGTATGTATAGGGGTGAAGCCACAATTGCTAATGTAATGTTGATCTGAATATAGTGGCTGTTGTCTAAAAGTTATGTCTTGTTCGACTGTACCTTTCCTAGGCCTTTGGTTAGAGAGAGCAACCTTTTCTTTGGGTTGGTTTGTCTGTTTGTTTTTGTTGGAACCTATTGGCATTTCTGAGTTGCTATCTTCTGCAGCTCCCAGTTTGGAATATATGAAGCAAAAAATGAACAAACAAGCAAACAAAACACCAGAAAAACATCACCATGTTGTTTCTTGGGTTCCAAACTTCCTATCAAGTTTGCCTTCTCTCCAACTTTAAGAGTCTTTTTACAGTTGTCTTATATATGTTGTCTAGAATCTTTAGTTGTACTTAGTGTGAAGAATAAGTAAAAGTTTAATTTTTTTTAATCTACAAATGTAAGCCCAAAGCTGCCAGGTCTTGTCATTTTTCAAAAGAAGCCAGAAATTCAGTTTTGTGTGGAATTTCCAATTTTTTTCTTAAAAAAGTAATTAAGTTTTCTCTATAAAGTGCTGTGCAAGACAGACAGTCTATAAATTAAAAACAACTGCTGGTTGATTTTGGCCTCAGGTCACTAGTTTGTAACCTCTGGTTTAAGCTATCTAGACACTGAAGGATTGACAGATGATGGTGTTGGTACACTTAGAGATTTGCATTCTGACAAAGAGGAGCCTTTACCCTATCCCACATTTGTTTATTCGTTAATTCATAAGAAATTACCATGTGTCTACTGCGTGTGAAGTGCAACGTTGAATGTGTCAGATAAGAGCTTCTCACTGAGGTTTCATGAACTCAACCTTCTACAGTGGGCCTCGTGATGGACAAGTTTTCAGAAATTGATGTAACTCAACAGGTAGCTCCCTAGGTGAACCATCTTTCTGATGCTTAGTACCAGTGGATTTCCTCTGGAATGTGAAATTGTCTTTCTTGTGTCTAAGAAGAATTCCCCAGGGGAAGCACCATTGGCTCTGATGACAGCTAGAAGAGATAACAGGTGCCTCCTAGCTTCTTCAGAGCACCCTATCCTGGCAGCTGGCCATTGTCTGAAAGATTAGAGCTTTCCCAAACCTCATGGTGGGGAAATGCAGGGGTAAAAATAGAGTCACAGTGATGAAAGTCAAGGAAACAGAAGAGCTGATATCTGGATATAGGGTTTGGACATGAGTTACCATTGCATTGACAGATCCTGGAGACGAAAGTGAAGGTCAGGGGCAGTTGTCTCAGCATGTGCTTGCCTGGTCCAACCAAGGGCTGAAGCAGAATGGTACCACTTGGTATTTCCAGGGGATAAAAAAGACAGGGATGGAACCAAGAAGTCACCAACACAAATTTCTTTGACTCTGTTTGGTCATCAGGATGGGTATGAGATTGTCAGTCCTGGCTCTGAAGATTCAGCTGATATCTTCAAGTCCCCTGAAATCCCAACTAGCATAAACCCCATAGTGAGGTATAAAGAGAGAGAGGCAGCATGAACAGCAAGGCTTGTTCCACTCTCAAGTATTGTACAGTATTGGGATTCTGCACACAGATTCCATGGTAAAGCCAAAGTTTGAAAACTCCAAAACTAAACTTTCTGTTTATATTCATATTGGAACATTATCTGTGATCACAACAGCAGTATGGTGATTTTGTTATGAAAAAAATTACTTCTCTCCTTTTACACGTAGGCCTTTTCTATCTCAAAACCTTGAAATCTTCAGAGGTCTTTGGCAATTCCACATTTTTTTATGAGTTTGGCTATAAAAGAAGTTGAGTTATTCAGCTAGGAACAGGATGATAAATACTAATTGAATTTTACTTTGCAGAATCCTGCCGCTGGAGATAAGGAAGCTTAGAGGCAGGACAAAAACAAACAAATAGCACAGCAAATGCAACCCTGCCTGACTTGCAAGTACTCCGCCTTTCCTCCAAATGTGAGAAGGCCACTGTCTCAGCTCACGGCTGCCAAAGTAGCTGCCCCTGCTGTGAAATGACTGCTCAGTGGCATTTACAGCAAATTTCACGGAGGCAACAGAGCTTGCTGGAAATAGACTGGCATCAGGCTATCATATGTCATAAAAAAATAATGGCTGCTGCCAGCCTACTGTGTGCCTGATACTGTACTGAGGGGCTTACATAACTTCATTTATACTTACTAGTTACGTGAGTTGTAAAGTTGGCACTATTTTTACATTAAAGATAAGGAAACTGAGGCTCAGAAAGTGAAGTGATTTGCTTAGATCATACAGCCAGGTAAATGTTAGAGCGGAATTCACATAGACCAGCATCATTCATTCAGATCATTGGTTCTCAATGAGGGCAATTGTGCCCCCTCGGGAGACACTCAGCAATGTTTAGGGATATTTTGTTCTTCACATTTTCTTAATACAATGGAGGATTCCTATAGCATCTAGTGGACAGAGATCAGGGATGCTGCTAAACACCCTACAATGTGTATGACAGCATCATCTGACCCAAATGTCAATAGTGTTGAGATTGAGAAACCCGGCCTAGAAGGCAAGAGATCGCAGTTTTAGTTTCTGTTCTACATCTAGCTCAGAATGTAACCTAGGAAAAATTACTTTTTCTCTTTGAGCTGCAGTTTTCTCATGTGTAAACCAAGGGGACAGAGCATGAGGCTGGATTATCTCTAGGATGTTTTTACATTTAATACCCTGTTGGCACTGGGAAACTTTAGAATTTCATTTGTGGATCTTGACGTGGTCTTGAAAGTGCCTATGAATTAATTGTACTGAAGCTTTAAGCAAAAGTACAGAGAGTTTGGGAAGACATCAATAAATTATATAGCAAGGACACATGTAGACAGTTTATGCATTCTGCAATAGAAAGGGATGTCTTTACATTATATTGTATCTAGGTCTCAGTTGATGGTCCTGTTGTTAACTTTTGACTTCTTACCATAATTAAATTGCCCATTCTGAACCAAACAATGATTGTATCTTCGTGGGCTGCACCAGTTGGGTATTTCATAGTGTTTTGTTACCTTTGGAGAAGGCAGATCAGCTAACGGTGGGACTAAGATATTTGTGTTACCAACAGTTGTTTGTATTATGGACACACAGACTCTGGTCATCAGAAGAACAACTGAGTCCCCCACAGAGGCAGACCACACAAACCTTCTCACAGCTTCATTCTCCTGGGTGGGCCCTGCCAACCAGTGAAGGTTTGAGAAAAAAATTACTCAAAGTCCAAAAACAACTTTTTTAAAAGATTTTATTTATTTATCTTTAGAAGGAAAGGGAATGAGAGAGGGAGAGAAATATCAATGTGTGGTTGCCTCTTGTGCATCCCCTGCCGGGAGCTGGCCTGCAACCCAGGCATGTGCCCGGACTGGGGATCAAACCACGATCCTTTCATTCCCAGGCCCGCGCTCAATCCACTGAGCTACACCAGCCAGGGCCAAAAACAACTTTTTTGACAACAAATCACACACACGCCCTTACATGCATATAGATTAATCCACACATTGGCAACAGATTAAGTCTTTTAAACACTTCACGTATGTTTGTTTTATGAGGATTTAACTTCACCTAGTGTTTTATAATTGTGGAAGACAGACCTTCAGTGCATGGAAGACTCATTGCTAATGCTTTTGTGAGGGTCCTTGGAAGGAAAGCAGGAATTTGCTTGAATTTTGAAGAGGAGGGCATTTGAGAACTGGTAAGTTCAATTGGTAACTTTAGTTGTCCACTGTCTATGAGTCACGGGGTAGAATGTAGATATGGGCATGATTCAGTTCCTGCTTTAAAGGACCCGAAGGACAATCTCTCAGTGTCGGAGGCATTTAGAGCTGGGTTGGAGGTAAATGACACTGCTGTAGCCTTAGACGCTATTATGCTGGACCAGAGTCACAAGACTGGGTGACCTCTTTGCAGACTGAATGACTTCTGCATGATCAGGACTGAGCAGAGCGCCACACACACGGAGGCCTCAGTGAACACTGCGAAGTACAGTGTTCTATCTTTTAATTGTACTCGTACCGTATGGAAAGCATCACCATACCCTGCCCTCCTGGACTGGGAACTGCATAGGCAGGAGCTCCAATGTGTTTCTCTCAGTATCCCTTGCACCTGGCCCACAGAGACCCGGAGGAATGGGTGAATTCATGCATGACTGGGTGGTACTACCAAGTGCCCTGTATTCCAAGGACCGCAAAATCCCCAATGGCTAGAAATAGTCAGTTGAGGCCTTACTTATGGTCGGGAACCTGATGCATGAGGTAGAGTGTGAGAGCAAAGTTAGAGTGCCTTTTCCTGGTGAGAATGGCCAGCTTTTTGGTGTCTGGAGGCCTGGGTGAGTTTTCACTTGCTGCATAACAAAGTGCTACACATTAATGACTTAAAACCACATCCATTTATGTTAAAACAACACACAGTTTATGTGAGTCTGGGTCAGGAGAACTGGGTACAGCATGCCTGGGTCCCCTGCTCAGGGTCTTGCCCGGCTGAAGCCACTGTGTTGACAGGACTGCGTCCACATCGGTAGCTGAGGTCCTCTTCAGCTTCTTGTGGCTGCAGGACTGAAGTCCCTGCTTTCTTGCTGACTGCCAGGCAGGGCATGTTCTCATCTCCTAAAAGCTCTTCTAAATAAAATACCATGAAGTATATGCTGGGCACTTCACATAGATTATTTCATTTAACCCTCTAAACAGAAGTCAGCAAAGTTTTCCTTAAAGGGTCCAATAGTAAATATTTCATGCTTCATCGATTAAGAGGGAACATCGAGTCTATCAGTAGATACTTAGTATAACCATTTAAAATGTAACCGTCTGAAGATATAAAAACCATTTAGCGTGCGGGTTGTAAAAAATAGGCTGGCTGAATTTAGTCCATTGGTAGTAGTTTTCTGCCTCCCTGCTGTGAACAACCTCATTAGACTGAAGTTAGTTAGTATTACCCCCATTTTAGAGATGAATAAAGGAGACACAAGGCCTTTGAGTTACTTATTTGCCTAACTCTCTCAGCACCCAAGTGGGTCTGCCTCGGATTCCCAGGTCTGATTCTTCATTCCTCAAGGCCTGATCAGAACAAACATGTGGCAGGATTTATCATCTGCTCATCTTACACTTAGGTGCTAATCCCTCCTTCTCTCTCAAGTCCTTCAAGAGTGACGCGTCCAGCAGTTAGAAAAACACGGTCTACCATGTGCAAGTCGTGTGGTCTCATGCAGTCGTTCTGTCTGTGGCCTCAGTTTCCTCATCTCTGAAGTTGCTGGAGCATCCCCGCAGACGTGTTATGGCCCCTCGGCCACTGGCCTGTGGGTGGCGGCTGCGGCAGCGAGAGCTCTTCTTGGGACGAAATGAGAGAGAGGCTTGTGGGTGTCCCGGCTTACTCTGTCAGGGGACCTTTTATCTACTCATCCGTTTCTGTGCCTGAACATCAGAATCCCTCTAAAAGAGGCCTCTAAAACGTGCCGTCTAAAGAGCACGTTTGTGAGCTTCATTCCTAGAATTCAGTCAGTGGGCCTGGAGTGGACTTTCTAGGCAATTCTGATACAGAGCCAAATGGAGAAGTTACTAATTAGAGCAGTGTTTCCAGTCTGCTGGGTTGCTTATCAATTTGGACCCACTCAGGCTTCCACATGGGTGGTTATTGTCACCAGGTACGGTTGGGACACACTGGATGGACATCCTTCTCCCAGTCTCCTTCCACCTGAGAGTCCCCACACTGGCCTGTGGATGGCTTCCTCAGAGATCAGGGCAGTCACCCTAAGGTCAGTTTTGGATAGCTGGGTGAAGGACAAACATCCTGGGTGACTGATGTTTTCTAAAGTTTGGGGCCCACTTCCACGAATAAGCTAAATAGGGGTACCTGGCCATCAGGTGGACTCAATCAAGTTTGCTTCAAGCAGTCACTTCATTAGACTTTACTGACATTTAATCCAGCTCAGACAGTCTGTGTTAGAAGTTGCAAAGGTCTTTTAGATTTAGTGGCACTAAACCTAAACATTCTGCACAAAATAGAGTGCAGATTCTGCTTGGAGTGCATTATTTATGTCAGCACTGGAGCAGCTGGTGGCTGTTTCCAGGTGTTTCCTAGGAGACCTTTGGTGCAGGCACAGGGGCAGTTTAGCTCAGAGGAGTCTGCATTGTACATGGAGCTTCGTGCTTCTTCCCCTGGGAGCTTCATTCTAGGCAGAAGGTGTATTAATCAGGCTCAGGTTTGTCCTTGGTCAAGGTCATCGTAAAAACCAAGGTTCATTTGTTCCTTCTAAATAACCTTGGTTGTAGTATGGTGTAGTGGTTTGTACACATTTTAAAAATCATAGTCCGTGAGAGCTAATGAAAAATACAGAACTTAGTGCTCTGAGAGGTGCTTGGAGAATTTCACAGAAGTATTAAGGCATTCATGAACCCCCAAACTATTTCATCCTTAAACTCTAGGTAATGACCTCCAATGTAGCAGGAAGACTTAGGAGGGGAAGAGAGGGGACGTGTGTTTAAAACAGAGTTACCTTGATTGTAGGTGGTCAACACACCATACAATGTTTTTATTTTGTGTCTAAGTCTGTGAAATGGGAGTGCTAATACCATGTTCTTTATATGTAATACATAGTTGTGAAAATAAAATATATCATAGATGTGAATACATCTGGAGACATATAAAGGGTCATTTTGACATGTAAAATCCTGTCAGTAGGTTTTTTTAAAAAGTATTTCTAGTTCTAAGGTGTCAGAGTTTTTCCTCAATCTCGTTTAGGCATTCAGTATATATAATTTAAAAAAAACTTACAAGAGCATCAAAGACAACATTTCTCAATGATTGAATTTAACAAATATAGGGGTTGGCAAAGGTAGATTTCTATTTGTTCATGTGGAAAATAATATAATAATTAGTGAACAATAATACCAGAATAAGCTCTGTGTTTTGCATATTCTCAGCTATACCCCTACTTTTATCCCTGTGTTATCCAGCCCCTCACTGGTGTCCACTCCGGGACGCCTCCCCCATCTGCCCCTTCTCTTCAATACCTACTTCTTTAGGCCTTGGCTCCGGCATCACCACCTCTGCTAAGACTCCCAGCTCCTCCCCACAGACCCAGTGGATGCATCACACAATACTCAGCTCTACATGAGCTTGATAAACTGACCCTGCGGCTGCTTGTTCATCCATCTTTCTCCTCTCCCAGTTATGAGCACCGGGAAGCCAGGGGAGGTGACCTTCTTGCTTCTGTGTCTCCCATTCTAACACAGGGTAAAAATGTCAGCTAAATGAAACGCTAGATAAATGCGTAAAAGGCTCTATATTTGTTGTTTGAGGTGAATATCACAAAGGCCCTGCCCTCAAAACATTTACTCAGAGGAGGAAGCAGACGTGAGAGAGACACCTAAGACCACTGTGGAATGTAGAGACTGTTGTGGTCTCAGTTCAGCTGGGGACTTCAGAGGAGGCTTTGGCTTGGGGGATAAGTCTTGAAATGGCCACTGGAAGATGATTGGGTCCCGGGGGCTTCATTCAGAAGGAGAAGGAAAGCCAGGAACAGAGGCACAGGAGGAAGCTGTGGCCGTGCCAAAGTAGCATCCTTCTGTCCCTTTGCCTGGCACACTGGCCTGTGTGGGGGGGAACTAAGGGCCACAGTGAAGGGGGAACAATGGAATGAAACGGAACAAGCTCCCTGCCAGTCTGAGAGTCTCTACATAGTGGGGAGCTGGGAGGACTTCTGAGTGACAGGACTGGAACAGAACCAGGGGAAGTCCAAGTGTCACGTTTTGGTGACTCCGAGAGTTAACTGTGAATACTCTGTAATTTTTGGCGGTGCAAAATACTAATTATTTATTAAAATATTTATTGAGCACCTAATAAATGTGAAGTTCTGTCCTAGAAACTTGAGATACAAATCAGTGAAATAAAAAAACATTCTGTGCCCTCGTAAAGCTTATATCCTAGCACACGTGAGAGGGAGACTCAGACAATAATCAACAGACATAGCACAGAAGTGAACTATCTCATAGGTTGCATAAAAAACCAAAAGGGAAATTACCCTAGAAAGGAAGAGCAGGGAGGGAGAGGTTGGGAGTGTCAGGGTATGCCTCACTGTGAAGATGCTATTGAAGGAAGTGGGGGATGTGCCACGCGTCATCTGGGAAGGGGGACATTTCAGGCAGAGGGAACTGCCAGTACAATGGCCTGGAGGTGGGACTTTGTCTGACTGGTTAGGGAGAGCCTAGAGGTAGTGGGGTGAAGCGGGTCAAGCATGACTGTGGACCATGGGAAGAACTTTGGCTTTTTCTTTGAGCGAAATGGAAGCCATTTGCGGGATTTCAAGGAGAGTGACATGATCTGCCATTCTGATAGGACCTTTCTGGCTACTGCAGTGAGAGTAGATTATAGGAAGAGAAGGGCAGCATCAGGCAGGCCCGTGAGGCAGACACTGCGGTAACCCAGTGGAGAGGCTGGTGGCTTCCGTCAGGGGGTGAGAAGCAGTGGGATTTTGGGGGGTGGGTATGTTTTGAAGGCAGAACTAACAGGATTTCTTGATGCATCTTATTTGAGTTGTGAGAGATACAAAAGAGTCTAAGATGACTCTAAGGTTTGGTGCTCAACCAATTAGAAGGGTGGGGGTGCCATGGCCAGAGTTAGGCAAGGCCGTGGGTATAGCGGTTTGGGGAAGGAGTACTGACATTCACGTTAGAGTATTCCATTTGCTATATCTCCTAGCATTCAAGTGGAGATGTGAAGTGAGCAACTGGATACCTGAGTCTGAGGTTTGGGAGAAAGGTCTGACTGGAGAAATAAGTCGGGAATTGTTGGTATGCAGCTCGTGTTTAAGATATGGGATATTAAGATGTTCAAATGAAGACATAGAATGAGCAAAGGAAACTAAGAAGAAATGGTCGTTGTGTTAGGAGAAAACCAAGGGAATGGAGTATTTGGAAATAAAGTGAAGACAGTGTAGATGGCTCATGGTAGAGACTGTAAATGCTCCCAGTTCAGTTCCTCTCTGTCCTGGGCACGTAACTAGACTACTGTTCCCACCCTCCTTTGATGTTAGGTTCACCCATTTGACTGAGTTCTGGTCAGTAGAATGTGAGAAGAAAGGATGTGTGCCACCTCCAGGCCTGACCAGTAGGACCTCCTGCCCTCTTAGAGCAGTGGAGGACCCCACAGCCCAGGGGATAGTGGAGCCTCTACATGGGAGGACTGGTCCCCTAATGACTGTGTGGAGGAACCCCTCCCCCACCACACACACTGGAATGTGTCACAAGTGGAAAATAAACCTTTATTATTTTCAGCCACTGAGAATTGGGGATTGATTATAGCAGAAATTAATGTACTCTGACAAAGAGCCACAGTGACCAAGTTGTGCTGATTGGTCAGAGAAGATGAGGACAAATAAAGAATTGTACAGCGCAGCCTGGAGGTTACTGATGACCTTGGGAAGGATAGTATCAGGAGAAGGGTGA
The DNA here is from genome assembly GCF_014824575.4 of Sturnira hondurensis. Taxonomy (NCBI): domain Eukaryota; kingdom Metazoa; phylum Chordata; class Mammalia; order Chiroptera; family Phyllostomidae; genus Sturnira; species Sturnira hondurensis. The sequence continues at coordinate 608,628 of NW_028085930.1, read as the reverse complement.
ATGAAAGTCTGTTTGCAGTTGGTACAATGAAAAAAACGGGAAGAAAGAAATTGTACTGGTTGATGGGGAAAGAGAGGTCAAGACAGGGTTCATTTTGTTTTGGTTTAAGATGGGAGAAATAAGCACACATCTGTGCGTGGAAATGCCAGCTCTTTTCCTGAGATCATAGTGCAGTTTCGTACATGGCCCTTGCCTCTGCTGCTCACCTGGGATGGTTATTTGTTTCCACCTGAATAGCAAATGATATCATTTTGAAAGGCCTCCTGGTGCTTGATTGATTTGTTAGGGAGCCTGACAGCCTTAATGGACTTTTCTGACAAGACAACGGTTTCTCCCAGCAGTGCTACTCTTTTGGAGAGGTTCCAGGGATGGTAATGAACAGCATCAGGCTCCAGCACAGAAGAGGAAGAGGAGGAATGGGCTGCAAAGATCTTACTTCCCCTGGAACCTGATGCAGGGGAAGGAAATAAGCTCACAGGTTCTGTTGAAGTGGGAGAGAACATGTATATGAGAGAAATGTGTCTCTTCAGGGTCTTGATTAGGAGGGGTCTAGGACTGCCCTATGAGGATATTTCCTTTTGCAACTAATTAATCTCTGTGGTTCCCCTCTTTCCTTCTGCTCCCCATTTTCCAAAAGAATGCTGTCCTTTGGGTTGCAGCGGGGCATGCTAGAAAGGCTGCACGTAAAATCCCTGCTTTATGACACTCTGCTTGTGTGATCTGTAGTAAGTCACTTAACTTTTCAAATCTCCAATTTCCCTTTTGGGAATATAGAAATTATAACGCTCGAGACAATTTAAGGCACGTGGGAAGTGTCCACAAGTGGTGGCTGTTGTTATTTGGGACCATCCAAAAAGACGTGATGGCCTGGAGAAGCCAGACTGCGTGGGTTATCATTCGGTTCTTCGTCTCCAACGTTGCACAAGTTACTTACTCCCTCTGTGCCTCCCACTCCTTTGCCCATAAACTGAAGGTAGTCACAGTGCCTACATCACAGATTTGAGGGGAGTATGAATGAATGAATACATGTAAAACAAGTTATGGTACCTGGCATACTGTAACTTCCTGGTGAATTTACTATTACAGTTATTTGTGTGTGTGTGTGTGTGTGTGTGTGTGTGTGTGAGAGAGAGAGAGAGAGATTTAGTTAATTTGAGAAAAGGCACATCCCTTGATTTGTAGGTTGGTTGATTGGTATAACATGAAACCTGGGCAGTTTTGGGTTGGGGTAAGGGATTTACAACTCAGGGTAGCAGTATGATGCCTGTGTATCACTCCAGGTATACCCAAATGTCTAATGCGTACTCCTGAGTAGCTGGATGTGAGAGGGCCTCCATGAGCCCTTGAGGTCCTTGCAGTTGCCTTGGGTCTTATTGCCCTGGTTACTGCTCCCACAGGCAGCCAGACTGCAGTGGTACTTGTGATTAGCCCGACCTGTTTTTCTCCTATTCTGGCTCATGAGACAGTTGGGAAGGGACTGGCATTCCTAATGACAATGCATTGGTGGACCTTGTGGCATTGTTAGCCTGCTAATGATTCTTTGGTGCTCAGTATAGAGTAGGGTTGTGAGAAGGCATGTGAGAAGAGAACAGGCAAGCATTTTTTATTAGATGTGGCCTTTGTCCCACCCAACAAGGTAAACATTAGTATGTGTGTCTTCAATTTGAGGAGGTTAAAAGTCAGAGAGGTTATTTAACTTACCCAAGATCACACAGCAGCCAACGGGATTGCTAGGATCTGAATTCAGGTATCTGACACAAAAATGCTATTTTTTAAAATTTTTTCATCATGATACCTATGTGTGGTTCAACTTCGTTGAAAAGCTCATGGAGCTCCAATTGAGGGGGAATATATTCAGAGGCAGAAGACATGGTGTCAGCCTGTGAGTAGTGCTCAGTGTAGTCAAGGAGGCAGAACATGCTGATGGAACACCTGTGGCAAATGTTCAGCGATCAGGTCAGCCAAACAGTGAAATAGGGGTTCAGAGAAAGGCAATTCTAGGTACTTTCTGGGTCACAAAAGGCAGAAATATTGGAGATGCAGGAAACTGAGTTTGGAGAGCAGGAAAGTTTAGGAAACTGCAGAGGAGGGCTGAGAAGACAGGGGACTGGGGGTCGTTGCTGCTCTGCCTGACCCCACACAGCCACGTCTGTGCTTGTTCACGATGCAGGTCTTGGTTAGTCGATGATGCCTTCAGTCAAAACACCACCTTCTATGGCTCTCTGATGACTGAGCACATACTGGATGCAAGTTCTGTGTGTGGGGCTGGAGACCAGGGGACAACACAGCAAAGCTCCTGCCCTGAGGAGTTCTTGCTCTCTGATCAGTGCAAACAGCCTTGCCTCATAGAGCTCCAAACACGGAGTCACCACCAGTCAGCCCCAGGGTGCTATGCAGGGTGGGTGGAGCTCACGTAGGGGGCTCACTTGCAGGGGCATGCACTGTGCCCCTGGGGGCTAGGAGCCCTGTCTTCTGTCGCTGAAGAAAAAGCACTAGACTACACAATGCAGAGGAGTAGATACAACCTTGAATCTATTCCTATTTTTAAAAAATCAAAAGGAAATCATTTACAAACTTCAGAACACTCACTTTTATTTGTAACAAATTACTGCCTGTAGAAATACTGCTCCTGAGACCAATAGCTATAAACAACTCCAAATGAATCTGTTCATGGGGGCAGAAGGGCGTGTTATCTGGTAGTAGCGTTAGGGAGTGGAGAGAGGCAGAGAGGGGGCCCATAGGAACCGTCTCCTTCTCTGGAGTGAAGACCTGAGCTTAGCAGGAGTCAGAGGCATGGAGGAGAGGACATGCTCCTGCAGTCGGGTCAGCTCTATGGGGCCCAGCAGCTTGGCCTCCAGCAGCTTGTGGGGCAGAAACTGAGGCTGAGACTAAGAATGAATGGCAGGGTAGGGGCAAGGCAGTCCTAAGGGAACTGATTAAGGAATTGTGGCCCCAGCCGGCAGGAAATGAGCCTTATGTGCTTCAGGTGGGCTCTGGCTTTTTAAATACCAGCCTACTCCTATCAAATATGAGGACACTTGACACACAGAAGCCAAATACAACTTGTCTTCCAGACCTGAATTAGCTCCCCAAACCAACTTGCTAGGCCTCTTCTCTTAAATAAGAAGTATCTGATAAATGTACTGCCAAGTGGATTTGGAGCTGCCAAGGAGAGCAGCTGAGACCAGGTTTAAAATCTCTCAGTGCTGCTCCCCACAGACTCCCCAGGGAGACGTTTGTACTTGTGCTGTTAGTCTCTGTTTAGGGAGGGTCAGAGATTTTTCTCCTTGGAGCGCTAAGGACGTGCTGCCCAGGGTTCTTGCAGAGAACAGTGCACACCCGGTGGGTCTGAAATGGCGCATGAGGGATCTGTAGTGCAGCTGCCTGAGCCAGGAATTCCTACTCTGGCGCGAGGTGGGGGTGGGGGAGCGGAATCAGAGCCTTTCCTAGCCTGAACAGTAGATTAGGCAGCTGGTATTGGTTTCCTTTTTCTCCTGTATCCCTAGTTCTTCACTCACCCTGGTGCTCAGTGTGTGCCCAGAGCCCTCCAGGGTGAGGCTGGGAGGCCGGCAGATTCCCAGACCTTCCTCAGAGGTTCTTTCACCTCTCATTGCACTATGATAGTTGACCCATCACATGTCCCATTCCCAACTTCTAAGGTGCCTGCACTTTAGCTAATGAGCCAACAAACAGCAAAAGAAGAGCTTTGAGAACAAATCCTCCTTCCCAGGAATGTTTGTGCTTTACAATGAGTTAGTGCAAGAGGAAGTGTCCCACAATCACTGTGTGAGCCTCAGTAAGAAATGCCTCTTTGCAGAGGAAAATGCTTTTCCTCTGTAAATGCCTATTTTGTAATTTGTAAGAGGAAGGAGTTGGTGTAGGTGGTCCACCCTTCCTGCTCTGTTCTGTCATTTTTTTTTATGCCTTAATGGCATGATTTCAGACATCAGAGAAAACTGTCTATGACCTTTAACTTAGGCTACACTTGACCTACCCTCTTTGTCTTCCAATGTCTTTCAATGGATAGAATGACAATAATAGGCACTATTATCCTGGGGAGCGATTTCAGAAAAATCAAAGAAGGTGACACCTGGGAACGTGCTCCACACATTCAGAGGTCCGAATGTCTGCGAGGACTGACAGTTGATGGTGGTTTTTAAAATAGCTGTGTACCGAGTACAGCGAGCATTCTGTGCTTGCCGAAAGCCCTCCTGCCTACACCTTGAGGTACTTACTTGGTCATTACACAGGGTAAGTTCCAAGGAGATGAACTGGTGGGTCAGATGCAGACACTGTTAGTGTGCGTGGTGTCCGTGCAGAACTGGTTTCCAAAAAGGAACCGACCAAACCGCAGTTAAAAGAGGACCTGCTCCCTCCTCTGTTCTGCTGATTTAATGAGCAAAACGACAGCCACATCTTAGTTTGCATTTTGTTGATTATTGGGGAGTGTGAACATTTCCAAAATGGTTATGGAGTGTATACATTTTTTGTTTTGTAAGTTTCATATTCATAATAAAATCAAAGTGATTATTGCTTCTCTATTGAAATGTAAAATATCTGTGTCTTCTTCCTGTGTTCAATAATAACCCATTGCTTTTTTTGCAAGAAATATTACTCTTTAGTGCTTTTTAATTTTGATTGTGTTGTTTTGGGTATAAATTTCAAATGGTATTAGTCAAATCCACTGCTGTTTTCTTTTGTGATTTTTTTCCATTACTTTTTGCTCTAAGCAAAAAGAAAAATGGTGCTCATTCAAAAACCCAAATACTACCAGTACAAGTTTTTCCAAGGTTATACACACGCTCGTTTTTTAATTCTCATCAAAGGATATTTAATGATTGATTTTAGAGAGATAGGAAGGGAGGGGGAGAGAGGGAGAGAAAGAAAGAGAAACATTGATGTGAGAGAGAAATATCGATCGGTTGCCTCCTGTAGGTGCCCTAATCCCCAACCAGGGATCAAACCCACAACCTAGGTATGTACTCTGACTGGGTGCATGGGACGATGTTCCAACGAACTTAGCCACATGGCCAGGGCTGCACATGGCTCATTTTAAAACAGACTCTTTAACTTACTTGAAATTTGTTTTGATATAGGATTGGAGGTGAAGCTCTTACTATCTTATGAGTAAAAAAATTGTCTTGAACATAATTATATTCTTAATTTAGTAAATTTAGCTGGCTGTATCTAGGAAAAAGTTTCTTTTCACTCATTTTCTTCTTTTTTTTTTATAGACTACAATGAGGTTTTCACTCATCGTTTTTGTTTGTTTGTTTTCCTTTCTTTTAGCCAAGGGACATTTATACTGTCTTTGTTTACTGATTCTGTTCCCAAGAAATTCAGACACCGCAGACAGAATCTCTGCCCTATGTGTATTATGCATTCCGCTCCCAGTGTTTGCTCCTTTGGCGTCTTCCTGCCTCCGTAGACATCTTCTCATTTTGCTTTTTGCATCACTGATTCAGTTTTCCTGGGCTCATTTTGCTTTTATGTGCTACCAATGGACATTCTCATGCTGATGGTATATTTTTGGGTTCCGTTGAAATTCTTTTTATTTCATATATCTCTTTTCGTTAATTCTGTTGGGGTTTTCATATTATTTGTTTTCTTTTAGCCCAGTTCTACATATAAAGACCCTGTGACTTTGAGTGAGCTGTGCAACTTCTTTGTACTTGTCAGAAGCTAATTGTGATGATAAAATGAGTCAATATTCATAAAGTGCTTTGTAGCCATGCCTGGTACATATAAAAGGCTGAATTAATCTTACCTAATATAATTAATACCCACCACCACTTTCTGGTTATTTCACACATTCTGAAACTGTACACTGGATAGAAAATGATAATTCCCAGTTAGAAGTGCCCCTAAGTTTCTTCATATCGCTGTCACTGTCATAGCATCTTCCTATGAGAGCCATATATTTACAGAAAAGTGTCACGGCCGTTACATCTACATCACACCCATGGCTTGCTCTCAGATTTTTGAAACTCTGGGACTCCAACTACGTGTAGAATAAAAAGCCATGTGTGTATAATTATGTATGTATCGTGGTGTGGTGGTCAGCAAGAGTGAGGGCAGAGAGTTGGGGGTGATTTCTGGGAGACAGCATTCTGGCTGACCACAGCAGGATCCATGTAGTAGAAAAAAGACGGCTTGGTATTCGAGTAGGTATTGGCTTTGCATATCTGGATCGGGAGAGAATGGGGGAATGAATGGACTGTTACCCCTCATGCTTTCAGGTCGGCAGATTTGCTTCCCTTCAGCCACATGGTTTTGGTTTGTTTCTTAATTTTTTGTGGCTACTAACAGATTATTTTTTATTTCCATTTCAGTGGGTGGAGATAGCATTTTTTCTCAATTCTGCCACTAGGTTAACTGCCTGGACCATATTCTGGTGGTTTTGTGAGTGGTGGTCCTTGCTGTGACTTTGTACATACTTTGAGAGGTACTGAGAGAAAGCTGTCAGCTGCTGTCAGGGATCCTTCCAGAATGTAGGTCCCTACTGAAGTGTCTGTGTTGCCGCCTGAATCTGGAGCTCCCCAGGCTGAAGGCCCAAGCTCCATGGCATTTGTACCTCAGAAAATAGCAGGGCTTCTTCTGCATCTCACACTGTCCTGTGGGCTAGAAGTTGGAGCGGGAAGGTGGCATAGGAAGCCAGCAGGACGGAAGGGAGTGAACTCTTGGTTACTCTTGCTGGTGGACGAGGGCTTCTAAGTGGTTCAACTGCGAAGTGAGTCTAAGTCTTTATTTCTTTATGTATAAGTTGGAGCCTTAATTAATCAAGTTCTCACTACAAGTATAGATTTCAAAGACTTTTCTAAGCACGTACAGGGCGGCAAATCAGAGACCACATACAGGCTCATTTATTCACTCAATTACTCATATTTACTGAGCTCCCTGTACTAATGTACTAAGTGCTGGGGATACAAGGGTGAACAAGACAGAGCCTTCCCTGTGTGTTCTGGAAAGATCTCTTCATTGCACCCTGCCATGTCACCCCCATTTAGATGGCGTTAGAGGCATTACCTGCATCACTGCTGCTGTGTAATGACCATGGGAGGTTGCTGTCGTTGTTTCATTCCCCAAATGAGGACCTGGGGCACCAGGAACTTACCAGTTGTGTCAGTGGGGAGCCCTCTGCCTGACACTGAAGTCCTTGGCTCGTGCTTCCTAAATCCACCAATTTCCACATCCCATGAATGACCAGCGTATGTTTGCAAGGATGTGATGGTAGAACCAGGTAATTGAAAGCAGACTGTATGCTAAGAAACATCTGGAAATATGACACACTTTTACATAGGTATTTCATATCAATGAGCCTATCAACCAACATGATATATGCCCAGCAGGAGAGGTCTTCCCACCTGGAGTACAGACTTGAAGTCTGAGAGCAGTTTTCAGTTTTTCTCTTTCTCTTCTTGAGCAAGTCACATGCTAGCCTGAGCTGAGGTCATAGAGGCCCAGGAAACTCCAAAGACCGAGCTCTTTCTCTGTCTCCTGCTTCCCACGTGGCTCAGATGGATCAACCAGCTGCATGCATAAACTGATAGGTGCTTGCTCTGGGCACCCCCCTGAATGAGCAGCCATTTGGGCTTGGCTCTCTCATGCATGATGTTAATCATTTTTAGCAGAGATTTCCCTTCTGGATTTGGTTTGGCTCAGTCCAGTGTTAAAATGAGTTTGCGGGCCTAGGGGGCCTGGTGACTAATGACAGAAAGGCAGCCGTCAGTGTCCTATGCAAGAATGGAAAATCAGTATGGAGTTAACACTTTTCATTTGCCACAGGTAATCCATAGAGCAGTTAATCTTCATACAGTAATTACAAGTTGATTTGGTTGCATCTCTCTGAAATTAAGACTATATTATATATAAGTAGGAAGCTTACACGCTGGGTTCTGAGGGCAACCCAGAGCCACGTGGGCCAGAAATCTCCTTTGGCTAAAATTCTACTATTAGCCTCTGATAAGCTTAACATTCTTCAGTGACTCCCCACTGCTTTTAGGCTAAAGTCTAAACTGTTTAACATGACCCATGAGAACCTTTATCATCTCTATTCTCCCATTATCTTTAGCTTTGTTCCTCACCATTCTTCCTACTTCCCAGTGGTTATAACATCTTATGTCATTTTCTCAAGAAGGCCATGACTCTGTTCACTCTAGACCTTGCTGAATATTGTTCTATATGCCTAGAATACTCATCCCCTGCTCTAAGACCCACTGGGCCTCAGCCCTCTGGCTCTGGGAAGCCGATGCTGATGCCCCTGCCTGGGCTGTGTGCTCCTCACAGCTCCTTTCCTACTCTTACTGCAATTGCTGGCTCACCTACCATTAGCTCCTTGAGGGCCAGTGCTCAGTCTGTTTTCCACCTGCGCAGTAGGTGAGTACACATGGGGGCACACAATGGCTATTGATGAATGAAGGACCGAATCATCAATCATGATTACACTTCAGATTCCCTATCTGGGAGAAATGGCTTCATAGTCCTCAGCACTTTTCCTTTCACTTTTAATACCATAGGTAATACATTAATATATTCTCCTTGTTAATGAAGAAGGAGAAGGCAGACAAGGAGGAGGAGGAGAAGAAGGTCGGGGGAGGAGAAAAGAAACATTGTAAATTAGCCTAAATTTCTCTTTCTACTATTTCTAGTCCCAGGATCCTCCCCTATATTTAGTGTTATTTTTCCTGTGTGTACATACATGTTTGTATTCATGTATCAACATTTCCTTCAAAGAAAATATATAGTATTACTATATGAGAATGTCTGTTTGCAGCTTGCTTTTACAAATTTGCATGTTATACATTTGGACCTGTGTTAGTACCCTGAGCTCTAATTCATTCATTTTAGAGGCTGTCACGATACAAGAACATAGATAGAACGGTTTATTTGCATTTGGCTTTCAAGTTAGTCTCCTCTTGTCCATCAGCATTTAAGTACAAAGTGACCCTGGAATCTCCCAGAGAGAATGAGACTTCGGGAACCATATGACGGGATCTCCTCCAGCGCCTGGAGTCCGTCCAACAGCCTCCTTGTGCTGACATCCCAGACCCCCTGGGAGGGGGAGGCCCCGGATGAATTCCTACCCTTGAGCCAATCCATTTAAACTTCAGTGATCTGAAAAGTTCAGTTGGCATCGCATCTTGGTTTATGGCTCCAATTAAAAATAATTAATTAAAAATAAAGAGCAATGAATATAAGTCATCCCCGCAGCAACCATTCTAACTCTGTCTTAGATAAGGTTATCTAAGCTTCTGTCCCCTCATCAATAATAATAAAAGTAATAAAAGAATGAACGTGCCCATCCACTTTGAAAGGGCTTTAAAAGTGCCGTGGAGTAGGCGATCGGTACTCAGCTTCGAGATGTCCCAGGGACCAGAGCGAGGGCTGCATCCTCTCCACATCGCCTTGGCCATACTCTTACGGCTCTTGTGATCTCTTCTGACATACTCTCACTGCTTACAGGCTTTCAGTGAAGAATCTCCTAATTATTTAAACAGTATCTTCGAGGATCCCTTCCAGAGAGAGAGGGAAGATTCCCGTCCCAAGCGATTGCTCATGTGGCAGACAGCTTTGAGAGTAGGGCGAGTATGGCAGAGGGGGAGAAATTCAGTAACTGCATAATTTAATGAAAACAATCTTTCTTTGACTGTCTGAAGCTTTATCTATTTTCTTACACTTTGGAAAAGCACAGATGCCATACATTTTTGAAGTCTTTATACAAAACAATAAAATTAGACTATTTATTATATGTGCATTAATCAGAATGTATCAAATTTTTATCAAGCAACCAAAATAACTAACACTTACAGATCGTGCATTATGATGTAAATCTAGGACAGAAGGAAGAATAATTTGGTAACTGTACTTAGTCCCTGAAATGACAGAACTGAACTCGCTGGTAGAAGTCAGAGGCAGGAAGATTTTCTTTTCTGAGAGGTTTGGTGAGCAGAAAGACTGTCTGTTGACCTTGCTTTCCTCCTTTCTCCCCTCTTTCTCCTCTGGCTTTGTCCTTTTCCTGACTCCTTCCTTTGTTCCTCTTGCACCATTCACCTTCTCCTACTTCATTTTATTTTTTCATTTTCCATTTCCCCCCACTTCTATCTGTGTGGCAGTAACAAACGATTCCTGGGCCTCGAGGCCCACCACTTGGAATAAAACAGTTGCCTTGGTAAAATGCAGGCGGCCCAGAGAACAGGAGGCAGATGAGTAGTTCTTAGCCAGATGCATTTTACTGTAATAATCTCTCTGTCCTTATCTCCATGGTAGCTGTGCAAGAGGTATCAGAGGTCTGACAGAAAGAAACGTTGGATGTGGCTTAGGAAGGGATGGGAATCCATGCTTGGCTTTAAACTGCCTGTATTTAAACACATAGCATAACACAGGAGGTATATATATATGTATCACTCAGTAAATCCAAAAAGTCAATAGAGACGAGTAACAATCACGCACAAATCACTTCTCTGTGCCCCAGTAAAGATGAAGATAATTGTGCCACTTTTAAAATGGCATTGTTGTAAGGATTAAATAAGTTAATTCATATAAAATGCTTAAGACAGTCTTTGGCATATAGTATGTTATTAATGTGTGTGATATGAGATAAAGTAGGTGTGTTGGTCTTGGTTTGGTGAGGACAATGGCGAACACTAAATATTTTTAACAGGAAGGGATTACAGAGAGGGATTTCGAGGACCCAAGGTCTGTAGAGAAGCTGAGGGGATAGAGGACAGGGAAAGCTCCTTCATCCTGTATCAGCATGTAGGAAGTCGGGGGATTTGCAGATGGGTGCCCGAATGCTGCAGGCATCTCTCCACGCAGCTGCCTTCTGCTGGGGATCCTGCATGGCTGACCTCCACGGTTTCAGGAGCTGTGCTTCACCTTCAAGCTCTCATGTGTACCTCTCTGCTGATACCCTTACAAAGATAGAAAACTTTTCAACTGCTAGTTAGAATTGTAGGAAATCTAGTTCCCAGGACTCTTGACCTGAAATATAGGGGAAAGTACAGAGGAAAGAAAATGATGAAAAGTTGTCCAAAACAGTCAGGCAGAGTGCGGATAATATGCAGTGTTGATAGGAAGGTGACGTGAGATTTAGAGTGTAAAAGCATTCTGTAAATGTCAAAGTTCCATGCAGATATTAGATGTGGTTGGTAATAGGAGTGAAGTGGGGTCAATATGTCCAGACAGTGAATCCAAGACTAAGTAAGGACACCTGGGAAACCAAGTGACAACTGCAGCAAAAGGAAATTCTACAGGTAATTGGACAAATTGAAAAATCTACTATGTGCCAGGCTCTATTAAGTATATTTACATGTACTCATTTAATCCTTACAGAAACCCGTGCAGAGGTACTGTCGTTATAGACATTTAACAGAGGAGGAGCCATGGTTCAGAGAGGTGAAGTAACTTTCCCAAGGTCACACTGCTGGTAAATGGTGGAGCCAGGATGTTAATCCCAGCCCTTGGACCCCAAGGTGAAAACTCTTAACTCCCACGAAAATTATGGTGAGAGGAAGGGTTGATATAAACTGAGGTCATCTGACTTCACAACTCCTTGGGAGCTGTCTTCTGGCTATAGCGGAAGGGTCTGGTACCTCCTTCAGGCTGGCTTTTATATCCTCAGGGCAAGCATTATTTTAAGAAGCATAGGTTCTTCTTTCTTGCGTCTAGAAGCAATTCTGTTCCAGGGATGGGAATATGCTTTCCTCTTAACAAGACTTTGACGAGGTAACTAAGCAGCTTATTGCTCCGGTACAGTGGTCCATGTCAGCAGAGTATAACTTGCCCCAAGAACTAGTTTTTCTTCATAGAATTCAGTCTCATTCAACCCACACTGTCATGTCCTCCACGGTTTTCTGAGATTCAGGAAAAACTGATTATCATTCGAAAGCCACTATTAAAAAAGTTTTGTTATGACAAAAATAGGAAATAGAAAAATGCAAAGAAATCCTTGCTTTACCCTAAGATTATGGTATTTTCTGCACCTTTTCAAGATCTGGAATAAATAGAAATGTCTGAGAGAGGGTGTGGCCCTAGGATCTGTAGCTTGTGACACATTTCTTCTAATAGCGTCCCCACACTTGGGTTTTCTCCCAGTCACTGCTTTTAGTGTAGAGAAGGCCATGTTTGCTTTAGAAACCAGAGCACTGTTGTATTCCTGGGCAGGGACCTGGCCCTGAGCAGGTCGGCCTAGGCCCAGCTGTAGTGTGTGGCTACTTGACCTCATGTAGGGAAGATCTCACAGTACGAGTACAGGTGACTATGGGGACACATTGATTAAAGCTAGGGGCAGGGAATCAAGGAAGGACTTAGCAAGAAACAACAAGAGAGCCAGGGCTGGCTGTCTTAGCTCACTAGGAAGTCCGAGAAGAGGGGTCTTTTGATGGTAATGGGAGTGAACAGGTTCAGGGGACTAGCCTGGGGGCTTTTGATGGCAATGAGAGGGGGACAGATTCAGGAGACTAGCCTGGGACAAGCTGCCAGTTGCCCACAATCTTAGAATTTAGGAGACTAGATGCATGCCTGTGAAGAAAGATGTGGGGGGAAGGGAGGAAAGAGAATGACTCAGGCTGCTCCCCAGAAGGAGAGCAAGTGTGGGCTGGGCCCGTTGTCTTGAGGCTTTAATCTCTTTCTTGCAAGCAGGAATTCTAGGGGAGATCTCAGGGGAGAGTCTCAGTAGAATATTCATCAGTTCTCCAGGCTGTCCTTCCAGGGTCATAATCTCCACTGATTGGTCAATGAGGCCAGGTGGTCTTTAGTCATTGTAGCTGGTTCTGGTGATGCCCACCTGGTTTTGCTGCTCTTCTGGGCCTGGAGCTGAAGGAGGACTGAGGCCTCAATATTATCTCCAGGGAGGAAAGGCCAGGGCAGTACAGGTTGCCTTGGGGGTGAGGTCCTTGTTTTCCCAGTTCTGCCCGCTCCCAGGCCTTCTGTTGGTGACCATCTGCACCTGGCTATAAATTGTTCACCTCTCCGTCTCCGTTTCCTTATTCCTCCTATTCCACTTGCCAAGGAATTTTCCTAGCTTATTACTACCGTGTCTTAATTGGACTAGAAAATGAAACTATTTAAGAAATGCCAAGTGCAGAGGAAGCTTGGAAATTATGATTTTAAATTTTAAAGGTTCTTTACAGCAGAAAGGAAGGAGGAAACCAAACCACAATCTGCTTCACCTCAGAAGCACTTTAGCAACTTGTGTGACCCTGGAATGCACTAGACCTTCCACCAAATCTTTATTAATGACTCAGCATACATGAATTGATCCATTGTCTGTTTGCCCCAGCAGAAGGATGACTTGGAACAGGACTTATGTGCATTTTCTAAGCACTTCTCCAGGGGCAGGAACTCAGGAAGTAAAACCAAAACTAAATTGTTGATTTAAAAAACATAACAGTTATCATTTTTAAATAAAATATTCTATGTTATTAAGCTCCAGTCAGCAGAAATTTTCTAGTGTTTGTCAGAAAGCTAGCCATCCCTATTAGCTGCGAGATTTCAGTGTTCAGGAACAAGATTCTGTGGAGTCCCCTCATTTGCTACTGTTGGGCCTGGATGAGTCTTAATGCTGTGCAAGCAGAAATGCAACCTGTCACATCCCCCTAGTTGCAAACTTGTTAAAGGACCTGGGGTGGTGCTCTCAGCACAATCCAAGCACTCATATGCCTTTGCTCACTTATCTTATTCTCAACTTCTTCGGCTAGAAAGACCCATCCCAGGGCCAAGGAAGTGAAACTGAACAAGACAGGCAGAGTATAAGACAGAGAGGAGCCAGGAACACAGTTAGCTGAGAGGGCTGCTCTCCGGAAAGTAGGACCCAGCCAATTGTTGCCTTGCTGGGTCATTGGCTCGTATTGCTAGATATTCTGATTTTCAAGAGGAACCTGAGTTGGTACATAAAAACCTCCTGGATTTTACATATCAACCACTAGTTCACATTTGTAAATACTGAATAGGTAAAGTAAGCATGTCTTTAGTCCAAATGTAGCCCACAGGAACTTTCGCCCCAGAGATACTTGAGGCAGGAGGCAGTTTTTTGAATTAACTACAGCCCCATCGAATGTGGGGCAAAGAGGGTTTGTGGGGCAGGATCTGTTGAGAGAAAGGATGATTTGAATTTGCTTCTAGTAACGGATCACGTGGAGCCCCTGGGGGAGAAGGGTATAGACACAGTCTTCACAAACTTGGTCCTGTGAAGCAGGCTTGAATGCGCAGCCATTTGAGCCACCTCAGTGAACAAGGGGGAAGGGCTGGTGGGTTAGGGATGCAGGGGAAGCCAACCTGAATGGAGGTGGAGCATCAACCCCACAGGGAGGTGCTTCACACACAGGATGGTTGTGGGGGGCGCATGGACCTGTGTCTTTACTGGGAATTTATTTTAATACCACTGGTGCATCTACCCCACCCGTGCTGCTCTGCCTCACATGTACTTTGCAGAAATGATGGGCATTCAGAGGCCACAGGAGGATTCATGTCTGAAGAGTGGGGTACAAGCTTTTCCTAATGAGTGGGGAAGGGGACGAGGAGGGAGGGACCTTGAGTGCTGGCTGAGGACTTTGGGTTTCTGTGTTACAAGAGACCTCTGGCCCACCTTCCAGGACGGCACTCAGGGACCTCTGCACTCACACATTAGTGGTGCGAGAGTGAGTTTTAACTAAAGCCCAGGGCTTCAAAAGCTCCAGATTTCACAGTAACCTTTCAAACCACAGTTCCTTAATTCAGAGAATTTAAGCTCCTCAAGAAAACAAGGTGGCTTTTTATCTAGGAAAGATCTTGTTTCCAGAGTTTTGTGGGTTTTTTAACCTACAAAGAGTGTATTATGATGATGTATACCTTACGGATAAATTCTTTGTGTTATTGTTATTCAATTACCGTTGTTCCAATTTTTCCCCTTTTGCCCTCCTCTGCCCAGCCCACCCCTGGCTCCTGCAGTCCCTCCCCACACCACCATTGTCCATGTCCATGGGTCACTCATGTTTTTTGGCTTGTCCCTTGCCCTTCCTTCCACCATTATCCCACTATCCCCCTCCCCTCTGGCTACTGTCAGTCTGTTCTAGGTTTCCATGTCTCTGGTTCTGTTTTGCTCATTAGCTTATTTTGTTCATTAGATCCTTCTTAAGAGTGAGATCATATGATATTTGTCTTTCACCACCTGGCTTATTTCACTTAGCATAATGCTCTCTAGTTCCATCCATGCTGTAGCAAAGGGTAGGAGTAGAAAGTCTGTCCAGAAAGTATCCAGCCACATGCTATGAAAACCTGTGGTTTCACCTAAAGAAATGAAGATTTATGTTCACATAAAAAGCTATACGCATATGTTTATAGCAGCTTTATTTATAAGAGCCACAAATGGGAAGCAACCCAAATGTCTTCCGATAAGTGAATGGTTAGACAAAGTTGGTACATCCACACCATGGAATGTCGTTACTCAGCAATAAAAAGGAACAAATTATTGACATGGACCAACATGGATGAGTCTCCAGAGAAATATGCTGAGTGAAAAATGTAAATCCCAAAAGGTTATATACTGTATGATTCCATTTGTATAACATTTTCTAAAAGATATAAATTATGCACATGAAAGACAGCTTAGTGGTTGCCAGGGGGTAAACAAAACATGAGGGGAGTGGGAAGTGGATGTGGCTATAAAACACAAAAAATCCTCATTGTGATAAGCATGTTATGTATCTTGATAGTATGTATGTCAATATCCTGGTCATGATAACGTGTTACAGTTTTATAAGAGGTTACCATTGAAACTGGATAAAGAATACACAGAGAATTTAAAATATATAGTACAAAAGGGTTTCGCTTTCTCCACATTCTCACCAGCACTTGTTGTTTGTTGATTTATTGATGCTAGACATTCTGACAGGTGTGAGATGTTATCTCAGTGTGGTTTTAATTGGCATTTCTCTGATGGTTAGTGACTTGGAATATCTTTTCATATGTCCTCTTTGGAGAAGTGTCTATTCAGGTCCTTTTCCCATTTTTTAAATTGAGTTGTTTGGGTTTTTGGTGTTGAGTTTTGTTAAGTTCTTGATAAATTTTGGATATTAACCCCTCATCAAATGTGTTGGTGAAATTGTTCACTCATTCTGTGAGTTGTCTTCATTTTGTTGATGTGCAAAAACCTTTTAATTTGATGTAGTCCCATTTGTTTTTTTTTTCTTTATTTCCCTTGCCCTAGGAAATATATTGCAAAAATAGGTATGTGGGATGTCTGAAATTTTACTGCCTATGTTTTCTACTAGGACTTTTATGATGTCACGACTTACATATAAGTCCTTTATCCATTCTGAGTTTATCCTGGTGTATGGTATAAGTTGGTTGTCTAGTTTCATTTTTTTTGCATGTACCAGTCCAGTTCTCCCAACACCATTTACTGAAGAGACTATTTTTACTCTGAGGTATGCTTATGTCTCCTTTGTCAAATGTTAATTGACCATGGAGACATCGGTTCATTTCTGGGCTCTTTATTCTATTCCATTGATCTATGTGTCAGTTCTTATACAAGTACCAGACTGTTTTGATTACAGTGGCCTTGTAGTATAGTTTAATGTCAGGTATTGTGAATCCTCCAACTGTGTTCTTCTTTTTCAGGATCGCTAAGGCTATTTGGGGTCTTTCAGGGCTCCATATAAACATTTGGAATATTTGTACATATGCATATATTAGAAAATCAAACTAAACAAGGATGGCTAATTCCAACAGTAGAGGGTGTGGTGAGAATTCTATGAATAAAAGCTATGATTGGTAAGTCATGAAGGACAATTTATTTTCTTGTACCTACTTCCCATGTACTTTATGGAAGAATCGGCTTCTGAAGAAAAACATTGTCTTTTTTGCAAGGTAGTAAGGCTATTTTAGGGGGTCCTATGAGTGATAACTACAATGCCACTAATATTTGCATTCTCCTCTGTAGATTTAAAAAATTAATAGACCTTAGTTTTTAGAGCAGTTTTTTAGGTTTACTGTAAAAATTGAACAGAAAATATGGAGTTAGTTCCCATTATAGCCCCTCTCCTCACTCCACTCTCACAATTGATGAGCCAATATTGGTATATTATTATTATTAACTAAAGCCCATAGTTTACATTAGGGTCCACTCTGTGCCCCGCACAGCTCTATGGGTTTAAAAACTCATCATGCCATATCATGTGTCCTCCATTACAACATCATACAGGACAGCTTCACTGCCCTGAGTAGTCTCTGTAGCTTAATGTCCTTTACAGAATAGCATCAGGGAACACACAAATATATTTTTAAATGTTTTATGTATGCTTCTTTTTCTCTTTGTTCAGAGCAAACTCTCATCTTGGCATCTTAGAGGCCAAAAGTCTTAGAGAAGTCACCTCTTACCCTGGCCATTGTGGCTCAGTTGGTTGGAGTGCTGTCCCATAAAAAAAAGGGTCGTGGGTTTGATTCCTGGTCAAGGCACATAACCAGGTTGGGGGTGTGATCCTCAGACCGGGCATGTATAGAAGGCAACCAACTGATACTTCTCCCTCACATCGATGTTTTTCTCTCTCCTTTCCTCTTTCCCTAAAAGCAATGAAAAAACATCCTCAATGAGGGTAAGAAAAAAAGTCACTTCTTGGCAGTATGGCTTCTTCCAAGCTTTCTGGCTGACCTCAGCACCTCATTGAGATGTGCTTGGTCACATGGGGACATAGGGATCTCTTCAAAAGACAGCATCATCACTATCATATCTGCCACTTACCTAGAGCTTTCTCTGTGCTCCACACTGTTCCAAAATCTTTGGCCATATTTACTCATCCCTTATCATTGCCCTAGTATTGCCTCATTTTGTAGATGGGGGAGTGGGAGACAAGAGGGCTCAGATTATGTCCTCAGAATCTGTGATGCTGTGCCCTGACCTGCTGTGCCACCCGGCCGTTTGTGGTTTCTCTACAGCCAGGAAAATAACATCCTGACAGAAACAATCAGGTGCATTAATTCAGTTTTAAGCATCAGCGTAGGCACAGACTGTGCTGGGTCACCTGTTGCTGGACTTCTCTGAGGTCCATAGGTTCGTCTGCCCACAGCGGCCCCTGGAGCAATTCACCCACTGTTCAGTTGCTGTCTCATTATGCTCATAAACTGTACATGTCAGTATGCTACATTTGGTCACTAGCCTGAAATACTGGTGGGGGCAGAGAGTGCAAGTTCCCTGGAATATAACAGACTTGTAGATAGTGTCAGGACCACTATGTGAAATTTGGCTTTTCATCTCACCTGCACCCCATGGGGAGTTTACATACAGTTTCCATTTTTAGCCTTAAATTGGTCTAGATGCTTTAGTTTTGAAACCAAGGGGTGCTCCCTCTGCTGCCTGGGCAACATAGGAAGCACCCCTCACATGCCTATTGCTGTTAACTCTATAACTCCTGGAGAAGATTCTGGATCCACTCAGAGGCAAATTTGCTAAGAACCATTTTCATCCGATTCAGTAGGGATGTCTTCAGTGCCCTGTGCTGGAGGTGCATGAGCGGAACTGGTGAATGCTTCCATGATGCTTTCCACCTAATTGAAAATCCGAAAAGCAAAAGATTAGGATCTAAGAGAAGAGAAAAAAACAGCAGAATGAGATCTAACAACACTTATGCTGATTTGTGGTGGAGACAAGGTACTTTCTCTCCGGAGAAGGGAGAATGAAATCTGCAAAAGCCTCTCCATGTGTGCCAAGGACTATGTGTGCCCAGCACTCTCCTCCACACGGTGTCCCAGGATCCCCACACCCAACTGGCAAGTTCAGTATTAAGTCTGCATTAATAGATTTGGCCACTGGAACTAGAAGGGACAGAAAGTACCTGGAGGTCCTGGCTCTGTGGGACCTTGGGTTTGAGACTGAGGAGACTGAGTCTGAGAGTGGGTGGAGAACAGAGTGCAGGTGACAAGTTAGCTAGGCTCTGGAGACGCATGAGCCCAGCCCCATGCTAGGGCTGACTTCAAATGTACAGCTAATCAAAGCAGAAATCACGAGTCAGTCCTTGTTCTTCTTTGTATCCTTGCAATGTTGGGCTTTTACCAGTCACTGAAGAAAATGTTTTAGACTATTAAAAGAATTAATTAATAATACCATTTGAGGATTCTAGTGGATTGGAAACATGGTGGAAACTTTGAAGGATAAACTTAACGCATGATTGTTCTCTTCAATTCTCTCCCTATGACTTCAGTTCTCAATTACCACTCCAGCTGCTCCTCAGAATGTGTCTGCAGCTCAGAACTAAATGTTCCATCAGGAGATGGGGCAACTACTTCAGAGATGCAATTCCAATAGGCAGGAGGGTCTCATTCCAATTCGAGCAGACTCTGGGGCTTCCGGTGACATGCATATCCTTCAGATGGTTGAACATGAACTATGCTGAAGTTAGCTGTCACCTGTGGCGAGACCCCAGGCATCTAGGGTCTACAAAACTCACAGGGCAGCCAGCATCACAGCCCCAGAAGTAACAGCTGCCAGTGCCCCAGAGTTATCTAACACCAAGAGCCTGCCATGTCATGTTACTTAAACATATTGAAGCTCATGTGAAAACCAGAAGTCCAGCAAAAAATATAGTTCTACAGAAGATGAGCATTTATATTTGCCCAACTAGCAAATGTTCTCCTTATAAAATAAAAAAATATAACNTGTGGGACCTTGGGTTTGAGACTGAGGAGACTGAGTCTGAGAGTGGGTGGAGAACAGAGTACAGGTGACAAGTTAGCTAGGCTCTGGAGACGCATGAGCCCAGCCCCATGCTAGGGCTGACTTCAAATGTACAGCTAATCAAAGCAGAAATCACGAGTCAGTCCTTGTTCTTCTTTGTATCTGTGCAATGTTGGGCTTTTACCAGTCACTGAAGAAAATGTTTTAGACTATTGAAAGAATTAATTAATAATACCATTTGAGGATTCTAGTGGATTGGAAACATGGTGGAAACTTTGAAGGATAAACTTAACGCATGATTGTTCTCTTCAATTCTCTCCCTATGACTTCAGTTCTCAATTACCACTCCAGCTGCTCCTCAGAATGTGTCTGCAGCTCAGAACTAAATGTCCCATCAGGAGATGGGGCAACTACTTCAGAGATGTAATCCAAAAGGCAGGAGGGTCTCATTCCAATTCGAGCAGACTCTGGGGCTTCCGGTGACGTGCATATCCTTCAGATGGTTGAACATGAACTATGCTGAAGTTAGCTGTCACCTGTGGCGAGACCCAGGCATCTAGGGTCTACAAAACTCACAGGGCAGCCAGCGTCACAGCCCCAGAAGTAACACCTGCCAGTGCCCCAGAGTTATCTAACACCAAGAGCCTGCCGTGTCATGTTACTTAAACATATTGAAGCTCATGTGAAAACCAGAAGTCCAGCAAAAAATATAGTTCTACAGAAGATGAGCATTTATATTTTCCCAACTAGCAAATGTTCTCCTTATAAAATAAAAAAATATAACCAGAACTTGGTGTATCTAAGACCAGGGTTAGAAGGGAAAGTTCGCTAACTCTTAATGTTTTTATTTACTTTAAAATTATGAGTGTCCATCTAAGAGCTTACCATCCAAGGCCATGTCTTCAGGTTGGCTCATTCTTTTCATGAGAAAAGGTTTTAACCACATTAGTGGGTCTAGCTCAAGAAGCATTTTATTTTATTTTTTAAAAAAGATTTTATTTGTTTATCTTTAGAGGGGAAGGGAAGGAGAGAGGGAGAGAAATATCAATGTATGGTTGCCTCTTATGCTTCCCCTGCTGGGAACTGGCCTGCAACCCAGGCATGTGCCCTGACTGGGAATCGAACCGTGATCCTCTGGTTGGCAGGTTCTCACTCAATCCACTGAGCTACACCAGCCAGGAAGAAGCATTTTATTTTTAAGGTACCTTTGTGTCTTTATGATCTCAGTAGTATGTATTGCCTTCAGTAGTAGGGGGCTCAGCACTTACGATGCCTTGTTGTCTCAAAGCCTAGATCTTTGATAGATCTAGACCATAAATCCATAGTAATTGCTTCAACTCTCTAGTTCTCATTTTTCTTATGTATAACATGAAAAAGTAATATGACGTTAGGAAGAGCAAATGGCATGGCATATGAGAATCTCTGGCAGTGCTGGGCTCCCGAATGGGGGCATTCTTGTGATCACAAGGACAGCTTTCAGGTCTCCTGTGGGTTTACCCTCCATCTAGTCCCTCCTCAGAAGTTAGAGCTCAGACAATGTCTAGATTGACAGGATTGTGCTCAGGAGGGCATGGCAAAGGGCTGGGTGGGCCCTGAGCACCAGTATCCACAGGAGGCCCCAAGAGATAAGCCCACCTTCCCACTGCCTTTGCTCTTCCTCTCTTCTATTTACTACAAGTCTTGGCCCAAGCACCCTAGGTCTCCCTAGGCAGAAGGACTGAGAGGTGGTCCTGGACAGGGCAGGTCTTGGTCCATCCAGGCTTCTGCTGCGTAAATGGTGGCATTTTCATGTAGTTTGGTGTGGGGACAGGTAAGCCATTGCTTCCCGATCCAGCTAACTTTAGGGCTGCTGTGACAACTAAACCTGCTTTTATTTGGACTAAAGACAAATGCTCTTTTGTGGAGCATGAAGAATTACACTGGGATTAGTTCTCAGACTTGAAGAGCTAGAATTCCAGGGCCTGGGAAAGAGGCTCAGACAGCCACCACCAGGGGCCTCAGTGGGGAGGGGAAGAGGAATCCAGTTTGCCAGTTGGGTAAAGTGCAGGGCGCAGAGCTTGGTTTGTAATCCATATATTCCATCATTATTAGCTGTATCACTGTGATGGGTCCTGGCACACAATAGGTCCTCAGTGAATGTCTACTGAGCAGACAGATTTGAATCCCTCACAGCCCTCACTCAGTTGCCAACAAGTCTCTGGACTTCAGAGCCTCTAGGGAGAAGGTGCTTTTTGACCCACTTTTTACTACATTCCCTGTGTTGACCCATGGTCACATCAGGCTGTCCACATGCATTAGCGGGAGAGCTCCGTCCAGGGAATCAGCTGTGCCTGGACAGAGATAGCACCGGTCCATATGCAGGATCCATCACCAGTCCAGGCTGGGAGCAGGACCGGGCATTGTACACACAGTATCAGGAGCAACAAGCAGACTTGGCCAGGCTCCAGGCACCAGGCAGGTGCTTACAGCTGGAGGCCCTGGCCACTGTGGACCCACCATTCCCAGGCTCAGCCCAGAGATTCCCTGGAAGCCGAAGGACAAGGTCCAGGCAGCAACCTCCTGCTGCTGAAACAAACCGTTGCACTGAGCCAGGAGCATCTTCCCCAGTGTAGATACCACAACCCATTTCAGGGGTACCAGTGAAACAGGTCAATCATCACTTATCTAAAATTTGTTTTAAAAAGCTCTGAAAACCAAAGATCTGTTTATAAGTTTGATGCCAAAATTCACTTGGTGGGAAAATCTGACTGAGATGATATAAAAATATTTATAATATTTAGTTATCCCACTTAATGTAAATATTTCTGTGTTTAGCTACAGAAACATTAACATGTTTGATTTCAAGGTATTGCCCTCAATCTTGCATGGTTTGCTACATAATAAAATTGTGTGTACCATGTTACCTTTCTAAATTCCAAAAAACTCTGAATTTTGCAACCCACCTGGCCTCAAAGATTTGGGATACAAAAACGTACACTAGAAATAGCAATAATGGCAGCTGACACTCATATCCGAGGCCTTATATCTGAATGCCTTACCTCCATTCCATTTTGTAATTCTTACCATAATCTTAAGAGATGGGTGCTACCGTTTTTATCTCTTCTGAGAGATGGGAACACTGCCCAGAGAAAGAAGACAACTTGCTCAAAGGGGGCACACTTAGTAGTGGCAGAGTTATAGATCAAACACCCAATCTGGCTTGAAAATCTGCCTTCTTCTCAATCACTGACCTATGCTTTGTTGTGACAGCATTGATTAAGAATTATTCTACTCACCCAAATGTCCTTATCTCTCAGAGCCAGAACTGACATGTTACTTCGAGCCAGTGACACGTCTCCCTCTTTGGCTCAGAGATAACGCATGTGGAGAAATCGTCAACATGACAAAGCGAAATGATCTGTTAGCGAGTGCGTACAACACGATCCCTAATCACAACAGTGATTTAATTCATTTGTGCTGGTCAGGCAGCTGAACACTAGCAGTGGCTACTTTCCCTTGAGACAGGGCCAGGGCTAAGTCTGGTTTGAGAGGGGCCCCTCAGAGCAGCCACGCGGAGGGTCTTGGCGCCTGCTACCAGCCTTCGGACCGAGCGTAAGGGGACTCTAAAGTGTCAGAGTGCCGATTCCATACTTTCTGAACGATGAGATGCACTTTCAGTTTCCAAAGAGGAATCCTCAGAATGCCTTTCTGCACCTGGCTTTTTAACGTACCAACATTCACTTTCCTGGGCAAGTTCGTTATCTCCTGTCTGCCACAGTGCTGGATGGAAGTGTCCCGTAAACACGCCAGAACACAGAGGCTGAAATGCCCTCTCTCCTGGGTCCCTATATACTGGACTAAAATTAATGTCCCCATTTGTTTGGAAGTGTTGGTGACTATTTGATTGCTTTCAAGGTCTCCGTCTGCCCACCCCACCCCTTTTCCTGTGGCTGCTTTTTTCCAAGTGCCCCAGTGTTCAGTTGACACCACCGAAGAGAGCCGCGTGTAAAGGAAGATCAGATATTTCAGATGAATCTTTCCGAGGAATTCCATCCTCTGAAGCCAGGAATGCTCTGAAAATGTGTGTCATCCCTGAGCATTTTGGAAAGCCCCCTCCAGGATCAGTTAGCTTGGGAAAATGGGGTGTTTTGTGGGCCCACTTAGGCTGGTTCACCTCCAGTGAGTGGTCCCTGGGTGGGTTTCAGATTCATTGATCTGCATATCTGTTCCTTCCTAGAAGCAATATAGGGAAATAGTTACCAGTGGAGTCATACCGCCTGGATTCGAGCCCCAGCCTTCCCACTTCTGTCTGTGTGACTTTGGACAAAGAGTGAGCGCTCAGCTTTCTCACCGATAGAAGGGGCTAACATTGGGACCTAGTCCTCAGGGTTATTTTGAGAGTTAAATGAGATGACACCTGAAAAAAAATGTTCAGCCCAGTTCCTCAAACTCAAGAAATGATAAGTTTTAATAATTTAACCAGTATTCACTGAGCACTTCCCGTGAGCCGGCCCTGACCCAGGCAGTGGAGATACATCAGGGACACAGTGGGAAGCCCTTCAGCAGGGAGCTTATCTGCTCGTGGCCCCGGCATTCCCGTGCACGCAGGCCTCACACGCAGGTCAGCCTTCCTCAAAGGGACCCAGAGCTTTAGTCTGGGAAAAAATTCACAAGAACATGAGATAAATCTCAGAAATTTATTGGGTTAGATAGTTTATTAAAAATCTGATTATAATTATATAATCAGTCATCGTAACTGTCCAATCTTACTTATAACAACCTGTCGGTTGCCTGTGTACAGTCTCTTGTCAAAGGATCCAAGCAGTCCTGCCGTGAAGCTACCTGCTTCCTTCTGGGGACCGGCATTTCCCCAGCCTGTGTTAGCGCAAACTCTTTGTTTGCTCATTCCTGTGAGATTGACTGCCATGGGTCTACGAAGGGGGACCCAACAAAACCCGGAATTTATTTATAAAAAATGGTGTATTTATTCTTACATGTTTACACCTCTGTCACCTTCGAAGTTCTCTCCAGTTGACGCAATACACCTATCAAAACGGCTTTTCCACTGCTCAAAACAGTTTTTGAACTTGTTGATTCTAATGCCTTTTAAGTGTTTCTGCTGTTTTTTATTTCACCTCTTCCACATCGTCAAACTGTTTCTCTGTGATGGCTTTTTTCATGTAGGGAAACAAAAAAGAAGTTGCTCTGGGAGAGACTGGGTGAATAGGGAGGGTGGGGCATGGGGGGGCCCTGCTGTTTTTGGTTCAGAACTGTTGAGTATTCAGCATGGTGTGGGCAGGTGTGCTGGTAAATCACCCGTCATGAATTGGGCAAATGCATTGAAAGAGGCTTCAGAAAAAATGCACTGAGGCCGAATGCAGCTTCTCATAACAGTGCCAGCTAGTACGCTGATACAGATGGGTTCCTAGAACACTCACCTAGTGGGGAAAGCCTGTACTACAAGGGGCCTGCCCTCCGGAAGATAATTTCATTCCTCCAGAGGGGTTTGCCCTCATATGTTCTAAGGAACACCTGGAGGAAAATTCTGAGCTGGAAATGACTGAAAAAGCAAGGCCACAATGTAGTAGAAATACCAGGTCTTTGCCTCCACCAAATAGTCCAAGCAAAGTCCTTTTTCTTCTCCATAGTGCAGGAGGCTCTTTCCACCAGCAAGAGCCAGCCAGCCAGCCCCCAACCTGTCCCAGGTTAATCTGCCTGTGTGGATATCGTATTTACTCCCAGAGCTCTGAGCATCAGCCCTGCCACACTTCCCAGCCCTGGAGCACAGGCTCTTGTGCCACACTGCTCTCGGCTAAAGCCACCTGCAAAGAAGGACTCCTCTCCTTGTGACCCCACCACTTCATTTCGTCCTGGGATTCACTCCTGTGGATGTGTGGATGGCCGGGCTTGAGTGCTAAATGCTAAACTTATCTCCTCACTTGGAGAAGTCCATAAATCTTTGAATGATGTTTGCCCTCTCCGGAATATACTCCTAATTGATTTCTAAAGATTGCTGTTTACAAATTAAATTACACTTGCTCACACATTATATAAAGAAGTATAAACCAGTCACTTCTCCTGGGTACACGCCTCTGCCTTGGGCTCCAAGGCTGTGATCACATTACTTCAATTACACTGCTTCTATTCAACTCAAGCTTCATGAATTGTTCTCCTGCTTGTTTAATTGCCCATGTCTTATTACAAAGACAATTTATTGTTTTAGTGCAGCATAAAGTTCAAGTATTTTATGCAAGATGAATATGGCCAGTGACATTTTTATTTCCTTCTCCAATTCACACATACAAAAATCACACTGGGAACTTTTCAAAATGTTTGTGACCAATACCACAAAGTGTCAAAACCTCAGTGAGTTGGTTGTTTTTTTAAACAAGGAAAGACTAAATATTTTTTCCTCCTAAAAGATTTCTAGAGGTTTTATAGGGTGATATTGACACAGCTCTTGAAGAACTTCCCCTGGGTGTGCAATGCCTTTGAAATCACTGTGGGAATGAACTGTTGATAATATACCACAACCTGAGTCTCTAGAGAATGATGCTGAGTGAAAAAGGAAATCCCAAACGGCTACAACTGCATGATTTCATTTATATAACATTTTGACACGCAAAATTATGGAAATGGAGAATAGCTTAGTGGTTGCCAGGGGTTAATGAAAGGTTGGGAAAGAAGAATAAAAGGGTAGCATGAGAGATCCTTGTGCTGATGGAAATGTTTGTATCTTGATTATATCCATGTCAATAACCTGGTGGTTATAATTTTGCAAGATGTTATTCCTGGGGTGAAAAAGAGTAAAAGGTACACAGGATTTCTCTGCATGATTTCTTACAACAAAGTATAAATCTATAATTATCTAAAAATAAAGAGTTTAACTTTATAAGGCACTGAAAATAGGAGAATTGATGACTAGATAAATGAATAGGTATATGATAAGGGTGGATCCATTATACAATTAAATATTGTACAAATGAATATGAATATTCATGGTACACTTCTTTCAGTGTTTATCCATGCTTGAAAATTTTTATAATTAGATGTTTGAAAAGACATATTGGGAATGTGAGCAATAGCCTAATAGAAAACAGATACAGGATGGGACCCCACTGTTAAGCGCTGCAGATCAGAGCAGACCATGTGGCCCCTGGCATAAGAGCATAGAAAGAATGTGTGAAGGAGGAATGAGGTCCCTGAGGTGACAGGCTTGGGTTCAGATGCACAGACATTTTCTTAGTCTTCCCAGTAGTCAAGAGGCAAGCCTGAGCCCCACCACAGAACTTCAAAGAAGGAATTCTGCTAAGAGCCACGCACATTGGCATGAGTTCCAATGTGCATGGCTCCGAAGTATAGATGCCCATCTCTTCTCTAGGGTTCCCAGTGTTTAGGGGTGCATATAAGAACAAACTGTGATACCCTGATAAATGGGTATTTGCAAATGTATAAGCAAAATTATCCATCACAATCAAGTTCCAACTGTTTCTCAACAATGTCATGCCATTGCTCCATCAAAGTACTAAAATCCAGCCGGAGCTACTAAAGGGTCTGAGATGCCACATCTTCACATTCTAGAGGCCCCTTGACCCAATTTCCCTGCTTTGTGTCCTTCTTTTCTCTCCCTCCTTTTTTCCTTCCTTCAACCCTCCCCCGCACCATCCCTTCCTCCATCCTTTTATTATTGGAACAACATATAATGTGAAATTTACCCTCTGAATAAATGTTTGAGTTTACAGTACATTATTGTTAACAATACTCACATTGCTGTACATCAGATCTCTAGAAAATCTTGCATGACTAAAACTCTATACCCATTGAATAATGACCCCTCATTTCCCCCTCCTTCTGCCCCTGGCAATTACCATTCCCCTTTCTGTTTTTATGAGTTTGACTGCAGTAAGTACTTCATATAGATAAGTGGAATCATGTAGTATTTTTTTTGTAACTGGCTTATTCTACATAGTGTGATGTCCTCAGGGTTTCTCTATGTTGCAGCACATTATAGGATTTCATTTTTAAGGCTGAAAAAATTCCATTGTATGTATAAACTACGTTTTGTTCATTCATTGATGGACATTTAGATTATTTCCTACTCTTAGCTATTATAAATAATGCTGCAATGAACATGGGTTGCAAATACCTCTTTGCGATTCTGATTTCAATTTTTTGGCAAATACCTAAAAGTAGAATTGCTGGATCATATGGTATTTCTATTTTTAATTTTTTGAGGAACCTCCATACTGATTTTCATAGGGGATGAATCATTTTACATTTCCACCATCAGTGCACAAGGATTTCTCCACATCCTAGCCAACACTTGTCATTTCCTTCATTATTCTCTCTCTCTCTCTCTCTCTCCCCCTCTCCCTCTCCCTCTCCCTCTCCCTCTCCCTCTCCCTCTCCCTCTCCCTCTCCCTCTCCCTCTTCCTCTCCCTGACAGCAGCCATCCTAATAGGTATTAGGTAATTGTGGTCTTCAGTTGCATTTTTCTTATGCTTAGTAATGTTGAGCATATACATCTTGGCCTTTTGTCCTTTTTTGAGAAATGTCTATTAAAGTAGTTCACCTATTTTTTAGTCAGGCCATTTTCTCTTTTTGCTATTGAGTTGCAGGAGTTCCTTTTCTGGGGGGGGATGTTAACACCTTATCTGATATATGGTTTGTGAATACTGTCTCTCAGTCCATAGGTTACCTTTTCATTCTGCTGATTAGTTCATTTGCTACACAGAAGCTCCTTAATTTGGTTCAGTCCCACTTGTCTAATTTTGCTTTTGTTTCCTGTGCTTTCAAGGTCATATTCCAGAAATCATTACCAAGATCAATCCTATGAAGCTATTCCTCTACATTTTCTTCTAAGAGTTTTCTAATTTCAGATTTTATGGTTAAGTTTTTATTCATTTTGAGTTGATTTGATTTTTGTTTATGGTATAAGGGTCTAATTTTATTCTTTTGCATGTTGATACACAGCTTTCCCAGCATATTTGTTTCTTCTTTTAAAATATATTTTATTGATTAAATGCTATCAAATGCTATCAAAGCTGTCCCATTTTTTTCTCCCCTTCCACTCTATCCTGCATTTCCCCTCCCACCAGCATTCCCCCCGACCTTAGTTCATGTCCGTGGGTGGTACATATACGTTTTTTGACTTCTCCATTTTCTATACTATTCTTAACCTCCCCCTATCTATTTTATGCCTACCATTTATGCTACCATTTATGCCCTGTACCTTTTCCTTCATTCTCCCTGTTCCCCTCCCTGCTGCTAACCTTCCATGTGATAGCCATTTATGTGATTCTGTTCCTGTTCTAGTTGTTTGCTTAGTTTGCTTTTAGGTTCAGTTGTTGATAGTTGTGAATTTTTTGTCATTTTACTGTTCATAATTTGAGTCATCTTCTTTTTCTTAGATAAGCCCTTTTAACATTTCATATAATAAAAGGTTGATGATGATGAACTCCTTAAGCTTGACCTTGTCTGGGAAGCTCTTTATCTTCCCCCCTTCCATTTTAAACGATAGCTTTGCTGGATAGAGCAATCTTGGATGTAGGTCCTTGCCTTTCATGACTTGGAATATTTCTTTTCAGCCCCGTCTTGCCTGTAAGTTTCTTTTGAGAAATCATCTGACAGTCTGATGGGCACTCCTTTGTATGTAACTGTCTCCTTTTCTCTTGCTGCTTTTAAGATTCTCTCATTCTCTTTAATCTTGGGTAATGTAATTATGATGTGCCTTGGTGTGTGTTTCCTTAGGTCTAACTTTTTTGGGACTCTCTGAGCTTCCTGGACTTCCTGGAGGTCTATTTCCTTTGCCCGATAGAAGTCTTCCCTTATTATTTTTTTCAAATAAGTTTTCACTTTCTTGCTCTTCCTCTTCTCCTTCTGGCACCCATATAATTCAGATGTTGGAACATTTAAAGATGTCCTGGAAGTTCCTAAGACTCTCCTCATTTTTTGAATTTTTGTTTCTTCTGATCTGGTTGAACATTTGCTTCTTTCTTCTGCTCCAAGTTATTGATTTAGTCCTGATTTCTTTCTTTTCACTGTTGGTTCCCTGTGTATTTTTCTTTATTGCATTTTGCATAGCCCTCACTTTTTCCTCTATTTTGTGACCATACTCAACCATTTCTGTGAACATCCTGATTACCAGTGGTTTTAACTCTGTATCAGATAGGTTGGCTATCTCTTTATCACATAGTTGTTTCTCTGGAGTTTCGATCTCTCCTTTCATTTGACATATTTCTTCGTCTCAGCACACCTCTTACATTGTAAGGGGCAGAGCCTTAGGTAGTCGCCAGCGGGGGGACGGGGGGGCGTGCAGCCCACATGGCTGCATTGTGGTTCTGTATGTGGGGGAGGGATCAGAGTGGGAACAATGCTGCTCGCTCAGCTCTCACCCTGCTGTCAATCATTTCCCCCTGCTACCCACAAGCAAATTGGACCCTTGTGCTGATTCCCAGGTGGGTGGGTTTGTGTACATTTGAGGGCACTGTGGGTCTCTTCTATTAACTCTCCTGTGAGGCTGGGAGTTTCTCCCACTGCCATAACCCCCAAAGATTTTTATGGCCTGAGGTTTTGAGGCTTTCTTTTCTGGTTCTGGAACCCTGGTTTGTACAGTCTGCCTGACTCCCCAGTTGTTTTTCCTAGTTTATCCACATGCAAAGGTGAAACTGCCAGCTGCCACCTCATCTACCCAGTCCTACAGCCACCACCTTGCCACATGTCCTCTCAGCCCTGGCTGCCCATTTCCACCCCTCCCACCAAACTGAATGAATGTTTCTTCTTTAACTTCTTGGTGGTTGGACTTCCATATGATTCAATTTTCTGGCAGTTCTGGTTGTTTTTTGTTTTTGAATTTGTTGTTGTCCTTTTGGTTGTGTGAAGAGGCAAAATGTATCTACTTATGCCTCCATCTTGGTTGGAAGACCACATTTGTTGAAGAGACTATCCTTTCTCTATTGTATAGTTTTGGTACTGTTGTCAAGATCATATGACTATATGCATAGATTTGTTTTAGGGCTTTCTATTCTGTTTCACTGCTCTCTATATATGTCTGTTTTATGACAATCCAGTTTAAATTACTGTAGCGTTATAATATGTATTAAAATCGGGAAGTGTGAAGTCTGCAGTTTAGTTTGTTCTCAAAATTATTTTAGCTGTTCAGGCTCTTCTGAGGTTCTATATGAGTGTTTGGATTTTTTTTCTATTCCTGCAGAAAGTAACATTGGAATTTTAATAGTGGAATAGTGGTTGCATTGATTCTATAGATTGCTTTGTGTGGTATGGACATTTTAATATTAAGTATTCTAATCCATGAACATGGATATCTATCCATTTGTTTGTGTTTTCTTTAATTTCTGTCCTCAGTGTGTTGTATTTTTCAGTGTACATGTTTTTCATTTCTTCAGTCAAGCATTTTATTCTTTTTGGTGCTGTTGTAAATGGAACTGTTTTCCTATTTTTCTTTTCATACAGTTTGTTGTTATTTATAGAAATGCAACTTGTTTTTACATGTGGATTTTTTATTCTATAAGTTTGCTGAAATTATTTATTATTTCTAACAGTGGAATCTTTGGGCAATTTTTTATTTATTTTTGTATATCATATATATATATATATATGTCTACACACAAACACACACACACACACTGTCTGGAGAAAGTCGAGCCATTGTTAATATAACAGAATAGTTTGCATTACATTGATATAACCTGGCAGTCAAGGAGACTGGGCTGAAATGCACATGCATGAGCAATGACAACTTCACTGTACTAGTAAGTGAGGGCAGTAGACACCATTGAGTGAGCATGTGTACTATGTGGCTATCATATCTAAAATGACAGAACAAGTAGAACAATCAATCTGCATCAGATTTTGCATTAAGCTTGAGCACTCCTCTTGGGAAATTATTCGGGTGATTCAGAATGCCACCGCTATGGCGACTGGTGATTGTTGGCTTCATCTCAACAAAGTGCCTACTCATACATCATGTCTCATGCAGTTTTCTGGTATAATATCAAATCGCCCAGGTGACTCAGCTCCCCTATAGCCCATAATGGGCACCCTGTGACTTAAACTAAAATTGCCTTTGAAAAAGAAGAGATTTCATCCAGACTGTCAATGAAATTCAGGAAAATACAACAGAGCAGCAGATGGTGATTGGGTGAAGTGTGTGAGATCCCAAGGTGCCTACTTTGAAGAGGACTGATGCATCATTGTCCTATGAACAATGTTCCTTGTATCTTGTATCTTCTTCAGTAAATGTCTCTATTTTTTCATATAACATGGATGGGTTCTTTCTGGACAGACCGTCTATCTGTCTATCTATCTCTACACACACATACACACACATATGCCAATAAGGACAATTCTACTCCTTTTCTGATTTGGATGACTTTTATTTCTTTTTCTTACCTAATTGCCCTGGCTAGGACTTCCAGTACTATGTTAAATGGAAGTGGTTTAAGTGAGAATCCTTGCCTTGTTCCTGATCTCAGGAAAAGTTTTTAGTTTTTTACTTTTAAATATGATGTTAATTGTGGACTTTAAATATATGGCCTTCATTATGTTAAAGCAATTTCCTTCTATTCCTAGTTTGTTCAGTGTTTAATTGTGAAAATATGTTGATTTTTTAGTGCTTTTTCTGCATCTTTTAAGATGATCATGTGATTTTTATCCTTCCTTTTGTTAAAGTGGTATATTGCATTACACCACTTTAATTTTTGTATGTTGAATCATCCTTACGTCGCAGGGATAAGTCCCAACTGGTCATGGTATTGGATCATTTTAATGTGTTGTTGAATTCAGTTTGCTGGTATATTGTTGAGGATTTTTGCATCTATATTAATTGGAGATATTGGCCTAAAGTTTTCTTTTGGTGTCTTTGTGTGGCTTTAGTATCAAGATAATGCAGGCTTCATAAAATGAATTTTAAAGCATTACCTACTCTTCATTTTTGGGAAAATTTTGAGAAGGATTGGTGCAAATTATTTTGTAAAACTTTGGTGGAATTCTCGAGTAAATCCAGCTGGTTCTGAGCTTTTCTTTGTTGGGTGGTTGTTGATTACTGGTTCAGTCTCCTATATTCAGTCTCCTTTGAATATAACTAGTCATAGGTTATATTCAAATTTTCTGTTTCTTCAGGATTAAATATTGGTGCGTTGTATGTTTCTAGGAATTTATCTATTTGTTCTAGGTTATCAGATGTGTTTGGCATATAATTGTTTGTGGCAATCTTATAATTCTTTTTATTTCTGTGGCATTAATTGAAATGTGTCCTCTTTTATTTCTGATTTCTATTGTCAGTCTTCTCTCTTTTTTTATTAGTCTAGCTAAGGTTTGTCAATTTTGTTGCAAAAAACAACCCTTTAGTTTTACTGATTTTTTTGTTGCTTTTCTCTTTTCTATTTCATTTGTATTTTTTCCTCTAATTTATATTATTTTCTTTCTTTTCCTAATTTGGGGCTTAGTTGTTTCTTCTTTTTCTAGTTCCTTGAGGTGTTAATTTATTATTTGAGATCTTACCCTTTTTTAATTGTAGGTGTTTACCACTACAAGCTTTCCTGTTAGTACTGCTTTTGCCACATATCATCAGATTTCATATGTTGTCTTTTTTTTTATTTTCATTTGCCTCAAGATATTTTCAAATTTTTGTTTCAATTTCTTCTTTAACACGTTGTTTTTGTAAGAGTGTGTTTTTTCACTTTGGCTGGTGTGGCTCAGTGGATTGAGTGCCAGCCTGCAAACCAAAGAGTCACTGGTTTGATTCCCAGTCTAGGGAAAGTGCCTGGATTGCAAGCCAGGTCCCCCAGTAGGGCGCACACAAGAGGCAATAATACATTAATGTTTCTCTTCCTCTCTTTCTCCCTCCCTTCTCCTTTCTAAATATAAATGAATAAATAGTTTTTCCCCCTGGCTGGTATAGCTCAGTGGATTGACTGTGAGCATGCGAACCAAAGGGTCACCAGTTCGATTCCCAGTTAGGTCACGTTCCTGGGTTGCGGGCCAGGTCCTCATTGGGGGGGCACATGAGAGGGAACCACACATTGATATTTCTCTCCCTTTCTTTCTCCCTCCCTCCTTTCTCTCTAAAAAAATAAATGAATAAAATTAAAATAAATAAAATCTTTAAAATGTTTTTTTAAAAAAACTAAATTGTTTTTTAAAAAGTGTTGTTTAACCTTCACACATTTGTTAATTTTTCAGTCTTTTGCTATTGATTTCTATTATAGTTATATTTTATTGTGGTCAGAAAAGGCACTTGGAATGATTTCAATCTTTATTTGTTAAGACTTTTTGGTGATCTAACATGTAATTTATCATGGAGAATATTTCATGTGCACTTGAGAAGAATACGAATTCTGTTGCTGTTGGGTGAAATGTTCTTGGCGTGCCTGTTAGGTCTGCTGGGTCTGTAGTTTTTTAAGTCTGCTGTTTCTTTATTGATCTTCTGTCTGGATGTTCTATGCATTATTGAAGGTGGAATATTAAAGTCTTCTATTATATTGTAATACTGTCTATTTCTTTTTTTCATTTCTGTCCATTTGCTTTATATATTTGGGTACTCTGATGTTGGATTCATAT
Source organism: Sturnira hondurensis (assembly GCF_014824575.4). Classification (NCBI taxonomy): domain Eukaryota; kingdom Metazoa; phylum Chordata; class Mammalia; order Chiroptera; family Phyllostomidae; genus Sturnira; species Sturnira hondurensis. The sequence goes on along the minus strand of NW_028085930.1, from coordinate 574,424 downwards.
ATATTTATAATTTTTATATCTTTTTAATTAATTGCCCCTTTTATCATAATATAATGTCCTTGTTTATTTCTTGAGACTGTTTTGTCTTACACCCTATTTTATTTGGCATAATTGTAACTATCCCTGCTCTCTTTTGGTTAACATTTACATGGAATGTATTTTCTTACCCTTTCATTTTCAGTCTGTATGAGCCCTTAAAGTGAGTCTCTTGTAGACAGCACATACCTGGATCTTTAAAAAAATCCATTTAGCTACTCTACACCTTTGACTAGGGAGTCTAGACCATTTACATTTAAAGCAACTATGGATAAGAAAGGACTTACTATTGCTAATTTGTTCATTGTTCTTTGTCTGTCTAATACAGTTTTGTTACTTTTTATCCCTTGCTATCTTCTTTTATGTTTTGTTAATTTTTTTGTAGGAACATTATTTGATTCTTTTATCATTATCTTTGTGTGTCTTCTAAAGGCATTTTTGTGGTTACTATGGGACATACATAAAACATAACAGCTGATTTTATATTGACTTGGGGTGTAGGATCATCTTAACTGGTTTCTGATTTCCTCACAAAAGGAATCAGTTTGTGTATTATTGTTAGGTCACTGTCTTCACAGGAGAAGTTGGGTCCCATTCTACCATCTTGACCCCTAGCATCCTGAGTTGTCTTTCTTTGAAAGAAAAAAATAGTTTGATGCTCCTCATATGGTTATTTAAGAGAGGCAGGAGAGGAAGTAAGTACCCAAGTAAGTAAATGAAGAAGTGGGGAAGCTTCCGTGCTCACTCTTTGTTTTTAAAAACGAAAGGTATCATTTTTAAAAATTTTATTTTTATTGTTGTTCAAGTACAGTTGTCTCCATTTTCCTGCCATCAATTTCTTCCACCCTCAATCCTACCCCTTTTTGGCTTTTTCCATGGGTCCTTTATACATGTTCCTTGACACCCCCTGCCCCTTCTTTCCCCTGTTATTACCCTCCTCCTTCCCCTCTGATTACTGCCAGTTTGTTCTTTATTTCCATGTCTCTGGTTCTATTTTGCTTGCTTGTTTTGTTTATCAGGTTCTTCTTACAGGTGAAATCATATGGTATTTGTCCTTCACTGCCTGGTTTATTTCACTTATTATATATAATGCTATCCAATCCACCGATGCTGTCAAAGACTGGTAGTTGCTCCTTCTTTCTTTCTGCTGCATAGTATTCTATTGTTTGAATGTACCGTAGTTTTTTCATCCACTTATTTACTGATATTAAAAAGCTTCTGCACAGCTAAAGAAAACATTAGCAAAATGAAAAGTGAACGAATTGTATGGGAAAATACATTTGTCAGTGATACCTCAGACAAGGGTTTGGTCTCCAAAATATATAAAGAACTCACACAACTCCATTCCAGGAAGACAAACAATCCAATTAAAAAATGGGCAAAGGACCTGAACAGACACTTCTCCAAGGAGGACGGACATGCAGAGGGCCCAAAGACATATGAAAGGATGCTCAGCATCACTAGCCACCAGAGAGATGCAAATTAAAGCCACAATGAGATACCACTTCACATTGGTCAGAATGGCCATCATAAACAAATCAACAAACAACAAGTGCTGGTGAGGTTGTGGAGAAAAGGGAACCTTAGGACACTGTTGGTGGGAATGCAGACTGGTACAGCTGCTGTGGAAAACAGTATGGAATTTTCCTCAGAAAACTAAAAATGGATATGCCTTTCGACCTGGCAATTCCACTGCTGGGATTATACCCTAAGATTCCTGCGACACCAATTCAAAAGAACCTATGCACCCCAATGTTCATGGCAGCACAGTTCATTCTGGTACCCTTACAAAATACTGTACCCACTCTCCCCTTCTCCACAAATTTCTCCCGGGCTCCTCTAGACCCACTTATCCCGCCTTTTCCCTGTCAAGATGTTCTCTTACAAGGGCTCAGCTCTTGCTCTCTGAGAGGTAACGTTCTGATAATAAAGGATTTCTTTCTGCCCTGCAGAGACACAGACAGAGCCCTCGGCTTGCTAGTTCTCTCTCGTTGGTTGGTGTTCTCGCTTATGATTGTCACTCTGAACAGGGTATGAGGTGGGGGCTCAGTCTGCTTTTTTGTTTTCAATATAAAACTGTTATAGAATCTATCACACTACATCAAAATTATTGTTTTTCTGTTTGACTTCTCTAATACTCTGTGAGCCATGTGAAGGATGTGCCTGATTCATCTCCTTGCTCCCAGACTAAGGTTCCATAAAGTAAATGCTTAGCCAGTGTTTCCTGGATGACTGGAAGGAAGAGAGGGAGGGAGGGAGGAGGGGAGAGAGGAGGGGGAATGACAGGGAGGGAGGGATGCATGGTAAGTGGGTAGATGGGGCACTGATGGAGTATCAGGCTTCAGTGAGCAGGGGCAGACGTTAGTTCTGGCACTAATTTCTGATGTATGGAACAATACATCCTGACAGTGGTGACATAAGGAAAGCGTGTTTGTTGGGAAGGATTCACACAGCAGTGTGGTACAATTCAACAGGCAGCTAGGCTAAATGCAAAGAGAAATGTAATACCCATGTGTATTTTAGACCTACCTGTAGTACCCTCAGTGAGTACAGCTAGCCAAGTCCCTAAAGCCTGCATCAAACAGTAAAAACAGCTGTTTCAAAAACCACCTTTGGATATCATGCCAAGCTGATATCTGTAGAGAGACTCTCTCCCAAACTGTGCTCGGGATATTGTAGCCTCCCTGTGCTCTCAGATAATACTATGAAGGCAAAAAACCTTATAAGTTCTCAGGACCCTTCATTAGCCTATCAGCCTGGCAGTTCCTGAAGGCAATGTAATATCTCAAATTTGGCTTTGCAGGGAGAGGGTAGAATGAGTCCCTTATTTTTAAGTCAACTATTTTTCTACAGTGAAACATCTCTTGTAGACCTTCAGACCTTTCAGGCCTTTCTCATCTCCATAACAGTTAAACGCTGTGGTGAGCATTGGGAAGGGAGGCATTGCTGAGACACAGGAGGACCGAATCAATAAGGATCTTGGTTTCTTCTGAGAGGCTCCCACTATCTCATAACGTCCCCCAGGACTCCTTCCTGCCTGAAGTAGATGCACTCCCTCCTTCTGAGCTCCAGAGCAACTCAATCCTCCCCATCATCTGGCACTGGATGAACTCCACAATTCCATAAATCCCAAACCCTCTAAGTTCTAAATATCTCACTCTATTCCCACCACAAAAAGGAAGGTGATAAAAGCTTTATGATTTTTTTAAAATGCAGACTGCCTCATGAACAGCATATGAACCATCACAAAAATACCTTCTGAAGGAAAACACAGGGGGAGACAAATTTAGGTCAAGGCAAGTATGAAATATCCAGTAACTGTGCCCTTGCACTAGTAGGTTCATTATAGCTCATTTTAGGTCTGCGAAAGTACTCCACAGTGAGGTATTCAATAAAGGCCTGTATTTCTCTCAGCTGGTCTCCACTTCTACTCTTCTCCACATTCTGTCATTCAACTCCGTTATCTCTTGTTTGAGATTGAGAATCAATTTTAGGAGGCACTGGACAGTAAGAGTCATTTGGACAGGAATTATAATATTTCAAAACATTTTTGAATTACAGTATCAAACATAAGGTCTGGTGTGCTTTAGCTACTTTAAGCTGAGTGAAAGGCTTTAGGTCATTCAAGTTGTATAATACAGTGGTTAGAAGCACAGATCTGAGACTCAGTCTTCCTAGGCTGAAATCCCCGATCTGCCATTTTCTAGCTCTGTGATCTTGGGCAAGTTTTTTATTTCCTTGTTTGTAAATAAAGTTAATAATGTTCCTGGATTACTGGTGCTCAATATTATTGTATTATTGTGAAAGGCGAGGGAGCAAATATATTTAAAATGTTTATAACTGCGTCTAGAGCACAGTACAAACTAAATAAATGTTATTCATTTATTGAATTCTGTGATGTAGCTTGTCGGATGGAAGTACACAGCCTTCCCAAAGCAAACAGCCCCCCCCAAAAGGCATATTTTAATCTTACCTCCAAAACTCACTGCCAGTATCAACCTAGCCAAGTTGCTATGCCCTTTTGATTCCCAGTTCCCTTATCTGTAAAATAATAATCATCAGGTCTAGCCATATAGTGGTTGGAAACATTACAGGAAATAATGCCACCACCTCCTGGTCCTCCTTTCCTCATGATGGGTGCCCTTTCCCTCCTCCTTCATGGTCTCCCTACTCTGTCCATCTCTCCCTAAGCCCTCTTTTCTTCTGATTCCACGAACTACTTTCTTTGTGTAATCTCATCCCTGCCTTGACTTTCATTGTAATTCCTACAGGCTGACAGTGCAAATCTCTACCTCCTGTCTAGGTATTTTCCGTAAGTTTCAGTTCCATATACCCTCCTACTCAACATTTTCACTGATCTCTTCCACAGACATTCAGAGTCAAAAGCTGAATTCATTGCCACCCTCCAAATCTGACCCTCCTCCTTTATTGACTATTAAAGTGAATGGCACCCATACCTACCCAGTTACTCAGCCAGAACCTTGGGTGTTTTCTTTAACTCTCTCACTACTGACATTTTAACACTCACCAAGCTTTGTCACTTCTGCCACTATAATTCTTCTTTCAGATACTACCCTCTACTCTCTGACTCCTGTCGCTTGCCTAGTTCAGGAGAACAGCTCTTTTTTAGGTGACTTCAAGAGCTTCCTGACTGGTCTCTCTTCTGTATTCTTCAACATCATTGCCACTTAAAGCCTAGCCATTTTCTATAATGAAGCCTTAGTAGAATTGCTCTGGATTTTAAAAATAGAAATAAAGACATAATTTCTCCCTGTTTTAAAAGACTTCAGAGTTTTCCATTGCCCTAAACATTAGGCCCACCTCTTTCAGAGCGTGCAAAGGTCTTTGATACCTAGCCGCAGATTCTCCTTCACCCTGCTTCCTCCATCTCCTTCTCAGACTCAATTTACCAGTTCTGCACTCCCATTGCTCTAACCTTCTAGGCTTTCTCCTATCTCTAGCCTTTGCACGTTGTTCATTCTGCCTGTCTCTTTCACTTGGTTGACTCTACATTCTCCAGGCCTTTTGAGTCTCAACAGAGGCTTACCTTCTTCCAGAAATCTACTTTTGATCTCCTTCTCCTGGTCTGTGTAAGGTGCCTTCCTCCAAACTCATGCAGTACCACATGGCTACTTCCATTTTAGCATGCAGCATATTGGGTTTGCTGTCTTTTTACATCTTTCTCCCCCGTTGAGCTATGAACAATTTGAGAACAGGAACACTGCGTAATTTATCTTGTATTTTTCCTGCCTGGCATATAGTAGCCATTGGTGAAGATGAATGGATAAAAAAGAATTGATGGATCCTAGTTGACACTTTCTTCTACTCTACAGAGTCCATCAAATAAGAGTTTTATATGATGGGGTCAGAAAGTCCCCTCTACCACAGTCCCTCTTTCAGGAGTAATTTCTGAACCCCTGAGGCTAATTTCTGGTGCCCCAGAATAGGGATGGCAAACTATAGCCTGAGAGCCAAATTCAGCTCGCCACCTGTTGCTGTAAATACAATTTTACTGGAACACAGCCAGGCTCATTCATTTATGTATTATTTATGGCTGTTTTCGGGCTTCAGTGGTAGAGTTGAGTAGTGATAATGAGAGCATATGGCCTGCCAAGCCTAAAATATTTACTTGTTAGCCCTTTACACGAAAAGTTTGCCAACGCCTGCCATAGAGTCTTGCTGGCGAGCATCTGAGCCCAGTCAGCTCGGTGCTGAGATTCAAACGTGCAAGGCAAAACCCAAGAAAGGGTCACGGTCTTGTATTCAATTTCCACGGCTGAAAGGGATTTCTAGTACTTTCTCTTCGGTAATTCTTTATGTTATTTTTCTGAGCACTTTCATATTCATTAAGGAAAACTTCTTCCAGCACAAAGGTTAGGGTTTCCTGGTGCGTCCAGTGCTGCTGCCCTGCAGACCACATTATGAACTGTGAGGCCCGAGAGCCTTAGGGCCTCTATGGAATCTCCCTGCCTAAACCTGCTTACCAAAGGTGTGAGTTTGAGCAATGAAGGTATTTTAAGCCTCTGGGTCTGTTTCATTTTCTGTGAAATGTGCTCAGTGAAAGTAACATCCACCTACCAAGGTTATAGTGGAAAGCAGACGGGGCATGGAAAGCTGTTTTCACAGTGTCTGGTTTATTTACAATGCTTACTAAGTGTCAGCTGTTACGGTCTTGTTCAGCTGTGTGCTAGTACCATGAAAAGAAATTTCAAGGAGCTCTCTTGGACTTGGGGTTCCCTCCCAAAAAGGAATAGCCCAGCTATCTAGGAATAACCACATTCCTAAAACTGTCTTTCCTCCATACCGCTGCTCTGTATGAAATCTGTATATCTCAATGTCTGCATTGAAAAGATCAAAACTGGCATCCCATCCGTTTCATCCATTCTGATGCCGTTCAGCCTTCTTTTCTCATAAATGGGTCTTCCCATTGTTCTGTACACTTCCCTGATCACTCTTGCTGTTTGACTTCATTCATGCTGTTTCCCTAAGTTTGCATTATCTCATCTCTTTTCTTAGCTCGTTTCTCAAAGTCCAGCAGCAGCACCACTTCCTGCAGGAAGCCACCCATGACTGTGCTCTCCTCTTTCCCAGAGCTCATACAACCCCAGGAGAGATAGCTGCACTCTATATGAGACTTGTTTCCTCAGCCTTTATTTAGTTGTATGAATCAGCCTCTATATGCCTCAATTTCCTCAATAAGAAATAGGAATAATATCTATCTTACAACATTGTTGTAAGAATTAACTAGAATATAATAATTGTTTCTTGCACATAATGGTTTCAGTTTATCTTGTCTTCCATGCTTTTAGTTTAGGCTCTTCACACATAGCATGGCCAATGGACTGATTAACGTTTGTTGCCCCAGACAGCAGTGCTGCTCCCACTGATTGACATCTTAAGGCCAGAGGAGGGGCACTGACAGTCCCACACTGGCTCTTTGTACCCTGTCCTTTCCCTGACGACTTCCCAGGTCAGCCACTTGACCCTCCAAGCAGAACGGTGCTGGTAGAGAAGAGGTTAAGTGCTGCTGGTTGTGGAAGTGGATCTGTTTGGGGACAAATGTAAGTGCACATTTAGTGATAACAGCATTAACTGATAATTCAGGGCTTGGGATGTGTCCAGTGCCGTATAGCTCTGGGGATCCACCTGTTGGTCTGAGTGGCTTTAATTAGTCTTTAAGTTTGTTGTGACTGACAGAATGTCTAGTCTTACTGTTCTAGAGATGCTCTGGTAAGGAGCTCTTGCTGTCTATCTTGTCTGTGCCAGCAGGCTCCAGAGCTGTTTTGCCAGTGGAGCTGAGACTGGTAGGGGACTAGAGTGGTATCCCAATGTTTCTGGAGTTCCTAAGCACTCTTCTAGTGAGTAGACCAATTTCTTCCCAAACTGGCAGTGAGTGGGGGTAGCTTGTCTTCATCCAAAGTTTAAGCCTTGCTTTAAGCTAAATGATTAAAGAAGGTGAGGATACTTTATGTGCTGGAAGGAAGGGAATAAAGAATAAATTGCTTAAATAAAACAATTCCTAGAAAGTGATTTCTAGAGAAAAGCCACAGAAAAGAAGAGAAAGTAGTAGTGAAGAGCATAGTGGGAATGAGGCTGAAGAAAATGAAGTGTTGGTTGTGGATGACGACTGTGGCATATGGAGTCAAGAAGACCCATGAATTGCTGGGGTCCCAGAGCTGCCTCTGCCTGCACCTCATTGTGAGCTCTTGACCCAGGGCTATCCCCATTCTGAGCCTCAGGTATCAGTTATGTGAAATCATTAAAGTGAATTTGATGATTTCTAAGGGTCTCTCTATACACCTAAAATTCTGGGATCTCTTTGGAAAGGAAGCCTACAACTGTTTTGCTGTTGTTTAATTTGTTAAATGCTTAAACAGCATCTACTGTGTGCTAGTCTAAGTATTCTAAAATAAAAATATTGCCTCTTTTAAACCTTAACACAGCTTTAAAAAGTCAACTCTTAATTTTTTAAAACTATAAAGATGTTGCTCCACTGTCTTCTGACTAGTGTTGTTTCTAATGAGAAGTCTGAGAAGTATGATGTCAATCTTATTTTTTTCTATGTATAATATGTCTTTTTTCTGGCTAATTTAAAGACTTTACTCTTTAATACCAATTTCATCAAGTTCAGATGTCCCCTGTGTGTTGTCTTCATTTCTCCTACTTGTGATTTATTGCATTTCATGTGCATTTATGATTTTCATCAAATTTGTTAAAATTACAACCATTATTTCATCAAACTTTTTTTGTCTTGACTTGCATTTTCTAGGATTCTAATTACAGGTATGTTAGTTTGCTTGATGTTGTCCCATACCTCACCAATACACGGATGCTCTGCTCTTTTTATTTTTTGAATTTCATTTTGGATAGTTTATATTGCTATGCCTTCAAGTTTACCAGTCTTTCCTCTGGACTGTCTAATCTGTTGTTAACCCCATCCTGTATACTGTAAACCTCATTTTTTGTTTATCTCTAAAAGTTTTATGATAAATAGTTGGATAGATACACAGGTAGAGATAGAAACAAAAAAGCATGAATGGATGAGGAAATACATGGAAATTAGATAGATATAATAGTGTACCTATCTCTCTTTCTCTCTATCCATCTATCTAATTTTTCATAATTTTCCTTATCTGACTATGCTCTCTTTTCTTTTACTTCCTATATATACAAATGATATTTGTAGTAGTTTTAAATTTCTGCCTACTGATTCTATCATCTGTGTCACTTCAGGGTCTGCTACTTTCAATTGGCTGTTCTTATAGGCTTTACTGATTCTTTGTATACCTGGTAAACTTTTATTGGATTATGGATATTGTGAATTTTATGTTGTTGAGTTGTGGGATATTTTTATCCCACCTTTAAATATTTGAGGCTTTACTGTGTGATGCAGTTAAGTGTCTTGGAATTTACTTGAGCCTTTCAAGGCTTGATTTTAAGTATTGTTAGGTGAAACCAGATAATTGTTAGTCTAGGGATAATTTGTCCCTAGTACTAAGGCCATACTACTTCATGCCTCATGTATATACGAGGTTTTTCTTCACTGGATAGTGGGAATACAGACTATTCCTATCACCATGGAAGTTCCAGGGAGTATTCTTTTTGCTCCTTTTAGTGGATCTTTCCCTAGCCTTGGTGGTTTTCTCATATGCATGCTCTGATTGGCAATCAATCGAACACTGAAGGGAAATCCTCTGACATTTCCAGAGTGCATTCTCACTCCCTTTCTCTCTCTCTTTCTTTTTCTCTCTTTCTTTCCCTCCCTCCCTTCCTCTCTGACACTCTTCCCCACAAATTCTAGCTGCCTTATCATTCTCAAATTCAGAGTCTGACTTCCTAACTAAAGGAAACTGCTGAGCTCTCTCTCTGAACATCCTCTCCCTGTGCTGCAGCCTGGAATCTCTTGCCATACAGAAAGCTGGGTCTTAAGGTTCACAGCATTTGTTTCTCTCCTCATAAAGATCATAGATATGTTGCCTACTGATAAATATCTGAAAGCCATCGTTTTATACATTTTTCCATTCTGTTGTTGTTGTTTTAAAGGCAGAAGGTTGCTTTTATTCCATTGGGAAGTGGAAGTCCTATCTGATACCTTTTTTTTTTTTTTTGCTTTACTGATGGTGAAACTGAGGCAGAAAGAGTTTGAGTAATTTACCCAAGCTTGTGTGTTTAATAGTTGGAGTAGCCAGGGGTTTGAAGTCATGTTCTTAAATTCTAGGTTCTGCTGTCTCAAAAGTATTTCTGTAAAACAAGTCAGAATTTTTATAAATGATAATATGGTATTTCCCAATTACAGAAGAAGGAAATCAACATATTTCTTTTTTCCTTCACATAAATCCCATTCAAATGAACAGGCCCATTCTGCCCATCCACGTGCTCATCAGGGCTAAACACGGGTGCTTTTCCAGTGTCAACTCCAATGCTGTATTTGCGTCCTGTCTCATGTCTGAAGACAGGAGATATTTCTCCTGAACCTTTGAGGCCACAGCATAGATTGGCAGAGCCTTCAGTTGTGACAGATGCTTGTATTGAAGGAAAATATAATGTGCCTTTTCACTCCTCTCTGGAAAATTCCTGTTTTCAGAGCACAAACCATTTACCCAAACAGTGTAAAGAGATTATGGTTTACTCTCTATGCTGAATTATGCATGGTTTTTAGCTAGGTAAAGTTTTCTGGGTTCTATTTTAAGAACATTTCCTTCACAGAGCAGAGAAAAAAAATTGTACTGTCTAGAAGCAACTACTTTTGATATATTTTACTTCTTCCAGGAAAAAGAAATAGTAAGTCTGAACCTCATCCACTTTTCTTGCATCTTGTTTAATAATTGGTAATCAGAGATTTCTCTTCATTTTTAGATGTGAAACTTTCCCTTTATGTTTTAAAACATTAAAAGGAAAAAATAGAAGTAAAATTTACCCCAATTAAAACATCTATTGCAGCATACTCATTATGACTTTTTTTTTAGGATTAGGCTAATTCTGCTTAATGCACATGAAGTGTTTGCTATTAAGCACTGCGCCTTCTCAGAGCACCATGTCAAAATCATTCAAATTTGAGTCAGGGGATTGATTTAAAAAGTACCTTTAAAAGGACTATTTCAAGAATGCCTCAGAGCCTCGGGTTCAGCTACAAAGAAATCTGTAATGCATTGAAATAACAGAATGATTAAAGCAAGAAGGAATTTAAATTTCAGAGTTTTGGCTTAGTATTTATGGTGTAAAGCACAATGGATGTGGATCTAAAAGAGAAGTTCTATTGCTTGGCTGAATTGAAGACATTTATTTTTGGAAGAAATCAAAATGACACATGGAAAAATATCTCTGTACATTTCTTGAATGTACACTGTGTCTTATCATCTATCCTAGCAATCTTTGGCCGTATTTGGATTACAAAAAGGCCTCAATAACCAGTCTTTTGCTGTCAGTCCCCCTGAATATTGACTATGAGGATGGGGCAGATTGCTTGGTGGCTATAGAAACAAAATTAGGTAACTCTACAGTTTTGATTCAGCTCAGACCTGCAACTCAATTTTCTTTCAAGGTTATAAAGTAGATGCATATATGAATTCATACATACATATATGAGCTCTATTTATTGATGGTAAGATGCCATCAATTTTAAATGTACCATTATTTTATGTACCACTAAAAAAAAAAAGGGCAAAGGCAAACACATTGCCAGCTAAACTATGACACATGCTTTCTTGATACTTTGAATTCTTTATTTTATACTACTTATTAAAAGAGTTTTAAAAACAAACTGAAAAATATTATCAGTCCATATGTACTTTAAAGTGATAAGATAATATAGGTGAATGATCAAGGCGTCCGCAAATTATCTTCACATTCAGATGCCGAATCTTCAATCACCTGCAATTCAGAGTTATTCAGGCTTAAGTTTTCGATGTAGCATCATCCTCCATGCAATTAGAATATTGCAAATGCAGCATTCTTGAAAGTGCTTCATTATTGTATCCAGAACTGTCTCTAAGTGCTAAAAGCCATTCTGCAAATTTTGATGTGTATATACTGTCAATGAGAACGACATCATGATTATAGCCTGGCCAGAAATTGTAAGATGTCATTGATTCACTGATTGTAAGATACATCCCAATTTCAATGATAATAAAATATGAAAAAATATTCATCTTAGGAGATAAAATTTTATATATTTATATATGTGTTTCTGTGTGTATATTTATATATGTATATGTATAAATATACACACACACACGAACATTTTTAATACATTTAAAAGAAAATTCTACTTTGTAAGATCTCATTCCCCAGATTAGAAAATCTCTCTCCCTTTCCTGGACACAGATTTCATCTGTGTACTTACTTACCTCTGACTTTTTCATTTCTCTAAGTCCTAACCCAAGCCTCAGTTATAAAGCTCTATCTTAATTGTATCTGGACATCCAACTTTTTTATGCTAGTACTTACTGAGCAAGTTATCATAAACAAAGAAAATAAGCATGGAAGACCTCATGGCATTGGGAAAAGGAATGGGATTTGTAAAAAAAGGGGACAAGATTTGAGTCTTGCTAGCTATGAAGACCTTTGTCAAGTTACATACCCTCCCTGAGCCTCATTTCCTCATCTGAAAATAGTGATGCAATAACACCAACCTGACAGGTTTTTTGAGGGGGGAGATAAGATAACATTTTTACAGATGTAAAATGGTACACACACAAATCTCACTTACACTGCCAGTGTGCCAACACATGTTCTATGGGCCAAGAGTTGGGTCCTTGGTTGATGTAAATGACCCTTGACTTTGCTCCTAACAAAGCTGAATGGATAGGTAGGAAGGAAGTGAGCCAACTTTGAAAGAGTGAAGCAAGGAAGACTCATTAGGGAAAAAAGGGTGTTCTGCAGCTGGGGTAAAAAAGGAAGCCAACATTTTATGGGTCTCTTCTGGCATTTATGTATGAATACTGACCCTTTCCATGAGAACCTTCCCCATTCCAGATGATATGCTGACCATATGGGAGGCTCAAAGTAGGGAAAGTGTTATGCATCCTTCATTATCAGGTGGTAATGTACTGACATCCAGGAGATGAGGAATTGTAACTGTTGACAATGTGACAGAACATGAAAAATAATAATGCATGAGGTCAGCAGTGTAAATTATGAATGATAAGTTATTATCTTATGTGTTCTATTTGTCATTGTTTTTAGAAAGATAGTTTTTAAAAAGGAATATTAAGAGAACCATCTCATGGTGTGATGTATCCATTTTGTCAAATTGTGTCTGCTTATTCCTGTTGCCTATGGTCAGGACGGTTAATAAGTTTCGTATCTACTACCAGGTCTAATCAACTGGTCGTGACTGCTGGGAATGGTCTGTTAAAAAGTATTCTCAGGCCCCATTCACATTCTTCAAGGAAGTGTACTGTGAGGCCTTAACTATTAGTATCTGCCTTGGGTGAGGGAGAGGAAAATGTACTGTGTTCCGTTAATCCACTGTGGTCTAGGCCATTCATCCAGAGATGTTTGTTAGAACAAATACTTAAGAGCTAGCTTAGAAGGGAGTTAATTGTACACTTACTTCCAGTCTTGATATTAATGTCCTGTAACTAATACTAGACTGATCCTAGTGTTCCAGACTCTTCTGGAACAAGTAATTAGACTGTGAGTTCCTTCAGTCCTTTACTCATTTATTTAACGAATTTTGATCGGGTGCTTATTGTATATCAGGAATTGTGCTAGAATCTGGTGGTATATCAATGAGCAAGACAGATGGCATCCCTGGAGTTTTGCTGTCAGGAAGGAAGATAGATCTTTAACAAGCATATTGCCTTACATGCTGCAGAGGAGAAGATCTGTACAGTGTATTATGAATACACAAAAATAGGGGCAACCTGACCTGTTCCAGGAGTCAGTGAAGGTTTCCTTCAGAAAGACTCATAGAAACCATATTGTTCCTTTAAAATATATCTTCAACATTTTCCAGGAAAACCTGTCTGTGAGACATGTAAAGAGCAGTATCAGGAAAGCACATTTGAAATATAATATTGTAAAGGTTGCCATGTGTTTTCCATGGGTCAACTTCTGAATGTAGTTTTTACTTAAATTTACTTTGCATTTTGGAAGCATTGTATGCCTTATCCCAAATGTACATTGTCTGTGCGCTGGCCTCCCAGAGACCAGGGAAGTTAACTTTTCCTTAGGCGGAGACAGGGGCCTCCACCACAGTGCCTTCCCACCTGACTGGGAACTACAGGGTTTACACGGACCTTGAGGGCTTAGACACTCAGCCATCATTTTCCTTCAGGGAAACTTACAGGCAGCGAGAGCTCACAGGACTCTGAACTTTATGAGAGGATATGACTCCCATTCCCCAGCCTGCCATGTGTGGCATTCACAGAGGTGACGGGGCCTGATGAAGCTCTCACTGCCCAACAGCCTGAGGGAACAAAGTGCTCATTCTTTAAATGATTCTCTCCTGGAGGCGGATTGCCAGGCCACACCACTACTCCCTCTGGAAGACGGCCTGAGCTGACCCATGCCATCCCTCATTCTGTATTCAGTACAGGAGTACACATACACTGCCATGGTTATCTGTACTCTTTATGTCCTTGATGTTTTTTTATCAACACCCACTTCTTTCTTTTCTATATGACTCATTGTTACACTCTGATTCTTCTAGAACTCTCACCAAGCCACTGTAGCCCCCTATACTTTTTTCCTTCTCTGATTCTTAGAAGCACATGTTTGCTAATTGCGTTAGTCTCATCAAAGCTTGGAGGTTGCAAAGGAAATGTGAGTTATATAGTTACCTATATAACTGACGTAAGTTTTGGAAGCATAACAGTGAGTTGACCAGGTTGACAAAGAGAGGGGAGGGCAATCTAGGGGAGAGTCCAGGATGGGCAAGGGCTTCCTAATCTTAATGGAAACACATTACCATGTGCTAGAGACTAGTAGCTTTCAGAAAGGAAAATGCGGTGACTGACATATGTTGGCATAGAGGATGGATGTCTTTGGTCACAATGTGTATTCCTTTTTTTCTCCAGAGGAAGTACAGCTCTGTGGGGACAATGTCTTATTCTGATTTGGGAAGACACCACACTTCCTGACTTCAGGGATCTGTGGTGGCTTTGGACCTTGGTTTCCCCCTTTGTGAACTCCCACTTAATTTCTGTTCTCCTGGGAGCTTTGGGAGGCTGCAGCAGAGTGTGGCTCCTGCTCTAGCCAGTTCAGCCGGTAGCATCTGCTGAAGGCATGTATATCATCAATAATATTATTTTCTCCAAGTCTTCTTCTTGTTACGCATTACAGATATGTATAGCTTTTTTTAAGTGTGCAATCAGTAAGCTGTGAATCTGTGACTGTAAATAAGACAACTTGTAAAAATGCATTTACATTGATATTTCCAACTTAAAATTTATTTTGGTTTTACTTTAGTTTATTTATGAGCCAGGAATGACACTGATGGAGAATCTGTTTCCGCACTAATAACACTAAAATAGATTTAGATGCATATCAGATGGAAGCTGAGTATCATTTTTAATTATGATTAAAGTGATGTTTTATTGTTTTCCCCAGGAGAGTCATGAATTTTGACTCTGCATGAAATGTTAATTGAATGCACCTCCTGCCCCTTCAATCAGAAGATACTCTTGGAAAGTAATTGTGGTTCTGTGTGGGCAGTTGCTATAGAAGGGACTTTCACTGAGTTCAAAGAATCAGTCTAGATACCTATCCCCTTTCTTAACTGTCCCAGCCAGGAGACCGAATCAGACACATGTGGATTTGAAATCCAGCTGTAGCACTAGTTATTTCCTCTTTCTGAGTCTGAGTTTCTATTGTACAACTGTACAGTGGGCACGATACCTACCTCATGAGGTGAGCATTTCATGAAACACTGTGAAATGCATAGCAGAATGCCTGGCACCTAGTAAGTGTAATGAACAGTGTTGTTGTTGTACTGAAGTCTCAATAAAAATGGGAAATCTCAAGCTAAAAAATCAGCCCATGGAAGTAGTAGTGGCAGAGAGCCACAGGGACACAGCTGAGCAGGAAGGAAGGCGAGTCTGGAAGAATTCCAGAACATGTTGGTCCCTTTAGCAGTTGTCTCTGGGGCTGCTTATGTTTTGGGGCACCTTCATTTACTTCTGAGTGGCAACACAATACAATAAAAAGGGCATGGGTTTAGGCTCTAATCCTAGGGTTATTAAAATTGGAATAATAGTGGCATTGTTAGTAATTGTGAGGATTATGTATAATGGATAAAAACATCATCAAAATTCTTGGTGCCAGATCCCAGGAGGCCACAGTTATGAATTGATGCAAGAAAGCATAAAATGGGGAACACATTCACCATGATGAGTTTATGTAGATTCCTCTTTAATTAGGGGAAAATGCCATTGAGGTTTTGGTTGGTTTTCAGAAAAGTGAGCTAAAGACCATGAAAGGGCCTTGGCATTGATATTGGGGTCTTGACTTGGTCAACAGTGATATCTGTGCCATGATGTTCCAGTTCTTAACTCTGTGTCTCCTTTGTGACCATGTTGAGAACCCAGCCACCCAGTAGTTAGGACCCAATTGTCGGTAGGGTGACCAACTTTTTAGGTTTTCGTGGGACTTTCCAAATTCTAGCATTAAAACTTCTGTGTCCTGGAAAACTCTAATTCTAAGCAAACTGGATGGTTTGTGGCCCTACTTGTCACCCTAGAGATGAGAGGTGACTTTTGGAAAGCTCATTCCCTAGGCATCACAAAGCAATAGATTCGATATCCCATAGAACAGTGGGGTATAGGTTAAACCAAAGGAAGACACAAGTCATACTACTTAGGGGCCTCTCGGGAGTATCACCCATCAGGAACAAGTGCTTTGTCCTGATTCCTGCAGGAAGCAAGAGCTGGGTAGCAGCCCAAAGCCCAGAGGAGGAGGTGGTGGCAATTTTGGACAGTGATGGAGAAGACTAAGGATCTTCCTCAAATGCTGTGGGGCACCAGGCCTCAGTTAGGTTATAATGCATTAAGTGGACTTGGCCCCAAGTGCTTGTGAGTCACTCTGAGAACTTTCAGCAATATGTACCTGGGGAAACATCCACCAGCCATCCGAAGAGGGATAGCTGCAATGCTGTGGATGTGAAGGTGGGGCTGAAGGACGAGAAACATTCAGGGATTAGCTCTACAGATCCCCAGGGGTTGAGGTCTGGCAACAACTATTGCACAGTTGACTTGGGTGCAGGATCAGCCCATGAACAAAAGGTCCTTGTGGATTTCCTCGAACTGAGGGCTTCCATACGATGTTTAAAGATTGGTTTATTATAAAATTGTATCTATATCCAAGAGATAGAAGGGACTGCACTCTACAGATATAGAGGTCAGATTTCAACCTCAGTTCTCTCACTAAGTAGCTATGTGACCCTGAACAAATCACTCTCCCTTATTGGGCCTTCATTTGCCCAAAGTTGAAGTGCGGGGTGTGGATAGGATGATATATAGGAAACCTCTTAGCACTGACACTTTAGGAATTCAGGAGTTTTTAGCTCTGTCTGTATTAGTCAGGATTCACCAGAGAAAGAGATCCTGTGTGTGTGTGTGTGTGTGTGTGTGTTATAGGAGATTTATTATGAGAAATTGGTTCATGTGATTGTGGAGGCTGAGAAGTCTCATCATCTGCTGTCTCCAAGCTGGAGACCTAAGAAAGCAGATGCTGTAATTCAGTCCAAGTCTTTTGGCCTGAGAACCTGGGGATCCAGTAGTGTAGGTGTTGTAAATCCTAGTCCAAGGATCAAAGAAGGTGAGAGGAGATCTCCCAGCTCAATCAATGAAGTATAGAGAAAAGGGGGGCAAATTCCTGCTTCTTCTTCCTTTTGCCCTTCTGAGGTCCTAAAAGATTAGATGAGGCCCACCCACACTGGGGATGGCAATCTGCTATAGTGAGAGTGTACCATTTCAAATGCTAATCTCATCTGGAAACACCCTCACAGACAACCCCCAGGATGACGTTTAATATGGGGAACCCTATGAACAGTCATATTATAACACATGAAGTTACCACCACGGTATCTATGTGAAAAGAGCTAGGCCTTGGAGGAAGGTTTGCTCAGGGGGTTATTGATTCCTCACCCCAAGTCATAGTCTCCCACTGCCTCCCTGCTTCTCCTGAGCACTTTCCTACAACAGAGCAGAACACCTGAGGTGCCAGGTGGCTTGGTGCAAGTCAAGCCCTGCCTCTGTTAAGATGTCATTTCAACAAACATGGCTCTGAGAAAGGCTGTCCTGCCTCTGAAGTTTTTTTCCCCGTTCAAACAATTCCAGCTGAGAATCTGGGCCTGGATGAAGATAAATCGACACAGACAGATGTTCTAGCCAGAGTAATTGCCCTGCAACCCACACAGGAACATTTAGTCAACATGCCCAGCCTGTGATCTGAGAAGTGTGACGGAGCTGGGGGTTGAGCAAAGGCTCAGCGGAGTGCTTTTATCTGGCACTGTAGTGCGTAGGGGGCTGGAACTCTTGGGGGGAATGGTCAGCGGGAGTCTAGGATTGTAGATTCTGGTGTCAAGAGCTACACCGGGTATGACCTGGGCTAGGAGGATAACAGCAAATGGCTTCCATATGGGGCACCTACAATGTTCTAGGTACAGTGTGTAGGCACTTTGCACATGTTATCTAATTTAATTCTATTTCAAACCCTAGGGCATTGTTCTCTTCATTTTATAGGTGAGAAAATTAGGGCTTATGGGGTTCATAAGAGGAGAGATGGTTTATGCCCCAGGTGGTCTGATGTGAAATGCTATTTCCCTTTCCTCTATTACATGGTAAATTCAAATTATCCTCATCTCACCCACCATTTTTGAAAAGTACTAAAACTGGTGGGTCCCAGCCAAGAGAACTAGAGAGTGCAGGAGGTGTTAGAGATGTCAGGAAGGTGTGTGCCAAGGCCTTAGTCTAGGACAACCAGCAAAGAGCCCAGCCCAGCAGGGCAGCAGGCTGGAAGCAGCAGCAGCAGCAGCACAGACGTGCCTGTGGGCTAGTGGCCTGTGGTGGGCAGGGCGAGCCCTGATGGGCAGCAGTGTGCCTCAGTGCTAGCCAGGAATTATGTCGACTTAAGAGAGAAAACTAAAAGCAATAAACAAACAAAAACTCACAGAAAATAGTATAATAGTTACGTAGGGAAAGTGGTAGGTAGTAAAGGTAAAGGGGGTCGACTATATGGTGATGGAAGGAGACTTGACTTTGGGTGGTAAACACATACAATATACAGATGATGTATTGTGTGTGCAACTGTACACCTGAAACCTGTATAATTTTATTAATTAATATCAGCCCCATAAATATAATAAAAAATAAAAAATAATAAAATAAAATATAGAGATATTTTAAAAGAAATAGCAAGTACCCTTTCAAGAGGTGCCTGCTTAATTATTTTTTAAAACTTAATTTGCATTCATTTTATGCTGAATTTATTTCTGGGCCATAAGTTTTTGTTCTCCAGGTTATTCTGGGATATTTTTTTCCTGTAGCAGTCTCCTTTTGTGGCTTGGAAACAATTTGTTCTTCTTTAGTAAGGATCACTGCGATGTGGCAGGTGAGCTCATGTAGGGGTCCATCCAACCATAAGCTCTGTAAGTACGGTGGCTCAGCTTTGTTCACCTGGACGTTCTCAATGACTGGAGGTTCTATACCCAAACCTATAAGTTTAGCATTACTCTCTGCATTTTCAGGCACGTGCAGCAAAAACTCAGCACTCTTTTTGGACTGCCAACCCTGTGTTCAGCTGCACTGTTTGGCCCGGGCACACCTGTCAGCTCCACCATCGTAAGGACAGAATGGCACAAGTTGCTTCTGTAAAGTGAGGTCTTTCAGCTATTCAGTGGCCTTTTGTATGTGCGTGCCCTAATAGCCTGGGCAATTGCATGTGTGTTCTTAAACTGGACACAAAGAGTCAAATCTCTTGATCTGCATGACTTTGAGATTTTTCTGGGTTAAGTACATAGGGTCTGTTTTCAAAGATTACCACAGGTCACCTACAGGAAGAACCTGCTTAATTTTTTATTGGAAACTTGGGAATATTTGTGCTATAGAGGGGCATATCACAACACGTCTAAGAGACAACATATTAGGGAGGCAGATATTATTTGACAGCTAAACATTTGGTGCCAACAGCAGGCATGACTGAAGGATCATGCATTCACTCAGCACAAGCACCCTGGTGCCCGCTCTGCCCAGGACCATACCAGGATCTGAGGATACTGAGTAAACCAGATCTGGTCCTGCCTTCCAGCAGCCTACACTCCTCCAAGACCCTTCAAAAAGTGCGGAACTCTGGTGGTGGAATGGGCGTGGATCATTTGAGAATGAGCTGAATATTTCCATGTCAGACATTTACAGCTGAAAGTCACAGCTATTTGGCTGTGTCTCTTAGGGCAGGGTGGGGTTTGGAGCTAATGCTTCATGGAGTTTTCATGGGGTAGAATTGAGGAAAATCTATTTCAGTTACTTTTTAGAAGTTAAATTTACATAATCATTTGATGTAATGCTGTTCAGTATGGGCTTCCCTGGAGTGGCATTAGAGCCACCGCCCCTGCAAGGGCCTCGGCCCTGGAGTGGCAGCCAGGCTTCTCTCCGCAAAGGGAGAACCGGCCTGTGCTCCCTGCCTCTGGATGAGCCCTGACCAGAGGTAATTAGGCCAAGCAGGTGTGACAATCCACCCAGAGGCAGAAAAGAAAAGCAAGCATCCTCTTTAATTAATCATTCTTTTTCCAAACATGAGAGTAAAACACTAAAATTAAAATCTATTTTAATAATATAGTCTTCATTAATGTGAAATATGGTTTTAGGCAGACTTTAATTCAAAGCCTCATTTTTTCAGTAGAAAAGAATATTGCTTTTTGTGTGACCTTTAATAAATCCAGAACTGACAATATGGAATTATCAAGGATTTCTTAAGCAGCCAAATTCCAAGAAGATCCCTTTCCCTGTTGACTGGCTCTCCATGTGGCAGATGAGTTCACACGGTGACATTTGTGCCAGGCATAGGTTGGCTCTGACTCCTGCAGGCTGCATATGCAAGAGGACCTGGGAGTGTGTGATCTCCTCTGTGAGTGCCAGAACCTGGCTGGCTTTTTCTGAGTCCAGCCTTCCAGGCACTGTCTGTGGAAGAAAGGATATTACCAGAAGGTAACTTCATTGTTCTCAGTACTGAAAGTTGGCATCTCCCCTGGGTCAAGGCTATTGAGTTTGCCATTTGTAAAAAAAATTTTACAAAGAATAATCACAAGTATCTTCTTCCATTAAGGTTTGCTCCAGCCTGTATGATTTATTCATCATCTGTGTCTATATTTTGGTAGTTTGCCTAGTTATTGAGTGAATATTTAGTGACAAAGAGTCTGAAGAACTAATTTGCTTTCTTCTAAATTTTGGCAGGAAGGCCTAAAACTGTTTCGTGATTTTTGGAGACCATACCTTTACTCTTGCCCAGTGATGGACACCTGGTTCCTTGACTGGGGTGGCAAGAGAAAAGGAAAGCCACCCAGGGCAGCTGCTGGGTTGGTCAACACTACACTGTATGTGGTGGCAAAGGCATGCAGCCCCCACCTTCATGGATCTCTTTCAAGTGAGGGTAACAAAGAAATAAACAGACGACACAAGAAACAGGCCTAGTCCCTGAGGCAGTAGGATCTGTGCCAAGCATGGAAGACGGAGTAGGAGTTACTCTGGTAGAGAAGGGGCTGGCTGGCAGGAGGCAGTTTCCGAGTGTGGAGCACCGTGCTTAAAGCCTGAAGGCGGGCAGCCCTGGCACACCTGGGGTTGCAGGGGGTGTGGTTTGGCAGCATCTCAGATAAGAAGACAGCAGTGGGGAGACGGGGCCTAGGCTATAATAAGCTACAGATGCCATATTAAGAAATTTGCTTTCTAAGCACAATAGAGCAGCATTCGAGTATTTTAAGCAAGGGAGTGACACAATGAGACATGGGTTTTATTTATAAAGAAAACTTTGGAAACAGAATTGAAGACAGCAGTGATGGATGAGAGGAGACCAGAGACAAGGAGGCTGATTAGGAGGCAGGCTTAGTGGAATGTGGGGGAAAAGACGGAGCAAATTCTAGAATGGGACCCAAGGCTGAAATCACATCCTGTGTAAAGATTTGAGAAATTCAGACTTGCACTAGAGACCCTCACTCCTCAAAGCGTGGCATATAGTCCTGGAACAGCAGGCCAGGAAAAGTGAGAGCCCTGCCTACCCAATCTCAAAGCAGAGGATAGAGAGCAGAAGGCAGATCTGAGGTTACAAAATTACAGTTACAAAATTACAGTGGCAACGACAGGGTCAGAAAATCTAGATCATGGACAAGATGTAGGAGTAAGGTCTGGGCTAGTCAGGGTCAGCACTTAAGATCTACCGGGTTCTGCACTGTCTGGGAGGGAGTTACCTCCACAGGGTACCTGCAGGAGCTGCCTCCACACCCAGGAAACCTGTTGTCAGCCCCTCTGAGCTCTAGGGTGCTGTGCTCGTGGTACCCAAGGAGTTGATATACTTAATTAGTGTTGGCAGCAGCTACAT
The DNA here is from genome assembly GCF_014824575.4 of Sturnira hondurensis. Taxonomy (NCBI): domain Eukaryota; kingdom Metazoa; phylum Chordata; class Mammalia; order Chiroptera; family Phyllostomidae; genus Sturnira; species Sturnira hondurensis. The sequence goes on along the minus strand of NW_028085930.1, from coordinate 552,359 downwards.
TTGTTTATGACATTACATAATCAAATTTGTATAATTGCTCTCTTATAACTCACTTTAAAAATTCAAAACAGCACAGTGCAGGCAGGGAGAATGTGTGCAGGGCCGCCTGATAGGTCGGCATTCCATCCTTTCCTCACAGGGCAGGGTGTGTGTGCAGAGAGAACACAGCCAGAGATGTGAAGTGGAAGAGCTGTTTCTTGGTCCTGCCAAAGTCAAGGATGACTCCCTTGTCTGGAATGGGCCTTGGTTGAATTCTTTCCATTACAAGGAGATAAAAAGTTCAGGATCCCAGGAGACAAGGGCCCACCAAGAGTTTCAGTCTACCACCCAGACACGGCTGTTCCCATTTCTTCCCTCTGACAGATGTGGGATTTTTTTTTTTTTGATTGAGTGACACTCCTGGAATCAGAGCTTCCATGGTTGGTGATGGGCATGGACTGTCAGGGTTCTGCTTAAAGCCATAGGCAGACATTTGTTGGGAACAGCCTGGTAACTTTTTACAGTTATTGGGGCCATGTTCTCCCTCTTTTGGAACTTTTCTTGGGGTAGATGTTGTGAGTCTCTTACTTCTATTGGGCACATTTCTTCTCATTCTTTTCTAGAAGTTGTAAAATAGGTAAGGAAGGCCTCTTTAGCAGAGATTTTCAGACTTCCCATGATTTTACCTCCTGCTGCAGATACATGAGGTATCTGTGAATTGCAGATCTTTGCAAACTTTAGGAGATAGAAATAGTCAAATTACTAAACTTCTGTGCTTTTTGCAAGAGGGAAAAATCATCTCATATACGGGTGAGGAGAACTTGGACCCCAGGGAGGGACTATTATGAGTTTTCCCATAACTAATTCTCAATCTAGGACTCACTGTGGCTTCAAAAGTTTCCATGAACTGTCTGAAGTGTGTGTATAATTTTTGTGTATGTGCATTTGTACATGTTGATGGGAAGCAACACCATGTCATTCATAAAGTTGCAAAGGCTGTGACTTCAAATAGCTTAAGAATTTAGAGCATTTTAATGGTTAAATTTATGAAGAGCTTCAGGTATGTCCCATATGCTCCCTGTGTCATCTGTGTGAATGGGGCAGAGCAGAGAACATCATCTCCAGTTTATACGAGAATGTTGGATCATAGAAGTATTCAGTGCCCGTTGACTACATGCTACTCATGATCAGAAACTGTACACATAACCAGGATTTTCACTCCTGTTCTTTTAACTCTGGCACAAGCTCTAAGAACAGAAATAATTGGCTCTATCCACATAATCCAGGACATTTGGACTTTGGAAACACTTCAAATCCTTACATCTTGAATCTGGGAAATTGATTTCTGTGTGTGCAAGTCAGATCTCTGCCAACTCAAATGTTTCCTTTCCCCATGTTTTGCTGACTTAAGGTCATGGGTAGTGTAAAATGACAAAGCAGTTTTTAGGTCAAAATTAGATCAAGGTACCACAGCTGAAGATTAAAGAGCTTTCCTCAAAAGTATCCACAAGCCCCCCACCCTGCCCCCCATTCTTTAGCTAAGCTCTGTGCTGGGCACTGGCGCCTCCTATTAAAAACCAGTCCAGACGCTTACTGCCCCTTTGATGAGGGTGGAACTTTAACTTTGTTTTAAGCCACACTACTCCAAAAGGCAACCTTCAGAATACTGTGTTTTCAGGTCACAATCAAACTAATTCCTAGAGGAAAATGTGTATCTGAATTGTTGCAGCCTGTTCCAGTGTATGAGAGGGGTCTGACGCTTCACCTTTCTGGTAAAACTTGGTGTTGCCACATCAGCCTCACGGGGTTATTCGTGCACAGTGAATGAGATGACATGAAAAAGTGTCATTCCTATGCCTGGCCCAGAGTAGGAGCCCGAAAGTCGTTATGTGCCTTCACATTTTTCAGAATGAGTTTTCGTCATTTCCATTCTCTGTCACCCTTGCTTTACAGCCTAGAAGAACATAGGCTGGACCAGACATTCTAGGAAGAGTGTTTCTCAAGTCTTTACAGCACTTCACCGTGGAACGTGGTTCTCCCAAGCTTAAACATGTCTGATTGTTTGAGACTTCTGTTGGATTCAGTCCAACACAAAGACAGAGCCAAATAAATAGCATTCGCAGAAATACCACCAGAGCCATTGTATGGTGTTTGGAATACACTGAGGTTTTTTGTTTTAAATTTATGCTCTGATTCAAGAGTGGATGTCTTTCTAAGCAAGTATATACTAGGCACATGTTTGCCCTATGCCTGACTTCTATGCTGGAAGTTGGAATTCATATTCCCAAGTGTCTAGGGAGATAAGCTTAGTGTGCAGAAAGCTTTTGAGAGCAACTTGTGTGGTGTAGAAAGGCATAGATTACATGCTTAATAAATATCTTAAAAATGAATTTATATTTTCACAAAACTTAATTCAGTTCACTGGAATGGTTGAAGAGGGTATAGAAGAAAAGTTTCTAACTTGTAAAGCAAATATGCTGCAAACTAGTGAGAAGCCCTGCAATAAATAGTTAAGTGTGAGCTCCATAAGTAACCTTTGGTGCACACAATAAGTGAAAAAGTCTCTAGGGATCATTTAGGAGATTAAAATAATTTGATAAAGGAAAGTGTTTGGGTGAAAAGTAGAAAACTGTGATGCAGTCTGTGGACAAGACATAACCAGCAGTAACAGAGTGAGCCTGTGTGATGAGGAAGGTCTTATTTCACTTGGAGAAATGATGGAAAGGATTTACTGTCAATCAAATGTGTCATGATCGTATCTTATATTTTAGATGTATTACTACTCAGTTGTTTACAAAGAAGTGGAGTGGCAAGTATTGTTGGTAGTCCAGCCTATTTCCTTCCCGTGTTTGGTGCAGGAGGCTGTGTGTATGTGCTGTGATCACACTCTGTGTATAAAATTATGTTTGTGTAATAGTAAATATCCTTATGTCATTAAAAACATCTTGAAATGTGGTTGTTAAACAGCTGCAAAATGTTCTGACATACTGGTGTGTCAAACCTTAATGAACCATTCTTCTGTTGCTGGGCATGGAGGTTGTTTCCAAACCTTTCCAGATATAGGTATAAATGCTTTTTAAAGTATTACAGTGATCACTTGTGTGCTGAAATATCAGCATGTATTTCAGATTCTTTCCTGAAGTTGAAGTCCCCGTAGACAGATTGCTGGGTCAAAGGATATAAACACTTTTCAGACTCTTCACGTACATTCCTTCTAGATTTGCTGTTTTACTTTCCCCTCCCTGTGTTCTGGTGCTCTGTCCCTTTCTGCCAGCAGTGAGTGCTGTTATATGTTTTTCTACTTTGGTAGCAAAATCATCTCATCTTCGTTTTAAGTTATTATGCTTNTGCAAAATGTTCTGACATACTGGTGTGTCAAACCTTAATGAACCATTCTTCTGTTGCTGGGCATGGAGGTTGTTTCCAAACCTTTCCAGATATAGGTATAAATGCTTTTTAAAGTATTACAGTGATCACTTGTGTGCTGAAATATCAGCATGTATTTCAGATTCTTTCCTGAAGTTAGAGTCCCCGTAGACAGATTGCTGGGTCAAAGGATATAAACACTTTTCAGACTCTTCACGTACATTCCTTCTAGATTTGCTGTTTTACTTTCCCCCTCCCTGTGTTCTGGTGCTCTGTCCCTTTCTGCCAGCAGTGAGTGCTGCTATATGTTTTTCTACTTTGGTAGCAAAATCATCTCATCTTCGTTTTAAGTTATTATGCTTGAATTATTGATTGAGCATTTCTCCTAATGCTTTATAGCATTTTTAAATTATTTTTTTACACATTCTCTGCTCATAGGTTTTAGCCTCCTTCTATTTTGTTAAGCTAATTTTAGTCAAGTTATTTAAACAGAACTTGAGATTAAGAAAAGAAGGTTCTGTGTAGAATCTTCTACCCACCAATTTGCTAATTCCACATGGGCTTTGACTTCCTCATAGACACATATAGCTGAAATTACTTTAAAGCTTTTTACTTAGGTCAAGTATTTATACATGGGTCTTTTATTTGACAGCTAATCCATGGCCTAGCTTTAGGAAGGCATTATTTCCTCCCTGTGGCCATAGATAATGGATGAGGTCATTTCCAATTCATTTGTCTTTTCTTTTTTTCCTTCTTCTGGCTCTCTTGAGTTTAACCCTTGAAAAATCTATAAATGCACCACAATAAGAATAAAAAGGCATCTTTTCTGATGGGAGGTTTGTCATATCCCATTTGCTGCTGTTATATGTATTCTTTTCAAACCTGAGAGGATGAATTTTCTACTTGCAGTTAAATTTCATTACTTCCTCTTTATTGCTATTTAAAAAAAATCCCTCTAATGTGTTTTGTGGACACTTCCATCTTAATATCTTCAAACTGTTTTCTACGGGGTGCAAAACCTCTTTGGGTTTTAACAATATGTTGGAAATTTCCATTATTCTGACACTTTGCCATATGATTACTAGAAGCCGTCTGATGACAGAAAGTACTTAAGAAGGGTCTTCTGTGATATTATCTTCATTTTCAAAACCTGTTCACAGTATTGGCTTTCTTATTGATTAAAATCATGGCACGCATATAACATGACTGTGTGTGTAGATGAGGCACTAAGCACCATGGGGGCACGTCCTTGGCAGTAAATTGATAACCTTACAAATTTGGTCTCTATGCCATGCTCTTGACTTCCACAGGAGTCATTCCCTTTGGTAATTTTATTTTAGCTTCCACATATCTTCTGTGGATTATCTCAGCTATCACAATGTCTTTAGAGCCTGCTCAGCTAGTTATCATTGATGTTGTTATCTTGTGGTCAGTCACACAGTGAGACTAATTCATATAATTCTCTAAAAACTGCAGGTTTTAGAGTCACGCTGTTCTGCCTGAGTGGCTGTGCAACCTCAATAGATTTCTTAACTTCTCTTAGTTTCTTGATTTAGAAAATGGCGGTTATAGTAAAACATGCAGGATCATTATGTTTATACTATGCTATGTGAATGTTTATATGCAGTTAAAATTATCCAGGGGGGGGGCATGAAAAATACGTATCTGGTGATACGGTAGCAAGAGAGGCTCACTGCTGGAGTGAAGGCAGATGGCCATCAGACTCAGCGTGTGAGTGGTGAGGAGTGAAGACACCTCTTTCCATTCCGTGTCAGGACAACAAAACACTCAGATTAACTACTCACCAATAGTTCCAAGAAGCAGAAATGTCCCTGGAAGAAAGTTTAAAGCCGAACTCTGGTGGTATGAGAACATTTGAAGCTACAGTTCCGTACACAGTCATTACAAATGCCATACTAAGTATTTCCTTCCATGTTTCATGATCAGATAAAGTCAATCCTCATTATTCACAGATTGCATATTTGTGAGTTTATCTACTTGCAGTTATTTGTAATCCCAGTATCAATACTCACAGTGCCTCCATGACCATTTGTGGGTGCATGGAAGTGGCAGAAATTTGAGTCACCCAATGCACAGGTTTCCAGCTGAGGTCAAACAAGGAGACACTCTGCCATCGTGTTTCAGCTTTCATATATAAACAAGTGCCCTCTTCATAGTCTTTTTTCTACTCAGATTTTTGCATTTTTGTGTTTTGGGTTGGTGATTTTACTATTGTTTGTTTTTTATTTTTTAAAGATTTTATTTATTTTTAGAAAGAGGGGAAGGGAGGGAGAATGAGGGAGAGAAACATCAATGTGTAGTTGCCTCTTATGTGTTCCCTACTGGGGACCTGGCCCACAACCCAGGCATGTGCCCTAGACTGGGAATCAAATTGGTGACCCTTTAGTTTGCAGACCAGCACTCAATCCACTGAGCCACACCAGCCAGGGCTGATGTTTCTATTTTAATTGTCCTCCAAGCATAGTGTGGAAATGCTGCCTAGTGTCCTAAGAACAAGAAGGCTGGGGTGTGCCTTATGGAGAAAGTACTTATGTTAGATAAGCTTTGTTCAGGCAGGAGATATAGTGCCATTGACCATGAGTTTAGTGGTAATGAATCAACAGTACATATTAAATAAGATATTTTAAAACAGAAACATACAGAAAATAAGGTTGTATATTTCTCAGTTGATGAAATGTTATAGCCAGAAGCTCTCAGGAACCTAGCCCACTATGTCCCCTAGGGGCAATGATTCAGTATTTGCTAATTCAGTATTTATAGTGGTTTTGTAGAATATAACTACTGTGAATAATGAGAATGGACTGTGGCTGATGATTCCCTTTGAGGATGGCTTCCTTGCATTGCCTTCCATTGACCTGCCAGCAAGAGATGATCTCTAGCTTGTTAAGGAAGCAACCCAACAGTGTGGGACAGAGAGACAAGAGAGTAAGACATGGCCAGGGGACTTTAGAGTAACTGAAAAACTGGTAGTTCTCATTGAATGATGGCTATTCATTGAGAACTAGGCCAGTGGAGGGGGATCTAAGAGTACAGGCTTCCACACACGTGTATTGAGAGCTTTCTCTTTGTCAGACCAGAGACTGAGATTACAGAGGTGACTTAGATGGGGCCCTGCCCCCAGGGAACTTATTGTCTTTGATCCCTACTTGCTCAGCCCCCCGCCCCCCATCTCCCCAGTAGTGTGTGGGCCACAGTTGTATTGCATTACACGCCATAGATAGTCCTTTTACTCTCCACAATGACTCTATGAGGAAGTACTGTTACTATTGTCATTTTTTAGAGGAGGTAACTAAGGTCAGATAACTTGCCTGAATTTACTCAGTAGGTGGCAGGGCCAGGAGTTGGGTCCAAAAAGTGGAGCTGTGGACACTCAGGCCTTCAACAGTGGGTCTGCACTGCCCTTCCTGGCTGGGGTCAAATGCAGAAACAAAGCCAATTCCAAGTTGTAGGTACCCAGCTTTTTGTTGGGGATGCTCACAAGGGATAAGGGAGCCCAGAGGAGGCATTCTAGGCCAGTGTCACCTCCAGAGGCTCAGACATTAGAAGGCCTGAAATAACAACTCAGCAAGGCCAGAGAGGGCTGGGAGGCACAAGGAGACTGCACAGGCTTGGTGAGGTCAGTGTCCTCAAGCACAGCTGACCCATTTGAAGCCTCTTGAGACTAGACTTCAAGAAAATAAGCTTTTGTTCAAAAGAGGCAATCACTCTGGCTAGCCTGTCCCCATTGAGTGTGATTAAATGCAGTTTGAATGCACTTTTCACTGGCATTGATTTTTAAAAGTGACTCTCGTGCTGCAGATATGAAATAAAAGCTGGTTTTATCTGGAAGACAAATAAAACCAATAAAACTAAAAAGTGCTTTGAGTTTTCTTAGGTAAGGGCTAGGTTTTCTTCATTCTTCTCACCCCCACACAGCTCCTGAGGAGGGCAGTTTGTAAGTCAGCAAGAATGTTAGACATCAAAGGGATATTCAGGGCCAGAGGCCCAGGGAAATTGGGCAGATAGAGGCATTGGTGCCATTCCGAGCTCCTTCCTGTGATCTGTAGCAGTGAATTCAGAAAGCACTTCCACATTGTGGAAATTAGGCTCTAGGGTTCCGGAGCCACTTGCTAGGTGGGAATAGCTGGTGCATATATCAACACTGCATTCCTTTGGCTCAACCAGCTACAAGGGACACACTGTGACTCATGGGAGTCCCTAATAAACCTTGCAGTACCACACCTGACACCTTTCAATAGCCCAATGCCAGAAATGGGGTGCGGGATTGCTGAGGGTGACTTCATCCAGCAATCAATCTGTCTGTCCCTCTCCCTGCACCTGGTGTTGGCTTGCTCTCCTTCCCATTGTCCTTTGATGTCCCTCATGCCGAAAGGAATGCAGAGGAGCTGTCATCCCAAGGGGATGCTCCTAAATTCTTAACCTTATAGGTGAATAAAACCAATTAAAGCATAAAGGGACAAAAGAAATATTGAGACAGGAGGGGAGTGAGTAATGGAGGGGAGAGGAAAGGAGGAAGACGGGCAATATTGGGAATATCACATCACCAGTGAGCTCCACAGTGACCACAGAGAACTTGGAAAAGTATTGAGCTTATATTAGAAGAAAGTAGTGTTGGAGCCTTGATAAAACTAAGAGATCACCTTTCAACTTTAAGTCTAAGAAATGCCTAGTTTCACCACATGTGTATGTGCCGAAAGAACAAATCCAGTTCTCAGTACCAGAGAACAATTCAAAGATGTATCAGTTGGTATCCTGTTTACATGTTGGTTGCTAAAACTCATCATGTGTTTTAAGTATGTTGTTCTGCTGCCAGTAGAGGCTGAATAAATGAAATGTGTCTGGATTTCCACCGCTATATTTCAGTTCCATCCCTCATGTTGGCACCAGGCATTAAAGTTTTGACAATTTAATGTTGGACACTGATTAGTCTAACAAGCGATCATCCTTCACAGTAAGTCTAAATAGACCGGATTCACAGGTTCACTGGCTGTTTACCTGACAACAGGTGTTAACCAGTGATTTGTCTTTACCTATACAGAGAGAAGGCAGAGAGTGGTGGCATTTCATGTGCCAACTCTGATTGTTAGTTATTGTTTGGAACACTGTGCTGGAAGGAATCCCGAGGCTGAAAATGGCTCAGTAGGGAATAGTATCATTATCAATTAGCGGTGTCTATCATGAGTGCAGGTGGAGACAACGGGGGCAGGTGGGACTGTCTCTTTCATTCCTGGATTAGAGCTATAACGTGTGGAAACCAGCTATACTTGAAAAAATCCTAGGTGGATAGAAAATGGATCATGTTTCCCCAGGCCATCAGCTTAAGTGTATAGCTGGGGGAGACTGTATCTTCTTGTCTGTTACAATACTTGGGTCTCTCCTTTCAACCCACCAAGGCTTTTCTGAGCATCTACCACTCTCTAAAAGCCTCAGATCCTTTCTGAAGAAGAAGAATGAGGGGGATGCAGCCTAAGGAGCAAATATAAATAAAGGAAGTTTGGGACCAAACCCAGCTCTTTGTCACTCCTCTGGAAGTTCCCTTTGACGTAGGATGCCTCTGCCCTGGCCTCACCATCTCGAGCCACTGGTTCCCATTTCTAAGTCTGCTGCATGTTTCTGGGTTGCAGAGCAGGATGAAAGCCCATCTGTGTTGAGGGAACAGTGAAGGCCAGGGAGAAAAGCTGAGCCTTCCTGAAGCAGAATAAGTGAAGCGATAATGATTACCAAAGGAAGTTGAAGTTGGGTGGGATGATGGTAGCATACCTACCTTCTCAAGGTACAAGCTGCTTAAAACTGCCCTTTGCATCCTTCAGGCAGAAGTCCAGATGGCTTCCATGCCCCAGGAAAACAGACAGGCAAACCTTTAAAGCACAAGGGAAAACCTCAGTGATTTCTGGTTTGGTGGGCCTAAGGATGGGCTTGCCATCTTTCTGATACCTCAACTCCACATTTGCACTGAGCTTTGCAGGTGTGAGAATTCTGATATGGCTCAGAAGCCCCAACATTGAGACAGAATGGTGTGGATAAAGGCCTTGGGAGAACACCTCAGAAAACTGTATACCTAGAAGGTGTGTCTATTCTTGGATTTTGATTGATTCTGTGAAATGAAATTAGACACACATTGACATCAATTAGCTCCTGTCACATAAGCATATCATTTGACCTTAAGTAACAGGCTACATAGAAATGGAGAATGAACTGGAGGCAGAGGAAAAGAGGAAGGCAATAATACTTCATAAGAGACTTTGAGCTTTGTGGAAAAATCTCACTGGCACACCCCTGTGGCTGTCCTCGCATAGCCTACTATCTAGTAAGAGTAGTCTCGTAATTACACAGTGACCTGAGACCCAACAGGGTGGGACCAAGCTCTCTGTGTCTTCAGAATGGGATTCGGGAGGATCATCTAGCAGAGAGCTGGGCCAGGAATGTGTAGTAAAGGAGCGTTAGACATATGTTCATACATTCATTTACTCAGGCTTTTGACCAGCCTTCAGTATATACAAACCCCGTGTTGGACACTGGGGACACAGAGACTACTGAAGCTCAGTTCTTCTTCTCACAAAGTTCAGAGAATACATATGAAGAAATATGTATGCATTATAGTGTTATGGGCGCTGAGATAGACATGATGAGCAAGGGAGGGGCAGGCAGGACTGGCTGCTGCAGGCTTCCATATGACACCTGGGGGCACATTAGAGAATGATACCTCTTCTGGACAGATGCCATCCGCAGATATGTGGTTTGGCAAGCAGAAGACTGGAAAAGAGCCCCAGTCTTCTGGCTGACTTAATACTCACCACTATCGCTTCTTGGCCTTTTGGCTAAGATCAAGTGCAGCATCAATACTCACCACTGATGTTGACTTAAGTGAATCATAGGAGTGTCCAGTCACCCCCATGTAGAGTGCAACCTACACAACTGTGCACAGCACCCCAGGGGCAGTGGGCTAGAAGCATACAGCCAATGTCTTAACTCTGATGCTGTGTAACCTTAAGCAAATCAGTTGACCTCTCAGAGCTTATTTTCAATATGTACAGGATGAAAACCATAATATGCAGCTACTTTGTTTGTTGTGACCAGCAGCAGTCAAATAAGATAATGTATGTAGAAGTGTTCTTGGCTCTGGAAGGCTCTACACAGATGTTAAATATAATTACTCAACAGAGATTTGTCTATTGATTAATTGATGAGAGATATCTCTAATAAATCTGCTAGTGGGTAAACCATACTTTCAACAACTTCTTTTCTTCTTGCTTCTCTCTCTTATGCTCTCTTTCTCCCTCCCTGTACCCTCAGGTCTCTCTCATACTCACACCTACCTTCCACCGTCAGCCTTGACAATTCACAGGCCTGCTTCCTCTTTGCTGAGAGACCCTTATTTTTGTTTTTAGGATTTTAATCAAGAGAGAACTTTTCCGTAGAGTCGTAGACCTGCATGCAACTTAGAACTTAACAGTGTTCTTTAGGCCATTCCTTGGTTACTTTCTTGCAGAAAGGATTTTTTAAGTGGACATAGAAAATAAATAGGCAGGAAGTGTTTGTCCCCAATAGCTTTATTGGAAAGCATTATTGGGCCAAATGAACCAGGCTGACCATTTACATTAATTAAATTGACCATAAACCCAGCTTAATGTTTCATTTCACCTTTCTCCTGGCATGATGGTGCCTGGGTGTTTTGGAACTCGGATACATACCCACTGGTAGGGATGGCCGAAAGATCAGCAACAATCAGTGTTTGCAATCAAAGAAGATTAAACTCTGTATTAATTAATGGAAATCTAATGATCAACACTTTGTGGGGCAGAGTGGCCTAAGCCTGCAGTGCATTCACAGAAATGGAAGTCATTAAACAGTGGACCCTTCTGGAAGGAAAAGCTTTTGTTATTGTTGAGTTAAACTGTGTGTATAATCTAATTGGGGAGCAAACCAGGTGATGCAGAAAATTTGGACACTGTGAAATGCAGCACCGACCTGAGTTCTAGGCCTGAGTTCTCTGGCCCCACAGGAACTTGGAGTAGCATTAAGAAAGGGGGCTCATTCCCGGATTCAAAGCCCAGCCCCATCACTCGCTGGATGTGTGATCCCTGGAAAGTTACTGAACCCCTCGGAGTCTCAGTTTCCTCACTTGGAAAATGGCAGTAATTGTTGTATCTTGAGGCACTTTGTAAGGATTTGAAGTGGTGAAGGTGGAAAGGCAGATGGCAGAGGGAGGAAATGCAGGATGGTTTGTTGAGCCAATGCTCCTGACCGGGCCCCCATTTTTGTAGACAGGGGTCCATTTAAGCCTTGAAGCCAACATATAAGACACACCTTATTAGGTCCATCTTCACAGTGAAAATGCTAAGGAAATTACAAAAGAATAAATAGTGGAAATGCATGAATATCCTGGCGAGTGAGGATTTGATGGCTCTTGTTTATTGAGAGGACTAACTATATATGGCTTCTACTATTTGATGCTCATTCATTGCTTCATTCACTCACCTGTGGTACTCAGAAACTTCTAACACAAGTGAGGAGATGGAGACTAAGAGAGGTCAAGGGTAAGAGTCAATGCCAAAGCTGAACTCACACCCGGATGCCCTGGGCTCCTGGGTCCAGGCTCACTGTACTCTTCCAGGGGTGTCCACAGAAGGAAGGAGGTTAAATGGGAGATGGCTATTATCCCCTTTCTATGTCAGCCCATTTTATCAAAACATGAGACATGGCCTTCTTTGAGATGTGCCCGTGGTCTGTGAGGTCTGTGAGACAGAATTCATAAACAGAAAATAGAAGAACCTATGTGACCCATTGTAAACTTGGTATTAACCCATATCCCCTGAACCCTGGAGCCATGAACACATTGGGTCAGTAACTAACATGATCCTTCACAGCAAAGCCAGGTTGTTGTGTTCAGGATGGGAGGAGGGCATGCGAGGGTATTGTAGGCATCCCCCCTGCCCATCCTGTGCATTTCAGAGTCCATGATTGGGAACCCTGGTCCAGGAGGTGGCAAGTGCCACTGGGACACTCAGCATCTCCAGATGATTTTGTCATGGCCAACAGAATGACTGGAGCTTCACTTTACTAAAAAGCCATTATAACCTGGCTCCTGATAGCAGAATTCTGGAATCTGGAATCCAGAGCAGTCCCAAGGGAGGACTTGCAGCTACCTCCCCATCATTATTCCTCCTCTTTGGACCTGGGGAGATGTTTGCATTTGACCTCTCAGCCCATCACAGAGGCAGTTTAGCATTGGATAGTCTTTCCACGAAGTAATAATTTAAGAGAAATTACTCTCTAACATCCTCATGCCAAAGAATCCTTTACCAGTGTCTCTGGGTGATTTCCTTCCTGGGGAGCGGCATAATTACTTTGCATTGGCTCACCAAACAGATGATGGCTCAGTGCATCATTGCCCCCAATTGAATGGATTTAGAGCACCATTGCATTCTGCAATCATTTATCCCTGAATCTCTCAGAGGTCACCTCTGCTCACCAGGGTCCTGGGCACATGAGAAGGCAGCAGTCTGAATACCAGCTAATGTCCAAGCAGGAAAAGGCAAGTAGTTGGTTTTCAGGGTCCTCCTTTCTGCTCATCTCCCCTGCAGACTAATTGTTTATTTCATCAAAAGTCTTGCCTGTTTAGTAGCACCTGAAGCTGCTTGCTGGGTCTGACTGGTTTCAAAAGAAGGAAAGCTTGTGAAATTCAAACTAAGTGTGTCTGTGTGATGCAGATACACAAATGTATGTGGGTTCCCAGCTGAGGCAAAATGTGTTTGCTTAAACCAGTGAACACTTAGCCTCTAAGATAAAAGTACAAACAAACCAATTCTGCATTCTCCAGCTTCCTTTGTTAATATTTCGTGCTAGTCATAGTAATAGCACAGAGTTTAAAGCAACTACCAGGGCTGTGTTTCAAAGCGAAGCCATTCACTTTCCATCCTTCTACAACAGCAAAGAGGAAACTGGATAAAGGACCGCCTTCCTCGAGTTTACTTTGCTCACACCTAGGTTCATAAAAGCCTGTGGAGTGATATGGGAAAAGGAAACGAGCTTTTCGAACAAGTCGAATCTCGGTCCACATCCTAGCTCCTCCAAGACTAGCTGAGTGACCTTGAGGAAGTTATTTAATGTCGCGGGCCTCAGTTTCTTCCCCTCTGATGTGTGGCAGAGGGACCATTTAATCACTGTGCACAGGGAGTGAATAGGGTCGGCAGTTAATACCTCACGGGTAAGTGTGAAAAGAAGTAAAATTCTGTGTGGGAAGGGGTGTGTACAGTGTTTAGAACACAATAACCAATCAATAAGATTATAATAATTAGAATGACTATTTAAAATGTAATGCTCAGTATTTTACATTTTATTGTGTTGATTACTAGATGGGAAATCATAACATGTTTAAGGAAGACTGTGATTGGCAATGTCTTTTTTTTTTTTCAGTTTTGGCTTAATTTTGAAAACCTTCAAGGAAATAGCTCTTACACCCACCCAGTTCTTTGGAGGTTTGGAGCCACCTGCTCATGTCCTCATTGGCTCTCTCACTTCACTGTCATTTGTGATATACACATAGTTAGATGAAGACAAAGAACACAGAAGATGAGGGAATGATGTCACATTCCGAGGACAAACTTCCTAAAGAAAGACTTTGCCTTTGAAATCAGACTCACCACCTTTGCATTCCTACTGGTTGGAAAAATACTCACTTCCTCCTTTCCTTAAACATAGTTATCACCCATGATGCTGAAAGATATTTTACTCATGTTAACTCAGTCCTTCCAATAGTGTCATCGCTGAGGAAATGGAAACCTCATAGGTATGTCTTCCAAATCCATATATTTTTTCTCTATTGCATATGAATAGGATGGTATTAAGGTGCAGAGCTGTAAAGTCAGTATGCTAGCTTGATTTTTTCCCCTCACCCAGCCGGGGTCCCTGCAGAAAGCCTAGGTAAGCAATCCCTCAAGATAACTCATCCACTCTATTGACTCATGGCACTAAGTGTCAGAGCACTGGAAACACCTTTGGAAAATGTATTCCTGACTATTTAATGGTAGGAAGGTGTTTTGATGTGATCAGTTCCCATCACTAAGAAGGATGTCCTCTCACCCACACTCTCCCTGTCAGCGTATGTGACACTTTGGGGGTCTGGATTCATTCCAAAAGGAGGCAGGATTGGAGTTGCTCACAAACCTACCAAGGGTGTTTGATGGTTGACTTCACAGAGTCAAAGGAATGAGGTCACTTGGCATCCTCGGCGATATGTGTTGAACAAACGCTACAGTGCAGCGCCCACCCCAACCCCTCATCTCTGGGGTAAGAGCGGGGAGCCCTCCTGCCACACTTAATGTCAGAGACATCTGTCCTTCTGGCACTTGCATGTTGACATTGAACTTAACATATAAGGCTCAGGGACCTTTGGCCCCTTCTGCAGACCCTTTGTAGTGGGTCAGAGCATGAACTGTGGTTCATGCACCAAGGAAAGGCCACACAAGTTAAGACAGGCCCTGCTTCCTGGATGAGGAACGTCAGGGGAACAGAGGGCACTGGCGGTGCTTTCTCTGAGTACCAGAGAATTCTGTGGATGACTTAGACACAGACCCTGCTCCTTGTGAGGGAGGCTAGGGCAGCTCCCCAAAATCTGACTGACACTTCCCCACCTGTGTCCATTCAACCAGTCTGGATGGCCATTGTATGTAAATTGGCCCTGTTAGGACTTTGTTTATAAAACTGCCAACCTTGGGCTAGTGGGTGGTGTCTTCACACAGTAACAGCAGAACAGAAAAACAGGACCACTTATTCTGAAAAGCCTGGGCGTCCAGGCTGTTGGGAGAGTTGAGACAGGGCAGGTCCTTGGATGGGATGAAAGGTGGACAGTTCCCAGAGCTACTGGAAATGACATATTTGGCGGAGGGCAGGGGGTGGTGCTTATCTTCAAGGAATTAAGCCAGAAGTCTGTGCCCCTGAGACAGTGGCCTCATCAGATCTGAGGTGCATGATGAAGCTGTCAGGGTCAGGGGTGAAGGCCAGACCCAGATGGCAAAGCGGGGGGTAAGACGAGCTGGGCAAGTTGGTCAGAATTTAGGCTGGGGTCTGGGGAGGTTCCAGATACTTGCTTTTTTATATGGCAGCAACTCGTGTAGAACATGGGGCCTCGCTGTGCCCAGGTAGCCAAAGAGCAGCAGGGGGCTTCCTTGGCTTCATTCTCAGTCACCAGCAGCTGAGTCTGTTCTTTGGAGGACTGCCTTTGGGTTCTGGGAGCATTTTGCCTGTAGGCAGGGAGATAGAAATGCCTGGGGATCCATGCACCCCACTCCAGCACACCCCAAATCAGTGCCTATTTAGTGAAGTATGAAAGTGCAGCTCCCTTGCCTCAGGTCAGGACAACTCTAAGCTATACTTTACACTCTAGTGCTCCTCCTCAGGCTCTGAGTGAAGCCATTCTCCATGGGACTCTGCCTGAGATCACATCCTTCCCTGACTTCCTCCCTGCCCTGCCCTGCCCATCCCAATTCCTTACAGGTTTCCCCTGGTAGGACTTGTTAGTGAATCATTTACACAGCAATCTGTACCTCAGAGTCTGCTTCTCAGGAACCCCATTGAAAAGGCCATCTAACTCATGCCTGCAATGATCCATCACCTCACAAGTGAGTTCTGTGTTCTCTCTCAGTGCCCCATGCAGCACCATGCTCAGGTGCCACCCCCTTGACTCACCTCCAGCTGGGGAAGCAGCGGTGCAGTGCCCAGCCACAGTGAGCATGGAAGAAGCGTTGCAGACAACTGTAGAAAGATTGAGGTCAGTGTGGGCTGTGACCATTCAAGCAGAGCTTCCTGGGTGATGTGGGCTTGCGTTGTCTTGAAAGGGGAGCATTGCAGAGTCCAAGGGAGGATATAAGCAGGCGGACACATACACATGAGCCAAGAGGCAGAGGCAGTGGTCCAGCCCCAGGAGACTGAAGGCCAGAGACACAAGAGGCCTGGTTGCATGGCTCTGACGTGGATTGGGTAGAGAACCTGGTTACAAACTAGAGACCCTCTTTTATATTCCACCCAGAGAGCAAAAAAATGCACCTTCTTTCTTCCCACCCAGCATAGTTCCATGGGCATGAGGACAATGGGCCTTGGCTAAGGTAGAAGCTGGCCCTAGTGTCTGTAGCACAAGCCAGTGGTAGCATCTTAACCATTCACAGGCAACTGAGGATGTGGTTTGGATGTATGTCCCCTTGGAAGACCCAATGTGAGGGCCCTGCGACTCTCCTTAACTTCCAGCAGGCAGTCCTTCCTTAGTGGTTTTCCTAATGTGCCCTGCCTGCTCCCCTTAGGAGCCCATACTCTTAGCCAAGTTATGAGAAAAGGTCTGGAGTGCAGCAAAGAGCAAGAGCAGAGGGAAGGAGACCATGCAGCCCAGTGCTCTCTTAGTCTGGGTTCCCCAGGACAAGGGCTTGGGTGCAGGCAGTTTATTTGGAAGGTGACCCCAGGAAGCTCAAGGACAGAAGTGGAGAATATGAGGCAGGGAAGGGGAAAAAGCCAATAAATGATCCAGTAGAGCAAAGGTTGCTGCTGTGGGCACTGGACTCTATCCCACTGAGGGCCCCCTGAGATATAATTGTGAGCGTGCCCAAATATCCATCACATCAGACTGACTCAACGTTGGCACTAAAAGTCTCACATTCTGGGAAGCCTTTCAGCCCCTTGCTGACCAGGATAGATAGTCACTGGTATCGTATAAAATGTGCACCAAAGGATGGGGAAGTTGGAGTATTTGTCACCACAAGTTCCTCACTGATTGAGTGTTGCTTCTGGGGATCAGCACCTCTGGGATGCCCCTTACAAGGATAAGCTATTACAGCATCAGAGAAAGCCCTTGGGTAGAAAAGCAGGGAGTTGCAGACCCTGAGGTAAGAAGCTGTTAACATCACCACAACAGTCAGAGCTGCAGGTAAACTCAGACAAGGGCTGGGAGATAGGGGTCAAAGCATCCGTAAGGTAAGCTAACTAGTACCTGTGGTCTCAGTCCTTGGTTTATGTTAAACCATTTCGTTGCCCCAGGAACTCTGCAAGGTAGGGATGAGGAGGCAAGTTGCAGGGCTGAGAAGTGAAGTTGCTTCCCCCAAGGTCACTGGCTTTGTTCGCAGCAGCCGCGCCTGTCCAGCCTCAGAGCTCAGCTCCTTGCCTTTCACACGCAGCCTCCCGGTATGTGTTTATCCTCCAGCAATCTCCAATTGCATCCGCCCAAGACAGATTCCTTCTGAATAGTTCTGCGGACAACTGCTGCAAAGAGAGGTTATTGAAAGCCAGTCTAGAATTTAGTAATAGCTCACCTTGAAAAATGACAAGGTTAAGGCTGAAGAACATTCTATTCTATTCTGTTGTAATTAAGAGAACTTTTCTACATTGCATAATTGAATTATACCACTGATTAATTTTTTTAAATAATTATTTCCAGATTTGTTTCCACTACCGGTACAGTTTTTTAAAAAATAATATACTTTGCCACTTAATAAAGCAGATAGATGCTGGGGGGGAGAGATGGTGGAGGAGATATTGTTGGTGTTCAGTGGTTCCATCATTACTATTGATTGCACAACCTTATTATTCACCTCCAAGAGACTGCAACTGATAGAAATGGAAATGAAGGAATATCCTTGTTCCATGAGGTTTTATTGAAAGAGGAAATAAACAATATATGTAGACAAATAAGAATTCTTTGTTGGCCACAGCAGCAGTGCTTGCAGAGGAAGGATTAACATGCATTCTAAGCAAGTAGCCTACACTCTCCCTGCCAGTGCTGGGAGACGTTCACCACACAGGCCAGTTGCCGGTCGGAGGCATGCAATGCTGGAAACCCAGCCGCCGCTGACCTGTCTGCAGCCTGCTGAAATAAGATGGCAGGCATGATCAGTATGGTCTGAGATGGCCCTTCTCTGAGCTCCTGCATTTACTTGCTATTCAAGTCTTCGGCTGTAAAGTAGATTATGATGAGTAATTCTCTGGATCCCTGGAGAGTTGTGGCCTGAATAATGAAGTGAGATAAGTAGGGGCAGACCCAGGTACTCTAGGATGTTATTCTGAGGTCTGGCCCTACCTTTTCCCTGCTCTCCTCCCCAGCACTACCTGCTCTCCGCCCTTCTGCACCAGTCTGCCCTGATCCCACACCACTGCCCCGGCTTCCCTCAGGCTGCCTCCCAGCCTTCGAAGCCCCGCCCTTTTTTCCTTCCCAGGCCAGTGGCTGCTCAACCTTCAGGACTGGTCTGGCCTTCAGGACTGGTCTGCCACTGTCTCCCAACCTCTTCCAGCTGCCTCTTTCTCAGTTCTGAGTACACAGCTGTCTCCCAACCAGACTATGAGCTGCAAGGGTGAGCACTGTGCCTCTTCATTGCTGTCCCTGTGCCCCAGTGCAGCCTGGTAGAGAAGTGCCAGGAGCTGTCAGCGGACTCTGGCAAACTTACCTGTGCATAAGCTTTGCAGTGACCTTTTTGCTGGTACCCACAAAAGATTTTTTAATTGATATATAATTTATATATACTAAAGTTCACAAACCTTACAGGTGCAGGATTTTTTTTGTCTATATTCGTTAGCGTGTAGTTACTCTATAGATAGAGGCATAGAACATTCCCAGCACCCCAGGAATCCCCTTCTTGCTCCTTCCTGCCCCCTGCCCCTCATCCTACAGTAACCCTTCTTCTGATTTCTATCACCATTGATCAGCTTTGACTACTTCAGGCTTTTATGTAAATGGAATCACGCAGCAGGGATACTGATGTCTGGCCATTTCTCCTCAACATTATGTCTCTGAAGTTCATTCTGATGGTGTTTTGGATACCCTGAACTCGTCCTCTGCAGGGCTCCCCTAAGCAGATGCCTGGGGGAGCTCTGGGTGAAGGAACACAGGGACAAGCCCAGGGCTGCAGACAGAGCTCCCGCTGTATGCCCTGGACTCAGCACCTGGCCTCAAGCACTCGGACCATAGGCAGATCACTGCTGGGTGGCCAGGCTCAGGCGCATGAGTTGAGGCTGCTGCAGGCCTTGGTTCCTTGAGGAGCAGCGGCCCAGAGTGTATCCCCAGAGGTGAGCAAGGAGATAAATGGAGGACGATGGAGCTGTTAGTCATGGGTACAGACAGATAGATGGTTGTGCTCTCAGAAAACCCCTGATTTGCTCTGTCAAGTCACTGCTTTGAAGGGGCCACCTTCTTGACCACTGCAGCAGTCCAGCTCCGTGTCTGCTCAGTCCCTGACCTGGTGAATGTAGGCAAGTGTGTGGTATCTGCTTAACTGCAGTGGACATGAGCCTCTGAAGGAAGTGGCCTGCCTTATTTGTCCCTGTGTCCCCAGCCTCCAGAAGATGCCAGGTGCACAGTATATGCTGGTAAAGTTGCTTCCAAACAAAGGAAGGGAAAGGTAGGCAATAGTTTCACCTTTCGCTCCTTCAAATACCCTTGAGATGATGATCAGACCTCTTTCCTCAGGCTGTCCTAGGGGATCCACATGCATCAGCGTCCTCTTGGTCTGTCCAGAGGTGAGCAGGGCTTTGCAGGAGCACAGTGGGCCATCGCCTGTCTGTTAACCCAGCCCCGGGCTTGCTCTGCTCTCTTATCAGCCCTCTTCCCCAGTCTCTTTGATCCCAGATCCAGGGTCCCTGCTTTGTTCACTCTGTCCCTGCCCCAGCACAAGGCCTTAGCCAGAGAAGGGAGCTCAGTTAATTGTGTGGCCATCAGACTGAAATATCCATGTCCTCTCTTAAATAAAGGAAAGTTTTGGCATGGAAGCATAAACGTCCAAAGAAGGATACATCCTAAGATTTCTGAATCTTACATAATACTATGGGTACAAAAAGAAGTAAATGTAGCCGTTTTAATATTCACATTCTTTCCTCTTCCCCCATGAGTGGGACACCAACTCTGTCATATCAGGTCTTGGGTCTGTGTGTGTGTGTGTGTGTGTGTGTGTGTAGAATCATGGTAATGGGTAAGCAGAAGAAACGAGGAGAGGAAAGTCTGGCTGGATTTATTTGCATTGAAAAAGGCATAAAATTACTGGTGGGAGACAGTAGGACATATCCTGGAGGTATAAGGAGAAAAGGCAGCAGGAGGCAGGGAGGGCCAGTTGGAGGAGAACTTTTGAGTTAAGAGAGTGAGGACAGTAATTGCAAAGCAGCTTCCATGCCTGTGAGGAACTGAGGAAGATAAAGAGCATGTTTGGGATGTTTTGCTGTGCATTGTAAATGAACTGTCCTTGGATGGGCTCTGACTCCAAAACAGCTCAGCAGAGACTTGCATTTCTGTTCTGTCGTTCTGCACATAGAACCTGAGCATCTTCCAGTGTGCCGTGATGCAGCACAGGGTCGCAGTGGGGCAAGCTAGCTCATGCAGACTTCACGTGCAGGACACACCTGAGGGTGGCAGGTGAGGCACAGTGCACACTGAGCGTGGCGGAGGACGGGTAGACAGGAGAGCCAGGGCTGCTTTGGGGAAACTTCGAGAATTGGTACAGATGATCCATAGCATGTCTGGGGACAACCAACCTTTGCAAAACAAGGACATTGGTACACTAAACTTGATCTGGTGTGGTACCTAATGTTTATTCATTTAAAAGCCAATTTGGATGAATCAGTAGAGTTTTCTCAATTCCAATGTTTTGAGAAGGATTCCTAGGTAGGATTTAGGCTCAGTTGAAAAGGTGATGTCATTGGCGTAGTTGGCCAGAAATGTCTGTCCTGAATGCCAGAGAGAACACAGTGGTCATGGTTAAGTTTTGCCCAGGTACTTTTCAGGCTCAGGTCCAAGTGTGAGTGTCAGAGCAAGTGTGTCCCTGTGTGTGGCTGATGGCCTTGCAGGGGCTGCGGTGGTGTCACTGAATGTTTAAATTCTCATTGAAAGCCCTTTGTATAGAGTAGGAATTTGGTAGAATGGTAGAATTTTTTTATTTTTAATTATGGTTGTCATATACTATTATATTAGTTTCACGTGTACATTAATGATTCAACTTTTATATATCTTACAATGTGATCACCACAGTACGTCTAATAACCATCTGTCTTAAATGAATTTATGTGATATTGTCGACTACATTTCTGGTGTTGTACATTACATTTCTATGACTTACACAACTGTAAGTAGCAGTTTGCACCTCTTACCCCCCTTCACCTTTCTCACCCATCCCCACATCCCCATCTGGCAACCATCAGCTTGTTCTCTGCATCTGTGAAGCTGTTTCTGTTTTGTTTTGTTTTGTTTGTTCATTAATTTTTTCCTATAGGTGTTTTTGAGTTCATTCTTGAATAAATACAAGTGGATGCCTTGAATACTAGAATACAAGGTGAAAAAATTCTTTTCATTTTAACAAATATTTATTTACTGCCAATAATGTGGCAGGTGCAGCAAGAGGTACTAGGAAGCAGAATGTTCCTGACCTCAGTGAGCTCGTGGACTTTGAGGAACTTTCAGTAAAAAAAAAATTAAGCTTACCCCTGATTACCACAGCCTGCAGCTGGGACCTGAGGCACTGTCTCATTTCAGGTGGAGCAGGGTTCAGAGTTCTGTAATCACTGCTGTTTGGCCCCTACCTCTTAGTCCAGAAACGTATATTGTGGCGGGGGGAAGACCCTTCCAGTTGCCAAATTAATTTACTCTGAGAGGTGCTCTCAGGCCCCCATTCACAGTCCAGTCATTGAGATTTCATAGGAAAAAAAAGATATTTCACTTAAAATGCTTGGTAGTCTGGTTTCTCACCCCATAGCTGATTGGAAGTGGTAAATTTGGAGATCGAGCATGGGGAGTGGAGTATCCTGAAGGGAGCCCTCTGATCGAGATTGGAAAAGAAACTATCAAAGTGACCATGAGAGATGAGTCTGGAAAACACAAGAAGCAAGAAACCAGGCATGAAACCAGTGAAAGCCTTGCCTTAGGGGTACTTGTCCTCCCCTCTCCATCGCCTACCCTCCAGGCACAGCTGCTGCATCGCATTAGCTAACTGGTCCAGGGGACAGGGATGCAGGGACAGGGATGCATCCTGGAGGAGGCAGGCAATTGGCTCAACAGTGGCACTATGCTACTAGACAGAAATGATATATCCTGGTTTGCAAAGGATGGTAGACATGCACTACTGAGCTATGTCCTCCAGCGTATTACGTATTTCCGCCAGCACCACACAGAACAGCCTCAAGTGCTGCAGGTGGAGACAGGTGGCACAGTGGGCCTGGGGTGGGCCTGGGGTGCCCACAGAAGTGCAGCCTGCTGTGGTGAATGGGGATGAAGGTCGGCAGAACTGGCAATTCTTTAAGAAGCTGGAGATGGGGGCTTCCTGTGAAATCTTCCAAGTTTAAAATGTTGGCAACTAGTTCAGTTTTTTAAAACATGCTATAGCAGGGATGTCAAACTCATTCTCTCCGGGGGCCACATCAGCCTCATGGTTGCCTTCCAAGAGCTGAATGTAATTTTAGGACAGTATAAATGTAACTACTCCATAACAGTTAAGTGAGAGCTCAGCACTGCCACCGGGTAGAAACAAGGTGGAGGCCCGGATTTGGCCCGCAGGCCTTCCGTTTGCCACCTGTGCGCCGTAGACTTGTCTGGGACTTTTTTTTTTTTTTTTTTTTTGGTCCAAAGACTTCCTCAGCTTCCCTCTCCCCTTCCCCCATGAGTGATCTCTACCCACTTGAAGGGTATTATTATCCTGTGTATATCATGGAAACCAACTTATAGAGTAGTTTACTGATTTGCCAAAGTTCTCAGAGCTGCTGGTCAGAGGTTAAACTGAGTTTTGCAGCCAGGTCTGAGTTCAAAAGAGACACACGTTTCTCTTGCTAAGCTGCTGTACACTTGTGTGTATTACTTGAGAATTTCAGGCATACTGACTTTTACTGTTTGTAACCCATCCTGAGCAAGCTGAGCAAGGGACTGTTCCACTGCCAAAGACTCTGTGCTGCTCTTTCCAGAGACAAAGTCATGATCACTCCTCAAAATGACTTTCTTCCCCCGAACTGAGCTGTCATCTCCCCTAGAAATGACATAAAGGGATGCTCAACGGGGCTGTTCGTGAGGTACAATTCTTAAGCTACAGTGTTGAAGACCTGTTTTCCTATTGCAAGCAGAGGTTTATCCCTTTGTTAGATAGATGGATGGGTGGATGGATAGATGGCTAGATATTAATTTCATAATGCAGGAGGTTCTTTTTTAGAATTATTTTCATTGTTGTTTAATTATAGTTGTCCACTTTCCCCTCATTACTCTCCCCTGCTTTACCCACCTCCCACTGCCCACATTGAACCCTCCCCATTGTCTTTGTCTATCTGTCCTTTATACGTGTGTTCCTTGACTTGACCCTTCCCCTTTTTCCCCCATTATCCACTTCTCCTCTCCTCTCTGGTCACTGTCAGTTTGTTCTTTATTTCCATGTCTCTGATTCTATTTTGCTCATTTGTTTGGTTTTTTCTCAAAAGCAATGTAGCACAACATTGCTTTCCTGCTACCCCAATTAAGAAATAAAACATGGTTCAGATGAAGTCCTTGTGTGCCACACTCTGAGCAAATCTTCCAAGATTCCATCAGCTGGAAGTTGGTGTTCGTTGTTGCCATGCATTCCCTCATCTTTCTGAAATTCAAAGTCTAGGTGTATTTTAGGGCACACACATGCAGACACAGATACTGGTACACCCATACAATCACATATGTGCTCCAGAATATGTGTACATGTGTGCTGCACCCACACCACACACAGAGTGTCTGCTTTCCTCACAGGTAATTCATGACTCACTTTAGCCCCAGACCTTGTCCAGCCTCTCTAGTGAGCCTGTGGAGTCAGTGGGGCCGATCACATCACCCTCATTTTTTGGAGGAGGAATAAGGACTTCAGAAGGGATTCGGAGATGGGCACAAGTCCCCCAGACCTCAGCAGAGCCAGACCTGCACCCTGGACCCATCTGCCTGGCTCTGGGGCACCCCCTCCCCTCCCAGCAATAGCAGCATCTTCTCTTTGCTCTGTGTCGCTTGGTTATAAGCAAAGATGATGGGATGAGTTCAAACAGAGAAGTCATTCCTCCTCAGACTGAAAATAGCAAGCTGCAGTTGAAATTTGTTTTTCCAATTTATTTAATGCTTTCTTTTTCCTTTTAACTTCTCTCATTAATTGATAATGTCCTCTGCCCAATCAGTTTCTTTCATTGCTTCTCTCTGTAAAGCTTGGGGCCAGGAGCTAGGTAGGTGGCGTTTAAATTATGACTTGTTTAGAAAATTGATATTGGCATTTTCTGCATGACTTGCCTTTCTTCAGTGAGTTACTTTGCTCTAATTCTCTATTAGAAGCTCCAACTGTAAAGGAGATACAGGCTAATTAAAAATTGGAAGCTAGTAAATTTCACCTTGGGCAGCTAGTATGTGCTTTTGGCAGGAATTGATGCAATTATTGATCAAATAAAATTGTCATCCAAAAGAACATCTCCTTTCTTTTTTTTTAAGAGAGAGCAGCAAAATATTTAGTGCTGAAATCAAGCCTTTACTTCAAAGATGCAGTAATGACATATGAAAACCACAGAGGTTTAGGCCAAAATGAAGAATTATATATATTTTAAAAACTAAATGCTATTAGAGTTTTCCATGAAAGAGTAGATTGAGCTTCTAATTTATTGCTGGGATAAAAAGCACCATACTAGGCCCACCATAACTACTCAATAAATGCTTATGAAATTGAACAGAATTGGAAAGCCATCAAGGCACCATCGCCCTTAATCAGCCCTTAGGGTAAAACAGCCAACTGCAGGGATGTTCTACCTGTATAATATTGATGGAGTCCTAAAGATGCAAGAGTGATTTTTTAAAGAAAATTGCATTATTCACAAAATGCAAGGGGTTGTGGAGGTCAAGTTCTCAAATCGAGGAGGCGAGTGTTGCCACTGTGGACTTCCTGGCTCAGGAGCCGTTCCTGCCGGATGGGCCCTTCCTCAGGTGCCCGTGTTCTGTGGAGAGAAAAGCTCCAGCAGCTCGGATTTCCTAAAGCCAGTGCAAGCCTCTGTCCACTCCAAGGCTTTGTTCTGCAGGAACCTCAGGCTACATTTCTCTGTGTGAAGACTGCCTTTGTCAAAGCTTTCGGTTGCTGTGCTGGTGGCAGAGCCGCTGCGGGTGCAGCCGGCTCTGACTGACACGAGGCATAGAGGGATGGACAGGGCCAGGGACCAGTGGCAGAGCTGGGAGTAAGGGCGGGTTTTGTCCTCATAGCTCCCTGTCCTGCTGTCTCCGCTCCAAGAAAGCTGAGCCTAAAACAAAGGCTTACCTGACTCCCACGGAGGAGACTGGGGACTGGTAGAGTGCAGCAGGAAAGGAAGAAGAGCCGATGCAGAGGGACGTTTTCCAGTCGGTCATCACTGTGGGCGACCGGGGGCAGTTTGCCTGGACCCTTCTGAAGAGCCATGTAGAACAGAGCTGTCTGATGGAACCTTCTGTGTCCCGAGAGTGTACAATACTGCATCCACTAGCCACACGTGACTGGTGGCTGATGGAAATGTGGCTTGTGAGCCTGAGGAACTGATTTTTGTACATTTATTTCATTTTAATTAATTTTTTAAAGATTTTTATTCATTTATCTTTAGAGGGGAAGGGAAGGAGAGAGGGAGAGAAATATCAATGTATGGTTGCCTCTCATGCATCCCCTGCTGGGAACTGGCCTGCAACCCAGGCATGTGCCCTGATTGGGAATCGAACCTCGATCCTTTGGTTCGCAGGCCCGTGCTCAATCCACTGAGCTACACCAGCCAGGGCTAATTAATTGTTATTATTAATTATGTATAGACTGTGCTCCAAGTTGCTGACCCAAGGGGTGGAAGAAGGTATCACTTACTCACTAGCTATGTCTCCTGTCGCCTCAGGGGGTGTTTTGCCCTACACTTCCCATCAGCCCCCCAACCCCACCCCAATATTACAGTCTGCTACATCAGATCAGCCACACGTGCAAGGTGGGAGCACAGGGGGCTACTGTGTAGCTGAGGCAGGAGCTAACGGGCCAGCCCTGTGTGAGGCTGTTTGCAACAAACATGGCTAGAGCAGTGTTTCTCAGCTCTGAGTGAGCACCAAGAGCTCTTGGAAGGCTGTTAAAATACAGATTGCGGAAGGCCATCCCTAGTGTTTGATGTCCATGCTGCTGGTTGGTGTCACATTTCCAGAATTCCTGGGCTAAAGTGAAAGGTGGGCCAGAGGGTATGAGTTGGCGCTAAAGTGACTAACCGGTTGGGTTTGCCTGGGGCTGTCTGGGAAGGAAGGCACTTCTGGAACAGGAGACTTTCATAATTAAAACCAGAACAGTCCCGGGAAAATGGAGACAAGTCCATCACCGTCAATGGAGGCACCTTAGCACTTTGCCACCTGTGCCACTTTACCTGCCAGAAAGGGGGGTGAGGCCCAGTGCTGCTTGTCCCAGAGTGCTTGTGAGTTAGGGTGGGGGTGCAATGCCTGTGAAATTTTAGTGTTGGCTTTAAGATGAGCAACATGTCTATCAGCAGAGGGTCCAGGTGGCCTATGGATCAACAGGATCTTAATTTTATCCCCAGCCCTTGAACAGTATCCAGCCGTAGCCCCAATAAAGAAATCAGCCTTTCAGCCCAGGTCCTGATTCTGAGGGTGGCAATGCTGGTCTGTGTAGTGAATAGGGCTGCACTGTTCATGGGGCCTTTGAGTCATGCCTGGCTGTGGGTTTCTTTTGTTGTTAAGTGTAATGTTTTCAAGGAGAGCTGGGAGACACTCTGGACCATTTCTCCTTCCCTGATCAATTAAATATGTACTGATTATCCTCCGTTCAGCCCTGTATAGATATGTTTGGTAGAAAGAGGCAGACAGGAGGTGCTTGAAGCTTGCTCCTTGCTCCAGTGATGTGCCTGACAAATAGGGGAGGGAAAAAAGGTTTGACTATGCCCACCCCCAATTCCCACACAGACAAATCCCACACAGACAGATGTATGTGTCCCCTAATGCTCGCTCTACTTTCTGTGTACCCGTGTGTGCCATGGTGCTCCTGTCTGCCTCCCTGCCCAGGCTTGACTGTGAGTGCCCTGAGTATAGGGATCATGTCTTGCCTCTCTCACTATTCCAGTGCTCAGCCCAGAGCCTGGCAGGGAGCTGGCAATTGGAGGTGCTTGCTCAAGGGAGGGGGCCTCTGCTCGGCTCTATGTGCTAAGTTGTGAGACATAGGTGCTGGTAAGAGCGGCTGAATGGCAGCCTGAGAGGCAGCAGGTTCTAGAGAAGATAAGGCAGGCACTGGACCATCTGGATGGGTCGACTATTTAGAGGCAAGGGGGTGAGAGACTGTTCCCAGCCATGGATCAGCATTAGCCACAGACACTGGAGAGATCTTGAAAATGTGAGTGACAGGGAGGGCCTGGCCTGGCTGGAATGAAGATTGAGGCTGATCAATAGAGGGGAAAGAGATTGGCTCAATCTGAGGAGCAGATAATAAAGGGCCTTACCAACCCAGCTGAGGAGCAGGCATCATGTATTGAAGAGGAATATAATAGTAAGCAGAGGTTTCTGAGAAGGAGAGACAGAGAGGTCTTTCTGGCTTCCTGATTTTCCAGGATGCTGTTTGATTTATCATGGCATGGCTTTATAGCTTACAAAGTGCCATTTATGAAATATTACTCAGCAAGACAAAGCAGTGAATTATTGATATACCAACAACATGAATGAATCTCAAAATCATTGTGCTGAGTGAAAAAAGTTAGATCAAAATAAAAAGGACATCCTGTATGATTCCATTTATATAAAATTCTAGGAAATGGAAAATACTCTCTGAAAACAGAAAGCAGATCGGTGGTGGCCTGGGGATGGGAGTGAGGGAGAGGGGGATTGTAAAGGGGCATGAGGAGATGTTGGGGGTGAGGAAAATGTCTGGTATCTTCATTGTGGGGATGGTTTCACAATACATATACATCAAAACTGACCAAAACATGCATTTCCAATGTGTGCAGTTTCTGGCACTTCATTTATATCTCACTGAATTTGTTTTTTAAAAAGGCTATCCAATTAATACTGTAAAGAGAAGCTGTAACAAGAGTGGAAGTTGAGAAAACATAATTTATTTTCTTCAGGAAAAGGGGAATTGTTTATATGTCAGTGTATGTAGTTCTCACAAACGGCCCAGTGCAGCAGGTATTAAATTACCTGGACTGAGATGCAGACATGCTCTACAACTTGCCTAGGGTTACACAGCTTGTGAAGGATGAGCAGGGCCAGGCCAATTGGATAACCCTAGTCAAACACAGGCCTAACCAATGCTCAAATCAGTGTTCCTTTTACTGTATCTGTGCCTCGCCAGCTCCATTCTCCATTGGAGAGCATGTCCCAGTGCTCAGCAGGAGAAAGGGGTGAACCAGTGAGCCAAACAGAACTTACAAAATGTCCATGGACTTGGTTGCTCATCTTTTCAAGATGGGTTTCAATTAGGGGAGGATTCCACCTTGTAATTATTAAAATGATTTTAGCTCAAACTTTCAACACAATCAACTGAACTCTAATCATTTCTGTTCTCGATAGGCAAGTCGTATGTAAAGAGGCTCTCATATGGCTGTGAGCAACTTATGTTCAGATATATATATATACACTGTTAAGTATATTTACATTTACTGTTAGTGTGTGCTATTATCTTGAAAATAAAAGGCCAAAGTGAGAGGCAACAAGTATTTATTTCAGATCCAACAAATAACTATTCGGGAAGCAATGATCAATCAGAAACTCAAGTAATGTTCTGATTAGTAGACTAAGGCAAGAGGTATTTATGAAAAAGGGAAGGGAACCATGGCTGGCATGGCTTAGAGGATTGAGGGCCAGCCTATGAACCAAGGGGCACTTAATTCCCAGTCAGGGCGCATGCCTGGGTTGCTGGCCAGGTCCTCAGTAGGGGGTGTGTGAGAGGCAACTACACATTGATGTTTCTCTCTCTCTTTCTCCCTCCCTTACCCCTCTCTCTAAAAATAAATAAATAAAATTTTTAGAAAAAAGGAGGGGAGAAAAACAGTTACATCAATAGAAGGAAGACGTTTCTATAGATGCAGATAAACTAGTAATAATGATGTTAATTCTAAAGACTATTTTTAATTTTTAGTCCAGTAGTCATATTATCAGCCTTATTTTTATCTTTAAAAACAGTTGTTTGGGACACGATGATGTTTTAGGCCCAGTTGAAGGGTTATTTTGCCCAATTTTAACATTCTCACAGTGTTCATCAGGGGTGTTCAATCCACATCCCACGGGCCACACATGGCCCAGAATGGCTGTGAATATGGCCCAACACAAAATCGTAAATTTACTTAAAACATTATGAGACTTTTTGTTATTACATGTTGCAATGTATTTAATGTGTGGCCCAAGGCAACTTCTTCTTCCAGTTTGGCCCAGAGACGCCCAGAGGTTGGACACCCCTGCAGAGGTTTGAGGAATAACATGTGCAAACCTTTGGGATGGTAGCTCTGCCTCCATTCTAAAGTGTCTCTAAAGTATAGTACTTTTTACAACACCCATTACAATGAATGTTCATTATTAACACATATCACATTAACAAAATCGAAGTAAAAATTTGGGGACAATAAGAAAGGAGGTTGAAAAGAAAGGCAGAAGAAAGAAAAAAAGAATGAAAGAAGGAGGGAGGAAGGAAGAAAGGAAGGGACGAGGGAAAATGTGGGTACTTCAGGGCACATGTGGAGACCACTGAACAGCCAGCTCATTCCCTGGCCCTTCCCTTCTCTGCCAAATACAGTAAGAAGTGATGATCGCACCAGCTACCTCAAATCCTCTCAAATACCCAGCTCTGAGAAAGATTCCATTGCAATCACTGAACACCATTTCCTACATGTTTTGGAAAGTCTTCAGTGATGGCTAAGAAAAGGCGCAACTGATTGGAACACTTCGATCTCCTGAGTTTTTTACTGGAATTCAGCCTCCCAAGTCCAGGACATAATTTCTAAAGTTTGTGTATTGAACTGAGAAAATGCAATCGATTGTTTTGATTTCCCTTTTTGTCACTGTGCTCCGTGCTCCAGTTAGCTTTCTGTCAGCACCACTGAGTAATTATCTCTTTTGATTTTATCCTTGGTGTCGTGGAAGGTCCCATTAACATCTTCTGAGGGATTTATATGAAAACAACTGTGAACCAGGCTTGGACACTAATGAATTTGTCTATAAATGGGAAAGATCCAGTTGCTTCTGAATAGGCTGGGTCATTCTTCACAGCTCCTTGAATGAGATGGATTCTTTCGATCCATCCCAGCTCCCTCATCCCCAGCAGCCTCTTCTGACAGCTCTTCTACCCAACCCCAGTGCTTTGTCCCTCCTCACCTGGGTCATACTGTTACTGTTGCATCACTGCCCTGATCACGCAGTGTTGGAATCCTCTGGCAGAATCTCCACTGGTTGTTCCGTGAGGGGAGGGACCATGGTTAGTTCTCTTTGTGTCCATAGGACCCAACTCAGGGCCCACTGTAGGCAATAGGATTGTTTACTGTGTGCCAGGCATGGTCCAAAGGGCTTTGCTTGTATTCAGTTCTTAAATCTTCAGAACTCTATGAAATGAGCTGTAGTATCATACCCATTATATAGATGGGGAAACTGAGGCACCAATAACTTAGTTACTTACCCAGAGTTACACAGAGTTGTCTGGATTCCAATGCAGACAACCTGGTTCAGAGTCCACTTTGAAGTTTGGTGGCATTCACTGAGTTGTATTGTTAGAAACTGAAGTCTTTCTTCGGTATGTAGTTAATCTGTTTATAATTGGCCAAAGATGTGTGCTGAAGGAATAGCATATATGGGTGCCATAGCCTAATTTCATAGCACAGTCCCACCTGTGGCACAGTGCCACCCAGGCCTCTATCCTATTTTAGACCCTTCCATGGTGCCTCATTGCCTTCAGAGTCAAGGCCAAACACTTGAGAAAATCTTTACTCCTTTCTATAACAAGCAATGACTGACATATCATAGGAGACTTAAATAACATACGTTAAATGAATGAATACACTAAAAGACACACCTGTTCATGGACAGAGTTTAGCAAGTGTTGTCTTTCTAAAATCACATCCCTGCCAACTTGATCATGAACTAAGAATACAACCTTATTAACACTTTCATATATGTTTCTCATATATCAGACAAGATTTAAAAACCCCAAACATAGGATTTTATCAGGATCCTCATATATGTAAATTATGACAAATTTTCACATGGAGCCAGGCAAAATTGTTTTTTTTTTTAGGTTAGAAACAGTGCTTGTGAGGCATGTAAAATAGTCTTCGAAGCCCCTTTGACCAGTCGACTAGATGCTGACCAGACATTGTTAAAGTTTTTAAAACCAGATTATGGCCTGGCTGGTGTAGCTCGGTGGATTGAGTGCGGGCCTGCAAACCACATGATTGCGGTTTGATTCCCAGTCAGGGCACATGCCTGGGTTGCAAGCCAGTTCCCAGCAGGGGACTCACAAGAAGCAACCATACATTGATATTTCTCTCCTTCTCTCCTTCCCTTCCCCTCTAAAGATAAATAAATAAAATAAATAAAACAGATTATG
Source organism: Sturnira hondurensis (assembly GCF_014824575.4). Lineage (NCBI taxonomy): Eukaryota > Metazoa > Chordata > Mammalia > Chiroptera > Phyllostomidae > Sturnira > Sturnira hondurensis. The sequence continues at coordinate 520,485 of NW_028085930.1, read as the reverse complement.
TAAGAGGTGGAGAAAGATCAAAAGTCCCTTTACCGCTCTAATTTTGCTAATAGGCATCAGGAAAGATTTTCATTATCTTTTTGCATTTTTAAGATGATGGATTCTGGAATTATCTCAAAACTTCCATTTCATACATTTTTTAACCTAGTTTGAGTTCATCTTGCAGTCATTTACTAAGCCATTCTCATGAGTCAGGCTCTGCAGTCAGCCCCTGGTGAGAGTCTGGGGGTTGGGAACACAGGAAGCTTCAGAGGTGACTAAGAGAAGAGAGTGCGGCTTTCCGGAAGCTTCCTGCTATTGGGGGCACTGATGCGGCAGGAGGAGCCTGCACGTCCCTGCAGAGCATCCACAGGGAAGGATTCATTCACTTTGGACAATGGAGGACCAGTCAGGCCTCTTGGGAGGGTGACCTTGGGGTGGGGTTGTGGGCCCAGTGGAGAGATTGCTGCAGGTAAAGAGGAGCAGGTGGCAAGAAAGGAGCATCCCCACATCTCCTTCTGAGAGGCTCACAGCCCACAGGGCTGAGGGAAGCAGACCCCAAACTCAAATCATAGTGCAATCAGCAAATGACACGGGGAAGGCTCTTCCTTGGTTGACATCCTAGTGGGCTCCTGGCTTGTGTTCCACTTCGTAGCGCAGCACGGGTGACTCCCACTTTCTCCTCTGTTCTCAGACCACGTATAACTTCTCCTCTCGCTGATGATCCCACCCCATCCTGTGCTGTGAAAACAGAAGCCCTCTGAAGACACATCCCTTACCTTCCCGCCCCTTCAGTGGGAGGCGTCTTCTTTTTCCTGTTAGGGCGAGTCTTTTACTGGACCCATAATGGAGCCCTTTTTCATGTCCCTTCACTAAGGGATCATTCTCATCAGCTCACAAGAAGGTTCAACGACCTAATATTAAAAGGAAAAAACGTATTCCCTGTCATTTATTCATCAGCAGCTATATCAAAAGGTCTCTACTGCTCTACCCAGCAAAACACCGCTCATCTCTCTGTACCCCAGTTTCCTCCTCTATAAAAGGGGGCTACCATTAATAATCATCTCATAGATTTGTTGAAAAATGAAATCAAATGTGTGTAGACCATGTAGAAAGGGCTGGTCAGGCCCCTGATGAGCTTTCTCTCTCTATATGAACAGTTCCTAATCTCCAATAAGTTGCCTTTACTCCTTGCCCCGTGTGCGTATTTGCTTACTCCTCACTCCCCTCCATGTGTCCTCTCTTCCTAACACGTAGCTGAAATTGCCGTTGCTAAGATCACCAGTAAATGACGTGGAGCTCGGGTGAGAGCTCCCCTTTCTGCTCCCTGTTGAACCCCACATCGTTCAGCAATGCTGGCTGCCCTTTCCTTTTGAAACAATTCTCCCTTAGATTCTGTGATTCCATTGTCTCACTGCAAGTTCCTTCCCAGTCTCTTTGCTGCTTCCTCTTCTTCCACCAGATAGTCCAATACTAGAGAGTTTTTATTCCGTTTTTACCTTTTCCACCCTCTCCAGACCAGACCTCTCATAAACTCTAAGCCCACATGCTCTGATGCCTATTTAGGATCTAGTCTCCACTGTCAAAAGCAGAGCTCTCTCCCCACCTCCTGCCTCAGACTGTTACCCCTCAGTCCTCTGCATCTAAAAAGCAAGCTCCCAACTACTTGAACTCACAATCATTTCTGATCCCTTCCTGCCTGTTCACATGAGACAGGTCTTATCAGTGGCAACGTCCAAACGTCTAGATCAGTACACTCTCCCACTCCACTTTCTGTCCCTTTCGGGGGCCTCAAGTGAATCCCAACTGCTGTCCCTGCCCCAGCTCCTGCCTCCTCCGTGCGTTCTCCACTGCAAGCTGGAGGGCCTCTTAATGCTAATTCCAGATCACATTCCTCCCTTGTTTAATTTAATTCAAAGATGCCCCAATGTCTTGAAGATAAAAACACCTTCCCCGTGGCCAACAAAGCCCCCATGGCTAGTCTGAGTCCTGCCTCCCCTGCTTTGCTCTCACTGCTCTTCCCTTTGCTCAGGATACTCAGACCCTGTGGCTTCTCTCTGTTTCTCCAACAGGCTGGGTCTTTGCACTTGCTACTCTCTCTCTGGATCACTGTCACTCAGCCCTCAGCTGCTTCTGTCCCACCATGAATATCTGAGACCAAATACATCCTCAGTTAGGCCTTCGCTGACTCACCCAAGTGAGTACATTATGCCATAGTTAATTATGCCATTGGTACTTGCTTGTGTCCTGTCTGTGCCACCAAAATAGAGCTCTCCCCACCAAAATAGAGCCCTCTTTACATATGAGAACAGATGTGTAAAGAGCCCTTGAACATAGAGCCTTGAACAGCTGTGTCCCAAGCATCTCGTATCTTGGTGGCCACACACTAACTCCTCAGCACATCTTTGTTGAAAAATGAACCAGCAGGTAGCCTATTCATATGCTGTACTATTCATCTCTGTTTACTGAAGCATTTCTGAATGCATTTGAGAATCGTGCAAGATGCAGCATCAGAAAAACTTGTGTGTAAACCCACACTCCAACCTTGATTAGTCCAGTGACATTAAGGAAGTTTCTTACTCCTTCTCAGGACTCAGTTTTATCATTTGGCCCAGGAGGGTGAGAGCAAAAGATCCTTCACAGAATTGCTGGGAGAATGGCACAAGATAATATGTGTGATGGTGCTTTATAAATCAGAGATTACTTTTCAGTATCCTATATCTTAAATTGTGATAGTGCTTGCAGGTAGCTTGAGCTACAGTCATTTTCATTTTAGCTGGTGGGGAAGCAGGGACTCCTGGAGCCTGGCCATCAATCCTTATCCCCACCCAAGACACGTGGGCGCATCAACTCCTGCCATCCGTGAGCATTCATTTTCTCTCTTTTTCCCTCTCTTCTCTCCAAAATTTTCTAGCACTACTTACTTTTATACATATTATTTTCCAACTTTCTAGGAAAAAACTATACTCATTTTTCTTTATATTCATCTTATTATATAAGCAAGGATGGTCATAGGGTCATATTTTCATGTGTTTATTGACTATATTTCTCCTGTAAATTGCTTATTTGTTTTCTTTGTCCATTTGGCAAGAGTGGGAGGTAGCTATTAGGCTTTTCCTTATGACTTTGAAGTCAGTTCGTATATTAGGGATATTACCTTTTTATCCATCACGAGTTAAAACTTTCCCCCTAGTTTTTAAATTCATCTTTTAACCTTGTTTATCAGAGTATTTTCTTTACAGAAAGGCTTATAAAAATCATAAAAGAGTTTACCACATTTTTGTTCAATATTTATATACCTTTATTATTTATATGTACATCCTTGGTCTCTGTAGTTTATTTTGGTTTCAAAGGTGATATAAAGATCTTGCTTAATTTTTTTCTGAAGACTGATGCAACTGCACCAGCCCTTCTGTTAAATAGTACTCATCTCTGGCCCCTCCCACTCTGGTTGCCACTGCAGCCTTCATGTCAGATTTATTTATGTATTCTCCATGCTAATCTCCTGATCCATTCATCCTTTCTTGTACTTAAACCCAGGGCTTGCTCCTTTTAACTGTCTTCTGTTCTCAAGTTCCCCGACAGTCCTCACATATTTATTCTTAAAGATGATCTTTAGAATCACTGCATCAGTTCCCTAAAAAACATCCTGTTGGAAAGTTGATGGAGATGGGATATGTGTATTTCAGATGTTAGACACACTGGGAAGTTACCCTCTGGAAAGTCTGTCACCATTTCTTCGCACCACTGCCCCCATCAGGCATTTTCTCCCCTTTCCTGCGTTACTGTCGTGGCCTATGACATCCATTGTCATTTCAATTTGCATTTATTTGATTACGAGGAAGGTTGAGCATTCTTTTGTATGTTCATAGCTCACTTGTTAAATTTTTTATGGATTGCCTAATTCACACCCTTTTTATACTTTAATTGGGATGCTCACCATTTTTTCACTGATTCATAAGAGCTCTTTACAAATTAATGATACCAACTCCTTGTCATATACAACACAAACACTTTTAAAAATTAGTTGACATTTAAGTTTGTTTTCCCTATAGAAATCTTTCAATTTTTATGTTGTGCCTGACACTTAATCAGAGCTTAATAAATGATAGTTGAATGTTGAATTAAGAAAATTAAATCTACTAATATTTTCTTTATGGTCTCTGGTTCTGACAATTTCTTCTGGGAGGGCTTCATTTTATGGTTTCTAATCATAGCAAAGCCTATACGATCACATCCATTTTGTCATTAGTTCCTTACCACCACCCTGTTACGTGGAGAGGAGAGAAGTAATGAGTTAATTTTCAAATTTAAAACCTGCAGTTCAAGAGAAAAACAGAAGCATGCTGAGTCGGAGCCAGCAAAAGCAGCCAGGCCCACACCATAGGCAACCTCTGCCTACCCTGCTGCTGGGAAGATAGACAGACAGACAAGGGCTGGACTTCAGGTTCCGTCTCCTGGGTGTGCCCAGTTTCCTTCAGGTGAAAAGTAGACCTTCCACCTGCTCCTCCATGAGGAGCTCCCCAGGTATTACTTAGAGTAATTAACTCCTCACTAATATTTTGACTAATTAGGAAACATTTGGACTCAATTTGGTATGTTTGTTTGCCAAGTATTTTGGCCAGCTTGGCATTTAGTCAGCCGGCCTCAGTCCTTGAAATGATCTCTACATGGACTCTGAGAATCAATGCCGCGCAGAAGTCACACAGCCACTCTGAGGCTTGAAGGAGGTAGAATCTCATAGCTGCTCTTTCTAAGAGGTGCAAAGGACTTGGGGAAACTCAGCCAGCTCTGGCATCAAAGTTATAGCTAATATTAATGGTTCTTATTCACATGAATGCCTTTGTTATTACACCTTCCTTTTTAGAACATTTCTGCCAACAACATTTGCTTGATTCTCACAATAAACTTGTGAATTAGTTACTAGCTACACAGATATCAGGGTCAGCTAACTTTTTATGGTAAAGAACCAGATAGTAAGTAAATATTTTAGTCCTTGCAGGTCAAGGAATGAAATTGAACAACCCTTTTCTTAAAAAGTTAGAGTTCCTCCTACATTTTACATTTAAAAGTATGGAAACTGTGTGTAGCTCACAGGCTATGACAAAATGCGTAAAAGGCTTGGGTTTGGCCGGGGAGCCATAGTTTGCTGATGTTCCAGTATAAATAGTATTGTGACTAATGACTAGACAGTGAAACTGAGTCTCAGAGAAGCCATGTGACTCTATGTGAATAGTCTTTTACTGAGCAGGTAGCATAAGTTGTGGGGCTTTTGAATTCCATAATGATGGTTCAACCTAACAGTCATATTCAGTCATTCATTATCAACAATTATACTAAGCATCTACTCCATGCCAGGCCTCATGCTGAGAAGTGGGATGGTATACAGAATAGTCACTTAAAGCCCTGGCTTTGATTTAGACAGACCTGCACACAATTCTTGGCCTTGCCACATACATGCTGTGTGACCTCGGGCCAGTGATTTTCAACTTGATTCACCTCATGGCACACATAAACTAATTGCTAAAATTCTGTAGGACACCAAACACACATTGTTTTGCCAATCTGACAAAAAATTAAGTATCATTTTGATTCATTCACACTGGATGGCTATTGTATTAACTGCTGTCATTTTTTAATTTTACAGTCTAAGGGAAAAGAGGTCAGTGCCCCTGACTAGTCAGGTATTGCATGCCTTAAAAATTCTTGCTGCACACTGGTGTGCCTCTTATGGCACACTGATTGAAAATTGCTTCTTTAGGCCAATCACTTAGTGTCTATGAGCCTTAGGCTTCTCATCTGTAAAACGAGCACAATGTACTTCATCTGTAAAATACAAATAATAGCTCATTGGGCTGTTGTAAATATTTAAGGAAATAATCTATATAAAGTATTTAAAACAATGCCTAGAATATAATATCCAGTAAATGGAAGCTAATAACACTAGTGGTGATAACAATAACTGTCATTTACACTGATCGGCCTGTGAACCTTCAAGGAGCTCACCGTCCGCAGGAAAGGCCAAACAGAGAAACATATGGCTCAGTTCACTGCAGTAAGAAATGCTGAGGACACAGAGGTGCTGGAGAAGAGGTCAACAGGGAAGCTGCCGTGCTGTGTCTGGTGGGGTGCGGAGGGGTTGTGCCAGGAACAGACTGTGCAGAAGGAGCAGGAAGCACTGAGCAATTAAGAAGCTCTGGCTGGGAGCCCGCCTACTGCACACTGGGAAGGCCATGGTCATTGGACATTCCCATCGAAGGGGAAGATGAAGCCCAGGGAGTGGAGATGACTTGCCCAGGGTCACCCAATGAGACACATTCAGCTGTTCATTCTTTCATTCATTCATTCAACCTTAATTGGACAGGCAAAGGGCAATGTACTTTCTCAGAAAGTTCACTGTCCAGTGGGTGGCAGTTGGGATTGGGTGGGGTTTATAAATACAAAAGGAACCAGAATATAAGGCATGAGCTGAAAGGAAATGCAAATAAGCTGCAACAGGAGTGAAGATGAAGGAGAGCAAAACCCAGTTGGGCAGGAAAGGGAGAGTAGGGCATTGGAGCTGAGCTAAGAGAATGAGAGGGATTTGAAGCAGCAAGGAAGTCACTTCAGTCCTGAGCCAAAGCTGGCGTGGGGGATCTGAGGTCTGGGCATGGGCTGAACAGAAATACATGTAGTCCATTTATAGTAAAAAGGCTCTCTAAAGAGTGCCTTGTCTGGTGGTGGACACACAGTGAGTGCCCAATAATACATGTTGACCCTGACCTTCCCCCATTTCTTGGCTGCAGCACCTCACAGTCACCTGGATTCTCCCCAGCCCACTTTTTCCCCTGCACTCAACCCAATACTTCTTGTTTCTGATAACCCGTGCTCTCCTGCAGGAGGCCTTCCTATATTACTGCAGGACACAGTTTTCAATAACTATAACATATGACACAACTGAATTGGAACAGGCCCTGTCCTTGCAGATCCTGCCTTAAATGATTACACGGATACCCCCAGTTCCCATCCTTGTTCCTTAACCAGCCTTCTGGAGTCCTGAATCAAAGTTTGCCTAGAGACTAGTTTAGAATGAAACTATGTTCCTAATAAATTCTATACAGTTTAATCAACCACTATTTTAATCATAACATGCTACACTATATGCATATCTGCATAAAAGTTCAAAGAGAGTTCATGTTTAAGTCTGTCCAACTGTCAGGCAGGCCAAGTCTCACCCGCAGTCCTCGCCCCTCAGGGAAGTGATGAAACCCTTAGCCGGTGTGTCATTCCACACCCTGTCCAGATCTCCTTCGTCACCTCTCGCTCTCTTTTTGCCTGCCAGTGATCTTTGTGCCCTAAGCTGCCCTACATCCCACTTCACTGCATCGTGAAGGCTGCTGCTTGGATGAGGATGGAAAGGTGATTTGAGGATGGCTGTCTCTGACAACCCTCTCTGTGTTCCATCACGCTAGCAGTTTCCCCTTTATTTGGTTTGTGTGGACTCTCATAGTTCTAGTACTTGGTGCAAGCAAACTTGCATGCCGGGGCTCTCAGTGAAAGTTTTCTTTCTCTTCTCCTGTGATAATAATGTTTCCATTAGTGGTTGGCAAAATGCCGCTTGGGATGATGGTTTTTGTGTACAGCTGGTCTTTTGATGGAAAAGAACAACTTCCAAATTGTGAATAACCTAAAAATGTTTCCTCTTTTTGTTCTGAAAACTAGTTTTTGGCTTTTTCACTGGGAGCTACTGTCCAGAAACCACCCTTCATCCCTCCCTCTCCACCTCCTACCAGCTCTGTAGGATTTACTGTTAAATAATCTCTGGGAATAGAATCCCCATATCTGTAGTTTAGTAAATACTTCAAGGTGTCTTTACGTATAAACTATACGAATCCAGAACTTGACACAGGCTGGGCCAAGGTTAGGCCCTTGGGGAATAATTGTGATTGACAGTTTTATAGGCCTCGTTAAATTTTTGATGTTGGTGAACACCTTTCAGAACCAAATCCCTACAAAGCCCTGCTCTCTCAAATGACTCTCTTCCTTCTTGACTTTCTTCCTTCCTTCAGCATTTACTATTGGGTTGGCCAAAAAGTTCATTTGGTTTTTTCCTGTAAGATGGTTCTAGTAGTGCTTAGTTGCTTTAAATCTCATTCAAAACAATAGTATTATGACAACTGTCATATCCGGTGCACTTAAAAATCTTTTCAAAATTGGTGAATTTTTACATAGCCATTTTAATACTGAAGATGGAAGAAAATACACAACGTTTTTGGCATATCATGTTTCATTATTTCAAGAAAGGTGTAAACACAAGTGAAACACAGAAGAAGATTTGTGCAGTGTATGGAGCAGATGCTGTGATTGACCAAATGTGCCTAAAGTGGTTTGCAAAGTTTCGTGCTGGAGATTTTTCACTGGACAATGCTCCCTGGTCGGGTAGACCGGTTGAACTTGATAGCAATCAAATCAAGACATTATGTGAGAAGAATCAGTGTTGTCCCAGGAGGGACATAGCTGACATCTCAAAATGTCCAAACCAATAAAGTTAATGTGGAAAATGAAAAATGTATATTTTATTTTATGGGAAAAAAAATCATATGGACTTTTTAGACAACCCAGTAAAATCTTCCTGGGTACCAAGCTCTCTCTTTGGTGTTGAGAATGCAGGAATGAAAGACCACCACCCCCAGCTCTGCCTCAGCTAACTGACAATGGGAAGTACAGACAAGGAAATCTATGAATACAATACTAGGTAATTGGTGCAATTACAGAGGCCAGCCTACAGTTTACTTGCGGTTGGGGGGTTCTGAAGTGGCTTTCCAGAGAAGGTGTGCTGGAGGTGGGCCTGAAGGATGACTAGATGCCGGGCAGACCCCTGAAGGGCTGAGAGGACCCTTGGACAGGGACACTCATGCTCTTTGATCTTGAGACTACTTTACACTCTTAAAAATTATTGAGGACCACAAAGAACTTATTTCTGTAGGTTGTATCTAGCAATACTTAGCTAGTTAGAGTTAAAATTCACATACTTTAGAAATACATATTAATTCAACAGTAATCAACCTATTACATGTTCACATAGATAGAATCTTTAACGAAAAATAACTGTATTTTCCAAAAGACAGTGAATCCGGCGAGAAGGGCAGCACTGCTGTACTTTATGACATATCCCCTTCCTACGTACCTTAGTAAAAGACAACAGAATTCTCACTTGTGCTTCCTCACTGCTGTTGCTTCTGTAAACCATCACTGTATAGTCATGAGATAACAAAAGTGAACAAGACAACACATCTTCATGAAATTACAAAAATACCTTTGAGTTTGTGGGCTCTTCCTCCAAAAGGGTCCATAAAGAATCCCAGGGGGGCTCTGGACCATTCTTTGAGAATTTCCAACTTGGAGACAAAATGCTAAAGGATTTATAATCGGCTAACTTGCTGGGCTTTGGGCTTCTGGTGTGTAGGCAGGGGACCAAGTGTTTTTCCTTGAGCCTATGAGTCTGTCACACAACAGCTCCCTACACCAACCCCCGTCCCCGTCCAGCAGGGCAGATGGGAAATAATACAAGAGCAACCCCCTCACAGAGGTAGAATTTCCTCAAACTCTCACAATAATTGTGTTGGAGAAGAATTTTTGCCACTAGAGTGCTCAGATTTCTGCAAAAGCTGAAATTAACAACAGGCCTATTGTTAAAACACATGTATTATTAAAAAGGCATGTATACAAATATTCAGTGCATGGATTGGCCGTTTTTCCCCATCAATAACATGGTTCCTATGCTGTTATATAGAACAACATTAACTTTTATTGTATTAAAAAGCTGCTAGTCCTGCATCTTAATATGTGGAACATTGTAATTATCAGAGGCTTGGTTGGGTTTTGCTAGTTTTTGTGGTTGTTATTTCCCCACCCCTCCCCCCAAAATCCCATACATAGCCATGACTCTATTATCACAAGGCTGGGTGAGCCGTCAAAAGGCCCTGACATTGGCCACCACTTGTTAGCTGTGCTGACATGCTGGGGCCATATTTATGAGCTACATAATTAAATAAAGATGGGTTTTTAGATGAAAAAAAATGCAAGAGAAAATGGTGAATAACTGTGTTCATTTGGCTCCCTTGGGATTGGGCTTGTTTTCTGCTTCCTTGCTATTAATGAAAAGAAATCCAATTTGTTCTACATGGTGAGATTTGTAATTTAGATGCTTATTAATTCTGGGTTTGTGTAGGAGCTCTTTGAAAAATATGGTCTTCAAAGTATTTACTCTCAAAGGCCAGCAAACCTTGGCTGAAAACAAGCCAAGCATCTGTGGTTAAAGTGTTTTCTGTATTTAACATAAGTAGATTGAGTATTTCCAGTAAGCTCTACCCCTTTCTAGATGATCAGTTGGTTAGAGTAGGAAAAAATCGCCTTTACTGTGGCCCACCGTCCAGCCGGGGGAGCAGTGCAGGGGCATGGAGCAGACAGGGGAGTGTTCTGTCCGGAAGGGCAGGTGGTGGCATGGGGATCCGATGGTGGCTGGTAAAGAGGAGTGATGTGGACCCCGTGTGGAGCCAGAGGGGGTCGGAGCTCCAATGGAGGACCTTCACATTCTGGCGTGGGCCAAGAGCTGTGCACCAATCTTAGGGAGGCTGCCAGTGCCAGAGATGGTGCGGCACTGTTATTCTCCAGCCATTGCTGGGTCCCCGGGCCCTGACCAGACCCTCAGTGTACACGACCTTGAAGGATCTGCAGTCTTATTGGAGATGCAAATGAATAACTGTGGGTAATCTAAAAGCCCTTCATGTTTCTTCCTTCATCCCAGATAATCTTCCAAAAATGCTGGGTTCAGGTATGAATGGAATCCTTTGCTGACAGTGGGGCTCCGGTTCCCTGTTTGAAGTGTGGACACTGCCTATGGCTCTCTAAGGCTTTGGTGGGATGGGGCTGGGAGGGGACCTCTGACCTCACTGAACAGTGCAGCGGGCAGAGGTATGCCGTGGTTCCAGGCAGAGCTGAGTCCCAACCCCAACCCCAACCCCACCACTCAGGCGTGTCATCCTAGACAAGATGCTCAACCTCTCAGTTTCTTCAGCTAAGAAAGATGACAATTTCCCTTCCTTTACCTATTGTTATAAACCCCCCCAAAAATAATCTATATCAAGAGCCTAGTGCGCTAATTGTAGTACAATTGCAGTAAGCTATGCATGATAGTTCACTTCTCCCTAGAGCAGGGGTCCCCAACCCCCAGGCCATGGACTGGTACAGATTTGTGGCCTCTTAGGAAAGCCCCCAGGAAGCTTGCCTGAGCTCCGCCTCCTATTACCCACCTCCACCATCTATAAAAAAACCGGTCCTTAGTGCCAAAAAGGTTGGGAACCACTGCCCTAGAGGACAGAAAAAGGTGCGCTATCAGGTGCACACACACACACACTGTGTGTGCAATGTCTTCTCCCTCCCCGCCTGCAGTACTAACGTATTTTGCTGTGTATAATGTGCACTTTTTGCCCAAATTTTTGAGGGAAAAATAAGGTTGCACAATATACACGGTAGCACTAAAATGTTGGTGCACATTATACACAGCAGATGCGGGAAGCCTCTACTTAGCTGAGGCTCCTGTAAATGTATTCAAGCTGTTACCACACAGGACATGGTCATAGGGGCTCGATTTGTATATTAATAGCCTGATATGCTCATTTCCAACAAGGAGATGAATTAGAAATTGCATCTCTTAATACTTCCAGAAACCTGAAACAGGTTTTAGTACAGGGATGCATTTCAGGTCCCTTGTCTCTGAAGGGAAGTAGACTCTTCCTTTTGTTCCCTTCAGGTCACCCCTAGGAAGGCAAGACACTAGGGCAGGCAAGAGGGTGGGGAGCATGGTCAGGCCCGGCGAGAAGGTGACCAGGCCTTTCAAAGTGAACTTGCCTCTCCCTTGTAGCACAGCTGCATCCTTATTTGCCAGTGCAGGGTCGCTCACTCGCAGGGCCAAAGAACTAGGGAGGCCCCTACAGGGCACCATGCTGCCATGGAAACCTGGATCTGGAAAAATATTGTAAGAGAACAAAATACTTTCAATATTTTGTTAAGTAAAAGAAAGAAAGCCGTGGGATTATATGTACAGTCTGATCACGAATTAACTTTTTTAAGCCCACCAAAAAAAAAAAAAATGAAAAGCCTGGCAGGATAAACAGCAAAACTGATGAGTGACTCTTCAGTGTTTTCATTATAGTTCTCTATTTTTCCAAGGACTTTTGCAGTGAGCATCTGTTACTTGACGATCAGGGAGGGAATGGTATTTTGAAGTGTGCATCGTTCTACTTAGATTAAGGACGGGCCATGTATATGGTAGTCATTCCCACCCCCACTCAGTCACTCATGCTGTGCCCCTTTTCCCTACAGAACATTCTCCTCCTTTCTACACAAATCCGGATCCCAGTCATCTTTCAAGGCCCAGTCTCCTCCACATTGCCCTTACTAAATACTCAGCACCCATGTTGTGCACCAGTGGAGTCCCACAGGGACTGTGGGACTATGTGTTAGGGGTGGGTGCAAAGGGCATAGAGCAGTTAGGTGCATGCAGATGGCACTCATCGTCACCACGCTGAGTCAAGGAAGCACATGTCATGGAGACTTGCTCCTGTTTTTACTGTTTCCCTTTGCTACATTCACTGTGACCTTTCTCATTAGAGGATAAAATTCTCACAGCATCATACCTCTAAGAGGACAGCAGCATGTTCAGGGAGAAGCGTCTTCTTTCCAGAAGACGATCCAGTGCCTACTGATCCTGGCTCCACCACTGGTGGTCTTGAACAAGCTGCTGAAACTTTTGAGTTTCAGTTTCCTTTTTTGTCATGGGAAGAAAACCGCCAACCCTGATTTGCAGGACTTGCCAATGAGAGAACGAATGTAGTAGAAACAACACCTACCTTACTCATTTGCGCCCCAGCCTTCCTTTTTTGGCTTCTCTTGCTTTTTTAAAGAGCTTGGTCTCCCCAGGTTGCTCCACGTTCTCCAGGCCTGCAGTCCTGTTAGTGTTCTGAGCCTCCGGCCTTAGCACCCGCATAATGTGGTCTCCCAGCAGATACCTGTCTCTGTTACTGACATGGTTTTCTGCTTTGTCAGGGCAGTTTGTTTCATCCCTGTTAGATTCCTGGTGCCCTGGGGTTTGTTTTTGTATTTATTTTTTTCCTTTCTTCTGTTTCTACATAAACAATATTAACTCAGAATCCCTCACTCTGTGGGATACTTCCCTGGTTCTCTTTAATGGGTGATGTGACCTACCCAAAGGGTCTGTGCTGCCTGTCCTCCCATCCTCCTCCCACCCATCTTGCATTTCTGCCCCAGGACTTCTGCCCCACTGTGTTTCCCTGACCCCTTTGTCAGGGCATACTCTGTCTATGGCACATACCTCATGTCCATGCCTCACTTCCCCCCATGCTGCAAAAATAGAAAAGGTGAGGCTTATAATATCTAAACAGTTAATTCCCTCAAGGATGAGCATAAGGTGTGAGGTATACAGTTAGTGTTAAGCTTAGTGACATCCATGGGACTCTGCCTGATTCAGGGCAGAGCACAGAGTGAATGCCCATTGAATGTTTGTTGACTGAATGTTTGCTTTTTTTTATTGCTCCATTATTTCTTGCTCTTCCACCCTTCCCAGTATTCCCTCTATTATGTCAAAATCAACTTTCCTAAAATTGCCAGACCCTACTTTGTGATTTTTCTGCTTTCTTCCACCATTTGTGGGAGCAGAAGGATCTTAGTCTTTTCTACTTTTTGAGGTTTCTGGTACATTAAAATCTAAAGCAAATACCAAACTAGTTAACACCACCATGGTGCATTCAAGTGTTTATACTTACCAATTAGAGTCATATGGTGAAGCCTTCCTTTAACACCTGTTGAAGAATTCCTTCAACAGGGTCTGCAGATATAAACTCTGAAGACTGTACGGCAAGTCTCAATATGAAGCTCTTCTTGAATGTGAATGATGGACCAAAGTATCCCCACCACTCACAACAGACCCTGCCTACATTTTTACTGAGGAGGTGGCCACTGACCTGGGAGTTGGCTCTTGGCATCAATGGAAGGCTGCAAACTCCCTTCTGGAATACTGATGGTACCAATAGCAAGCCAGAAAAAATTGGAACTGGAGGGCCTCGGGTGCCCAGGCCTGCTCCACCCCTGTTTCTACATGTTGGGATCCAGGCAAGCCACTCAACGGCAGTGTAGGTGTAAGGATGACCAGTTCAAAGTGTTGCTCAACACCGAGGAAGAAAAGTAGGTGAAGGACCTTCACAGTACGGCACATAGTAAGCTCTTAAAAATGACCCCAAATGTTACAAACCCTTTACAGTCCCTCCTTGAATGCATTCTGTCTTCTGACACTGGAAGTGGTGTTTTTGGCGGAGGCTGCGTCTCCTTTGGGAGAGTCTACCGAGTTAGTGCCAGCAAGCACATTTTGAAGTGAATGAACTCAGTTCCAAAGCATTGTGTGAAGCGTTACAATCAGATTAGTTGGCCACTCCCAAGAGAACGCGTGGATTTCTCAGAGCCATACTGCTCATCTCCCAGCCAGCTGGAGAGTGGTGCATTTGATGTTGAGGGAGTCCCCTCGTGGAACCCGCACCGTACAGTGCCAAATTATTAAACAGTGTTTACCATTTCAGAGGCACAATCCTCACTCCAGTTGTATGCTAAACCGTTCAGTGTTCTCAGAAAACTGACATTCATTAGCATGTTAGACCCCCTCTCTCCCTCCCCGTTCCCACTGCTTCCCTAAGGGTCATCCTAATGTAGAGCCAAGGGCAAATTCTCTACTAAAAATCATTTCCTAACTGGACTAGTCCAGTGCAGAATAGGTGGTTTGAATCCTTATTCGACATTTTCCCAACTGTGTGATCTTTGAAGCATGGTTGCATCACTTATTCATTCATATGTCTATTCAACAAATATTTATTGAGCACATACTATGTGCTTGGCCCCATTTTAGGTACCAGGAATATAGCAGTGAAAATGGCTGGCCTGGTTCCTTCCCTCAGGGAATTTATAATCAGGTGGGAGAATCAGACACTAAGCACATGGTTAAGCAATTGATTATTTTAATTAAAGTCTTGACAAGTGAGACAAAGCAAAGTATAGGGTCCTGGGGCCATGTAACTGGGTGTCCAAGATAAGGCTTCTCTGAGGAAGGCCCATTTAGGCCAAAACTGAAGACTGAGTAGTAGGCAGGGGCATGTGGGGGGCAGGCAGTGAATACACCTGTGAAGGGCCTGAGGCGGCAAGATGCTTGGGACTTAGGGGTAACAGGAGGATGTCTGGCCCACCTGCTGCTCCCACAGTGATCCCAGGTGAGGCTGGTGAGAGGTGGCACCAGGTCATGCAAACCTGGCAGACTGGGATATGGACTGTTATCTGCGTTGGTGTTATCAGCTCTGCGGCTGAAACAAGAGAAGGGGAAAGACCCTGAGCACAGGTGTCTGCAGAGGAGGAAAGCACCCCAGAGGGCACCAGGGATGGAGTAGGGTGAAGGGAAGCTCTGGAGACTAACCAGCCTTACTATAGGTGTCACATTTCAGAGGGCTGGTCCTGTCCCAAGGAAGCTGTAGCTGGTGGCAAGATAGGCAGGTCAGAGTACACAGGACCTAGGCGTTTCAGCAGACCTCTCAAGCATACTAGGACCCCTCACTGATCAGGGCATTTCAGGTCACAGACAAAAGACCTAGCCAGCCAAAAGAGCCATCCCACCCACCCACCAGGAATTAATCTGCAGTGACTAAGTCTTTCCTCCGCCCCTCTACTCCTTCCCCACACTGTGGAGCTCAATGTCCTGAATCTTGTCTGCATCTTGCTTTGGCATTTGGCCCTGTGGTCCCCTTTTCTCAGGCCTGGGTTTTCCCCTTCCCCATCTTCACTATGCACACACAAACATACATACCCACTTCTTCCAGGACAAGAGCCTCAGTTTGGGCAGGGTTGACACTTCTGACTGCTGCTGCTTAGAGCATGGTGATCCTGCTTAGGGCCTTCTGTCCTGATCTGCCTGTATCACCTCCAGGGAAGATCTGGTCTTGGGGTTCTGCATTCCCTATTCTCTCCTCCCCCTCCTCCTCTTCTAACTTGGTCTTCCTTTCCTTATAGCTACTGCTTAGGTCTGAACACATCTGTCCCCTGAGCTAGATGGGCAGTCTCCCAACTTTTCTCCCTGTCTCCTGCCTCATCTCATCCCTTCTCAACTCAGTGCTGGAGCCCAAGACTCATGGAAACATACCTCTGGTTGTCCACTCTAAAGCCATTGGTGAGCATTCGGGCTGGCCCACGAGCCCTCCCTGGTCTGGCTGCACCCCATCTCCCAGGCCCTTTTCCATTCCCTGGCAAACTACCTCTGCCCAGTTCCATAGCCTGATTTGGTCACCCAGGCTTTCAAGGATCTTGATGCTTTTGTAGTTGCTAATGTTGTTTCTTGAAAGGTCCCACCCACTTCCCCTAGACAATCCCTACTGGTCTTTTAGCCCTCACATCAGGATTTGATTACCTCTGCGAGACCTTCCTCAGTACCTGTAAATACAGTTGGGATATACGTCTGGGTTGCTATCATGCCCTCTGCTCTCCCTCACATGGTATTAGCTCACTAGTTGCAGTGGTCCGTTTAGAGTTCTCCCTCCCTTATAGACTTAGGTAAGGAATTCCTGTCCTAGCCTGTCCTGTCCTGGTCCAATGCATTGCACTCCACAACTTTCCTTCAACCCATTCCATTCTATTTCATTCCACTGAATATGGAATGGATATTAAATAATACAAGAAAAGTGCTTAGAGCCCTGGCTGACATAGCTCAGTGGATTGAGCGTGGGCCTGTGAACCACATGATCGCAGTTCGATTCCCAGTCAGGGCACATGCCTGGGTTGCAGGCCAGTTCCCAGCAGGGGACGCACGAGAGGCAACCATACATTGATATTTTTCTCTCTCTCCTTCCCTTCCCCTCTAAAGATAAATAAATAAAATCTTTAAGAAAAAAAGAAAAGTGTTTAGAACAGTGCCTGTCACAGAGTAAGCACTAAATAAATGTTAAGTATTGTTATGATTTAGCACTGTCATATATATATATATATACATGTATATAAATCTTTAATTTTATTTATTCAGTAACTGTTACTCAAGCACCTAGTAAAAACCAGCCTCCATGTTAGTTGCTGTGGATTCAAGAACGAAAGGCACCAGATGCAGACTCTGCCCCCCCACCCCCAGCCTCCTAGGCTGGGAGAACAGCCTGTGTCGAGGCCCCATGAGGAAGGCAGCATGACTGGCCAGGGAGCCTGCAGGGAGGGGAAGGCACGGATGTGGCTGGTGGTCAAGTGTCTTCATTTTAAAAATAGTGGGAAGCCGCTGAATCGGGAGCTAACATGATCAGACTTGCATAGCCCAGAATTGGTAGCCCTGAAAATGTGTAATAACTGCTGCTTGAATAAGTAGGTGGTGAATGGGTGTGTGAATTTATAACAGTTAAAACTTATGAATGCTCACTATATTGTGGGCAGTGTTCTGACGGTTTTATATGAAGTGACTCAGATAATGCCACTGAGAACCTTGTGGGGTGAGTGCTGCTTTAATCATTCCATCCAGTTGGTGAGGGAAACCGCACATGGAGAGTTCAGTCGCCTGAGTCACACGGCTGGTGAGTGTGGGCCTGGATTTGCACCTATTCTCTGGGCCCCACATCCTGGGCTCCGGGTCAATGGGAAGATGAAGTAAAGAATTTATACTAACAAATCACCCTTAGAGGGAATAAAAACCTTTAAGTTGCATCTGTAATTATGAAGATTATTCCAGTTCCTTTACTACACATGTGTTGTCAGTGTCTTCAAGCCTCACTGAGTCACCTGATTAGAGGTGATCCAATTAAACCTGGTTTTTCTTTCTGTGGTTCACTGAGACTCACAGTGTTTTCCCTCTCTCCCCTGCAGTCTGTGGCTATCTTCAAATGCTGTGAAGCCATGTAGACATTTACTTTTAATGAGAAGTCCCCGAGTTTCATTAGAACGTGAATCTGAGATCTCTTCCCGGTATCTGTTTGTTCTGTGCTAGTTTTTCTAGCAAGTAATAAGTTTCAGATCGGTAGGTGGCATTACGTTACAAATCGAGATCCCAGTTAACACGAAAATAAGCCATTTCCTCTTTTTCACACGCACGTGTTCTGGGAAGCGTGACCTACCTCTGTGAGGCTGGTTCGGGAGCTGTCACTTGCCGATTGTCTTCTTAGCTCTGTCTGGGCCTTTGACCTTCTCTACCATCATTGCACGTGATGAGTCTGACTTTCTTTCTCTTTATTTTTCTTTCAAGTAGTTCTCCACCAGGGAAATACTTTGTGGCAGTCATGGTTCTCATCTCCAGTCTGCATCTCTTTCTGTAGGGCTTGCACTGTGAATGTGTTTGAGGTAATCACTCTGTGTTAGGGGCATGCAAGAAAATTCTAAGCCCTCCTTTAAAATAATGAGAAACCCAGAAGCTGAATACCCTGTAAGTATCTCCTTCGCTCACATTGTTAGCATTGTCAAGAGCCAGGATAAGCCATGTGTTGCAATCGGCAGTGATGTGAACTCTATAAAAATACAATGAAATTGTCATTAATTGGGGTCAAGGGAAAAAATGGGGATTTTCAGAAGAACACAGTTTGCTTTGCCTTGGTTTCAGAGTCTGACAACAGGTGCATGAGAGACATGGAGATGGGAATTTGCATTTGTTTTGAAAATTGAGAGCAAAACCTTTTAAGGGTTGACATTTTCAGCAATTGAATTATTTGTTAGCTTGTCTTCAAAGGTCTCCACCTGAATTCTGTGCAATTTTTGTTTTGTGTTATTGGTATATTTGTTAATATCATTTTGAACATAAACTATTTTAAAGAAGCTATGCAAGGACTCCAGCGGGGGAAGAGTTCAGGCAGTTACATTCAGCAAATCAAATAATGTGCCGTTCATGGTGTTAAATGCTGGGGTTATAAAGACAGACGAATTAGGCACTGCCATCGCCATCTAGAAACTCAAATTGTAGCAGGAGAAACAGAAAAGCAAGTGCAACTAATCATGTACAGCTCCCTTCACTGAATCCCTTCACTGAATCCCTCTATGTGCCAGACGCCATGCCTTTTATGATGCTTAATCTTCATAATAACTGCAAACTGGGGACTACTAGTCCCTTTTACAGATGAGGAAACTGAGGCTTAGAGATGTTGGACAGGGGTACACAGCAAGGTGGGGTGGATGCAGGGCCCTCTCACTCCCAGGTACAGTGCCCCTTTCACTGCCCAGTGCAGCCTCCAGCCCTAATGGAAGCCTGAACGGGAGGAATCTCTTCTGGCTGGGGGCGGGGGGGGGGGGGGGGNCTCTTCTGGCTGGGGGCGGGGGGGGGGGGCTCACAAAAGGTTCTGGAGCAGAGGCGGTAGTTCACTGGAGTACAGTGTCATTTTGAATTATGTGACAAATTACCACTGAGAGAGGCCGAGAGCAGAGGCGAGCGGAGAGAGCCTAGGGGAGGCACAGCTGTGGCCAGGGCTTTGGAGGGAGCACAGACAGGTTATAAAGTTGTACCAGAGGGGCGTAATGATTCCAGGAGGGAGACGGCTCCGAAATTGACAGGAGGCTTTCACAGCTTTCAAGTGCACCTACACTGGCCACTCAGAGGAGATTTCTATGCTCACAAAGTGAACTGTGTCATTGGTAGAATCTAGACGTTATAATGGCCTTGTGACACAAAGCACAGCACATGCATCTTCAAATTACAGCAAATGCCCCAGCAGCTTTCCCTGCTATTGGTCCTTGGGTTTTTGAGAAGTTGACACCTGCTGGTTGAGGAATTGTAGAGGGCAGCTCAACGTGGGAAGAAGAAAACAGGCTTGACCTTCTGGTGTTGCCACCTTTGCCGTTGAGCCCCTCCAGCCCCAGTCCTCAGTGGCCACAGGGCCAAGACACTAGAATGGTAACACAGCTGGTTCAAGGAAATGACATGCTGCAGACCATGGGGGTTTCTGACAGCAGTACACACTGTTACTTGTAGGGCACATACATCAACAGGTGATAGGTCCTGGCCATTCCCCACATATGGCCTCATGGAATCTCCACAGCCATCCTGAGATTTCCTTTTTTCTTATTTCCATTCTCTGTTCAAGAAATTAAGTAGCCATTCTCAGAGACTAGCTCTCAGGAAAGATTCAGGTGAACATGCAGTCTGTTGAGTTTAATTCAAAGCCATGTACTTGTTCATGACCCTTGAGAACTCATAGGCTGCCTGCTATGAAGCTTCTGCCCTGGAGTCATCTCTGTTCTTGTGCCACGGCCCCTGGGATGCCGAAGGCATCAGGTTATCCCTGGGAACCCATGACTTTGCATAGATTCTTACACCCCCTACCTGGTCTCACCACCTCAATCTGGAAATGAGATTCTTATCACGTGCTAATCTGCATGGCTTTGCCTCTGGAGACTTCATAGGACTCCCCACGGGGGAAGGTTGGATTCTCTCCTCTTCACCCCCATTTACTTGCAGTGGCCCACGTTTCCATGTTCCCATGTTGTTGTTGTTCAAAGGTTTTATTTATTCATTCATTCCTTCATTCATCTATTCATTCATTTATTTATTTGACAGAGGGGAAGGGAGGGAGAAAAACATCAATGTGTGGTTGCCTCGCACGCACCCACTACTGGGGACCTGGTGTTACAGAACAGAAGTGTGTGGTGGGAGCGACACACTGTTACTGAATGGAACCCCTTTCTCCCAGGATCCCTTCTGTACTCGGTTCACCTTGCACGCCACCAGGGAATTGTAGCTCTCAATGTCAGAGTTTGGTGAAAAGGAAATAAATTATTTATTCAAAAGCTATACAGACTTATAGTAATGACTTAATGTCTTCATTAAAATCCCAAAGTCCCTTAAAACACCCACAATCACAGAGTCCTTCCTTCCCCACTTTGCCCAGTCCAGGGTACCTTATCTCAGGAAAAGAAATATAAGTCTGTGGCTCAGGTAGCCCCCAGTTCTTCCAAGTAACCCATGCTTGGCTGGCAGGCCTTCCCTAGTTCCCAGCACCGTCAGCTGTGTCGCCACCACAATCTCCAGTTCTCAGTCCAAACCCACATGGCACCTCCTGGCTCATCAGCAAAAGTCCTTTTACGCTTTTCCCTCCCCCCACCGTCTCTCCTGAATTCTTCCAAACTGCTAAGAGAGCTCTGCATCATTGCTGCATCTTACTCTCCGCCTTCCTAATCTGCGTGGCAGAGAGCCCCAAAGCCACATGCTTCTCTCCCTTGAATGGCTGCTGTGCCTGGGTTTAAATCCCAGCGCCAGTCTTCCTCTGCATCCCTGTTTCCGACTTCTCCCACAATCAGCTACACCTGCCAGCATTCCAGTACTTTTCCAGCTTTTCTGTGCTGCCATAGTAAGTCCAGGAAAGCATGGTCCCATGGCGTGAAGCCAATCACCTGCAAGCTCTCGTGCAGGCACTGTTACCAGAGGGGACTTGTCTCCCAGTTATGTCATAGGTTGAAGTCACTCCCATCTCCCTGGCTCAAAGCATGGCCACAGCTATTTAACATATCTGTGAAACTAGTTAAAAGTTGTAGGCATGTGACATGACCATTCTACAGGTTATTTGCAGAACTGTTTATATGCAAAATAACTCAATGGCCCTGCTCCATGTGTCCCATCCCCTAACTCAGACTTGTGAGGGTGAGGACATCCTCTATTTGTAATATTTTCTGGACACCCTGAGTTCTAGATCCCATTACAAATCCCTCTTTGGGGGCGCCTGGCTGAACCCTGTTACCCTGGCCCACAACCCAGGCATGTGAATCGACTGAGAATCAAACCTGCAACCCTTTGGTTCACAGGCACTCGATCCAAAACCGGAAAAGACACTGGCATTTGGGCTGCCTGTCATTACCAAACCCAATAAGCAGTGACAGCGATTGAATCTTTTGTGGGCGCTTTATTCAGATGGCTGGTGATCTGAGAAGATGGCGGGTTCATACCCTAACAGACAGACCGTCTTCTCTTTTCTTTCCAGGCCAGACTTTCCATAACAGGGAATAAACAAGGTGTGGTGAGGGGGGTTGAAATTCAGGGAGGATTAGGTCAAAGGAACTGCAACATTCCTGTCTTGGGCAGTTAGTTGTTCCCAGGGAAGGGTGGTTGTCTGCCACTCCCTGAAACACAATGGCCCGAATGCCTCCACTTGTCCCCAGGCCTTACATAATCTTCAGCAGTGCCCCTGGGAGGTTGGCTGTTTTCCCAGGAGCCAGGATGG
Source organism: Sturnira hondurensis (assembly GCF_014824575.4). Lineage (NCBI taxonomy): Eukaryota > Metazoa > Chordata > Mammalia > Chiroptera > Phyllostomidae > Sturnira > Sturnira hondurensis. Next base: position 498,256 of record NW_028085930.1, on the reverse strand, counting down.
GCCTTATCTATCTGTAGTTTCTAAAACAAAAGCTTTAACACATATATTACTTGCTAGGCTTACAACTTTTTACTTTAAACTAAAAATTTCCAACTCTTGAGTCCCCTACCAAATTTACTGAGCAACACCAGCCAGGCATGTTTTTGTTTTTTAATAAACCAATCTTAAACATGAAATAAGCAACAGCAAAAACAGGTCTTTGCATAAGGATCTGGATTTCTAACCTTTGAGTAAACCCAGAACATCTAGGGACTGGTGCACATATTCCTGATAGGAAATCATCATTTTGAGCAGTAGCCACTCCTTCAGGAAGAAGCCTGTGTTTTCCGGTTTGCCATAGTCTCAACCCTTCCCGTGCTTCTTACATTAGGCTCACATCTTGGTTTTGTGCCTGATCCGGTCTTTGGGGCACTGGAGTAATTATCTATGTGAATGTCTTCCTAAAGGACATGCACCTAATCAGGGCAGGGGCTTTGCCCTAGCTCACAGCCACCCCCTGTCACAAAGCGAGCACCTGGAAATATCCTTCAGGGAATCCGTGGTTGAACTAAGTGTACGTTTATCTCAGGTAACAGAGTTGGATCACTTTCCAGCCTGTAACAGGAAATACTAGATTGGCCTGAAAGTTTCGATGCTTTCTGGTGAGGGCAGGATGCCTAGGGCGGGGACTAGAGCAGTGTTGCCGTGGGAAAGAAAGGGTGAAGACCTAGGTGAGGGCACCTTCTCTAATATCCCTGGGGCCAGCCTCAGACCCAGAACCACCAAGTGCACCAAACAGATGGGGAAGCTCAGGAACCCTCCCCAAACTAAGTAAATAAAAGCACATGTAAAACGATAGAAGCCTTTGAAATAGGCCCCTTGCAAAAAAGTCCGGTTCTGAACCACACCTGTGACTTCCCAGCTGATCATGAACCCCTGTAATTGGAAAAGATGTATGCCAAGAGGGTTTGCTTGAAAGAAATCACGTCAGGCCTAATTAATGAATCCAGAGCAATCAACCGGGCTCCTCTGATTTAAAGCCCCACAGACCAATCCATGTTAATTGGATTTGATTGTATTGCTATTTTAATTAGTAAGCAAATTATGAAAATGTTTATTTGTTCATGTGCATGCTGTTATCCTCTCAGTGCTGTGGCATTTTTTGCTTTCCACACGTGCCAAGTACAAGCCCTTCCATTGTTTTCCTGGTCAGGTCCTTTAGTTAACCTGGTTTTGAATTAGTAAGGGGCAATTAAAAGTTTGGGTTGTCCGGAGGAGGTCTCATGGAATGCTTGTTTCCTACGAGGGCTCTCCCTAGTAACTTGCCTTCCATGGGAATCTAGCTGCCACTTCTGTGTGCACAAAAATTCCAAGTCGAAGCTGATGTCTTTTAGCAAGGGCACAACCCACCTGTTTTGATCAGTTTCTGGAGCCTATGCTGTGGGCTCAGCAAGGTACTGGGTCTGGGGCAAGGGGCAGAAAGGGTCAAAAGTGGAGAGTGTTTGGCCACTGCCTCCAAGATGACTTCTGTTTCAATGGGCAAAGGAGGAGGGGTCTCAGCAGAAGGAGAGGCAGGATGGGCTTGCAGAGAAGTGAGCATTTAGCCCAGCCCCAGGGGAACTGGAAGCCTTTAGACTCATTCACTGATTCCATGGGCATCTGCTGAGTGCCAGCTGTGTTTTGGGCTCTGTGCAAGGTGCCAGGGGTATGGTGATAAATGAAGCCCCACTATGATTTTCACCACCTGGTCTGCAGGCAAATTAACGTATCATTACCATTCAGCGTGCACAGTGGAATGAAGGCGAGAAGCCCCTTCCAGAGGACAGCACAGGGAATGGCGTCTTCCGTGGCTTGACTCATGACCCCAGATCTGGAATCCTGGAGAACCAAGGCCATGCCTTCTGTAACAATGACAGTTATTTGAGCTTAGGTGGAGTCAGACTTATCTCACAGAGTTGTGTTCAGGTCTGAATTCAGAGGCGTATGTCAGGTGCCTAGCATGGGGCAGGCACAAGTAACACTTGCTGAGTATTGCCTATGTTCTTGCAATTATTTCATATCTTTTCTGTGAATACCCTCCTTCCACCTACACTATCTTCTTTTTCTCGATATCTCCTGGTGTCTGTGTCACTGATTGTGCCTCCCGATCGCGTGCCATTTTAATCACCAGTTAATTCTTCTGGTGTTGGCTCTCTGAGGCTGGAGAAGGTGTCTCAGGTGTCTCAGAGCCTGTAGCATACCTGTGGTAGTGTGATTGATAGAGGGGCTCACGCCTTTCCCAGAGGTGATGGTGATGTGTGGTCAGAAGCTGTCTGTCATTGCCTTGGAGGCCAGTGATATTCTAACCTGTCACCGCATTTGTGAAGTTAATATTTCATTTCACATAGTTAGAAGAGGAATCGCTAAATTGGTATACCACTCAGCTTTTGAAGAGACACCTCTTATTAATCTCATCAAACTATTCCGAGTTTTAAACTCACTGTCAATGCAAATAAAGCCTGCCATGGAATAGTGTAGGGTAGGCTGTAAGCAGGCTGATAGGGAGATTGTCTCACTTTAGAGACAATTGGAGGAAATCAAGAAAATAAGTTCTTAGTGTTAGAAGAAGTCATAATAAAGTGAATTATTAGAGGCATTTCCCTTTGAGAGTTTCGGTGATTTCCCTGATTAGTGGATCCGCTGGGAACGACGCTTCTCTATAATGAAGTAGAGTCTTAAAAAAAAAACAAAGAAAGAAAACAATCTCTATGAATTATACAGAGAAGTGTTGAGTGGACCAGATGGCTTAGTTACAAGCAGGGTGCTTGCTCTCTGCCTCATCTATTGGAAGTGCAGGCGGTAAAGTTCCGAGAACCTTCTGGGAGGGCACATCTAATAAGTTGCCCGAGACCGTTGGAAGCCACAGCTTGCTGATGTACCTGGAGCTAAGGGCTGAAGCTTTAGAGGCCAAAGACCTCTACTGGCAGCCTCTCAGCCGGGTCTGCCTCCTCCTGGGAGAGTCCTCGTTCAGCCCCAGCCCACGTGGAGAAAGGAGCCTGCAGCCTGATGGCCGTAGGCTCCCAGCCCCAGTATCAGACCCTTCAGTGCCCAGCGTGCCAGGAGTCACCACTTGTCCAGACTAGACTTTTTTTTCCCTCACATGCAAAATAGAAAATCTGCCTGCCTTGATTTCCTCTTGGGGCTACTGAGGCTCCCATGAGAGTGTATATCAAACTTTGGGAGCTTAACCTACTCTCCCAGTACTAAAAGGGCTCATTACTATTATCTGACTCAGTATTCAAATGGAGTTCCAGGGATTACTATAATACAGGAATGGGTCCCAGAGACCCAAGGGCTCTCCTGGGAGCCACCATTCCTTGCTGGGGACAATAAACACACATTTAGTGCCTGCTGTGTACTTAGCTAAGGAGGAAACTGGAGAAAGAGTAGAGTGGAAGATGTGAACTTTATAATAAATGTTAGAAGAATTTCATTCTGCAAAATAATGAGTGCAAAATAATAGTGTTCTGAGAGATCTTGAGGGACGAGATTGATTTAAAGTGGTTTTTTCTTCCCTTCAATGACAGTGAACTGTAAAATTTCCATGTATTATTACTGTAAGAACCTATATGTAATAGAAACTAAGATTTTGGACTTTGGTGTCAAATTAACCTTAGATTTTGTGCTGTTTACTAGCTTATGTAATCTTAGAAAAGTTAGTGAGTCTCTTAAGCCTTAGTTTCTTCATCAGTAACATCAGGGAATAGTCCTAGATCAGTTAGAACTTTCTAAGTACGAGAGTAATTCCACTTTACCCTGACTCGAGAATTAAGAAAATGCCTTCTCCCTCCCTTCCAGAAGCCCAGAGGCAGGACAGACAGAGCCAGCAGCTCAGTGATGGCTTTGGGGACCCCTGTCTCCCTCTGCATCGGCTCAGCGTGGGTGCCGTAATGGGGGTGGTTCCTTGAGATCAGGAGGTGGCCACCTGGGGCAGTTGGGTCTGCGTGCCACTCTCTCCTCACCCTGTGAATGAGAGGACCAGCTCCCCAGCTGTGACACATGTCCTTAAGATCAGTCTGGGCTATGGTCATTAGTCCCCTCCCACTCAAGTAACAGTGGCCAGAGAAATGCTGAGCACTGATTTGCTTAAGTGATCGCATTGCTCCTGTGGGGATGGGAAGGAGCTGGCTGCAGAACAAATCAGGATCCACTGTGGAAGGGGGGTGAGGGCGTGGCGGTTGGGAAGGCAGACAACAGTGTCCACCACAAGTACAATGATAGAGGTTTGCCACAGAGAATAGAGATGACACATGGAAGGTTCTGAGCATGGCCTTAGCATGACTGTAGATCACATTGATAAGAAGCAAAGGTGCAGACCCTTCTAGGAATTTCTGTTTGTGTTTTAAACAGTAATTACTTTGCTGTTTTGAAAACTGCCCTGGGCGCAACGCTATGCTGATGCCTTGGAGCAGTGGCAATTCAGCTGCTTTGCCTCAGAGGAAAGGCCCATCTTGTGACAAATACTTCACTGCTGCTTTTTGTCTTTTACATTTTGTTGCAAGTGCACTCCTTGTAGTCTCTGCATACTGTGTTCTGGTGTCCTAAACAAATGTCCTTGTCCTGCCATGAGATGTGTGCGTGCCTGAAGTGTCATCTCAGAGCAGGATGTATGTCTAGGCTCTGACCACACGCAACCATGCATTGCCTCATCCCTCAGCCAAGCTGCTCTGACAGCCTTAGTGACTGGGTTTCTTGCAGGAGCCCTGCGTGGTGTGGGCTAGCCAGGAGATCTGAACGTGGGCAAGGAACAGGGCTTCCAGGACAACCTCCCACCTGAAAAGCCTCACAGACCTGTTATTGGAGACCTTTACAGAGTTCACCCCCATTTGCCATTTCCAGGTAGGAGTAGGGAAACTAGGTGAGAAGAAACACAGGGCAGGGAGTATCAGAAGTGGGTCCAAGAATGAAAGTAATTGCCTTCTCTCAATGGAGAGAAGGAGGTTGTAATAGGTTGATAAGGAAAATGATGGAGTGATAAGACACAGTCCTGATTTGGTGACTTTCAGGTGCAGGTGTCACATGCTCCAGGGCACACTGTTGGCATGGAGTGGACACCTGAGTCCTAGCCCCACCAAATCAGGCTAGCAGTGTCCCTGAGAGCTGAGTGTCACCGTGCAGGCCCCACTTCCAGATGGGTAATATCCATGCTTCCTTTTTGTTTGGGGAGGAGGACTCAACTTATGGGTCTTCTGGATAATACAGGACTCAGAAGCCGCTCATTATTAGTTGGAGCTCAGAACCATGTCAAGTAAGAAAAAGCCATTGGGGGGGTGCAGTTGCAGCCTTAAGCAGCCCCCAAAATATAAGAATAGATGGCAGAAGTGAGAAAGGGCAGGAACAGGAGGTAAATGCTGTTTCTAAGAACCCAGGTGGCTTATGTTTGCTCATTAGGTTGATAGGAGTTGAGCAGAAACAACAAACAACAGTATTTGAAGTCGTTTTTCTGGGTGCCAGGAGCAACACTCCACCAAATGGCCCCATATAAAGAGTGTGCTGGGGGAACATCTTATCTTGTGTGTATGGGGGGCAGGTTGAGAACTTGGTTACCAAGGATAAGGGTAAGGGTGTCCTAGGTGAGTGGGTGTGGGGAACAGTTGTGGAGAAGGGTGGCCTCCTTTGGCTGTATGAGTACACCTGGGCAGAGTGCAGCTTGTACCTGGAAAAGGAGACTTGTGGCCTTGGGGATGAGGTTAGAAAAGATCTGTCCCAGGACCATCCATAGCCTTGGGCCCCGAGCAAGTCCAGGATAATGCCCAGGCCTCTTCGGCCTGCCTCTCCTCTCTGAAAATAACCTCAGTACTTCCCACCCAGTGAAATCAATCTCCTACATAAATGCCTGCTGGGTGGGGTCTAGCCCAGCCAGTTGGTGAGCGTGTGACTCTCAGCCCCACTTCCTCCTCCTTCTCTTGGACCTTTGCAGCTCCAGGCAGAGACCTACATTGTATAGTCTTTGCACCACCTCCTCTCCACTTGCTGCCTACATTCCCACGTGTGGGTTCCTATCAGGCCTGTCACTCAGCAGGGCTAGAGAGACTGTTGAGAATCCTAGAAGCTAGTAACTTAGCACCCCGGCAAGATGATAGTCTAAAATGTCTCTGGGTGCTGAGAGCAGGCAAGGGAAGGAGCTGAGGACATGCACACCCCGTTGAAAAACTAGAGCTCTTAGATAACCAGAGCTACCCTCCTGAGAAGGCAGTTACGAAACACCAGTGGTCCCTCCTCAGCCTCACGCCACCCCTAGAGGTGATCAGATCGTTCTTCTTGAAAAAAATTTCTGAGCAATACATTTTTTCCATTTCTGCTACTCTACTGTCCAGTTCACACTGGTGCTCAAGGGGCCACTGTTGCTGCTAGTTACCTGGGGAATCCAGGGTCCGGGAGAAGGAGGGCTGCAGCCTGTTCCAGTACTTGTGCTTGCAGCAGTGACTCGATTAGTGTCTAACTCTAGGGCAAATGCCAGACCCTCCCTGTCACCTTGTACCACCTCTGTGGCGCCATCTCTCCAGACTGTAGACCCCAGGAGAGAGGAAGCCCCACAGTGGGGACTGGCTCAGGGCAGAGCCTGGGTCAAGGCTCAGTTTCCAGAACAAGGACTTCGTCAGTGAAGGGAAAGATGCTGAATGTCAGTGTTGGGGAGAGATGGGCTTCTCCTGGACTGCATTGGGCACTGTTGAGGTACCCTGCTACAACTTCCCTGCCTGAACACTGAGGTATGAACCAGCACTGAGTCCTTTTCCTGTGCACCCTTTAGGAAAGATTGAATAAATAATGTGTTGCGTACCTATCCCCATGGCAAGTTCCATGCTAGGGGCTGGGGATACTGACACAAGCAAGACACAGTTTCTGCTTTAAGAACCTCAGAATCTATTGGGGGAGATGGACAAGAAAACAGCCAAATAGGATCCAGAGGGATAGATGCCAAGTGGGGGTCGTCTGTAAGGACTGCAGGAGTGTTGAGAAGGGGCCCAAACCAACCTGAGGGTGAGAGTCAGGGTAGTTTTCTAGAACACATGGCAATAAACTGAGTCTTTTTGAATGACCCCTCTTGTTATCATTTCTTGTTGAGCATTAAAAATAAATCAACAAAATGATTTTCCAAATGCAGGTAGTAAAAGGGTAGGTGAGAGAGAGCACAACCACTGGAGAGGTGTCAGTCCCAGAATCTTTGAGTCCCATGTGGAAAGCCAGCCACCAAGGGATTTCTAGGTTACGAAGTTCTGATAGAATCAGTGAATCAAAAAATAAATCCCCTATTTTCAAACCAGCGTCCCTGTTATGTAGAATCCTGTTTCCCTAAGCAGAAGTTGCTCACTCCTAGAAAATCATATACATTATCTGAATTAAAATGTAAGGAAGAAATTAAAAGCACACCTCATGCTGGGTTTATTTTCTCTAATGAACTGATCCAGGGCCCTTTGGGGGTGGGAAGTTATTATATCCATAAATATTTGTAATTCTTCCTCTGATATATTACATTTGTTAACAGCACCACAGGGTAGAGGCTGTGCTACAGAAAATAAAAATGTGGTTGGTGGGGACTAAAGAGAGAAAACGAGGAAGGGGGGTGGGGTTCCCCCTTTGAGCAGGCTTCGCCATCTGTAGGTTCTAGTGGAGGGGACTTTGGACCACTGGCTAGGGAACTTGGCCTCCACTTCAGCCTCAGATGCTAGCTAGCATTTTGCCTTGGGACAGAGTACTTTAAAGCTCTGTGGACCTGTCTCCTCTTCCACAAGCTATCTTGAGAAGGGCAAAATAAATTTAATAGTTGCTAAGGGATTTTATAAAGCATTAAGCTCTACACATGCACATTTCAGCAAAGGGCACAAAAGCGAAGGAAGCTACCTGCTTCCTCTTCAACCTCATGAACAATGTGCTTGGCACTCTTTACTTCTCTAATCTACCCATCATCAGGGCTCCAGAGTCACACAAATGTGGATCCAGACCCAACTCTGTGATTTGTGGCAATTTGCATAAATGTCTTCTCCAATATTCAGTCTCTTCATCTGTTCAATGAGGAAAATGACTGTTCAATTAAAGATACAGTCTGTAAAATGTTGGCAAATAGTAGCCATTATTATATGTGTTGGTTTTATTTTTACCAGTTTAGGATGCTTCCAGCTGCGATTAATGAAAAGTTCAATGAGGAAAGTATATCTCTCATGTAGTAAGTCTGAGGTCAGGACAGCACCAGGGTGAGTGGAATAACAGTTTAATGGTATCACTAGAGATCCAAGTTCCAGTGTTGGCTTCTGTCCTGAGATTGGTCCCTTACTTTACTTCGAGGTCAGCTGCAACAGTTACCAGTCCCACATGCCCACCCAGCAGTGCTCACCAGCCATGCCCAAAGCACAAGTCCTCCCGATATCAAAAGAATAGGAAATTCACCAGTAAGGAAAATGGGTAGGTGTCTCAGGGGCAGCGAGACAAAAGTATCTGTCACACCTCTTCAAATAACACGCAGGAGCAGGATATGATGCTGTACTATCGCGTCTCTTCCACGCCACCTTGAAGATCTCTGTGTGCACACTAGGTCTTTACTGAGGTGTTGCTACTGATTAAAAACAGTTAATGGAACACTTGGTTATTTAAAACTTATGCTTATAATACTTGACCTTTACATAGGAAGCTGTCAACTATGGTGTAATTTCTGGAAGCAAAATATAAAAGGAAGCAAAGTAATTGTTCAGCAACAGAGGAATGGTTAAATAATGAATAATATGCATCACTAATTCTGCAGCATTAAAAATGACTTTAGATGACATAAAAATTCTATATAATGTAGCATAAGTAAAAGAAAAATGCATAATACCTTGCATTATTTCTACTAGTAAAACAAACAAATTGGCAAAATGGAGTTAAGTGTAGGGAAAAAATTTTGCTACAAGAAATTAGACGAAAATGTTGACAGTGATTTTTCTAGGGTGTGGAAACCTGACTAATTAGTTTAGTTTTTTTTCTACAATATTCAAAAATGCCCATAATTAATATGATTACTCTTTGGGAGAAAAAATTCCAAAAAATAATGCTTCTTAGCTTGACCACAGAGAATGCCTTCTTGGCATGGATCTGCATGTATAGTTATATATTTCTATTCTATCCAAATTATTATGAAAAGGCAGCCAAGACTGTACATGAAAGTCTTTGCATCTCATGCATTTTTAACAGATTTATTGAAACAAATGAGAGATGAAAGAGAGGACTTTTTGGCCCTGCTAACAGGTTATATAAATTAGAAGTGATACTGTGGTGATAGCATCCACAGAAATGTGGGTTAGGGGGCCCTTTAATGACTGCAAATGTGTTAAGAAAATGACGAAAACTTGGGGAAACACAGTTAATATTATGACAAATTAAAGAGGATTGGCATGTATTCTTATTCAAGAAACAAATGTTCCAAAATTTTTTATAGAACCACAAAGTGTCCTGAATAGCCACAGCAATCTCGAGAAAGAACAAAGTTGGAGGAATCATGCTACCTCATATCAAACAATACTAGAAAGCCATAGTAATCAGAACAACACAATACTTCCATTAAAATAGACATATATATCAATGGAACAGAATAGAGACCCCAGAAATGGCCCCACACCTTTATGGTCAATTAATATTTGTCAAAAGAGGCAAAAATCTACAGTGGGGTAAAGATAGTCTGTTCAATAAGTGGTGTTAGGAAAATTGGACAAAAATGTGCAAAAAATGAAACTGGAACACTTTCTTATATCGTACACAACAATGAACTCAAAATGGATTAAACACTTAAATGTTAGACTCAAAACCATAAAAATCCTAGAAGAAAGCATAGGCAGTAAAATCTCAGACATTTCTCTTAGTGATATTTTTGCTGAAATGTTTCTTCAGGCAAGGAAAACAAAAGAAAAAATGTACAAATGGGAATGCATCAAACTAAAAAGTGTCTGCAAAGCAAAGGAAACCATGAACAAAATGAAACGACAACCCACTGAATGGGAGAACACATTCACCAATTACACATTTGATAAGGGGTTAATATAAAAAATATATAAAGAATTTCTATGACGTAACACCAAAAAACCAAACAATCCAATTCAAAAAGGGGCAAAGTATCTGAATAGACACTTCTTCAAAGAGGACATACAGATGGCCAATAGATACATGCAAAGATGCTCAACATCACTAATCATCAGAGAAATGCAAATTGAAACTGCAATGAGATATCAACTCATACCTCTCAAAATGCCTATCATTAATAAATCAGCAAACACTAAGTGTTGCTGAGGATGTGGAGAAAATGAAACCTTCATTCCCACCACTATTGGTGGGAATGCAGATTGGTGCAGCCAACTATGGAAAGTAATATGGAGTTACCTCAAAAATTAAAAATGGCCCCTACTTTTTATGACTTTGAATACGCCCCTTCTTTCCTGGGAGGCTTTTTTTTTTTTTTGAGAAATCAGTTGATAGTCTTATGCAAACTCCTTTATAGGGTAACTCTCTTCCTTTTTCTTGCTGCTTTTAAGACTCTCACCTTATCTTTAATCTTGAGTAATTTAATTATGACGTGCCTTGGTGTGTTTCTCTTTGGGCCCAACTTGTTTGGGTTTTCAGAGCTTCCTGGATTTGCATGTCTGTTTCCTTCACCAGATTGGGGATGTTTTCTTTCATTATTTTTTTCAAATAAGTTTTCAATTTCTTGCTCTTCCTCTTCTCCTTCTGGCACCCCTATGATTCAGATGTTGGAACATTTAAAGTTGTTCCAGAGGTTCCTAAGCCTCTCTTCATTTTTTTAATTCTTATTTCTTCATTCACTTCCTATTGAATGTTTCTTTCTTTCTTTTCTTCCAAATTGTTGGTTTGAATCCCAGTTTCCTTCCTTTCACTGATAGTAAAAGCAAGGACCTACATCCAAGATTACTCTATCTGGCAAAGCTATCATTCAGAATGGAAGGGCAGATAAAATGCTTCCCAGACAAGGTTAAATTAAAGGAATTCATCATCACTAAGCCCTTATTATATAAAATGTGAAAAGGATTTATATAAGAAATAAAAGATCAAAACTATGAACAATAAAATGACACAAACACACAACTATCAGCAACTGAACCTAAAAAATAAAAAACAAAGTAAACAAACAATAGAACAGGAATAGAATCACAGAAATGGAGATCACATGGAGGGAGATCAGCAGGGACAGGGAAGAGGGAGAATGGGAGACTAAGAAGCATAATTGGTCGGTACAAAATAGACAACAGGAGATTAGGAATAGTACAGGAAATGAGAAGCCAAAGAATTGATATATATGACCCATGGACATGAACTAATGGGGGTGGGGAATGCTGGAAGGAATGGGGGTACCAGGCAGAGGAGAATAAAGGGGAGAAAAAAGAATGGGATAACTGAAATAACATAATCAATAAAATATACTTTAAAAAATTAAAAATGGAACTGCCTTATAGCCTAGCAATTCCACCTCTGGGAATATATCTGAAGAAACCCAAAACACTGATTCGAAAGGATATATGCACCACTATGTTCACTGAAGCACTGTTTACAATAGTCAAGATTTGGAAGCAGCCCAAGTGCCCTTCAGAGGATGAGTAGATAAAAAAGCTGTGGTACATTTACAGAGTGGAATACTACTTGGCTGTAGAAAGGAAGGAAATTTTACCTTTTGCAACAGCGTAGATGGACCTGGAGAGTATTATGCTAAGTGAAATAAGGCATTCAGAGAAAGACAAGTGCTACATGGTTTCACATATATGTGGAACATAATGAACAAACTAAACAAACACACAAAATAAAAATAGACCCATAGACACAGAGAACAAACTGACTGCTGTAAGAGGGGAAGAGGGTTGAAGGCTGGGTGAAAAAGGTGAGGGGATTAAGAGAAATAAAGCTCACAGACATAGACAACATTATGGTGATTACAAGAGGGAAAAGGCGGTGGGGGAGGTAGAAGAATTGGTTAAAGGGAGAAATAAATGGTGATGGAAGGAAACTGGACTTGGGGTGGTGAACATATAATACAGTATACAGGTAATGTATTATAGAATTCTACACCTAAAACCTAAGTAATTTTGTTAACCAGTATCATCTCCAGTAAATTTAATTTTCAAAAAAAAGGATTTATTTTTTATTACAAAGAAATTAAGGAGCTGAAGCTTCCTGTAAGACAAGAAGTATGATAAGACAAATCAGAAAGCATGAGATGGGGTTGCCAGAGGGCCACTTTGGGGTATGAGTGGAAGCAGCTCATTTCACCATGAGAGTGGGTTGCTCCTGAAGACTAATCCCCTTCCCTAGACATCTCACCCATAACTTATTACTGGATCAAAGCTTTAGTAAAGCAAAATGTGTACTTTTCTTCTTCATAGGGCTACCCCACAACAAAATGTTAACTACACTTTGTACCATTTTTAAACATGCTGAGAAACACTGGGTATGTCAGAATTCCACTCTTCACACATCATGTACAATCAGCCCTGCTGCTCTGCACCGTTACCGAAATGCCACCATTGTGACTTTACTCCTTTGAGCCTAGAATAGGCCCTAGTTTTTTAAGATTCCCCCAAACAGCACTTTCCCCTGGAGGATAAAGCTTTGTCATTGTCAGAGCATCTCATGAGTTAGTAGCTGGCCACCACTACCTTTTGGATGTGAAATTGGGAGGCAAAACAAGAAGAGGAAGTAAGCTCTAAGAGGCAAGAACTTCATGAGTCTTGTGTCCAAAGTTTCCAGAGATCTTGTTCCCACTGGTTAGTTACTGCAGTTATCCAAGGCTGTGAGTTACCTAATGCTTTCATGGGATGAAGGAACAGGGGATCTAATATGGGTTGAGCATTTCCCACTCAGTGTGTGATATCATTTCATCCCCCAACTTTACCTCATATTCAGAAGAAAATCAGCTCTGATTTGTTAAGGAGTTTGAAGATTTACAAGTTACTATGTGGCAAATAAGAGACTCAAGGCTGTGGTTTATACTTTCAACCCAGATTCCTTTCAAAGACTCAAGAGCCTGAGAGACAGAATTTTCCAAAAGCTACCACCCTTTCTGCCCAGCTGTCCCCTGCATACAGGCAGAGCTTGCCGTGGTCCTGAATATCATTACATATATCAGTTGTGAGGGACTGAGGGAATGAAAGCTTAGGGCCTTGTTAGAATCTACTACAGCTTTCTTTTTGCCTCTGAACCTTCAAACAAAACTGTAATTGACCTGTGCAATTTTCTCTGACATTTTCCCAAAGTGCTCTCTACAACTGTACTTGCTTTAAACATCAGTTTTTAAGAGTGAATGGTTGACTTCCTCTATGTGAAATATTTTATACATAACCTTTTATCCATCGTTGCTAAGATTAATACACACCAGCTGCCCTGAAAATAACTAAAAATGCAATCAAATAAGATTATCTATTACATAGAAAAAGTAACACCTCATTAAAGTGATTGTGTATGTAGCTCTTCAGAAACAGGTCAGCATCATTGGAGCAATGTCAGAAAGCACACAGAAGACAAAGAGGATGAGTCTGTCTTGCCTCATCCCTGAATGAGCCATGGTTCATTCTTATGGGGAAACTGAGAACCATTAGATTTGAATCTCAGCTTACTGGTACCAATCAAACCCTATGCTCTACCGAGCACTATGGTAACAAATGCTCTTAATGCCCTTCACAACACAGCCATCATCCTGCTCTCTAGAGGGACCATAACAGGCAAAATATCCCCAAACACCCACAACCTGCCCCCATCGCCCCAGAAACAGGTGCAGTTTATGAAGTGCCTTTATGTAGGACAGGGACTGCAAAGCCTCCTTGAGCTCACGTAGATTCATGCGCTGATGGTCTCAAAGTTGGGGTATTGGTCTCCTGAGTTCTGCTAATCAGACTTCCCTCACACAACCCCTCCAACTTTAAGAAATGGAGTCAGGGAAGACTCTGGACATGCTGCCTGCTGCACTGAAGAGCATATGGGCTTTGCGTTCAGACAGCTGTCTGTTCACATCCTGTGTGAACAGAGACAAACAGCTGTGTGATCTTAGGCAAGTCACTTTACCTTCACAAACCTCAGAACCTCAGATCCCTTATATACAAAGTAAGCATAACTATAAAACCTACCTCCTAGTTTTTGTGGGGATTGATTAAATTAGTACCATATACTCAATAAATGTTATTTAACTTGCCAGTCCATAGAATACTGTGGGGTCTGAAGAATTCTGTGTAACGTGTTCATTTCTTACTTTACAAAGAAATCTGTTTGTTTAATAAGATTGTACTTAGAAACACAACATGTAAACTAGTTAAGAGCCAAGCTGTGGGTACAGGAGACTGAAGTCCCAGGATGTCAACCAATTGTATCCAATCCATACTCTGAGGGGGTCCAAGAAGTCTGTGGGAACTGCAGGAGGATGTTCTGGGTACCCATTGTGCCGTTCCACCTACATGGGCTTGCTACTGTTCTAACTTCTATAGAAAAACAACAACAACAACAAAGAACGAGGTGTCTTCTGTAGCCCTAAACTAAAAAGTTCCAGGAACTGGACCCTATTCACAACCAAACCAGTACAGACAGAAATTTCCTGTACATAAATGGCATCTGAGTTTTGATCTTCCCCACAGTTCCCAGGATGAGACTACACACCAATCAGCATATATAGTCCTTCCCCTTAAGCCATTCCCTATTCATTCTTCAAAACTCAGGACAAACCCACCTCTGCAGAGAAGTTTTTCTGAGCTCCCCCAACCCACACAGACCTCTTTTTTCAGTGATCTTCTCATTGGATTATAAAGTATCTGGGATCTTTTGGGATCAGATGTGTTAACTGATCTGATATACTTTGCAGAAACAAAGTACTGCATTATGGTTTTCATTGCTTTTTGGAGAGAGAGAAATATCAATGTGAAAGAGAAGCATCAATTGCTTGCCTACCATCTGTGCCTGGACTGGCGATTCCATGCACTGGGACTGGGGATTGAACCCACGACCTAGGTATTTGTTCTGACCAGGAATTGAACCTGCAACTTTGTGGTTATAGGGTGATGCTCCAACCAACAGAGCCACACTGGCCAGGGCAGGAACCACCATAATGTTTTTATTATAAGTTGCACTATTTTTCATTCTTAAGAAGAGTGCACAAGAGTTCCAATTTCTCAATGTGCTCACAGAATTTATTATTTTCTGAATATTTTGATAGCAACCATCTTAATGGGTGTGAGTGTCTTCTATATCTTTCAATTTTATGACTTTGTGCTTGACGTGGCAGAAATGGCTGGTCCAGAAGTCTGCAGCCCAGACCCCTGTTTGCTGCCTCTTCCCATGTCTGTTTCTGGAGCGAGGCACTCAGTATTCACAGAACAATCTCCAACCCTTTCCTGAAAGGATTGTGACTTGGCTTATAAATTTATATGACATTACTTGATTTTTTAAAAAAAAATCAGCCCAACCTCATAAAATTCTACCTCTTTCCTTTGATTTTATGAGCATAAGCACTCCGGGTCATATTTATGGGGTTAAGATCCAAGCTCTGATCGATGGCCTCTCATCTGCTTCCTGTATTCACGGCATGGCCCCAGCAAGGCAGGCATGGAGAATCTATGGCTCAGTGCCACTAAAACAAAACGTTCCTTCATCTCTAATGGATGCTGAAGTATACAGCTTATATCATTATGGCTGCCATAAAATATTAAATGTAGGTAATTCAATGTTACCCAAGAGCCAAAGCCAAGCTGGTGCCTTTTTCTCCCCCGTTCAGGGAGGAATGGCCCTGAGTACCAAGCCTGGCCCCTTCAAGGCCCCCCGCCCCCAAGTATGCCTGCAGCTTTATTGTTCATAGCTGGAGGATGCCTTTCTAAGATTTTAAGTATTTTATTTATTTATTTTTAGAGAGAGGGGAAAGGAGGGGCAGGGGTGAAGCATCAGTGTGAGAAAGAAACATCAGTTGCCTCTTGCACATGTCTCTACCTGGGACTGAACTCACATCCCAGCCATGTGCCCTGAAGAGAATCGAACCAGTAACCCTTCATTGTGTGGGACAACAACCTACCAACTGAGCCACATTAGTCAGGGCAAGGCAGCCTTTCTTAAAGTCCCATGATGGGAGCTGCTGGATGGAATGAATGGCAGAGAGCCAGGTTTTTACCCAACATTTTCACTTCTCTTGGGAGAAAGGGCCAGAGACAGTTTCTCTTTTTTTTTTACCTCTTCAAGTAAAGAGAGGACTCCCAGAGTCTGGGTTGACCTAAGATAGGCCATGGCATATACTTTTTGTGCCCCGTGCCCTGCCCCCTCAGTCCATGTGATTTCAATGCTGTCAGGTGGACAATGGAGCGCACACTGTCAGCATCTCCACATCCACAGGGGTCCATTCACCTCACATTCAAATACTTCCTGGAAATGTGAGGCAGGAAATGTTCTCAGTGACAAGTCCCAATTAATGGGAGGCAGGAAATGGGGAATGGTTATTAATTATCCCAGCTGCTCATCCTTTGGAGGGACAATTTTGATTTACATTTTACATGTTTCTTCCAAAGACCCCCAGAAAGATTGAGCCCCAGTTTTCCCACAGCAGTAACTATCCTGATTCTACCCTTTCTGTGGTCCCCTGCATTGTCTTCCTTGCTTCCCCCCTCCCACTGCCTTCCTGAGACACCACCCAAGTAAACTACCTGGTTCAAGTCTTTGCCCCGGGCTCTACTTTCAGAGAGACCCACATCAAGACAAAGGTTCACATACGGGGAGGGTTTCTGGAAGGGGAAGTGAACTTTGAGTCTTGGGGACTGACAAAAAGGCCAAATAGCTCTAAAAGCCAGGTTTTATGAAAAGAATTGGGCTTTGGTTGTGCATCTTGTTCTCTACACATCTTCCCTGGGCTGTGGCGGTCAGGCTATTGCATACAGTTTTGCAGGTTGGGCATGGTACAATGGCACCTAACAAAGAGTTTGAAACTTGGTACTCCTCCTGTGCACCAAGCCACTCCCTCAAATGCTGATCTGTATCTACCAAAATAAAAGTCTCATTTTTCTTAACAAAAAGATACTGACCATTTCTCAGGCAATGTGGCTTCAGGTTGACATCTGCACAAAAGAGATACCTTTTATATAATTCACACAAAGGCATCTTACAGGCTGGTTGTGGTCCACAGTTACCTGGAGTTTTGCCCTACGTCTGACTACTTTTATCTATAAACCTAACACTGTAGCCAAGGCAGTCTTTCTCCCATGCCCCATACAACATTTTTATTTCTGCATTTGCCTATGGCTAATGCTGACTTCCTTCCCTTACTCTTCTCCCAAAAGTCACTCCCATGTTTTTAGTATTTATTCTTCAAGTCTCCACTCATTCTGGTGATCTTCCAAACTCACTTGAATCACTACAGGAGGTTATCTCTTTGTTCATTTGCTTATACATTTGTTCTTCAAGAATACATTCAGTGTTTTCTAATAATGGTCTTATTCTACATCTGCTGACATTAATCAGTCTGATTCCTCTCCTGAGGAGGGACAAACTAGCAGACATAACAGAACCGTGATCGGTGGAGTGATGGAGCAGTGGCTGGGACTCTGGGAGCAGGGAGGTGTCCCTTCCCCAGCCTAGGGATAGAAGTGCTCACAGATAACCCAAGCTATCTTAACACTGGGAGGGGAGTGAGAGACGTGGACACATTACAAGAGAGAATACCAAGTTCAAGGAGACAAGAAATGTCCACAGGGGACTCTAAGCTCTTTAGAGTTATTGGAGTATAAACTTAGAGGCAGAAAAGAGAGGCTGGGCTGGGAAACGTGGGGGTAAGCGAGGTCCTGTCCTATAGGATAAGCCCATTAAGATGATTATACTCAACTTGCTAAGGAACGGGGTGACATGCCAGGTGCTCACAAGGCTTGCTTTTGCTTATATTTTGCAAATAGTACAAATTTATTTGTTTGTTTATTTCAAACTCTACCTGTGTTTCTGGGTAGAAAGACACTTGAGTGGGGGTTCGTGGTGCTGGGATGAGCACTTGGCTGTGATGAATGGAAGAGCAATGTCATGAGTGTGGACTTGGTCTTCAGAACATAGAAGATGCCGAGTCACTGAAGAAGTACAGAGTCAGTTATTACCTCTGTCGGCCCACATTGCCTTTCACACAGTGAACCCTGGGCTCTCTGGTCTGTACAACACCAAGGTAATTCTATTGTCTTTTATGGTGAAAAAGTCAATAGAAATGATCCATTTTCCCTTTCTCTGGACATAGGCGTGAGGCAAACAGAGGCAAGGACAGAAGAAATAGGCAGTGGGCTGGGTGGAGGGGTCTAATCCCTGTTCATTTGCTCAAGTTCTTAGTAGGACCTTACAAAATTTAGAGAGGTTTAGGTGAGCAGAAAGAGCATGGGGTTCTTGTGTCTAACTGATCTCTACTCAATGCCAGGCTCAGATTCAGGCAAGTTATCCAACTTCTCTGAGCTTCAAATTTTATTTCAAGGAGAATCATGGTCCTTCCCTCACTGAGTTGTTAGGACAGTTAACAGAGACACTATGGAGAGCTGACTCAGGGTGACCTCAGATGGAGCTCATTGGATGCTGGCTCGTTTCTCTCTACCCGCTTGTTCTTTAGGTGTCTCCTTCCACTTCGCTCTGCCTCCTTTTCTGTAAATGCGTGAGCTCTGTGCCAGAGTGTGTCAGCATCATCCACCTTACCCATCTCTCGGCAGGTTAATCCAATGGCATGCCACCACCAATGAAGACTTTCTAAATTAGAGTTCTGATTATGTATTTCCTCTGCCAATATTTTATCGTGTGACTTTTGGCAAGTCACATCACCTTTCTGTGCCTCAGTATGTCCATCTATAAAAGGGATGGGTAGATCAGATCATTTGAGAGTTCTCCCAGCTCAAACATTATATGGTTCTATATATGACCCTTAAGTGATAACAATTCTATGATTCCATGGTGCCCCTCTGTCTAGAAAATAAAGCCCAAATGCCTTAGCACAGCATGCAAGCTCTCTCCAGGGCCTCTGTCCCCATGGCCGAATTATAACTTTACTTTGATTGTCCTGGTTTCTCTTTCCACCTATCCAGTCCCTCGTCTTCTCACCCCAGTGGAATTCTCTGCTGCTACCCTGGACCCCTGCTGCACTGCGTATCTCATCCTCACCCACTCTCCCTGTCTTCACAACTCACAGTATTGGAGAGAGAAGAGACATACAATAAATTTATTTACTGAACTAATTTGGAATTTCATTATGAATGGGCATTACTAAAAGTAAGGCAGAGGAAGCCTGAGTTTATAGTCAGAGATCTGGTTGATGCATTCACCAGACCAGGCAGGGTAGGCAGTTGTTAGGGAAGAGACACCAGTTCCAGAAGTATGTGCAGCTCCGCGTCGGCCTGCCATTAAGACTGTTTTGACCAGATCAGATAAAAGGCTAGAAGAATGTTAAAAATTACACGCGGGTTGTGATGTTAGATGATAGTCACATTGATCAAGGAGAGGCAGACTGGTGTTGTGCAAAGTGCAACAGAAGAAAGCAGGTGCAGAAGCCTCATTTCAGCTTTATCTTAGTTCACCATGTGATTCCAAGTCCAGCTGGTTAATTTCTTGAGCCTCAGTTTCCTCCTCTGCAAAATTAAGATGTTCTTACCCCTGGAGTAATGTCCCATCCATCAGAGATATTGCATATAAAAATGCATTGAGCCCTGGCTGGTGTAGCTCAGTGGGTTGAGCACAGGCCTGTGAAGCAAAGGGTCGCTGGTTCAATTCCTAGTCAGGGCACATGCCTGGGTTGCAGGCCAGGTGCCCCGTAGGGGACACATGAGAGGCAACCACACATTGATGTTTCTCTCCCATTCTTTCTCCTTCCCTTCCCCTCTCTCTAAAAATAAATAAATAAAATATTTTTTTAAAAAATGCATTGGGAAAAACATCGAAATGTGACCCAAAGGGAGGAAGCATTATCATGAAGTCATTGCTTACCATCCATTATAGTCAAGCTTCCTAGAATGAACAAAACCAGCCACCCACCCCAGCCACTGAAAAAAGAAAAAGAAATGACTCATTCTCATGGATGTGACCTGAATACATGAAGGAAGCATGGCAGCTCTGAAGTATTAAAATGCAAGAATACCCTAGTAGCCTCATTCATCACTGCCCAGCTGAAAGTTTCTGCTCTGTGTGTTGCTGGTGTATTTACTGTTCCATGCTCATTCAGTGAGCGCACATTGGCTGCAGAACTGCTCTGTGCCAGGCCCTGGGCTAGGCTGTGGAGGCACAAATGGAAGGACAGAATTTCTGCCTTATAGTGTCTCCCAGTCCCATGGAAGGCCCAAGAGCAAAAGCAATTGCAATATGTTCTGATCAGTGACAGGATGAAGGAACATTCCATGTGAGTCTAAATCATCCAAAGGAACCCAGAAGCTTCACAGAGGAGAAGGCACTTAAGAGGAAACTCGCAGGATGGGTAGGGGGTTTGTGGAAGAGGAAGTGAGAGCCATAATGTGGCAGGCGAGATGAGCTTTAGAGTGTGGGCTGAATGACAACAGACAAGTCAGAAGGAGGGTGTGGAATCAACCAGCAGGCAAGCTTAAAGCCAACCAAACAATCTGGAAGCTGGCCCTGAAAATCAAGCTTAAAAAAATTTTTATACTCACCTGGATATGTTTATTGATTTTAGAGAGAGAGGAAGAGGAGAGAGAGAAACATCATTGTGAGAAACACTGATTGGCTGCCTCCCATACACACCCCTCCTGGGGATCAAACCTGCAACTTAGGTATGTGCCCTGACCGGGAATCAAACCCACAACCCTTTGATGCAGAGGAGGGCACTCCAAACAACTGAGCCACCTGGCCAGGGACATATTTTTGCTTTGTTTTGTTTTACCCCGGAACCTCAGGGAAGTACTGTTATTACCACTTGTCGCTATCTCTCAGGCAGGCAGAGGGCCTGGGTCTTCAGGGGAATAGGTTATGTTCAGGAGGATGTAGGTGCCAACAGAGGAGTGCCAGAGATGGCCAGAGGCCTTCCTGAAGATATGACAGGCTCCTTATTTTCACCAGATTTCACTGCCTTGAAGATTGCTTTGTGCAGACTCACAAATTGGGTATCTCCATCCTCTCCATGGGGAAATGCTGCTTAGTTTCCTGACTGGGTGGTTAAGTTACATCCCTTTCTTAATTAAAATCCAAGCATGGGACAGGCAGCTTACCTCTGGCTACCCAGGACCTATGGCCTTGGTGACCCATTTGTTGGCTATAGCAGGAAATGGCACCAAAGCCCAAGGAGTACTCATCTTTACGGATCACATACTTTTAGGATATAGTAGTTGCAGAAATACACATTTCAGTACAACTTTCTAATTCTTGAAAAGATCAATTATGGCAGACAGCAGGAGGGGAAAAGT
The DNA here is from genome assembly GCF_014824575.4 of Sturnira hondurensis. Classification (NCBI taxonomy): domain Eukaryota; kingdom Metazoa; phylum Chordata; class Mammalia; order Chiroptera; family Phyllostomidae; genus Sturnira; species Sturnira hondurensis. Next base: position 476,891 of record NW_028085930.1, on the reverse strand, counting down.
CCTCAAGGGAAATCAGAGTTGTATGCACATGCTCAGATGTGGAAAGCAAACAAAGCCCGACTGAAACTCCAAGTCCAAAGACTCAGTGCATCCCCCAAATCTGAGGGCCTCCCTTTCTCCACAGACCCCAGTTCCACGGTGCTCTTAAGACAGAAGCCTGAAGTCTCATTGCCCCTGGTTTGAAGCAACCAGAGTCTCAGAGTTCAGGACAGGATAAATCAGACTGGAAGCCTTAGAAACTATTGCTGTAATAAAGATAAAGGGAGAATACGATCACTTAAAAGTGTCTTTTCAGACGACTGCTGATTCCCACAATGCTAATGTTAATTCAATCTTGTACCTATAATTTGGGACCATAAAACTCCAGGAAGTCAATCCTTCTGAGAAGAGGGGGGAAATGAATTTCCAAAGACTTGAATATGACTCTGGGAGGGTATGGGTGAGTGAAGGGTTGGGAGGCCCTAAATGGCCTTCTCTTCTCTGGCCTTCACTGATGTTGGAACCAGTATCCCTCCCTCACAACCATGGCTTCAGCCACACCAGAGTCCAAGTTAAACTAGATACCAAAAAACTGCTTCTTAGTCTTTTACAGTGTCATGGCTGAGCCTTTGGAAGCAACTGGAGAGCTAGAATGAGTCAGTTACTACTTTTTGCTTTTGGTGATTCTGCTGTCAATCAGCAAAGTTATTTGTAGACAGAATATTGTTGAACTAGGTTATTGATGAATAAGTTAATGATAATCAATAATAGCTACCACTGAGTGTTGGTTGTGCTAGCTACTGTGAAGGCATATTGAACATTTTATCTCATGTAATCCTTACAATAACCAGAAAGAAAAGGTATTTATCTCCCTATTTTACAGAGGTGGAAACTGAGACTCAGTGTCATAACCAAGCTCACAAAGCAGGTACACTGTGGAGATGGGATTTGAACTCAGAAACAACCACTTGTTCAGTATTTCTGGAGCCTGGCAAGTGAGGAAAGAAGACGGAGGGCTCTCGAACATAAATCATGAGGAGCCTTGAGTGCCATGCTAAGGGTTTGGCCTTCCTTCTTTCCAGTGTTTCAGACCCTGTCTGTGGTGGACTACCTCTCTCTGGCAGCCCCCGGAGGGTGGACAAGCCCTGTGGAATGGCAGAGGTCCCCCAGTGCTCAGCACCCAGATTCTGGGATTGTGTGTGGCCTAGTCCCCCTTCCCTGGGGCTGGGGACTGACCTTCTGCCAAGTGCACAAATACCCCAGCTTTCATCAGCCTGTCAGAACCAGCATAGACTTGCCAAGATTTTGTTGACAGCCAACTGCTTTCAATGTATTAAAAGTTGAAGTCCTGGAGGGGGAGGGCTTCTGTGTTTTCTTTCAAGGAACCATTTGCTGTTCTCTGTGTGAACTGTGCTGCTGAGAACTGGCTGCCAAAGTCTTCCATAGTCAGCACTCAGTGGACTATGGGGCTGCTGAGTGCCCCTCACTCATCGCCAACTTGATTACACAGCTTTGTAGGCAAGGAAGGGTCTAGTGGTCCTCACACTCCTCCTCTGTTCACCTCCCAGAAGATGAACAGCTCAGAGAAGAACCGAGCAGCTGCCTCTCCCGATCCCTAGTGATGCAACTGTCTCCTGAAGGGCCATTGCTCCCATTAGTGCTCAGCAGGATGGATTTGGGGTCCAGATTTTAGGAATATGGGGCTTGCTTTTGGGGAGCTAACATCCGGCTTTCTCTCTTCAGTGCTAGAGCCATTACTGCCGGTTCTGGGTTGGCCGCTGTATTCATTTCCTAGGGCTGCAGTGACACATACAAACCAAGTGGTACGAACAACAGAAACTTATTGTCTCACAGTTACGGAGGCTGCAATTTGGAAACCAAGGTGTTGGGAAGGTTCTAAGCCTCTTCCTAGTTTCTGGTAAAAACAGTTTCTGTTCAAAAAATAAGTATATGACCCCAGCTTTTCCTTGGCTTGTAGATGGTGTGCTCTGCCTGTGTCTTCATGTTAGTGTCCCTCTGGGTGTCTGTTTCTGTGTCCAGATTTTCTCTTCTATTAAGTATATAGTCATATTTGATCGGGGCCCAGACTACTGATGTCATTTTAACCTGATCATCAGCAATGACCCTATTTTCATTTTTTCTCTTTCTCTTTTTTAAATAAACGGTGACATTTTGTATCCAGGGGAAGGTAGAATACTTGAAAGAAGTATATTAGAACTTCTTGAAGTTAGGTCTACTTCACAAATTAGCCTGGATTTAGTGCATGTTTTAGGGAAACGTGCTAGGCAAGCAGTCGTTTCAACAAGATTAAACAGGGATACATTCAAGCTATAGGACAGGGAGGGAGGGGGAGGGGAGGGGAGGGCGGGGGGAGGGGGAGAGGGAGAAGTTCCAGATCGCTGACCTATTCCACATCACTCACGTCACAACAACCATCTCTTTTACATCTCAAAGAAACATCAGAGTAGTGTATGCTGACTGGATTTGCAAATGAGGGTCAGTGAATGAATGAAAAGGGTTAAAAACTTCAGAATAACTATTTTTATTTTTAAAATTAAAATGAAAAGAATACAAATATGTATGCACATAGAATGATTGTATACCCAAAGAGAAGGCTGTAAACCGTATCATTAACAGTAGTGTTGTCTAAAGGCTATAATTATAGATGATTTTCTTTTTTTTTAGTAAACTGCATTTTTAGAACCATTTTAAATTTATAGAAAAATTTCAAATGATAGGACATTCTCATAACTCCCAGTCTCAGTTTAACCTCCTATCTTACCTTAATATGATACATTTGTTATAATTAATAGACCAATATTGATTATTGTTAACTAAATTCCACGCTTAATTCAGATTTTCTTAGTTTTTCCCTAATGTCCTTTCTTTGTTTGAGTACCCCATCTAGGACAACACATCACCTTTAGTTGTCATGTCTCCTGCTCCTCTTGGCTGAGGCAGTTTCTCAGAATTGGTTTTTTTTTTATATCCTTAACAGTATTGAGGTGTACTTGTCAGGTATTTTGAAACATGCCCCTCAGTTGGAATCTGTCTCATGTTTTTCTCATGATTAGAGTAGGGTTATGAGTTTTCAAGAGAAAGACCACAGAGGTAAAGTGCCATTTTGTCATATACCAAGGGCACACACATCCTACCAACCTGACTTAACCACTGTTGATGTTGACCTTGATCGCCTGGCTGAGGCAGTTTTCGTCGTCAGGTTTCTCCACTGTAAATGTAAAGTTACTCTTCCAGCCTCTTTTCTATACTATATTCTTTTATTTCCTCTTCATTGTTTCATATTATCTAAGTGTTTTTTTTTTACAATGAGCACAATTAACTTTGATAATTGGGGTGGGGGAGTTATTTTTACTTTAGAAAAAAATGATAAAGTCTCACAAGACATTTGCCCTTTCTTTACGTTTTATCTTGGCTTGGTTTTCACACTATGGTACACCACTCCTCCAGCGGTCTCAGTTGGGAATTTGTCAGGTCATCAACTTCAGTTCCTTCTGAGTGTGACTCTGACCTCTGCCCACACTGCTCCCCAAGTGGAGAAGGGTGTATTATACAGAGTAACTTCCAGTGGTGCCTGTGAGCAGGCCTATAAATCAGCCAGGGCACTTTGCCCTCACTGTAAAAGTGAAGGGGACTTTTAGCTGCTTTCAGAAGATAAACAGGGCATAAATCTTGCTGAAGTCAAAGGTTCTTAGGCAGCCACCTGAAAACACCCCAGCAGTTTGGAGGACAATCTGCTCCATACCCCCTTCCACTTAAAACACCCAGCACCCAGGATGAGCACATGGTGCTCAGTTATCAGTGGCGTAAATGAGTGGATTGTAATGGTTTCCTCCCTCCTCTCATGCATGGTTTTTGTCAAAGAAGCTAGTGAGAGTGATGCATTGAAATTAGACAGTTTTAACGACGGTAACAGTTTCCTGGCCACCTGCAGCCGGCACACGGTCCTAAAATTTACTATCCTTAGTACATTTTTTTCCAATGGAACAGTTCTCTAGAGTGTATCTGAGAGCAGGTGGCTAATTGCTGTACTTTGAAGAGAGCCCAGTGAGGAAGCCAAGGTTCTGAGAGGACGTCGTGGGGACTGGGTGCCCTGGGATAGGGGTAGACAGCCTGCAGACACTGCTTCATTTAACACCTGACATAGAAGAACAGCGTCTTCAGTCAATCATATATCTTGTCATAGCCTGGTCTTCTTGGCCTAGATAGCACTCTCTGTGAAAACGGAACATTCTTATCGAATTGTGCAGCTCTGAATGGTTGCACTCTCCTAAAGTAGAGGTTTCACCCTCAGTGCTATTGACATTGTGGACTGAATAGTTCTTTGTTGTGCGTTGTAAGATGATCAGCAACATCTTTGGCTAGACGACAATAGCACCACTCCCCAAGCTGTGGCAGTCAAAACTGTCCTCAGACACTGCCCAGTGTCCTCTGGGGGGAAACTTCCCCTCAGTTGAGAATCGCTCTTCTAAAGGGGTAGGTATCTCTTTAGGTCCTGTGCATTGGAACACATTTGTACCCCTTGAATGTGCTTGTGTTTCTGGCTATGAAGGGCTGATGAACTGTGACTATTAACTGCAGAGGGTACAAAAGGAAACCAGGGAGGCAGTCCCCATCATCGCTCCTGTTACAGTTATCTATTGCTGTGAACAAAGCACCCCAAACTTAGTAAGATAAAGCAGTAACCAACTCTGGATTCTGTTGGCTTTAGAAGGGGCGTAGCAGAGAACTCTTGTCCCTGTTCCCGATGTGGGATCCTCAGTAGGAAGACTTGAAGGTTGGGAATGACTATACCCAGAACCTGAAATCATCCAAAGCTTCACTCGCATGTCTGGCAGTTGATGCTGGCTGGCATGTGGAGCTAAGCTGGGGCTGCAGACAGAACATCTATTTGTGGTATGTCTGTGTGGTCTGGACTTCCTGACAATGAGGCAGTCTCGGCACTAGATGCTTATAGGGTGTCGCAGGGCTCCAAAGGTAAGCATCATAAGAGAACCAGGTGGAGATTGTGTTGCCTTTTATAACCAAGCCTGGGAACTCACACAGTGCAGCTTCTGCTGTGATAGGAAGCCCCCCCAGGTGGGAGGGATGTCGAAAGTCACATCGTACAAAGAGCACAGCTGTTGTGGCCATGTGACCCAGTTTCCTCCCTGGTGTTATCTTTCTGTAGAGTATCCCTCACCACGTCCCATTGGTCCTGGCTCCTGACTCTTTTCTCAGGCTGCCTGCTCTCCTTTAATTCACCACAGAGCCCCACCCCCATAATAAAAAAGATTGAAGTGAAATTGCCCTCCAGGTCTGCTAGAAGAGGATGATGCTGGGGTTTTGTTTGGTTTATTCCCTCTAATTATTCCCAGTGGCTCTGAGAACTTTTGGTTCTCAATTCTAGAGATTCTAAGAATAGCTAACCCCATTTCACCTTCAGGAAGCTCATTTTAAGGTGCAACCACAGCATTGGTGACTATGAGGTTAGGTCAATAAAGAATTATGGTTCTGATGTACTCAAAATAAGATTGTATCTAAATTTTTGCTTTTAAGAAACTGTCTTAAAAAATGAACTTGCATCTTCCAGAGTCTTGCAGAAATTATAGTCATATATTTAGAATTGGATAGTTAGAAGCATTTTTGTGCACATACTGGGTTCTTAATAAGTGTTTACTGAATAAATGCTTCTGACTTCAGTGATTGGGCATTTTATTGTACCCAATACTATCTGTATTAGAGGCTTATGATATTTTCCTTAAGCCTGGAAGTTCAAGACAAAATACAGGGTCCAGCACAAATAACATCCTTTTTTATTACAAAATCTTTTATTACAAAATCATAAGCATGTAATTCTGTAACATAATAATATCACACTGAAGCACACCACATGACATTTTAGGTGAAATGTTCAAATTGCTGTCCGTCTCATGTGAGACATCCATATACCCTACCAACCACACTCAAACAAGCCTTGCTTCTGCCAGACCCTGTGTAATTAGAATGTGAAGTGTTACTCATAACTGTCAGCCTGATTCTGGTTACATTAAGTTCATATGATTATTCTGTTCACTTGAACTTGGCCACAGCCAAGTTTTACCGGTGGTAATTTTGAGTCAGTGATGCAATTAGTGTGCAGTTTCTGATGTGTGTGAAGCCCATCATTTGTTCACAGCTAAGGATTCATTAATTTGGTCATCGAACTGTCTTTACTGAATAACTGCTATGTGCTTGGACTTATGCTAAGTGTCAGCCATGGATGACCATCCAAAAGAAGATAGACCCTGCCCTCAAGTGGCAGGGCCACTTCTTATTTCCTTTGGTTCTCTGTTGTGTTTATTTCCAATTGGTTATATTCTTCCTTCTCCAGCCTCCTCAATTCTCATTCTTTGCCTTTCCTAGTGTATCAGTCTGCTATAGTTTCAGTAATGCTGCATAACAAACCACTTCAACCTCATTGGCATTCAACAATAAGCATTTATTTACTGTTTTACTTGTCTATCATCATCTGAATTTTGGCCAGTCTAGGCTGATCTCAGTTAAGATAAGGCTAAAGTCTACTCTACACATTATCTTGTTGCTGAGCCTGAAGCTATCTAAGCCATGTACTGATGACAAATGTCCAGAGCACAAGACAGCAAACCTGACAGCACAGTTTAAGCCTTTGCTCACATCATGTCTACAAACATAAAAATGGCCAAAATAAGACATATACTCAGCCTAAAGTCAACTTTCATGGCAGTAGATTTTTCCCAGGAGGCAAGGGCAAAGTACGTGAATATTTCCCAGCAATCTAATCTATCACACCCAATTCTTCTACTATAAGTATCATGCTCTTTCTGGCCTCTGGGCCTTTGATATACCCTCTGCTGAAATACCCTCCCTTTGGGGCTCAAGCTACCTACTCTCTGACTCATTCCTGCTCATCTTTTGAGATTCCAGTCTGGAACCTCCTTCTCTGGGAGACCTCCTCTGATAACACACTGAGGTTCCTAGACTCTCCTCTGGGTTCCCATACCATTCTGCGATGGACTCCCTCTGTTACCGGTTTGTCTTTATCTCCCCTCTGTAACATACCATGAATGGTGAACCATTCACCATTCACCAGGTCTTATTCACCATTTTTTCCTGATCACGGAGCAGAGGCTCCAAGGTTTTGAAAGGCGGATATATGCTGTGTTTGTTGCACTGGGTGAGGAGGTTGTGACCTCTCTACGCTGATAGCTCTTGGGAAGCCCAGGAAGAACTTCGGTTTCGGCATTTCCACGTGGAAGGGCCATTTGTAATGAACCCTATGAGCCATCTGGGCACATCTGACTATGTCCAACAAACGCCATCTGTGTTTGAGGCACGTGGAGACCAGGAAATCAGTGTAGACTGCGTGGCTTAGGTTCTGTTCTGGACACGTCGTATCCTCACTTGCCCTTTTGCCTTTTGTTCCATGTCTTACGTTAGAGGAGGGGAATGTCCGATGAGCTGTCAGTTTTCTCCTCAAGTACTAGTTTTGGGGGTTTTGAGACAGGGAGGTATTGGGTGAACATGGGCTCTTTTATGCAGGATTTGTCATTGATTTGTCATTGGTGTTACTAGGTTGATTTTTTGGTATAGGGGTGAGGCTGGGAGTGTGAAACAGAAGGTTGTGCATGTGGTTAAAGGCAGTAACATGTGTGGCTGCCACTCAGCTCTGTTTGGATTTTCCCAGAGGCAATAGAGAGGGTGGAGGGACACACTTTTGCAGGCTGCTTTCAACCCACTCCAGACTTCAGTTTCTTCAAAACGGGGCTGGAAATAGGAATTTATATGTGTACCGGGTGGTACTTTAAAGTCACGGCTGCTCCTCATTTAAAGGAATCCAAAGCTTTTCAGTGTGAGTGATCATTTTGAAGGTAACTCAATTATCTACGTTTACTGGTTCAATATGGTACTCTAAGATATAATGGCCCATCATCTCAGCTTACTGAGACCATGCATAGCTTCCCAGGCTGGGTCTCCATCCAAAGAAGTGAGTGGAGACATTCAGAAGCCTCTTCCAAATCTAACAGAGTATAGGAGATAGCAGGGGATGGCAGTGCCCCAAACCCTGCTGTCTCTTCCTGTGCCATTCCTAATTCCCCTAGGCATGCAAACATTCAGATGAGTCTTACCATCTCAGAGGTATGTATTCTATGCCAGTTGAATTGGCTGTGAAATTCATCAGACAAGATGTCACGCTGTTTATTCAAATTTAGAACTTCATCGTATCCAAGTATATATAGCCATTCTGCATATAATAGCCCAGGCAGGTTATTTGGGGCATTCTCACTTAACGGGTATGTACAATGTGTGTCTGGCACCTCTCTCGTGTTTTTAGTGACCCACTCTGCTTGTTGCTCCCTTTCAATCCACTTTGTATATCCACAGTCCTGTGCTGTGATTTGCCTCCTCAGGAACCCAGTTCCACCCACTCAGATCTTTTGAGCAGTGTGCCCTACTGACACAAATGCTTTGCTCACTGGAGTTATTCAATAAGCTTGTAGTTTTAAGTTATGATAATGAAGTAAGTTTAGGAATAAGAGTGAAATATGCAGAAACTCTGAACTGAGCTATTTTAGATCTACACTTAACCAAAATTGTGTCTGAAATCTTTCTTTAATTTCCCCTTTCTCCAGTGGCTCTTAGCCAATGATTTTATCCTTCAGCATCTCATGGTAGTTACCTACAAAGATGAGAGAATGATGACCTTGAATGTGGCTGTGAGAAATTTGGGGTAATGAGCAGAGAATGAAATCCACGTGGACATGGTAGATGCCCCAGAATCTGGAATAATGGTAATATTGGGACCCCACTTCTACCAATTCCCTCAGCCTGCCTAAGCTAGTAGCATAGACTTCCCTATACTGTGCCTTAGTCCACCATGTTTTTCTTTTCTTCTTCTTCTTTTAAAATATTTTATTTATTTATCTTTAGAGGGGAAGGGAAGGAGAGAAGGAGAGAAATATCAATGTATGGTTGCCTCTCGTGAGTCCCCTGCTGGGAACTGGCCTGCAACCCAGGCATGTGCCCTGACTGGGAATCAAACCACGATCATGTGGTTCGCAGGCCCGAGCTCAATGCACTGAGTTACATCAGCCAGGGCTATTTTCTTCTAATAAAGAGATAGCAAACACTGAAAACATGTTATCCAGTCTTCATTTTTTTTAAAACTTAACTTCTCCTGGGAAGGGGTTTAACAATTCTACCAAAGTTTTGTTTTGTTTTATTTTATTTGAAGAGGCCCAGATTCTGTTTCCTCCTGTGAATAGTATGCACATTTTCAATAGAGTTGCTTTCTTAATGGTTTTTTTAAATCACAAAACATCTTTGACTGAAACCTTGAGTAAAATGTGTTATTTGGTGTCTCCTAAGTACCACCCTAAAAAAGAAGGAAATTTGCTATTGAACTTTTTGTTGTCGAAAAGGAGAGATTAAATCATTCCAGTGACATGGAATCTGAGGGAGTTGAAGGTCCTAAGGAGGTTTTTGCAGAACTGCTCAAGCCTGAACCCACTGTGGTTTTGTTTAAAGGCTGTTTACAAGATGGCGATCCAGAGTGAACCATATTGGTGAGCTCCAGTCATTTTCCTGGAATCCTAAATCAGAGGGTGAGCAAAGGTGAGTTGCCTGGAATAGACTTATTCTATCATCATGATATCTCTGGATTCTTTTGGTGAAGCAAACATCTGATTCATTACTAAAAGGCCAACTATAACACTTCTTTTTCACCGAGCATGGCTAGGGTTCTGTGTAGTTAAGGTCTCAGTGAACCATTTTTCTTCCCAAAGCAACAGAGTGGTAGCAGTCATAGCAAATACGCTTTTATGATTTTCGGATAATGCTTTCTTCCACCTACTTCTCAGGAATTTTTGTAGATGGGATCAACGGTGTGTGTTTGTTTGCTCATGAATTATCATCAAATGCCCATATATCTGCTATATATCTACTAGAGTACTCTACCCTGAATTGCCTCTTCAGAGAAAAAAGCATAGAGGTAGAAGCTTTGGAGAATTTATATGTAGAAACTCTTCATTGCTTTTGACAAAGAGCCAAGTCCAGCCAACTAATTCTGGAATTCTGAAGAGCTGGGTTGAGAAGGATTCTGATACTTATTAGCTCAATATGGAAGACACTATAATGAATTAGCTTTGACTGCCACGGAAGGGAAGAGTGATGGCATAGGTGTTGGCTGTTGGCTCTATCTTCCAAACTTGCAAATTTAACCAACTGTGATCATGGCATAGAGCTTGGACCCTGGACGAAGTTCTCTCTTGAAATGACACAGTTACCAAAATGAGGTGTAGCTCTAGTTTTCTGGCTGTGAACTCTCCAATAGAAACTAAATCATTAATTCTAATTCCATAGGCTTGGATAGGCTGAACCCCGCAGTTTCATTTCTGGAACACTGGATGCTTTAAACTTTTAAAGCATCTGTTTCAAGTTGAAAGGACTTTTTTTTTCCCTCTGATGACCTTTATATTCATGCCCCAATTTAGGGCCTGTCAGCAAAGACTATCTTCAGTTGCCTTGCGTTGTCCTTTCTCTGTCTTATGTCCATGTCAACCAGGGCACTTCTCTTCCCCACCAGGCATCAGCACCAGTCTGCTCTCATGAAAGCATCTGCTATCAGTCGTTTACACTTCAACAGAAATGGTACTGTTGTTCTTTCTCTCAGAGAGTCAGTTTGAAATTTCTGAAGCCCCACCCATCACAGAATGGAAGGCCACAACAACAGACGGGTACCTGATTTCATCCAGAAAGGCCTTTATATTATGCTCCAAGTCACACCCCACACATAATGGTTCACTCTGCCTGCTACATGAGGCCAGGCTTGCTGCTGTTTGACCTCTGCTGGAAGGAGCCTTCTTTCCCTACAGATTCCACTGTGTTGATAGCACAAACACACACACCTGTGCACACTCATACATGTGTACAGGTAAATTCCCTAAAGTCCAGAGCTCCAGCCAGTCTCCCCTTGCTCTCCTAGCCCTCTCCTCTGTGTCTCCTCTTCTCCCTCCCTGTTAAGGAACAAAAAGAGGGACTTTGCCCAGACCGGCTCTCAGCCATTACTGTGATTGACTGTGTTTTCTCACTCTATCCCATGGCATCTACTCTAGTTTGTCATTGGGACAGAGTTCAATTACTTTTAAACGCATCAATCGAATTTAGTATGGAGGATAAAAAATCCCGTGTTCTCTTTTGTAAAATAAAAAAATTTTTTTTAGATTTTATTTATTTATCTTTAGAGGGGAAAGGAAGGAGAGAGAGAGAGAGAGAGAGAGAGAAATATCAATGTATGGTTGCCTCTGGTGTGTCCCCTGCCAGGAACTGGCCTGCAACCCAGGCATGTGCTCTAACTGGGAATCGAACCGTGATCGTGTGGTTCGCAGGCTCACGCTCAATCCACTGAGCTACACCAGGGCATGAAAATCTTTTTAATAGGAATAATTCACTTTTGTATTCAAGAAACATGTGTTTGTTGTTTACTATATAATCCTGTATATTCACCAAGAGCACAGTAGATGGTGTTCCAGTGGGAATCTGATTTATGGTTGCAGTACTGAGTGTGGTGTGAGGGCTGGGAATGGCCATATCTGAAACCCTGGAACAGAAAAGTCTTTGAAATAGTTGCTCAGACCTTTGAGAATCCAGGTGTGTGAATCTATAACAGGATCCAAAATTGAAGCAACGTGTACCTAATTACTCTTTGCTTGCTATGTTTCCACCTGGGTTCCATGAACAGGTTTCCTTCTCTAACAAGGCTGTACAAATGCAGATAGTTACAGGGATGTGGGCATCCACATGTGTCCTCATTTTGCGTCAAGGTATCTCTCTGCAAAGCCTTCTCTGACTCTTCCTGACTCACTCCTCCTATCTCTCATAAGACTGAGAGGCTTGTTTGGTTGACAGTTTTTGAAACTTTTTCTGAAGTCCAGAAAGGAAAGCCAAGAGTCAGGCAAAGGATGAGGGCTAATGTGCCAGTTTACACACACACACACACACACACACACACACACACTCCCTGCAGTCTCCAGGGAAAATAGTCTGTCTCTACCACTTGGCTTGGTGGGGCTGACCAGGACAAAAGAAAATAACTTTGGAAAGCTGACAGAGCACATCACAGAAAACCAATCTCTCTTGAATGAGGCCAAGAATGCTAACTACCAGAAATCCAAGCTAATCTCAGAAGGCAATAACAGCCAGAGGAGTTTCACTCATGCAAAATGAACTTGAAAATGCAGGTATTACGTGGAAACTGAAAAGCCAGCTACAGATTTCCGTGTTCAGCATAAAGCTTTGCCATGGCTGCTGAATTCCTGAAAGTCCTGTGCTGAAGAACTAGATCTAGTAGAGCAAATGGGTTGAGGGGTGGGAGGGGGTGGCTGGGAAAGCACCTCTACATGTCTTCTGTTTCCAAAGGTACAACACTGAAGAACGCACTAAATAATGAGGGTATCAGTGATATATTACCACATCAAAGTGGTAAAATAGTGGGTGTGTGGGTTTATGTTCCATTTACCCATTTGCTAGAAATGTCTTAGGTTCTCCTTTCCCAGATGTTTTGACAATATGCTTCTAAGTTCGTGTTAGCTTTTGGCAGATGGGAGGCACTTATTTTGGTTTCTTCCTTCATCCAGGTAATCAATGACTTTATGCCTTTGGCTCCAGTTTACTGAAGCCTGGAGCTCTTGGTAGTTCTGAAAATTTCAAGATTAAAGGCTCAGGACAGAGAGAGTCATTGAGTTAAATTATCAAAAGGCTTATTAGGTGTGTCACAAGCCTGTGGACCCATCAACACCAACCCCAGACTCTCCACATTTCTTAGTCGGCTCCCAAACTGAGAGAATTAGTGCTGAGGGGAGTGCCCGCAGGATGCTTCAGGTGCGGAGAAAGGGGCCAGTAACCAAGGCTGGGTGAGGGAAGACTTCCCAGAGAAGGTGCAACGATCCAGATAAGCACTGAAGAATAATTAGAAGTGGACGGAAAGGCTTGTCAAAAATAAATTTCTCACACCAGCTCATGTGGCTCAGTGGATTGTGTGCTGGCCTGTGAACCAAAGGGACACCAGTTTGATTCCCAGTCAGGACACATGCCTGGGTTGCAGACCAGGTCCCCAGTAGGGGACACACAAGAGGCAATCACACATTGATGCTACTCTCCCTCCCTTCCCCTCTCTAAAAATAAAAAAATAAAATTGTTTTGTAAAAAAAAACACACAAAAAATAAATAAATTTCTCAAAATGAAGATATACACAGAAAGAGAGAATATATGTAAGAGTTTCATTTAACTTTTTAATGAAGCAAACAAGGTGATAAAGCCAGCACAAAAGAAATATGAGAACTGGAATTGTATGTAGTCTGTGAAATAAAAAAGAGTGGTGAGAAGAGATAGGTAAATTAGTAAGCCCTGCAGGGCAATAAAACTATAACTTTTGAGATATTTTTCTACCAGCATCTGCCCTTTATCAGTTTGCTATAAGTTAACTTCTAACCTTTACAGAATGCAAAAGATCTGGGTCCTGATCAGTAGTAAACAATAAGGAAAACACAGTCGAGTCCCCCTAGAGCAGGGTCAGCCAACTCTTTCATCAGGGCCCAGATAGTAAGTATTTTAGACTTTGTGGGCCATCAGGTCTCTCTGTCCTGCCCTTGAGGCACAAGGGCTTCCCTAGACAATACTTAAATGAATGAGTGTGGCTGTGTTTCATAAAACTTTATTTACAAAAACAGGTGGTTAGCTCTATCTGGCCCACAAGCTGTAGCTGACCCTTGCTCAGGACAAACATAAAGGGTCATAAAATCATCTTTTAAATTTTTTTCCAAGTTTTTTTTTCTTAATGGGTTTAAAGTGAGGATAACAGCAAGTGCAAAGGCACTGGGTCATGAGCTCACACATTGTGTTTGGGGAATATAAACAAGTAAAAATTCCTGCCAACACTGATGTGGGTGTATTACTGATACAAAGGGGGATAAGTCTGGATAATTAGGGAGGAAACCACCGCTGTTTTACCTGTAGTGGTCGGTGTACCTGAGCAATACACCTAACCAAGAAAGTGAGACAGACTTGGTTGTAATCCCAACTCTAATCCCAATGTGTGACTTGAGAGGATGAAGCTGATTTTGCTAAACCTTGTTTGTTCTACTTCAAAAATAAAGGTAATATTGGACCTACCCAGAGGGTTGCTGTGACAGTTAAAAGAGACAATGCATTTCCCAATACTCAATCAATGATAGCTTTTCATTATAAAATCATCTTTATTAATCAAAGCTGAAGGGAGGTCCTGGAGCAGCAGATGAATCCACAGTCATCTGTTGGAAAGGTCAGGTACTGGACCATCAAGGGGAGTGGAAAGGCCTGTTGCTCACTTCATTCTCATTTAAGGTGTTTGGTTCTTGAGACATTGTCCTGAAACCAACTCAGTCTTTCTCTTCAGTACTTAGCTGGAGTTCAGAAGTCCTGGAATTCCTATTAGGAATCCTCTTACCCCCAACCCTCAGTAGTAGTTTCTAAACAACAAGCACTCTGGGACAATTACCTTGTAAACAAGGACACAGTTAGTGTGTTTAGAGCAAAGCTGCTGGGTTAGCCGCCACATTTGCATTCTGACAATGGATGTCCTAATTAACCCTGATTCCTACCTATTCATTACAGCCTTCAGAGACTCTTTCAGAAATATGGCAGTGCCTCTCACTTACGGCCTTGTCAGTAGTGTCCTGTGCCTACACTAAGCCGCTCTAAAATTGTACCTGTTATTGGGTTGTGTTTTTTTTCCTAGTTGGGACCAGTTATCTTCTTTGGAGCAGAGGAATTCATCTCCCTCTACCCAACCTCCTTGCACCCCCAGCCAGGCTCCGTGTTTCCGAGGAGCTGCCTTTGTCTCTCTCAAGTTGCTCGTAATATCTGCTCCCTGTTCCCAGCTCTAAAGCTTGCTCAGATGGCCTCAATAAAATATTAGCAAATAATAATAATGATGAAGTTTTTACCCTGGGCCATTCTCTAAGAGTAATGGCACAAATACCTTGTGGTGCTGTCCCTCTCTGCCTGGACTCACCAACAGGCTGCCTGGTGATCCTGGCAGAAGGGCGGCCTCAAGTGCTGAGGCTGCTGATGCTGATCAGACTGCAGAGGTGCTGAGCTGTAGGAGTGGACCCCGGACAGGCCTGAAGTCTGCACTTACTGAAGAATGGTCAGCCTGGGAAGCTGGCCCCTTTCCTCCACCTCACACTAACCACTCAGGAATGTGCTGGCTTGTTTTGCAAGGACTCCTTGCATTTGGAGAGTGACTAGGCACATAGCCTTGGTAACTGGGAGAGGTGGAGAAGGCGAGGCCAGAAATAATTATGAAAGATCCTCTTGAAAATAGAGAGGAGAACTTCTCACACCTGACAGGACCCTTCCTCCATGTGAGGATGTCACCCACAGCTGTGTCACGAGAAAGGGACCAGGACCAAGGTGGGCCTGTCCTGGTACAGTTGGGAATGTGTGCTGTTTTGACTGTGCAGGAGAGATTTCATGACACAAGTCCAGGCGACTTTGAGAGCATGTTTATTAAAGCTGGGGACAGCAAAACAAAGGAAGGGCTTAAGAGAAAAGAGGAAAGATCAGAAGTGAGCCTAGGTGTAGCTGCCTTGGATCTTTCAAAAGAAAGTCACAGAGGCGAAACATGTGAGCCACCTGGGCTGCGTGGACTCTGAAAACAAGTTACAGAGGCAAAAGAAAGGTCCTTGCAGACAGATTCAGGTCGTTAGCCTGGAATGAGCTGCTGCTGCCTGCTGCTCCCCTAGTTGCAAGTCTCCTGGGATCCTTTAAACTAGAGCTTAGAAGAAAGAAAGCAAAGATACTTGCCTGAGGAAAGAAGGCAGGGAGGTGCAGGTATGCTCAGGAGAGAGTGCGGACTGGGTCGTTTGTTTTAAGGGTTTTTATCTGTTTTCTAAAAGTGAGAATTTTAGGGGAGGTCTCAGGGAAGATCTCAATAGAATATTCATCAGCTTTCCAGGCATGTCCTTTAATATTTGGATTAATCAAAATGAGCATATAGAGGGGTCAGAGTCATTCTCTGGTCAGTTTCTCCCTCAAAGAATGTCACCAAAGAAAGACTAGGACCAAGGTGGGTCTGTCCCGGGCACAGTGTAAACCATTAGAATGTGTAAACCATTCGCTCCTAAGTGTCCTTGGTTAGGGAAGATAAGACCTTTTGATTTATTATCTGATGTAAATTGCTCAGCCGTTTAACTATCTCAGTTTTTCTATTCCACCTTTCTTCGGGAAGCTCCCATCTGGGAGTGGGCTGTCTTGCCTTCTGTTTGTGTACCCAGTTTTCAAGATTACATATCTCTTATGGTTGAAGACCCTTTGTGCACTTTAATTGTAAAGAAACTCTACACCTTTTAACTGGCCGTCAGTGATGCCTTTCTACCCACCACGTAACCACCCTTCACAACAACTTCATTTCTCTGTCGCTCCCTTTGTGACAGTGACCCACTCCCCCTCTAGCCCCACGTGGAAAAATGTCCTAGTGCTTTGGGTGGCACTTTGGGGGAAGAGGGTTTCTTTCTGTGCCTGTGTTGTGGCTTCCAGTGTGTCATGTTTTCATGTGGAAAGGCTGGATGTGGAGTGGGCCTGGGCGAATCAGGCACATAAAGTCACCACTTCTAACTCCCTTCTCGTGAGAGACCCAAAGAGAAACTTTGCTTTCTCACTGCTTCCCTCTGGGCTCCTCCTCACTGTCTTCGTGCCCACCGGGTCTGTGTTTACTTCCCAAGGCGGCACTTCTCCAGAGGGTACCCCCTGCCTGCCCGCCGCGCTGGCTGTCCTTCTGCTTGCTGGCAGACACTCCTCGGGGCGAGGCACCTCTTCAGGTACCATCATCTGCTCCAGCCTGTGCCCCTCTCTATGAGGCCTGAGCCCCGTCCTTGTGAGACCAAGAATTGGTTGGTGGGGGAATACGTCACACCTGACTCTCACTGTGTTGTCTGTACAGCGAATAAGCTAACATGTAAGTTCAAAGCGTTTTACATAAAGAAAGTGGTATTGCTATTAAGTGTACCTGGGTGTGAGAATTATTGGACTGGCATTTCTTATTTCAGAATGGCATTTCTTATTTCATAGTTTAACTTAAATATGAACCTTCACACGCTTGAATAAAGAAACACACTCTTCACACTTTGACTCAGGAAATTTTTCTGCCACTTCATGCATACTCTGTGTGTCAGAAGGCCTCCTCCACCCATGGGTTCCCTCTGCTCAGAATCCTATGAAACCTGGCTCTCCAGGCTCTGCGTGTTAGGGAGACATGACCAACCCCCTTTGCCCTGCTCTTGGAAAAACTTTCTGGAAGCTTCTTGGCTTTGAGGAGCAGTTAGAGCTCTCAGAGGTGGCTCTAGGCCAGGGGCCCACAGGCTAGATATCTGGGTTCTGGTTCCAGTATGCAGCTAAATAGTCAGTGACCTTGGGAAACACTGAACTTTCCTTTTAGGGTGAGGGGAGATCTTTCATGCATAAAATGCTTGAAATACTCATCTTGCTGTAGTATTAGTGTTTAAAGATTGTTTCCTTAATGAATACAAAAGCACTTAGAAAAAACATAAGGCAATAGGCAAGGCTAATATTAAGAATGCTGTGCAGTCATGGAAATGTGATTCAGAAGGCTGTGACCTTTCTTGGGTCACGCCTTGCGTATTCAAATCTCTGCACAGAGCTGGAAGTGACCCAAGATATTGTTCTAGATTAATATCATTGAGTTTCTCAACCCTGTGGACTTGATACTTCTGGAAAGGCTCCCAGGTGACAACCACTACAATCACCCCATCACGCCAACCCCCTTTCCCCAACTTTTATATTTTGATCCTGTTTGCCTGGCGGTGGGATAACTGTGTGGGTGTTTTTTAAAAGGCCGCTGATGCTGTGCTTCTGGGGAGGGAGAGGCCGATTTGACCCAGACCTGCTTTTTGTAGGTGCTGAGGCAGTGAGGCCAGGGAGTGGCGGGGCTTCCTGCACAGGTGCACAGTCCCACGGTCACCAGGAGGCAGAAGAAACCCGAGAGCAGAAGCCACAGCCAATTGTCCTCCCAGCCAGGGCTGGCAGCCAAACCTCCTTCTGACATCTAGGCATCTATGCTGAGTGCACAGACCCTATCATTTAAAGGTGTCATCTCTGAGTCTACAGTCACCGCATGACCCACTCAGGACATCTGCCACCAAAGCTGTCCTGGGAATTTAGTGCAGAAGCAGGAGATGGCACTTCGTTTGCTGGTGTTTATGGGGAAATGCAGCCTTTTATCCTGGCTCTCCCTGTGGACTCAGGGCTCTCCAGGGCAGGGGCTGAGTCTCCTCATCTCTGCATCCCGTGACAGAGAGATCTAATGAGGGAAAATGTCTGGTGGGTGGGTGAGTGGACGAACAAAGGCACTTGAAGTGGTCCAGTGCAAGGCTCCTGTTTAAACCATGACCACTACATAATGATGCCATTTCCACACGCAACTACCTCTTCTGTCCTAAATTCTAATTAAGTCAGCATAAAAATCATTTCGATGGTTAGCCAGGGCTGCACTAAAGTCAAAGTGAACTCACACTAAGAGAGGAAAAAGAAACAAGGCTTTGGATTCTTGGCCTAACTCCTAATAAGCCATCTATGGTGTTAATTTTTTATAATAACTTAATGACATAATTACTTCCATGTAGGCTGCCTGGAGTAGTGAAAGCACAGGAGGATCCCAAATTCTTTGAAACAGATGTAAAAGGAAGGCAGCTCCACCTCTTATCAGATGGGTGAGGTTGGTCATATTGCGTAAGCTTTGACACTTAGCAGCTTCATCTTTAAAGAGGGATAATAATCTCTATCTTGCCGAGTTATGGCAGTAGACACATAATGTACTCCCTTTCAATGACATTCTCTTGGCCAGAACTAGCAACTTGACCCTGACCTACCTGCAAGGGGGGCTTAGAAATGTGCAGTTCTGTCTATGGGCAGCAAAGCTCAATATACAGGCATTAGTTTTTCTCTCATACTGCACACTTTTATAATTTAGGAAGGAAGAACTGTTGACTAGAAAACCATGGCTCTGGAAATCAAGTGCCCTAGTTCGGGGCCTTATCTTCTTCTATAACCCTCCCTTTGTCTATTCTTTCATTCACTTATTCGTCGTTCACCCAGTTCCGATTCTCAGGAGTAGGCTGACACTGTGGGACCAGAGTGGCTGCTTATCTCATAGCTAGCCAGAGACAAGCTGACCCAGGAAAGGAGAAACACAGTGTCCTCACTGTGACAGCCTGACTGCTTGTCTGCTGCGTGGCACAGAGGCACTGTGCACACGTTCCCTGGTAGGACTGACCCGTGGGATGGAAGGGACGCAGTGTTCTGAACATTGTCTTCAGCTCCACCAGCCCAGAAACCACTGGTTGTGATTCGTGCTGGAGAAGCCTCACCAGGTAAATGGTGACACGGAGGAGAATTTGGCCGCCGTGGGTGTGGGTAGCACAGTCTGAGCCAATCAGCCTAATTACTTTATTGGTTCTGAATCTGAAATTGTAAACTACAGGAGGAAAGGAGATAGGATTTATTCTGCCTTAAGAGAGCATTTAAGAAAGCAGACATCATACATTTAGAAAAATTTGTAAGTCAAAACCAACACTTAAAATGCACGTCAGTGGGCCAATTTCAGACAGACTGCAGAGGACCCCATGTGACTAGGGCCACGCTCATTGTCATTATAATGTTCACCCTTGACTTCGTCCCTTCTCCACACCTTGTGAGTCCCACCTGCACTGGGCCTTGACCCTCACTTAATTCTCTCTCAGATCCTCTCCACTTTCTTCACCAGTCCAGACACTGCCTCTTTCCAGAGCCTGCAGTGCCCTGCCGTTGGCAGTGACGCCTCCCTCGTGAAACTCCAACCAAGGTTCTTCCTAGTCAAGCTTTTCCCTAGCATTTGGGGCCTTTCTGGAGTATTTACCTTTTTCCCTTTCAGCCTCAGCATCAGCTGGTGACTGGAAAACACAGAAGATGCCGTGGTCTCAGTGCTGAGAATGAGCAGGACACTCTCTCTGGCCCACACAGAGGAGAAGCAGCCCCGTGGGGCGCCTGGGCAGCAGCTACAAGAGGGAAAGCAGAGCCAAACTGGCGTGGCCTGGCCGCCCGCAGCCGGGCAGGCAGGTGCTGAGGCTACTCCACTGGCCAAAGGAGCACTTGCTGTGGAAGCTGGGCGGGGGCCTGGTGGTTAAGGACGTGGGTGACAGGCCCAGATCCCAGCCCTCTCACCCCAGGGCCAGCTGACCCACAGGTGCCGCAGAGGAGGGGGCCCACAGGGTGGAAGGAAGTTCGGCTTCAGAGAAATGCATCCAGAACTTCGGAACTGTAAAATGTAGGAACTGCCCCACTTCTCCCATCTGCGTTAATTTTGTGCCAGTGTTTTGTGTTTGTATTTTGAACTTGGAAGGTTATGGGCTCTATGGCATTTTTAATGTGTGAAGCTCCTGAAGTTTTTCTTCCAGTCCTGGCTCTATCACTTAGTACGTTTGTGGCACTGGGTATAATTGGAAGCTTCTCTGAGCCTCACCTTCTTCCACTGTAAAGCTGGAATGACAGTTACTACCTCGTAGGATATTTGATTAAATTAGATGGGCCTGTAAGTTCTGAGCGCAGGGCCTGGGGCAGAGCAAATGCTCACGGCTGCTATTACTTTCATCTGGGTGGTGGAGGAGGAGGCAGTCGGGAAGCGTGGCGCATCATCACTCCGGTGAGGGAAAGGAAAACAGATTTGCCCTCCAGACCCTGCGGCCTTCCACCATGGAGAGCCTTCCAGGTCATTAATTCTGGAAAGACAAATCAGGGAAAGCCTAACTAAGGTAGCAAACTGTACGGATGTGGAGCTCATTACCCAGGTTTGCGGGCAGGTGGGCCACCAGTGAAATGCGAAAAGATACATTCATGGGAGGGCTCCACACACATTCACCGAGCACCTACGTGAGCCATCACTGAGCACTGGGAGCCCAGAGGAGGGACACCTGAGCTAGCTCGGGGGCAAGGTGGTCAAGAAGGCCTCCCAGACAAGGTAGCCTGGCTGGATTTTAAGGGATGAGCAGTGCGTTCAGTTCCAGGGATTCTGTTGGCCCTCCAAAGCCTTTCTTTCCTGCCTCTGCCCTGCCGCCTGGCTTCCAGCTGGTTCAGCCGTGGGGCCTGGGAGGAGCTCAGGGGAAGGAAGGAGAGTAATGGTGGGTTATTCATTGCCCTGGCACCCTCCCTGCTTGGCTCCTGCAAGCTGGATGTGCCCTTGACCAGGGGTCAGAGGTGCTGTCAGGTGGCCCCCTCATCGCAGCCTCTAAAACTGCTCCCTCACCCTCACCCAGACCCAGGGGTGGCGTCTGTGTTCCTGGCTCCTGCCCCACCCCTTGGGGTTTCTCTCCACCTCTCTTTATCTACCTCCGTTGTTTCCTCCTGGGACTGGGACTGGTTACAGGTAGAGAAAAGACAGAGGCAGGTAAGAGGAACTCACCACATGCAAAAAGACCAGAAGTGGGTGTAAGCCCTGTAAGGCATTCTACATGGACAGCTGGTGGGTGAGGAAGAAGTCGGGCACCCTGCAAAAGAGGGACTTTTGTGCTAAGCCAAAAAAGAGGAATTTATTTAAAGGTAAATGCTAATCACTAAAGGAGTTCAAATGCCTAGTAGTACCGTCAGCTCAGCTTTACAGAAAGAACTCCTGGCTCTCTTCTGGAGGATGGGCTGGGGGTGAACCGGAGTGGAGCTGGGACCCCAGTGCAGAGGCTATGGCAATACTGCAGGTGGGAGATTGTGAGCACAGGCAAAGGGCACACTGTGAGATAGTGAGAGGGAGAATTCTTGGGATTAGTTACATGGAAAGTGCGAGGGAAAGGGGAAAACCTAGGAGACTTCCCAGATTTCTGGATCGGAACATGGTGGATGACAATTCCATTTATCAAGGTATTAAAAATAAATGCAAGAGGTTTGAGAGAACGCGTACTTAAAAATACTGTAGTGTGGCTGTTCCCGAAGAAAGTGCCAAAAGAAGTGTCATACAGACAACGAGCGGGCTCCTCTCCCTTGACTCCCAGCATCCTCTCCGTCTGGCTCACCCACGTCTTCCTTCCAGACCTGCTCACCTGGTCCCTCACCCAGGACGGTTCTCTGGCACATAAACCTCATCACCTCCCAACTGCATAGGGATTGTCTGCAAGGAGCAGAGAGGGAAAACAACACGATGTCAGACTACAGACCTACCTACTATTTAGTAGCTCTGTGCTCCCACATGTCTTGCTGAATTTCTCTGACCCTCTCTATTCACCGCTGTAAAGGAGACCTATACTGGGTTGTGCTGAGGATTAAACGGGCTAATTTATAGATGAAACATCTGGCATGCAATTGGCACTCAATAAATGCTTCTGTGCAAGGGCATCCAGAGGGAAGCTGAGGTAGATGGAGGGCTTCCTGGAGGAGACTCCGTGGGACGAAAGCTGGCCTCAGAGGTAGTGGCTTTGGGGGATGTGAGAGGAAGTAGGGCCTTTTCCAACGAGGAAAAGCTCAAGTGTGGAAATAACCCAGGAGAAAGACAGAAGCCACCCCAGATAGAGGAAACAGCATCTTTTGGGAAAAGAAGGATGGGACACAGAGCCATGCAGGCCCTGTTGGAGGACACGGTCTTCAGCCTGAATGGAGCCCCATTCCTCGGTGTGGCAGAGCCAGGTATTCGCATCTTTCCTGCTGGTTCTGAGTTGTTGTTAATTCTCAACCAGTCCTTGTCGCAACCTAGGCATAAGGGCCCCCAAAATGATCCATGGGAGTCCTCAGAAAGCTGTACCAGCACCCAATACAGACCCAGGTCTTTACCTCTACCCACCTCCTGATCTCTTTCTTGCCTATAGCAAGAGAGAAGAGAAGTTACCCTCTCTCCCCAGAGTGCCCACTGCATGCTATTCGTTTACTGTGGAAATTTCAGAATTATGTTGTATTGCATCTTCTTTCATTGATTTTCTTAGTGTTCTTTGTGAGCGTTCAGTGAAAACAATCTGAAAAGCAGTTTGAAAGAAGGGTGGGTGATGCCTTCCTGTACCGTAAACAAGGTTAGCTTGCCCCTCAGAGGCAGCACCCAACGGAGGCATTCTAGCTGACAATTGACTCTTCTCCAGGACAGCATGGACCTTGAGAGTGAGGACTTTCCATCCCTTCTGGGTCACAGTGCCCACCTCAAGTAGAGATTCAGGAGCAGTTTTCAAGTAAATGAATGTATTTCCGGCTAGATTATGGCTGCTCTGTTACCTGGCAACACCTAAGATCAATTGTTTAGGTGAGGAAGGGTCATTAGTACAGTCAACAACTGAATTTTAGGCACTTAATTATGGTTTACTGTTTAATTGTCTTGTGTAAAATTCATCAGCAGCCATTATGAGTTAACATTGAGTCAGTGACAGATATTTTCGTGTTACAAGTCTTTACGAGCCTCACACCTGCATTTCACAGCAGGCAGGGGAGGGGCCCCAGGGCGGGCCTGCCTGCCTCTGATCTCACTAGTCACACCCCGGCTGCAGAAACTGGCGCTCGGTCCCGGGGGCCTGTCCGTGGGTAGAGCCCGGCTTGGCCGATGATGCACTTGCTGCCCGTTTGGTTCCGAAGCCAAATCTGATCAGCTGACATGTCTGACTTGCATTGCTCAATGCGGTTTGGTTTTGTCGGTTTTTAATATTTTGAAAAATTGATTTGCTTTTGACATTTAAAAAGCAAGCGATTTCACATTTAAAAAAAATCAGAAGATACTAACCTGTGTCCTTAGTTTCTGCTTGGCCACAATAATAGCTCAGTAATAGCTCTCCTACTCTGGGACTCAGCATCAGCACTCCTGCGGCCACGGCTCCCACCATCGCGTCAGGTTTCGTGCCGTCTGACTCACTCACCTTGTTCCTTAGCCTTGTGTTGCCTCCAGGAGGGGAAATCCCTAATTACAGACTGTGAAGGGTCAGGCCCGTGGATGGACACAAGTGCCTAATCATGGCTAGTGCCATGCAAAACAGATAGTAGGCCCCCTGCGAGTTGCTTCTGGGGATCATTTTATGTTACAGATGTGAAAAATTACCAAAATGCAAAACTGCGTAGTTATTGTGGGGAAAGGATTATTTCCGTAGGGTTGTGGGGTCATGTCTTCAGTCTATGTGTGCCCTGTTGGGAGGGTTGGTTCCATGACTTGTCCAGAAACGTACCCTGTCAGCCGTGGGAGCTGACCAAGGTGGGTTATAGAAGACAGGACATGCGAACAGATTGTCTAAAGGGTACTGAGGGTGGCCCAGGGCAGGCTTCTCAACGCTGACTCCGTGTTAGGATGCGTAGCCTGAGCCCCGCTGCCCCCCAGCGTTGATTCCGTTGTGCTCAGGTGAGGCCTTTACCAGCATAGGTTAACACGCCCGGTGGGGATTCTCATGGACAGGCAAGGTGGAGGATCACTGCTCCCAAGGAAGTCTGTCTTCTTAAGACCAGTTACCATGGGACCGAAGTGCAGTCCTGGATTGAAGCTTGGGGCCTCTGCCTGCCCCGCCAGACCAAAAACCAAAGGTGGCTTTGTGCTCACCCGTATCCTTCACCCAGCCCAAGGCCTGACACGTGGTAGATGTTCAGTATATACTGATGGAAGGAAGGGAGGGAGGGAGGGAAGAAAGAAACTCTCATGGAAATCCTGTACAAAAGATTTTGTACTACAAAATCAATGCTGGCACTGATTTTGTAGTTCCGGGATATGGTTGTTGTGTCAGATTTGAGGGAAGAAAGAGGAGACTGTGGTATAACTCCACTGGCTCGAGAGAACCTTGAGTGTTTTGGACTAGAGGGTAAGTGGGAAGTACACACAGCTGAAGCAAGGGAGCCATTCGGGCTAACAGAAGGACAAATAGAGCCATACTTCAGCTTCATTTTATTGCACTTTGCTTTATTGCACTTCATAGATGATGCATTTTTTTACAATTGGAAGACAAGGCCTTCCACCAGCAAAATGATTACAGCTTACTTGATTGAGATCCTCCCTTTATTGCAGTGATGTAGAGCTGACCCTCAGTATCTCCAAGGTGTGCTCATACCCATTTCAAGGAGGAGCTGACTTCTGGGAGCTGAATGACTTTTCCCAGTGCCTATCTCCCAACAGGGTCCACGCTGGACCCATGAGCCCATGATAATTCTTTCAGCAGAATCCCGGTACCACCACTCCCACCACCCCCAGCCAAAACACACACTCCAAACCCACCTTCAGCCACTCGGCTGGGAAGGCCGAGTGACTCTAGATATCAAACACTATCTGAAAGTCTGCAATTTCCACAAGTCTGTGTCTCATAAAAATTTAAACACCTGCTAAGTGAAAACAACACCTTTTGCTGTCTCTCTGGCAAACACCTTCTTCAGGAATTTCCTCACTTTTCAGAGGCAACATACTTCACTGGCAATTCCCCTGGCACTGAAGCTGCTTGAAGATACAGGGAGCCAGGTGAGGTGTGCCCTCTAGGAGCTCCGGTCTGTACCTCTAGAGGCAGGGATCTGAGAGGCTTTGGGAAGAAGAGGGTTCAAGATCGCAGGAAGCACAAAGATGTTGATCTTTGAGGATAAGGGGTAACATGGCCCTGGAAGGTTGTTGCAAAAAAAAAAATCTGGAGAAAACATGATTGGCTGGAACAGGGAGTGAGGGTGCGGTGACAAGGAGCTGTCACGCACTAAGGACCAGACACATGCCAGGCATTTTTATGAACAAGCTGGTCTCCCGAGGCCTCACCAGTCTTTGCTGCAAATGAGACCTCCACACCAGTTACTAGTAACATGCTATGAACATACATGTTACGACACTCAGGCTGTTCACAAAATTGGCATGCTACAGACCACATGAAGTTCCGCAGTTCCCAGAAGGTCTCATATGAGCCTACTGGGTCATCCCACATTCTTCTTACTATGGGTTGAACTGTGTCTCTCCCAAGATTCTTTCACTGAAGTCCTAATCCCTCAGAACTTGACCTTATTTAGGAGTGGCATCTTTGCAGATGTAATCACTTAAGAAGAGATCGTTCAGGAGTAAAGTAGGCCCCTAGTGCAGTATGACTGGTGTCCTTATAAAAAAAGGGGGACATTGGGACACAGACACACACACAAATGGAGAAAAACGTGCGAAGGTCAAAGCAGAGATTAGGGTGCTGTCAGCAAACCACTAAAGGCTCATAGAGAGGCAGAGGCAGACCCTCCCCGACTATCCTCAGAAAAAACAGATTCCACCACCACCTTGCACTCAGACTTCTGGCTTCCAGAAGTGTGAATCAATACATTTCTAAGCCACTCAGTTTGTGGCAGAGTCTGAGCAAACTAATGTGCTCCCCAACCCTGGCTTTCATCAAGACCAACCAAGGGGCTTTCTTGGAACCTTCTTATACATCCTGCCCTGTCTTCCAGGTGGCCACCTATGTCTGGGCACGTCGAGTCCCACGGAAGCTCAGACCACAGCATCAATATCCATCATCTAATGTAATACTTACTAAAGAAAGCCTGAGAAGGAAAATTATATCTTTATTTTCAGCCAAGTAACTGCAACTTGGTGAGATTTATAAGACTAGCCTAGGGCTATACATTCCTTAATTTCAGGGTTTCTCTCTCAAACCGGTTATGGTGCATTAGCCGAGTAGCTCTTGGTGGGGAAATCTGTGGTCAGAAGCTTCATATTAAACAGTGGCAGTGCAGCCCTGGCTGGTGTGGCTCAATGGGCTGAGTACCAGCCTGCGAAGCAAAGGGTAACATGTTTGAGTCCCAGTCAGGTCACATGACTGGGTTGTGGGCCAGGTCCCCAGTCAGGGGTGCACGAGGGCCAACCATACATTGATGCTTCTTTCCCTCTCTTTCTCTCTCCCTTCCCCTCTCTCTGAAAATAAAATGTTTAAAAAATAGAAATAAAACAGTGGCACTGCAAGTAATAGGCATGCTGTCTGCATCTAACTCTAACACTAGGGACACACCTACACTGTCCGCTGCTCCCTTCCCTAGCAGATGTGGAGCTGTACGTTGTTGGTGCTTCCTGACAGGCATATTGGGAGGCCAGAGATACCAGGCCGGCAATTCCCATGTAGCAATGGGCTTGTAATTGGGGGCTCTGGGAGGAGCAGGAGTAACTGCAAGGACAGAACATAGGATGAATCTGGAGAAGGTTGGAGAGCAGGTAGGGATGTCCCAAGTCTGAGAAGTCCCAAAGGGAGTAACAGGGACCCAGTTTGTTACTGCTCTGCCTGGCATTCCACACCTGTAGATGCACACCTTTGTCCCTGGCCGTAATGTTCCTCATAGTTCCCAGGATGAAATCAATACTCCTTACCCCTGAGAACATCTCCTGTCTGGCCTCTGCCTCCCTGTTGGCCTCATCTCCAGTCACTTCTCTACAGTCGTCCCTTTCTTCCTCGTGCTGGACCCTTTGCTCCTCTCCCCAGACCCAGTGAGCTGATTGTCTCACAGCTTTTCTTGTGTCCTTTGTTTTGCTGTAGCACCTTTTCTCATTTGCTGCAGGGAAACTGCCTTCTGAAAGCCTTCTCTAAATGCATTGTTTTGGGGTGGGGTAAGGTATCTTTTGTCTGCTCCTAAAGCACTTGGCTCATCCCCTCTTATAGCACGTTGCCCAGAAGGGTAGTTATCTGTCTAGGTCTCTGTCTCCCCCACTGGGCCGTGACTGTCTCAAGGGCAAGTCTGCACCTTCCTTTCTGCAGCACCCTCAGTCCCTAGCATGGTCAGCACTGGATGTTTTGAATGACTGAGTGGGTGGAGAAAGGGGTGCCTGCCTAGGTGGGTAACCCAGGAACAGTCTTACTGTGAATTATTTCCACCCCTCCCTTTTGTGAGAGAAAACCCTGATAGCCATGCCAGGGGTGAACGTGAGGGCCCTTGGTGGGAAAGGTGGGGAGGCCCTGGCCAACACATTTTGCTGACTTAATAACTTCAGGCCATTTGGTGTCACCAACTGTCATGCAATAAAATCCCCTGGGGCCCAAGAGATTCTGTTCCAGAGGCAAATGAGGGCAGAGTGAGTGTGAACACGACCCTCAGAACACAGGCAGCTCCGTCAGCACACACGTAAGATGGTTTTTGACTATCTCCCCACAAAGTACCCTGTGAAGCTCTAGTTATATGAGACACTCGACAAAAAGGTACTTCCAAGAATGTGTAGTGTCGGAGACACTGGTTCTCTCAGAAATTCACAATACAAATGAATCTGTTAAAGGCTCTGAGAAGTCTCACAGTGAAGAACCCTCTCTTTAACTCAGCATTCCCCAAACATACGTAGTCATAAAGGGAACTGTGAGTGTGTCTAGTATCCACTAAGAAATGGCGAAACGCACTTGAGCACAGATGGTCATGATAGTGTGTCAGTACTGATGATATGAGGTAAACTCATTGGAACTTGGAGGACTATTGTTCCTCATTCTTGGGAGAAGCCCAGCTCAGCCATCAGGGAAATAAGACCTCTTTCCTCTACTGCTCCTTGAGTGAGTACCAGGCATAGAAACACCTCCAGTGTTAACAAGTACATTTTTGGATGGAAAATGATCCGCTTTCTGCTTCACTGCACTCCCGCAGAAGGCCCGTGGAGTGCGCTCTCTTGTGTGCTGTCTGTCACACCGAACAGGAGAATCAGAGACCGAGAGCCAGAAGAAGCCTCACTCTCCTCCCTTAGTTGAGGCTGTGGGTCTGTGGAGCCGGGGTTTGGAGACATCTTTAGGGGAAAGAGCTTTCCTAGCGTGTGGGCCACAGGCAATCAGTAGTTGGCTCAGGAGAGAGCGAACTCTATTTTAGGGCAAAGGAACAATCATTCTGACCTACATACATCGTCATCTGTGAAGCTCTAATAGTAAGAAAGTCAGGGAGACGTAATCATCTCTGTGGAGAGTGAGGTGGAATATGCCTTCCCAGTCAGTGGGAGGGAAAGGGGCCAGAGCAAATTGGCTGGAAGCTCTCTGCCAGCACTGGATACAAAATTGGGCCACTTATCCCTGCCAGAACCTTCTGGAGGTCCCCTCATAGACTGGACGTCTCCTGTACCCTCAGCTCTTCTCTTCCTAATTGCTCTGGCTCCAGGCCCTTCTCTCCATCTTCTCTGCAGGCCCTCATCACTGGGCCGGATTGGCCTCCGTTGCCTGCTAATGGCCTTCCTGTCCAGCTGCTTTCCTCTCTGCTCCTGTGCAGAGAGGTTCTCCTGCAAGACAAAACCCTCACCCACCAGACGCCTTCAATGGCTGCCCACTAACTTCAGGATGTGCCATATACGCCTGCCCACTAGCTTTCACATCACAGCCTTCTGGGACCTGAAGCTGGCCCTTAAATATTTACCATTTAACTCTGCAACCGTAGATCCTGTGACAAAAACTAGGTTGATTAACCAGCCTGATCTATGCCTCTGCTCAAGCCCTTCCTGACTCCTCTTCCTCCTCTATCTTTCTTCTTCCCCCCATCTCCTTCCTTCTCATCTTCTCCTTCCTTCTCCTCCTCCCCTTCTTTCTTCTCAGACCATTCAAATATTGTCATTCTTTACAACCCGAGTAAAGTTCCACATCCAGCTGCGTATCTTCGCAGAGTGAGCTGTGCCAGGACCTACTATTAAATACACTTACAAAGTCTGCCTTCCGTTCATGTCTTGTTAGCTGACCTTTGTAGGTATCCTTTTTCCCACATGAGCCTGTCTATTGTACATGTGTTTGCTATTCCATTCATTTCTGTTGGTTGGACTTGCAGGTTCTTTGAAAATACTAATAACATTGATTGACTTCTGCTAAGGATGATCAAGTTAAAAAGAAGATAGAACCTATAGCAGGAGTGAAAAAGGAGGACAGCAGATATTTTATGACAATAAAAAGGCATTATCAACAACTAGGACAAATTCAAAGATATAACAGACATAAACAAACTTCTAAAAATAAAACCTTCCAAATTGATGTGAAAAGAAATGGAAAACCTAAATGGTCCTATAATTCTTCCATAAACAAATTTTCATGGTCATATACCTGTTCTCTTTGACCGTGCTGGGAGCTCCGTGATAGCGTTATAAGCTATCTCAACATGGCCCGAGTGGTGTTGGCTGTCAGACCTCTTTCAGGACTGGGGAAGGCTGGGAGGAGGAGGCCAGCTGCTTACAAACGACTCTATCGCCCCAGTGGTTTCCTCTGGCCATACCGTCCCAACCCAAAGCCTCTGTACATTTTGCAGAATTTCAGATGGACAATGCCTTTCGCCTTCTGCCTCGTTTTCCCTCCTGTCGGAGCCGGGGTGGAGGTTCTGAATCCTGATGCTTGGACTCACTCATGGACTGTGTGTACGGGCACTGCTCTTTGCTGCTCACAAATGTAGCTGAGGGAGCATTGCACAAGCTGGTGTTTTTGTAACTGGGGTGCATTACTGAAGCAGGTATGGTAGGAGGCACCCATTGAAGGAGACAGAACATTAGGGAAAAGGAAAGGACAGATGTCCTGCTCTCCAACCTGTGGGGCTCTCTACCCAGAGAACATTTGCTGGAGACCCCTTGCCACGTAAAGACAGTTGTGGGAGTCTCGTGCCCCCCACCAGTGACTATCTTGCCTGCAAAGGCTCTGGCTGTCTTTGAGCACAGAATCAAGCCTTTGGCGTATGTCCCAGGGACAAATGAGCTGTATCTTCTTATTCATTTTGTTTTATTGACTGATTATCCTAGTTTTATGGGTTGCAGATTATATTCTTTCAGTGTTCAGTTCACTCTTTTGTTTCTTGTACTTTAATTGTTCTCAGCTGATGTACGACTTAATGACTTTCTTTTATCTCACATTTACTTTATCCATGGCTTATATTTTATCTGGTTCTCTCATCATATTCAACTTTTATTTGAGCTTTATTTTTATGTTGTTCCTTTTTATTTTAACCTTGTTATTTGACTTTTATGCTGTTTTAAATGACTTGCCTTGATTTATCTCTTTGTTGACAGCATACTCTTACTTTCCTTTCTTTTATGCTCCTTAATTACAAACTGCAAGTCTGAGGGGCAGTGGTGAAGGCAGCAGTTGTGAGGCCTGTGCCGTGTTGTAGAAAGAACACACCGAGTGGCCAGAAACAGGAAGCCACTCATGCTCACCCCCTACAGTGAAGGCTTATGGGAGGATAGAGGAAAATAGCAAAGAAACAAAGTGCAATGAGGGTATCCAAACCTCATTAGAAATGGAAAATTATCATCAGTAACCACCTTCCCTGTCTGTCTCTCAGTCTCAGGTCCCTTGTTTCTTCCTTTCTGCTTTTCTGTTTCAAATCTCCTCGCCAAGCAGTTGAAGTCTGCTTCTCGCAGGCCCAGCCTACCCACTAAGCTCAGTGTGCATGCCTGCATGTAGCACAGGCCTTGCTACCATCTGACCAACTCCATCACTGTTAGCCCATTCCAAATACCAGGGAGAGAAAATGCCATTGGGCAGTTCAGCTTGGCTCAGCTCTCAACTTCCAATCCCCATCCCACCTCCAACAGCTTTAGCCATCAGGATGGCACCAGGTAGCAGCGTAACTGAACAGCGACTGGGGTCCCGCTGCTTGCTGCAGCCCTCCAGGGAAAATTCCAGAGGCAAAGGTTTGGTGACTAAGGAAAGGAGTCTTTCTTCAAAAGCAGTCCCTGAAGCCTATCAAGTCATAGCTTTAATCACTTAAGCCTATCAATTAAGGCTAAACACCTGGGTTCTCCTATTATTCTCCTGTTTGGGGTTATCTTATTTCTATAGGTTTAGTTTACGAACTAAAACAACATAATATACAAAAGCTACACAATTTTGGAAGATTGGCAGGCTTCTGCCTCAGAGCCTGTTCCCTCTAGAATGACCCTGCCATCCTCTGCCAGACCAGCCTGATCCTAGGCTGTGTGCCCAGAGTTCCTTCACATCTAAAATACCAGCCTTTGGGACATGCAGGCAGCTGCAGCACATCAGCCAGGCGTCCTTGAGGAAGAAGAGAGCTGGAGAACCAGAGAGAGCCCACGCCAGCCCGAGAGGCCCCCAGCCAGAGAGCCAGCCCTCTTCTATTTCAAACCTTCTAGCCCATAATTCCATGCACTCTAGAGGCATGCAGCCTCTCAGCCAATCCTGTCCTAGACTGTTTATCACTGCCTCCTGCTACATCCTTCTCTATTTTCCCCCAGTGATCTGATCAGACTCTCTGCATCAGTAGTACTACCAACTGCACCTTCTAGGCCACGGCAGGCAGGCTTCCTAAGCAAAGACAGTGATGGGCAGGGCAGAAAGGGAGGCTGGATGCTTTCCTCCTTCCAGAGGATCCTGCAGCAGCAGCGTAACCTCCTCTCAAAGATGCCCCTCCCTTCTGTGTCATCCCTTTATCTCTTATTTATTTAATTAAGTAGAAACTGGCCAGAATTCCAGTTTCCTTTCCCAGGGGGGAAGGCCTCCTTGGATTTTGCTTTGAGATGCTGGAGAAAAGTCGTTTTCTCACATCACATTTTATACAGTCCCTATGAGGAGCTGTGCTGTGAATCGGGTGTCTCATCTGACTGGACAATTCCAGGACATTGGGCAAGACGGCCAGTAAGAGAGCAGGGTTTCGGGTTCATTGAAATAAGCCACTGCATTGTTTGCAGCGTTCCCACGGGAGTCCTTGGAAGGAGGCACGGTGAAAGGTCTGTAAGCTGGGATTGGGATTGTTCTTCTACCAACATATCTCCATACGGTCTGAAGGTCAGCAGGACCCACATTCTGCCCGTTGGACTGCACGGAAGGAGCACCTCTCGCTGCCGGTGCCCCCTTCCTCACTCCTTTCTCCTGGTAGCAGATCCACACAAGAATTATTGTGGATGGCAGATAGTAGATGCCCAGTAAACATTTGGTGAGTGAACTGCGAAGCCATCTGACCCTCCTGGAGAAATGGAACAAATATCTGCACGTATCTATTATGTTCCAGGCATTTTACATCCTTAGGTTGTACAAAGCCAGTTCCTACAGCCTTCCAGACTTCATAGAATTTTCCCAAAGACGAAGACTTCTCTGCTGAAACTAGGAAAACTGGGGCTTGAAATGCAGTGACCTTAATCCGTTTATCTATCATTGAACCTATACTGTTTGCCAGAGACCTGAGACCTAGACTTTCTCACTGGTACTAGGACCCTGTGGCCCTTTGAAAGTGACTCTGGGGAAAGCAACCAACCAGTGGGGACAGGGAGGAGAGGGGTGGATTGAGGATCCACAAGGAAGGGCTTTTTTAGAGAGTGCTGCCCAGAAGGAACAAAACACGGGGATCAGAGGTTGCGTCTGTAGCCGAGAGTCCAATACTGGCTGTGTGGCCTTGGGTGAGTTTCATCATGTCTTTGAGCTCTGGTTTATTGTTCTCTAAAATTTGGTTAAAAAAAACAAACAAAACAACTAGCTCTCAGGAGTGTGGTCAGGATTAAGTGTGCGAATGTGTGTGAAATGCCAAATCTAGCACTTGACATATAGTAAATGCTCAGTTACAGGGTGGCTTCCCCCTTCCCCAGACCGTCCCATCAGTTCGACTTGACTCACAGTCTGAGCCTGGCTGCCCCCCTGGAACGCACTTGAGACCCACGTCCTCAGCCGTCATCGCAGACTGCCAGCATTAGTTTAGCACCTGGGCTCCCCCTGTGACGGCACATTTTGTTCCATTCCCACCCTGCTGTCTGGAGGGAGAGGTGCTAATTGAAAATCCCTGAAGGGCCCCTGCATTCTGGGGGAATGAAGAGGCAGAGATGAGTTACTCTCCCCTCTTGTTGCTGCTGGGGGTCTGCCAGCGGGAGCTGAGACCATCTCCTTTAGCAGACAGGAGCCTGCTGCGTCCTGCTGCCAGTCTCCGGTATCAGCCTTGCTCCCAAATGGGCAGATGGTCTCTGGATCATCTTGAGAGGGATGGGCTCCCAGCATGTCACAGGGGACTTATCCCTGGAAGGTCATGGTCACTGTGGTGGTTACAAAGAGAGGGAAGGAGGAGACAGTGACTCTTCAGAGTAGTTCACTGGCTGAGACTTGGTGAGGGTCGTAGAACAGTCATTCAGCAGGAGCCCACCCCACAAATGGGAAGGTGGGGTCCATCTCCCGGGAGGGCGGCTTTAGAGTGGTGGAGTGTTGGCGATGAAATCTCCTGCAGAGAGAGGGAAATGGGAGCCTGCATTTTTTATGTAAAATAGCAAAACATAATAAGAACTTTAAAATATTCATACTGTTTGATTCAGTATTTCTACTTCCAGGAATTTATCATTTTGCCAATGATGTTTTTAAAATATATGAAACTATCTTATCTCAGTACTATTGATACAGGGTGCAGCCAAGGGGGGGGGCCAAAAAAGATTTGGAATGGTGTCCAGAACTCAAAGTGTATAAGAATATTGGAGAAAATATTAAGATGTCCTCGGTTCCCCCCAGGTGTCAGTTGGGGGAAGGGACAAATGGAGCAGGGCCATTGAGAGTTGTTTTGCATAGCAACAGTTTTGCAGCTAACCTCTGGAATGGTCATTTAACATATCTATAACCTTTAACTGGTTACATAGGTATGTTAAATAGCTGTGGCCAAGTTTTGGGGCCAGGGAGAAGTGAGTGGCGGCTAACCAGGCTGGAACTGGGGCTGCTTGTCTGAGAGAGGGCCTGTAGGAGAGCCAAGCGGTTTCAGCAGAGTGAGGACCCCCTCTTGGCCAGGTGAAAGGGAAGACCACGCAGCTTTGCCAGAATGGAGATCCCTGCGGCCAGGTGAAGAAGAAAGACACGCTTTTGGTGGAGTGCGGCTTTGGTAGAAGAGGCCCACGCGGCTTTGGGGTGCTCCCTTTGGCTGAGTGGCCTGGAAACCAGGAGAGACTTTGACTGGAACTTGGTACAAAGAACTCTTGCCAGTGGAAGGTGCCACATGACTTTGGATTAATTGGAGATCTTGCCTGGACAGGCGACACAGCTCATGTGCCAGCGACCTGAAAAACGGACGTGTGCTCTTTTCCTGATTTATGGTACGCGGAGTTGGGACAGTGGGAGAAGGGAGCGCTGTGTGTGTGTATGTGTGTAGATGTATACCCTTAAAGACTTTAATATTTTAAGGAAGGCATTAGGCCTGAATAGCATTAAATAAACATTTTGTTTCCTTTTCACAAATCTCTGGCATTGAGAGATGTCTTTCCAATTGGCGGCGGACAGAAGAGCCCAATAGATATTAATAAACCGTCCTTGGGAGGGGCCTCTGTTTTCTGAAGCAGTTTTTGGCATCCCTGGGTGGGCCAAGTATTGCCCCCCCCCACCCTTGTTCGGTAACACTATTTGTGTTGGATATAGGTCAAGTATATTTGCCATATCCATAGAATGGAACATTATGTAGCCATTAAAAGCAATTCTTGGAAGGAGTCTTTAAGA
The DNA here is from genome assembly GCF_014824575.4 of Sturnira hondurensis. Classification (NCBI taxonomy): domain Eukaryota; kingdom Metazoa; phylum Chordata; class Mammalia; order Chiroptera; family Phyllostomidae; genus Sturnira; species Sturnira hondurensis. The sequence goes on along the minus strand of NW_028085930.1, from coordinate 441,542 downwards.
TAGGAAAATGTCGTTATAATACAAAACAACAGGGCCCAGCGTGGTGCATGAAGCCTGGTCTCTGCCGTTTACAACCAATCCACTGATGAGATTCCAAGTAAATAGGCCTGAGAGTTACTGTTGGTTGTCTTCTCTCCCACAAGTGGGGCTACCGTTCTTTTTTGCCTTTTTGTATTTTTAAATTGTATCTACTGAGCATAAAGACAAAAATTGAAAATGAAACCATAAAGCCATGAGATACCCACATGAGTGAAGAAGGGGCCTTCAGTGGTGGAATTTCAGGCACCCCTGGGGGATATTTGTTAGGGGAGAGCCACCTTGGGGCTATTGAATGACCCCGCCGGGACAGGGTCTATGTAAGGGGCCGCTGAGCCCCCTCTGACAATGCTGGGCTTCAGGAACAGCCAGAAATGTTTGTGAGGGGCATTTGGGAGTGTGGGCCTGCCCCAGAGCCAGGTGCCCCCATCAGAATCAGCCTTTGCTCTAGGGCCCTGGGGGAGAGCGAGCAGGGCCCCACTGTGGCCTGGCCCTGTTTCCCGAGAAACCACAAATGCATCCGTGGGTGCTCTGAGACTCGTCCAGCCAGGTATAAATTGGAATGCATATCAGATTGGCTCTGTCAAAGAACAACACTTCACAGTCAAATAATAGGCTTATTTATAGGCCTTTTGTTAAAATCCTTGAGAATTTCTTTTTTAATTCTTTAATTCCTCCAAGTTTTAGAAACATTGACAAGAATTATTTTTGTTTCTCAAAAAAAAAAAGTCAGAAGCATGAAGTTTGGTTGAGCACCTTCAACAAACTCTGAAGGGCCTTTGCTAGGGACCCCTTCTGCTCTCCCCCCCAAAAACCCCACCCTGTCTGTGCCCCAGTAGCTGGGCTGACTCTGACGCACAACGTTTCATTCATCTTAATGAGCACACTCTCCACCGTGTGCTGGAACTCTGTCTGCTCACATCAAGACAGTGGAGGAGAGCAGGGCACAGTAGGAGACCATCTCTGGCTGGACTGGATGCTCCTTTCAGGGCCTCTTCTCCCTCTTCATCCCATAGCCCCGCACAGAACCCAGGGTGCCTTGAAGGGCAGCGGTGGAAAAGTGGAGGCCTGGGCTTCGTGGCTCAGAAAGCAGCGTGTACCTACCCCAGGCTTGGTTTCCATGCTCATTTCCTAGGGCTGCCGTAACAACGGGCCACAAACTAGGTGGCTTGAAACAATGCAGACTTGTTATCTTGTGGTTCTGGAAGCTAGAAGCCCCACACCAGCTGTCAGCAGGGCCTGTGCTCTGACGCTCTGAGGGAGGGCCTTCTTTGTTGTCCCAAGCCTCTGGCATTCACTGGTGGTCCTTGGCATTGCCGGGCTAAGGGGTGCATCACCCCAGTCGCATGGCTGTCTTCTCCCTATGTGGCTTCACGTTGTCTCTCCTCTGAGCATGTCGGCCCTCGTTCCAGATTTCCCCTTTTCATAAGCACGCCGTCATAATGGACTAGGGCTCACCTCGTTTCAACTTGGTCACCTCTGTAAAGACCCTACTTCCAGATAAGGTCACATTCTGAAGTCAGGACTTCAACATGTCATTTTGAAGGGACACAATTTAATCCATCGCAGTTTCTAAAGCCACCAACTGAGAGTGGAGCCTTGGAAATGACACAACCTCCCTGCACCTCAGCCACATCCTACTCTGTAAAACAAGAGCAAAAATAGTTCCTAACTTCAAGGTCATTGTGAGGTCTAGGTGAGGTAATGTGTGCAAAGCACATGACATGGTGTCTGGCTCATTCTAGGTGTGACTTCTCCGCACTGTTCAAGCTAGTACCTACTGGCCACACAGTGAGTGCATTCTGGGAAAGTCTTGGCCCGAGCCAACTGGCTGACACTGCAGCTCTGGCTTCACACTGAGGGTCCGAGTATAGCACCCCCGCAGGGTCCTTCCAGGCTGACCAGCTGCATGTCCCCAGCAAGAGCACATTGTCAGACACAGTGCGGCTGATGTATCAAAGTTTGCTGAGCTAAACAGTTGGAGCTTCCCATTTTAAAACAATCTCACAGAAGGCGCGTTTGCCGCGAGGCCTGTTAGATACAAAATATGCAGGAGGTCTTCAGAGAATACATTTGGAAACAGATTAGAAAGCCTTCAGTTGGAAAACACAATGTGTCTGCACCTACTTCTCTGATGCTTTTCATGCCACTGACATCACCTCGCCGTGTTCAGTCTCCCCTTCTGTTCCATAAGAAGAGGTTTGCACCCTCCTGCCTCAGGGCCTTCCCGTTGCTGTTTCTTCTACCCAAAAAGCACCATGCAGCTAACCTCCACCCTCCTTCCGCATTCCCCAGTTTGTCTAATTTATTTTCATTCCTTACTCACCCACTGTCCCTTCACCCTGTTACTGGCCTGTTCATTCCTTTCCTAACATTTAACCCAATTTGTAACCGAATCTTCAGTCCTGTACTGGTTCATTTGACATTTGTCTCTTCCATTAGACCAGATTCCCAGACTACAGGGTCCTTGTCTGTTTTGTGCTGCGTGAGTTACCCCCAACCTGGCGCAGATCCTGCACACAGCAGGTGCTAGGGACTGCTTTAAGGGTGTCTAGTAGATTGAAAGAGTCACTATTTTCTCATATAATGTGTGGCTCTATAAAGTCAAGGAGGCTGATCATCCAGGGAAAATGAATGATTCATAGCCTCTACTTGCAATTGAGTAACATTTAATCAATGTGATTTGTCAAAGAAGTCAGTTCATTTTCATGGAAGTTGACAAGTTCCCCGAAGCCAACACCATCATTTGTTTGTGCTCACGGGCTGTACTTTCTCTGCCTCATGCCCTTTGGGGTTCAGGTTAATGGGGTAACCCTGCTCAAACGAGCCTTCCATGAAAAAACAGTATCAAACAAGGACAAAGCACCAGAGACTGCTCTTCTTAGTATAAACTCCAAGTCTTCCAGCCTGTGCTCTCTGGGAGCAGTGAGAGTATTCTGTTCCCCAAGAAGAAGGGAAGGAACTCGGACTCAAAGGTTTAGGGAATTGTCTCCTACATGACAATCAGGTGACCAGGAAATGGATTCAGCAGCCAAATCTCCCTTCGTCCTTGAGCTCCGTGCACTTTGAAAGCTGTGAAGTTCAGGGCAAGCTAGAGAGCCTGGGCTTTTGACCCTAACAGAATCACAGCCCGGAGAAAGTGCGAGTAGCCACGATGTGGTTTTCAAAACAGACCCCAGCCATCAAAACAAATGGGAGATGCTGAATATGACGGCAGATATTTTAGAGCTCTTTCACAAAATGAATGATCGAATCATGTCACTGCAACTGCATAAGCCCTTTGAAAGTTTGAAAGAAATCAATTCTGATGTCTAGGCCGGCGCAGCAGGAATTCGCTGTCTCTGCGTTCTCCCAGAGAGCATGGTAGGTAATTAACACCGCGACGTTTTGGCATAGACATGGGAGGGACCACAGCAAATATGGATGGACTTGTCTTCTTGATGAACTCCTACGCACCTTTCCAGCCCAACTAGGATGTCTCCTCCTCCAGGAAGCCTTCCCTTTGTTGGTGAATTGCTCCCTCCTCTCCTCTCTCTGTTATACTGATCATACTCTGTCCTAATTAGATGGATGCATGTTCATCTCCTCACTGCGAGGGGAACACCAGCAAAGCAGAAATACTGCATAAACATTGCCTTCCCCTTGTGGTAGATTTTTCAGACTAGAGTCAGATGTTTAAGACTTTGTAATTAATTTTAAGTAAAGACAAGCAAATCTAGTTAAAATTGGGAAGTAAAAATATTGCCAGTCTTTCTCCATTATAGTCAAAAATTGTAAGAATGAGCCTTAAAAAACTGAAGGTTGAGAAACATTAGAATAAAAACTCAGGATCTTCCTCTGACCCAAAACCCCAGGGTGCCTGTGCATCCTCTAAGGAAATGTCAGCTTGGAGGACGGTGGTGGGGTTCCCTTCCCCGTGCTTCCTCCGCAGTGTCTGCAGTATAACAGATGCTCACTAATTATTCCTGATATCCTAAGTATGCGTGTGGTTGGCTGGGAGAATAACAAGTGACAAAAGATATAAGTGATTAAATTCCAAGCTTATTGTGGAAGTTCTAGCCCAAAGATCATTTGCCAGTTGGAAGCAGAATGAAAAACTACTGCTGATAAATTTGTACAGAAACATACAGTGACTTCCCAGTCAATAAAAATAGGCAGTTCTGAGGAGCTACAGAAATGATTCCTTCTGACAATTTCATTTTTCTGAGGAAAGCAGAATTTTGGATCTCACCGGGGATAATATAATTATGTGACCTTCACTGATGAAAGCCGGGGAATTAAACTCTTCTGGGTCTTCTACAAATATCCCCTCCATAGAGAAGCTGGAATTCCATCTATCTTTCCATTTCTAGATAGCTTAAACAGTGAACTTCATCCACATATGTTTTGCATGGAAAGTAAGAAGCAGCACAGGGGTATTTACCATACAATGAGATGCATCAGGAGGCTGTAATTCATCTTGCATTGGCCCAAGGGAGAAATGAAGCATCCTATTAGCATTGCTGGTCCTGTGAATCACAATAGGCAAATTAGAACCAGAGCAAAGCGATGATAATACAAATATCCGTGTGCAGTGAAGGGAAATGTCAAAGCGGAGCCTGGCTTTGCTGGAAATGGGTTGCATTTAGAACACATTAGCTCCCAACACCCAGGGCCTGAGTAATCTACAGCTCTTTCAAGTTATTTACTGTAAACTTAGAAGCAGCCAACCTTTCACATTTGCATTGGCCTTCTGTTGCCAGAATTTTAAAAAATGGTACATGAAAAGGACATGAAAGAGCCATTGTAAGTCAGTTTGCTGATAGACTGGCTTACTGGAGTGCATGCCTGTGAACTAGGAATGCCTTGGCCACGGTGGCGCTCAACCTGCTGAGCATGCTCAGTTCTGCCACTGCCTTCCTGCTCCAGCCAGTTCCTTAGAAAAGAATGCCTTTATTTTGCCCCAGAATTAGAAAATGAAGCAGCTGAAGCTGGGAGTTACAAGTCTTAATTATCCTCCCTGGCCTTTACTTCAGGAGCCCAAAATTGATTTTTAAATTTCTCCTCTGAGTTTGATTTAACATTTTAATCTTCGTGCCTTCTGTGTGGGGGCTTTTGCTGGCAGTACTGATGAGAAGGGAATGAAGAATTAGCCAGGCACGTTGGAGGTGCTTGTCATCAGCGGAGCAGCCCTGGTCTTTCGTGAGAGGTGTCTGGGGGGGTCTGGTCCATCTGTAGGAAGGCCCTTCATCTCCCTCTCACCTTGACCAAAATGAATGCTGGAGTCATGCCTGACAGGCAGTGGCCTCTGAACTTTTGTTTTAAACTATGCAGCTATCCCCCGAGATGCTGACTTATTAGCTCCAGGAATTGATAGAACAGTAAAAGAGTCCATATACTTCTGTAATATTGATTGGGCTGCCATTTCTCTTTCTTCTGCAGCTCAAAATATGGATTTTCCTGACACTTGCCTTAACTTGAATTAAACATTTAAAATATGCCTCTGCCCCGTTGGTCTTCCCCACCCGAACATTTGGGAACTTAAGTGCAACATATGGATTATGGGCAAAATTTGTCAGGGAGTGGAAATATGTGATCTTGTGTACCTGCAGTTGTTCATTGATTTCCTCCTTGCTGAACAAGGAGGCAGATTGGTGTAGAGTGTGAGTGTCCGAGCCAGGAAAATCAGGTCAGATCCCGGTGTGACCATGAACATGTCATTCAGTTGTTCTTGTTTCTCAGCTGACTCATCTGTCCAATGGGGTAAATAACCCCTGGCAGTGGGATTATTGGTAGGGTGAGAGATGGTGCAGGTAGTGGGCCTAGTAATCAGCAGTGAATTTTGGAAGCACAGAGGGGTGAATTCAGCTCAAGGGAAGCGACCCATGGAACGGGCTCGGGGATGACATCAGATGTAAAAGGAGCCCTGGCACCTGGAATGGGCTCACAGGACAGGGTCCCAGAGGCACCAGGGGGTCTGGGGCAAGGGCTAAACAGACCTTGAAATGAGGCTGGTTGGGTGAAGTAGGGCTTGACAACTAGCAAAGAGAAACCTGAAGGTGAGGTCCTAGTGATGCCCTTGTTGGGATCTTTTTGACACCAGATGGCGACCTTCCCTGAGGCTCCTTTTCTCCTGGGAGGTCAAAACCAGAAGAAAATGAGTTTCAGCTTCTGTGTGAAGGTGCTACCATTGATGTTACCATTCACCATCATTTCCTGTGCACTTCCTCCAAGCAGCATTATACAGAGAACTTGATGAACTTCACCCTGTTGATTTCAAGTTTCACAGGAGCTCAGTATAGTAGGACTTGTTATTATTTCCATCTTACAAATGGGGAGGTTAAGGTCTAGAGGAGTTAATGCATTCAGGAATGTCAGAGCTGATACTTGAGGCCAAGGCATTCTAATCCTGAAAACTCTGGTCCTTACTATTATACCATACTCCTTTTGAATTAAGACACTACTTCATGGACATCCAACAAACATTCCCTGAGCACCTATACTCAGTCAGGCCTTAAGAGAGGCAGTAGAGTCAGGGAGATGAGGAAGTACAGATTTTTGCCTCTAGGAGCTTTATAGCGCAGGTGGCAAACACAAGGCCCGTGGGCTGAATCTGGCCCTGCACCTGGTTCCTACCCAGCAGCAGTGCGGAGCTCCTTGCCCCTAGTTAAGGAGTAGTTACATTTACACAGTCCTAAAGTTACATGCGGCCCTTTGAAGGCAACCTTGAGGCTGATGTGGCCCTGGATGACCATGAGTTTGACACCCCTGCTCTACAGGAAAAAAAGATGTGTGGATGCAATAGGCATTTCAGGAAGAAAAGTTTGGGGAGGCAGGAAAGCATAGGGGAGAGCACCAAGGAGGCGGCCCCCATCTCAAACAGAACAGACTCCACAGAGGAGATTGTGTTAAACTGGATTTGGAGGTTCGTATGGGAGTTCTAGTAGATGTCAGGGAGCGTTCTTTGTGCGTTGATCAGGACTGGGATGGCTCGCTTTCTTGGTAACAGAGGCTGCTGGCGGCAAGGACAGCTGCTTACCAGCCTCTCAGTTGGACAGCTTGCAAGACTTTCTGTTTCCAGAAGTTCCCATTTGCAGATTAACAGCAAAAGCCCACTTACTACGCCTTTTTTCTTCTCCATAGTTCCAGATTTAAAAACGTTGTGCATTAATGGCCAGTTGGCTGCCTGACATCCTAACCTTCACCAGCAATCTCAGAGCATGGTTCTCTGAAAGCGTGTGGCTCTCACCACACACGTGTGGAGGAGCCAGATAAACGGGACACATTTTCTTAGACTGTTAATTCTACTCAAAGATGTAAGGGTAAACAACACTACTTTTGTATTAAAAGATCTTTAGTTATTTTATAGACTGAATTGAAAATTAACACGACTCTTAAGAAATAAAACACTAGCTTTCTTAGAAATGTCACAGGTGACATGGGCTTTTTTTTTTTTTTTTTGGCATAGCAAATCTTCCTCACCGTTAGGTGATAATGATATAGCTAAATGGGCCTCAGATTAGTTTAAGGTTGACAGCTCCTGGCCAGTATAACTCTTGCAGTCAATCCCTTGCCTGTTCGAAACCTAAAAGCCCACATTCCCCCCGTAGAAGGGCACATTCCCACCCCACCCCACCCCCGCCCCGGTACATTATCCTGTAGTGTCTGTTCTTTCCGAAAGGCAAGTCCCATAGTTGCTTCTCACACTTCGCTGGCAATGGCTGGATTCTTACAGTGGTTGAATGACTTCCTTGAAGTTAAAATAATGGAAGACTCAGACATAAGGACCTCACTATAGGCTATGTCATAAAGCTGCAAGGCTATGAAAGTACAAGAGCAAGAAATCACTGGCAATGTGAAGGGAGCAAAATAAGTATCAGCTGTGATTTTAATTAACTGCTTCTAAATAATGAAAATGAGCAAATAAGACTCACAGTTAGTAGAAATACCACTGTAATTTGAGCATTCCTGTCGATGGACAGCATGACCTCTTTGATGGAGATGTGTGGATCAGGCAGTGGCTCTCAGCATCTTCTGGAACCCACGTGCCTTTTAGTCTGTGTCTGCTTTGTGCCTGCTCAGCATTATTTTTGCCTTTCAGCCTGTGGGAAGGGAAAATATGAAGAAGCTAGACACAAAGATTTCCCCCTCTGCCTCGAGATTCCTATAATAATAATTACTGTTATACTATTGAGAAGATAGTAGTGATAAGAGGTGAACTCTGAACTCAAGGAGATCTGAATTTAAATGTTGGCTTGTGATTGCTCTGTGACATTGGGCCAAGTTTCTTAACCTCTCTGTGCTTTAGTTTCTTAACCTCTCTGTGTCTTCCTCTATGTGATGGGAGAAAACTTGGTGCTCGCAGGAAGAGTTGCTCTAAAGCCTTTGAAACAGTACCTAGCACAAAATAAACCCTAAAAAAAAGGTGACAGCAAAATGAACACTAGTGAATGTGAGAGCAGTCCTTCTGGCTTGTTGCTGATTTTAGGGACAAAGGATTTAATGTTTCACTCTCAGTATGAAAGCTGTACGTTTATCACAGATGATCGTTATCAGTTTGGAGAAGTTTCCTGCTAGTTTGCTGAAAGATTTTATTATGTATGGATGTCGAATTTGACAAATTCTTTTTTATATCTATTGAAATGACCATATAGTTTTTCTCTTTTATCCTGTAATATGGTCAATTACATTGACTTAATGTTGCATTTCTGGGATAAATTCTACTTAGTTATAATACTTCCCATAAAGTTGGATTAGATTTGCTAATACATTGTTAAGAATTTTTGTACATGACAGGTAGAGGTCTGTAATTTTCTCATAATACCTTTGTCAGGTTTTGCTATTAGGGTAATGCTAGCCTCTTAAAAAGCCTCCTGTATTTTTTAAAAACAAATTATGTATGACTGCAGTTATATTTCTTCTTTAGATGAATGATAGACTTCACCAATGAAACAATCTGGACCTGGAATTTTTTTGTGGGAATTTTTTTAAACAAAAATTTCAAATTCTTTAATGTATGATTTAAATATGATCATCAATAGGGTTTCTTATCTATTTACTTTATATTTTACTCTCCTTAGCTTCTTGATTTTAGATTCTTTTTATTTATTATCTTCTTCAGTTTCAATTACTTACTAGTTTCCCTTTTAATTTCTTCTGAGTTTCATTTCCAAATATCTAGTGTTTCTTTAGATCTATCTATGATTGTTAAGTGTTACTGATTTTCAACAATTCCCTTGAGGCCAGAGAACAGACGCCAGGGTTTCAGCCTTTTGAATTGATTAGGACTCATTTTACAGCGCAGCCGTGCTGTCTGTGCACATGCCCTGTGAGGCTGCAATGGTGTGCATTCTGCAGTGAGATGTAGTGTTCTGTGAACACCAGTTAGGATAGAGCAGGTCGTGGTGTTTTTTAGATTACCTATGACTTTATCGGGGTTTTTTTTTTTTTTTGTCTTGCTGTTCTACCAATTAACTAAATTCTATGGTGATTGGGGAATTGTCTATTTCTTGCTTTAATTCTGTCAATCTTCGCTTCATGTGTTTTGAAGCTGTAAAATTAGGTGCATATTCTTTTATAATTGCTATCTCTTCCCTTTGTAATTATAAAATGTCCTTTTTTTTTTAGTAATATTCTTTGTTCTGACATCAACTTCATCTGATAATAAATTTAGCTGCTCCAACCTTCTGGTGCTTACAATTTGTATCATGTATCTTTCTCACTTATTCCTTTGGACATATCTGTGTTTTTATATTAGGTATGCACCTCTTGTAGAGAGCACACATATATAGTCATTCTCTGAATAACAATGTTTTGACCAACGGTGGATCACGTATACAAATATAGTCCCATATGATTATCATGGAGCTGAAAAATTCCTATTGCCTAGTGATGTCATAGCCATCATAATATCACAGGGCAACACATCACTTACATGTTTGTGGTGATGCTGGTGTAAACAAACCTGCTGGGTTGCCAGTAGTATAAAAATATAGCACATACAATATATACAATTCATAATACTTGATAATGTTTAGATGCACAAATATCATTGTGTTGCAGTTGCCTACCGTATCAGTATAGTAACATGCTGCACACGATTGTAGCCTAGAAGCAATAGTGTGTATATGAGGTCTGGCTGGAAAATGTCCAGCCATTGTTATAACAAAAACAGTTTGCATGACATTAATGTAACCTGGCAGCTAATGAGAGTGGACTAGACTGCACATATGTGAACAGTGATGACTTTACCATATTAAACAGTGGGGGCAGTAGAGGCCATTGAGTGAGCATGCGTGCAGTGTTCTTGTCGTATTCAAAATGACTGAGCCAGTAGAGCAATGAATCTGCATCAAATTTCGAGTTAAGCCTGAACATTCCTCCACAGAAACTGTTCAGATGATTCAAAAGGCCACAGCTGTGGGCAACTGGTGACTGGCAGCTTCATCATAGCAACACACCCACTCATGCATCATGTCTCATGCAGAAATTTTCGATGAAACATAAAATCACCCAGGTGACTCAGCACCCCTACAGCTCAGATTTGGTGGTGCCCTGCAGCTTCTGGCTTTTCCCAAAACTAAAATCACCTTTGAAAGGGAAGATATTTCAGACCATCGATAAGATTCAGGAAAATACAACAGGGCAGCTGATGGCTATTGGGAGAACTGTATGAGGTCCCAAGGTGCCTACTTTGGAGAGGACTGAGGCATCATTGCCCTATGTACAATGTTTCTTGTATCTTTTTCAATACATATCTCTATTTTTCATATTACATGGGTGGATACTTTCTGGACAGACCTCGTCATATATAATCTAGGTGCATAGTATTCTACACCAGCTAGATTGTATAAGTATACTCTGCAATGGTTGCATAATAATGAAATCACCTAGCAAAACATTTCTCGGAACATTTATTGTTAACTGATGCATGATTGTAGCTTTGTGTTGCATTTCATCCATTCTGATAGCCTCTGTTTTTGTTGTAATGTTTAATGTAATTATTGAGATGGTTGAATTTAGATATACCATTTTAAAGTTTTTTTTCTCTCTTCTTTGGGGTTATTTGAATATTCTTTAGAATTTCACTTTATCTGCAGAGTTTTTAGCTATATATTTAAAAAAAATTTTCAAATGCTTTCTTGTTCTCTCTATGTATGTCTACAAAGGTTCGATCTTCCTAGAATTGCTACTTTACTGCTCTGTACAAACTGCAGAACCACTGCAACCACAAAGTTCTGCCCTTCATGCCGCTGTGGCCGTGTGCACTGCAGCCACCGTGGCCGTGTGCACGGCAGATGTACTTCGTATAAGCTCCACAGACAGCACTATACTTTTACTTTAGACAACGTACAATCATCTGTGGTTTTGAAAATTACCTCTTAGATTTACCCAGATACTTAGAATTTCTGGTGATCTTCCTTCATGCTGAAGTCCCGTGATTTTCCCAGTGCCATTTCTCTTTCACCATAAAAAGTCTTCCTTTAGGGTGGAACATCCTACACGGTGTCTTGTATGCCCAGCCCAGCAGAGATGAACAAATGAAGGTCTTTACTTCACCATCTTTTCTGAAGGCTATTTTTTATTGTTATAGAATTATGGGCTGATAGTGTGTGTTTCCAGGGTTTTTTTTTCCTTTAAAAATGTTCCACTGTCTTCTAGCTTCCATGGTTTGTGGTCAGTTCACAGCCATTCAAGTTATTGTTCCCTGTATATATAATATGATTTTTCTGTGCCTGGTTTCTTTTTAACTTTGACTTTGATGTTCACAGACGTGGTTTCACTTATATTTATTCCTCTTTACTGGCTTCTTGAATATATAAAAGCATGTCTTTTACCAAAAATAGGAAAGTTTTCAGCCATTATTTCTGTAAATATTACTTTTGCCTCATTCTCTCTCTCCTCTTTTTCTGGGATTCCAATTACCCGCTAGGTAAAACTTTTGGATATCAACCCCTGGGTCCCCTGAGTTTATGTTTTTCTTCATTATTTTTTCTCTCTCTAGTTTATAGTTACCACAGATCACCGAAACTGTATTTATTTTCTTTTGATCTCCGTTCGCTTTTCTTTAAATTGGGCACTTTTATAATGACCTGGCTTGTGTTCACTGATCTGTCCTTCAGGCATCTGCATTCCGCCAGTGACCCATCCAGGGAGTGTTTTATTTCAAATAAAGGTTACCTCTTTTAGTTACACCGTTGGTACTTGATTCTTACTCTGTATTCTATTTGTCTGATGAGATTTATGTCTTTTTATTCATTACAAGCGTGTATTTTTATGGCCTGGAGTATACTTACTTAATGTACTTACTTAAGAAAGAGTCACATTTTCCTGGATCTTCATCTGTTAAATACGTTTGGATTACATTCTGGATTACTCATACCTTTTGAATGTGTGTTGAGATGACTCTGGATTGTCATATGCCTTCAAAAATTGTTGGTTTGTTTAATAGGCAGTTAACTTAATTCAGTTCAAACTGGGGACTCTCTCTTGCCTATTGTGGGCAGCAGTTCAGACCTCAGTGCGGACACTTTCGGTCTGTCCCCCACATGCATAATTTTGGGTGGGGTTTAAACACAGGATTTGGGCCTCCCCTTCCCTGGCTCAGCCCTCTCCCAGGGTTCCGCCTCATGTGGCAGCAGTCCTGTCTACCTGGCCGGAAGGACAACAGGTGTTATCTCAGTGTTTTAGCTCCCCCTGCCCCCCTCAGGGGCTGCAGCTGAACTGTATGGTTCAGCTGAACTGTATGGTTAAAAATAGTTAAGGTGGTAAATTTTATGTTATGTGTATTTTACAATTTTTCAATGATTAAAAAACAGAAAACTCACTACCAGTAGCTTTCTTCAGTTTTCCATTCCCTTTGTAGGTGTTTTTTGGGGGGGTGCGGGTATCTGTCAGGGGCTATGTGTGTTATTGTGAGAGAGTCGGTGTGTTAGGAACTTAGTCATCCACCTCAGAAGCACACCCTTGGGTTCCTTCTACATTTTACAACCCGAGTGTTCTTCCCCGACAGTTGTGGAGAAGCAAGCATTTTGTGTGAGTTTGAATTGTTCTAACTAGAGACAGTGTAATAAGAATATTGATATGGTGACTTCATGTGCAATGCATAATTATTTTATAAAATTATGGTTTGTTATTAATAAATGTAATATCATTAATATATTACATAAGTAATATTATATTAATAAACAATATTCATTATAGATTCTAATATTAATGTCATATAGTATTATATTATTACTTATACTAATAATATATTTTATAACATAATAATATATTATTAGAAATAATATAATACTATAAATTTATTACTTGTTATATTAATATATAATATGTGATGTTTAATAATATTACTAATGTAATATTATTAAATTTATTTTATAAAAATAAGACTATCTGTATAAAAAGTTACACATTTTCAACTCCTATGACTAAGTAAATTGCAAGCTAGAATTGCCAAAAGACTTCTGTAGTAGCTGATAATTAAGAAAAGCCATTTGTCAGTTCAACATCTGAATTTTTATAAGTGGCCAATGTGTTATTATTTAAATACTCAATGTCATTAAAATTTCAAGACCCTTTGTGTTTATAACAATGCTGTCATTAAGAGGCGATGCTCATTCGAGGCCTGACAAGTCGCTACTTGGGAACTTGAGCTACATTTGGCCTAATCATGTGAAGAAGCCCAAATGGCTGATGTTTTAAGAGGAAACATTATCCTAAATATTAGGAATAATGCTGAGAAATAAAAATCAGCATAAAAAGCAGGGCAATTCTACAGTTATTGTAGAGTGCGTTCTCTCTACTTTTATTTCTATGGGAAAATTAGCCCCTAGTGATGAGCACTACTAATTATGTAGAGTAGCAGTTTCCCATGGAAATATAATTCAAACCACACACATAATTATATGTTTTCTAGTAGTGACAATAAGCCAATAAAAAGAGACAGATGTACCTGATTTTAATAGTGCATATTATATAACCCAGACTATCCAGTACTGTCATATCAATGTTATCAAATAGAAAATTATGAATGACAAATTTTGTTTTTACATTTTAATGTTCATTAGAAAGTCTTTCAAATCTGGTATGTATTTTACACTTATAAGACATTTCAATTTAGGCTCTAAATTTCATTAGAAACACTTGATCTGTATTGATATTTCACTTAATTTGTAGCTGGAAAAAAATGGATTCACGTACCTGAACATATTTATAAGTTTTCCAGTAATTGCATTCAGTATCTGTTCTTAAATTTATATTTAAAAGTATAAAATTAAAGTTAAAAATCTAGTGTTTTGGTCACACTAAGCCGCATTTCAAGCGTTCAGGAGCCACATTGGAAAGTTCAAGTGCACAACATTGAACAGGTCCTGCTTTCAAGGGAAAGTCATCCTGGGCCTACCCGAGTTCCTAGCCACTACAGATGAGAAAAACTCAAAACGAAGTAGAAGAAAATAAATAAACAAGCTGCAGAGTGGGGGTGGGGGATAAACAAAGCCTTCAGGTTTGCTTGGTTCGGACCTCTGACTGGTTCGATCTCGAGGTCACATATGACACCCCTGTTTGGACACCAAGGAAAGGGGGACAGGAAAAAATTCCAAAGATTATACCTGTGAGTGTGATTCGTACCAAGTTTATTTGGCTGTTAGGTCTTCCTCTGGTAAACTGAGGAGGCTGTAATAGCCCCCGTATCTCCAGAACTCACTAGCACTCAGAAACCTCAAATACCTTTAATTATTTGGTCTTGTGTATCGGGTCTGTTTGTGAAACCCAATTTTAAGTCCCTGGAGAGTAAGGACAGAGTCTCAGGCTTCTGGGAACCTTAGCCCCTCCTAAGATACACTCCCTGTAAATGCTTACAAAATAATTGGTGTGGAGATAATCAAGCAGCAGTGAACGGCCATTGCCTTTGGATGGGGGTTTTCACTTTCTGAGGCACTTCAGGGTGCACTGTTTTCTCCGAAGGACAAGTAAGAGTTAGCAGAAACAGATTTCAGGGGATAACTGTGGGGTGTATCTGACGGAACTCCACCCAGCAGCTGTAGGCAAACAAGATCCCTTCGTTTTTAAATGAGATACTCTCTCCTTATTTGGTAGGCTTCCATTTCTGCTTGGCAGTGGGAAAGGTATGTAGTCCCATCTGGTAACTGCATGCAGGCTAGTAGTTTTTGAGATACAGATTTTAAAAGTCCCTTTAAAAATAGAAATTTCAGCCATTACAAACGCAGTCACCGTCCTGTTCCATGTGGTTTCCATGCTCCCATCCTTCTTCTCCCATCTGATATCTGACCAGAACTGTGAACAACTCACCACCAACTAGTGGGGTCAACAGGCCGCCTGGAAGTTGCTGACATGGTCAGGGTACTGTGGTGGAACCGGGCAAGTATCTGACCCAGTCTGCCCTCACTTTAGGCAGGCATCCTCATACAGTTGTGGTGAGAATTAAATTATAGTTTTACACAAATCACTCAACCCAGTTTATGCCATAGCAAATTCTCAGGTTTAAAAAAGTGCTCTTTTGATTATATATAATATATTTACCATGGGAGGGAAATGGCTTTCTTCTCATTTCACACATGGGGACATGGAGGTATGGAAACATTAACTTTTTGAAGTTACAGAGATGACGGGTGAAGAGTCAGGGTTTGAATCTAGGTGTACATGGCCGTCAGGACTGGCCTGTGCCCCTGTCCACTTAGCACTGGAAGCACTGAAACATCACTGTGAAGAGAATGACGTGACAGTGCTCACAGGCTATATGAGACTGACCTGTCTGGGGCCGGGTCTTGTCTCAGCAAAGTTGTCTGGGCTGAAACTTCTTCCTTCTTGCACCTACAGCCTCCCTCTGTGGTAACTACATGACAGCAAACAACAAATTCTGGAAGTGTTTAGGGGTGAGAGGGACTGATCTGCCCTCGCTTGCGTTCTCACGACACCCAGACCACCTGTTGCAGCCTTTGCAGTACTTGGTTGCACTTAAGGCTTTGTTCATCTGCCTCTCCTCTTGTCTGTGAAGACAGACCTGGGCTCTGATTTATCCAAATCTCCATCCCGGGGCAAGGCAGGTCAGTACAAGCAGAGAGGCAGGTGGTTTTTCCTATAGGTTTAAATAAGTTCCTTGTCCATCATAAATACTCAGGACTGCAGTTGATTTCATAAATTATTATTACTCATTCATTTTTCACCATATTATTTATGCCCAGGGAAGATTTGCTGAATGAATGATAAATACAGCACATTTTTGTACCTGAAGCTCTTCAACTCCAGACTGTTGGTCACCCTCTAGACCAAATGATAATCCAAAATGTCTTCAAGCTGCACTTGACCCAGGTGTGACTAGCTGAGTCATGGGGACCTCTCCAAGTCTATGAGCATGTGTATTAGTTATTGCATCATTTATTAATTTAACAAATATTGCCAAAGAGTAAAAAATGTACTGTCTTCATTGGTTTTTCAGCAACATAATAACTGCTCTGTTCTTCCAAAGAGAAGGGGAATTTTGATCTCAGCATAAAGCTTTAGGAAAATGACTTTTTAAATGAAAGAGTTATTTTTATTTAGCTCAATACTAAGCAGATGGAAAGCTATAAATGGTGACACCCTCCCCCTTTGGTTTCAAATAGAAGCAAACTAAGGTGCTAATATGCATCTAGGTACTTCAAGCTTGAAGGTAGGACTTACTATAATAATAGAAAGTAGATAAACCTTTTTACTTCCCAGAGCTCATTTAGTGTGTCGTCACAGCCTCCTGACACCTTTGTAATCGGGCGAGCTATATTCTCAGTTGTAATGAACCACAGAGGGCCATGCAGCCCAGGAAAGAGGAGCTGGGGCAGGGACTGAGGTCATCCGCTTGCAAACAGAAGCCTGCCCGATATCTCCCTGTGCCCTAGACACATTCGGGAACCGCCGAAGTGGCAGCCTATGGAATCTCTTCCTTCAGCTTTCTCCTTTTGGAAATTTCAAGTATTCATCTGAAGTGAGAGGGTTTAAAATGAAGTTTTCTTATTTTAAATATATTCTAAGTTCAGCCCTACTTTGCTATTCTGAGCATGATTACCTCTTGATGTGATTAGCATTTGCCCTTTCCCGTTCTGTTGCACCTAGAGTGATTGCAGTTGACTCTGTGTAGAGGTACAGAGTACACATTAAAAAACTCATCGGCCCAGCCCTCCGGCAGCGTGGCCAGTGTTCACCGTCTGCCAAGTGTGTAGACTGAGGGACACAGAGTGTGCAGCTAAAAGCAGGCGGTATCATCCTCCACCTACAGGGACCTCACCAGCTGGAGAAGCCCTTACGAGATCTGTCAATGTCCTCAGACTTGGGGTCATAAAACTGGACTGGTGTTTCCTCCTTGAAGACTAGCTTCATGCTTGAGGTACAGTGTTTCTCAAGAGGAATTGTAGCCTTTGTAGGTGAGGTGGTTCTTGGTCCTATGACTGATGTGCCCTGGGCAGGATATTTAACATCCTTGACTCTTGCCCAATCAAGTCCATTAGCAACTTCTAGTCACTGTGAGAAGCAAAATCTAACAAACAGCACCCACCCATCCCCAGCAAACTCTCCCCATGAGGCAGTACTGCTCCTGGATGAGACTTTGCAAACGCACAGGATGCAGTCATTGGCCAACGATGTGAGGGAAAATAAATGCATGTGAGCCATGGCTGGTGGGTTCAAGATACTTCAAGGAGCTAGATGCTTTGTAATGACACACGTGACATACATTCAGAACATTTCTGATGATACAATGATCTCTGCATTTGGCCTCTTCAGTTCTCCAATGCAAACAGAGCATTTGCCAGACGCATGTGTCTTGCTTTGCTGCAACATAATGTGGGTGGTAAAAGCTAACACCTACGGTTTGTACCACGCACTAAGTGCTTCACTTATATTAGCTCATTTAATCCTCCCAACAACCAATGATGCTATGAGGTAACTGTTAGTAATATATTCCCATTTTACAGGTAAGGACACAGGCACAGAGAGATAAGGGACTTGCCCACAGCCCCACAGGTAGCTAACCACAGGGGTAGGATTTGAGCCCAGCCTACCTGACTCCAGAGCAGGATTTTTAACCATCTGTGCTTGGGTGAAGTTCTCTGCCTTCAGCACTCTGTGGGTGGGTCTGCCTATTAATCTCACACAAATGCCGCAGCTGTGAGATGTATAGCAAATCGGGGTGCTCTGAGATTGAAGTTTCTCTGAGAAGTGAGATATCCTGTTATAAGCATCAGGAACAGGACATGGAATTATCTGCATGGAAACTAGAGTTGGTAACTTAAAAGCTTTTTGGTCTCAAAACCTCTTCACGCTCTTAAACATTATTAAAGACCCTCAAGAGCCTTTGTCTGTGTGGATTATACTGACACCTGAAAAGCTGACATTCGTGCTGCCTGTCACCACCACAACCAGTAAGAGACAAGAGCTGAATCTTTACAGGCACTGTTCAGATGCCAGAGGTCTGAGAAGATGGCGAGTTAGGTACCCAACAACTGTCTTAACATCTCATCTCAAGCCAACCTTTCCTTCTTCTTTTTTATAAGGAGCAGGAAAAGGTAGATAAGGGGTTTGGAATTAAGGGGAAAAAAGGTTTGTTAGATAAAAATTGCAGTCCAGCGATTTTCCTAGCATCCCTTCATCTGCTGACTGGTGATTCTTTACCTGTGTCCCGGTCAGCAGATGTTGCCTCTCTGGAACACAGGGGCCCAGCTGCCATCTTGGTCACTTACAGTCCACCTGGGGCACAAGGGTGGAATTTCTCGCAGGCATCCTGGAGTCAGGGTAGGTCTGGTCACACAATCCAGTTCCTGGGACAGCAGCTTTGCACATACATTAATTACTCAGCCTATTAAATATAACGAAGGAAAAAGAATATGACTTGTGAGTTCCCCTATCAATCTCTGTCAGTATTTGCTGTATCAAATTAAAACTGAGAAACTTTCAAATGCTCATTTCTTAATTTAGTTTAAAATAATAATAATAATAAACGCATTACAAGTTAACATAATATAATCTGACCAAAAATACATTTTCCAAAATGAAATCAGCGTGAGAAGTGGCAGTGTGTGCATTTTTGCAGTCTCTTCCATGTCTACCTTAAGAGAAGACAGCTGGCTCCTCCCATCTCCTTCTGTCTGCAGTCTGTTGCAATGTGCTGCTTAGGTCAAAGTGGGTGAAGAAAGAAATACGGCCTTGCCCAGGTATGTAGTTAGACAAAAGAGGAGTATTTAATAATCTTTTCAGGTAATTATAGATATTCTTCTCCGATACTATACCAGCATTCCATAAGTAATAATTTCTTACAGGTTAGTGACAATAAAGAATCTGAAATCACATCGATGAACTAACACTCTGCTATATGAAAAGCCATTGATCAATTTATTGCAGTTTGAATGAGTCCTTCACCCATACATGACTACATAACATTATACATCGGTCATTTGGAAGCTACTGATTGATTCATTGATAAATAGATTTTTCAAGATTTGACATAATTCATCATATGCTATCAAACAATCACATTCATTAATATCATTGTTCATTTTGTCAGAAAAGTATTAAAGTTCAGTATATTGTCAGATTTGCTGTGACAAACATCAGTTTTCCAAAATTAAAAACTTGGATTTTATTTTTGGTGACAAATGCTACTCGTTCTTTTCCCTGAAGTGACAGGCTTACTTAAAAAAAAAGTCTGCCACACACTCAAGTTTGGGTAAACATAGTTTGTCTATCAATCATTCTTTTAAGCCAAATTGGCATTTTATGAGGAAAGGTCTTAGTTCAGCTCCCAACTAATCTTAATTCACACAAGTACTTTCCCTGGAGCCAAGCCAGCATCCTTTGCTTTACAAAGGTGTTTTATGTGCACTTTCCATTTTGGCACACAGAATATTAAAATACATGTACTCAAGGATTAAGATTTTTCCCTGGCTGGTGTGGCTCAGTGGATTGAGCACAGACCTGCAAGCCAAAGGGCCCTCAGTTTGGTCTTTTCCCAGTCAGGGCACATGCCCAGGTTGCAGGCCAGGCCCCCAGTAGTGGGCACGTGAAAGGCAACCACACACTGATGTTTCTCTCCCTCCTTTCCTCTCTCTAAAAATAAATAAATAGAATCTTTTAAAAAAGGATTAAGGATTAATAAAATTGTTCATATTTAGTATATTATTAAAGTCATTCTTAAGTGCATTTGGCCTTACTTATTTGTCTGCTTTTTATTGTGACTGTGACAAAGAATGCAATTAAGTGCTACTAGACACCAACACTTTCATTCACCATTGTTTATATACCATTAGTGCAAATATCAATACAGTGAAAAGGTCAGATAGTACCTTAGTGTTAATAGGATAATAAGTTTTTTGTTTTGTTTTGCTTTTTAGGATTTTATTTATTTATCTTTAGAGGGGAAGGGAAGGAGGGAGGGAGAGACACATCAATGTATGGTTGCCTCTCGTGCACCCCCTCCTGGGAACTAGCCTGCAACCCAGGCATGTGCCCTGACTAGGAATCGAACCTCAGTCCTTTGGTTTGTAGGCCGGCACTCAATACACTGAGCTACACCAGCCAGGGCAATAGGATGATAAATTTGATTTTGTAAATCCTGCAGAAAGGGTGTTTGAGATCCTGGTGATACACAGATCTCACTTTGAAAAGCTCTGTCCTCGAATATCACAATTGCTCAGGGATAAACACCTGAAAAAACAAAAAGAGCTCTAGGTTTAGGTTTATATTTAGATTTAGATTAGATTTAGATTTAGATATCAGTCCTTGATCTGCTTTTAACTGACAAAGTGACCTCAGTGACCTCAGGTAAACCACTTAATCTCTCTGAAACTCAGTCTCCTCATCTGAAAAATGGAATCAACACAATCTACTGTTCAAGGGTATTCAAGGATAGGAACAGAAATACATTCTAAAAGGCAGTTTCAGTGAATTCACTCATTCATAAATTTCCCCCAGAATCTTATGGGAAGAACTGAGAGACAACTACATCAATTTCTGCTGGTATGTTGAGAGGTGTGCTACTGCGGAGGAGAGGTGACTGGGAGGCATGGAGGGGTGACTGAAGGGCTGAGCCCTTGCCCTCCGTGAGGAGCTGCAGGGGCTCACCTTCTGATCTGACTCCTCATGGGGCCTCCTGGTGAACCTGAGTTTGGCCACCCTAGGCCCCAGCCAGTGTTAGATGGCACCCAGAGGTCTGATAGCTGCTGGCCTCCTTTCCCCTTTGCTGGTCCAAAGTGCATGGGCATCTGGATGTTGTGTTCCCACACACATTCCTGGCACACCAGCCCTCCCACCCAAGACAGCATGTGGGAAAGCAAGATTTTTTCCCAATAAACTTGTTTTAGAATAATTTTAGATGTATAGACAGATTGCAGAGATAATATAGAAAGTTACCAAATACCCCCCACCTCCCCATCTTCCATGTTAACATCTTTTTTTTAATGTACTGAGTTTTTTTTCTTTTATTGTATTTTTCCCATTACCGTTTAGTCCCCTTATACTCTCCCTTCCTTCCCCCAGTCACCATACTGTTGTCCATGTCCATGAGTCCTTCTTCCTTTTTGCTGAATCCCTCTACCCCTACCCCACCCTTAGTTGTCGTCCTGCTCTCTATGAGTCTGTCTCTGTTTTGTTTATTAGTTCACTTTGTTCATTACATTCCTCATATGAGTGAAATCACATGATATTTGTCTTTCTCTGACTGGTCTGTTCCCTAGGTCCATTCATACTGTGACAAAGGGTAAAATTTTCTTCCTTTTTTTATAACCAAGTAATATTCCATTGTGTAAATGTCCCATAGTTGCATCATAGTTACCTACTGATGGACACTTGGGTTGTTTCTGTATCTTGGTGTTTGTAATAATGCTGCAATGAACATAGGGGTGCTTATGTTCCTTTGAATCAGTTTTGGTGGTTCCTTCTGACATATTCCCAAAAGTGGGATTGCTGGGTCAAAAGGCAGATCCATTTTTTAATTTTTTCTTTTTTTTAAATTTAATTATTGTACAAGTACAGTTTTTGCTTTTACTCCCATCCCAGCCTACCCCCCGCTGTGCTCCCCACCTCCCTCCCATTTCCACTCCCCTTAGTTGTTGCCCATGTGTCCTTTATACTTGTTCCTGTAAATCCTT
Source organism: Sturnira hondurensis (assembly GCF_014824575.4). Classification (NCBI taxonomy): domain Eukaryota; kingdom Metazoa; phylum Chordata; class Mammalia; order Chiroptera; family Phyllostomidae; genus Sturnira; species Sturnira hondurensis. The sequence goes on along the minus strand of NW_028085930.1, from coordinate 419,394 downwards.
CCCCTTTTCCCCTGAAATTCCCTCCCCTCTCCCCTCTGGTCACTGTCCCCCTGTTCTCTATTTCAGTGTCTTTGGTTATATTTTGCTTGCGTGTTTGTTTTGTTGTTTACCTTCCTGTTAAAGGTGAGATCATATGGTATTTGTCTTTCAACACCTGACTTATTTCACTCAGTATAATGTTTTCCAGTTCCATCCATGCTGTTGCAAAGGGTAGGAGCTTCTTCTTTCTTTCTGCTGCATAGAATTCCATTGTGTATAAGTACCATAATTTTTTTGATCCATTCATTTACTGACAGGTACCTAGTTTGCTTCCAGCTCTTGGCTATTGTAAATTGTGCTGCTATGAACATTGGGGTGCATAGATTCTTTTGGATTGTTGTTTTAGGGTTCTTAGGATATACTCTTAACAGTGGAATTGCTGGGTCAAAAGGCAGGTCCAATTTTAGTTTTCTGAGAAAATTCCATACTGTTTTCCATAATGGTTGTATCAGTCTGCAATCCCACCAACAGTGAACTAGGGTCCCCTTTTCCCCACAACCTCTCCAACATTTGTTGTTTGTTGCTTTGTTTATGATAGCCATTCTGACCAGTGTAAAGTAGTATCTCATTGTGGTTTTAATTTGCATCTCTCTGATAGCTAGCAATATTGAGCATCTTTTCACGTGTCTCTGGATCCTCTGTATGTCCTCCTTGGAGAAGTGTCTGCTCAAATCCTTTTCCCATTTTTTAATTGGGTTTAGTTGTCTTCTTAGAGTGAAATCGTGTAAGTTCTTTGTATATTTTGGGGATTAAAACTTTGTCTGAGGTATCATTGGCAAATATGTTTTCTCATACAGTTGGTTGTCTTTTATTTTAATGCTGTTTTCTTTAGATACGCAGAAGCTTTTTATTTTGATGAAATTCCATTTGTTTATTATTTCCTTTATATTCCTTGCTCTACGGGACATATCAGTAAAAATGTTGCTGCGTGAAATATCTGAGATTTTCCTGTCACTGTTCTCCTCTAGGACTTTAATGGTGTCACAACTTTCAGTTAAGTCTTCTATCTGTCTTGAATTTATTTTGTTGTATGGTGTAAGTCAATGCTCAAGTTTCTTATTTTTGCACGTAGCTGTCCAGTTCTCCCAACACCATTGTTGAAGAGGCTATTTTTACTCCATTTTATGTTACTACCCCCTTTGTCGAATATTAATTGACCGTAGAGAGTTGGGTTTATTTATGGGCTCTCTGTTCTGTTCTATTGGTCTATGTGCCTGTTTTTATGCCAGTACCAGGCTGTTTTGATTACAGTGGCCTTGTAATACAATTTGATATCAGGTATTGTGATCCCTCCTGCTTTGTTCTTCTTTCTCAAAATCATTTTTAATTTTCTGAGGTATCTCCATACTGCTTTCCACAGTGGCACACCAATCTGCATTCCTACCAACAGTGCAAAAGGGCTCCCCTTTCTCCACATCCTCGCCAGCACTTGTTGTTTGTTCATTCATTGATGAGGGCCATTCTGACAGATGTGAGGTGATATCTCATTGTGGTTTTAATTTGCATTTCTGTGATAGTTTAGTGCCATTGAGCATCTTTTCACATGTCTATTGGCCATCTGTATGTCCTTTCTGGAGAAGTGTTTATACAGATCCTTTGCCCATTTTTTAATTGGGTTGTTTATATTTTTAGTGTTGAGTTTTGTTAATTCTTTATAAATTTTTGGTATTACTCCCTTATCAAATATGTTGGCAATTATGTTCTCCCATTCTGTGGGTTGTCTTTTTACCTTGTTGATGTTTTCCTTTGCTGTGTAAAAACATTTTTAGTTTGATGTAGTTTCATTTGTTTGTTTTTTTGTTTGTTTCCCTTGCCTGGGGAGATATGTCTGATAAAATATCACTACAAGCAGTGTCCAAGATTCTGTGTCCTGTGTTTATTTATAAACTTTTTATGGGTTTTGGACTAACATTTAAATCTTTGATCCATTTTAACTTTACTCTTGTGTGTGGTATAAGAAGGTGGTCTAGTTTCATTTTTCTGCCTGTATCTGTCCAACTTCCCAAACCATTTATTGAATAAACTATGTTAAGCCCGTAGAATGGGCATGCTTCCACTGTTGAATATTAATTAATTGACTATGAAGGTATGGATTTATTTCTGGGGTCCCTATTCTGTTCCATTGATCTGTGTATCTGTTTTTATGCCAGTACCATGCTGTTTTAATTACTATGGACTTATAGTTTAGTTTGATCTATAGTATGGACTCATAGTATAGGTAGTATGATCCCTCCAACTTTGTTCTTTTTTCTCAGGATCCCTGTTGCTCTGTGGGGCCTTTTGTGGTTCCATATAAATTTTTGAAATATTTGCCCTAGTTCTGTGAAATATGCCATTGGAATCTTGGTAGAAATTACATTAAATCTATAGATTGCTTTGGGTAGTATGGACATTTACAAGTGATCTTTTTATCTGGAAACGTTAAGTCTGGTCTTTTCCTTTTGAAGTACATCACCCTCCCCCTGTAGTGCTTCATTCATAATAACAAATTCTAGTGACAGCTCTCCCAACAGATCACAACAGCCCAATGCGTCACTGATGATGGGAACTGCAGTTTTAAATGCCCTCCCTTCTCAGGACTCCATCCTGGGACCTTTCTTTATTTTTTCATTAAATTTTTTATTGTTGTTCAATTACAGTTGTCCACGTTTCCTCCCGGCCATTATTCTTCCCTGCCCTCTCACCTGTAAGTGGAACCCAACCAACAAAACAAACAAGCAAGCGAAACAGAATCAGAGGCATGGCAATGGGACCTCTCTTCCACAGTCTGTCTCTCGACTTGTGGTGCTGTCAAGTTGCTATTTGATGTCATTCTGAGAAAGAAAATTAAAACTTTAATTTATTAGCATGAATTTTACCATTTATCTCTATTCTGTGCAATGCCCATTTTAAATGTAATAAGAGCAGTTAACAGCTGTGCAGAATCTCTGAAAATTACAGAATTTGCATTTTGTAGCTCATGTGGCTTATGTATTAAATCCTTTACCAGAGCAGTATAAATGCCACGTAAACCAAACTCAACTATTTTTATTTCACTTCTTGATGTGTACATATTCTACTAAATCTCCCTACCTTTGGCTTACAGATCGAAAAGACAGTCCAAAAAGAAAAGGAACTATAGGGTTGCCTTATCTTTTCCTTTCCTGCCTGTCATCATTTGCAGCATAATTTGTTGGCTACTACAGAGAAGTAACGGGAATAGTTAAAGACACATCAGGGCGCTTTGGTTGATCATATTTTTCAAAATGCCCCTGCCTTCTTCCTGTGGTCAAAACAATTTTGTTAAAACAGATGGCCTCTAGGGGCTGCCCGCTCTCCGCTCGCTCAGTCCTCAGTGTCACATGCTTACCTTGTTTTCACTGAGTCCCCTGAACCCCCATGCATCCTGGGCCCACCGGAGTTCTGTGCTCATGGGGCGGGCTGGGGATGTGAGTGGGGCAGCAAGGACCATGGAGGTACAGATTGCACCCATCTCTCTGCTCACAACATGCTCCATTATCCATCAGTCTTCATTTATAAAACACAAGTTCAAAAATAAGATTATTAATTTCAAGATGGGCCCTACATGGTCCTTAGGCCACAAACCCATGGAGCCAGCCCTGCCCCATCGCCTCTACTCCTGCCACACTGGCCCTGAAGTCCCTCAGCCTGGTATGTTCCTTCCTGCTGAAGGGCATGCTGTCCCCACTGCCTGACCCTCCCTTTCCTTCCTCACGACCTGGGTGTGTTCCTCTTTCTCTTCCTGGGGTCTCAGCTCATCCATCACATCCTTCTGTTAGCCCTGCCTGCCCGACCAGGTCAGAACTCTCCTAGCGCCATCACCTGTCACAGTAGCCACTCTGCTTTTAGGTATGCGATCCTCTGACTGCTTATTCCCCTCCGCTACTAGACTGCCAGCAGCTCACAGGCCAGGACTGGTCTGGTTTCTTCAGCGCTGTTCCATCCGTTCTAGACACATTGTCCCTAATTGGTATTTATTCGGTGAATGAATGGATGGATAAATGAATGGAAGTCTCTGCAACAAGAACGTAAATGTCAGATGGAGAGGAGGGATAAATGAGGGTGACATGTTTTCCAGGTTTTGTTCCAAGGAGTCTAAAACCTGACTCAGTCTGAGCTGGTGAAAACTAAGTGAGCATTGCACTGGGCTTTGTGAAATATGTCACTGGACTCTTGATAGAAATTGCATTAAATCTATAAATTGGTTTGTCTCTTCTACTAATGAGTGCTTTAGGATAAGGTAGCCTTACGTTTTAAGGTGCCCAAGTCATTTTCTTTGCACATTCAGGCCCAGCATAGTGCCTGGCACCTCATCAGCCCTCCAAGAATACAGGGTCTATTGAATTGAATTGGGCTGACTTCAGTGAGAGGAAAATACACAGCCCTGAGGGTCACTCCACCTCACCCTCCCCTCTGTCTCCTCTCCCCGCTCCTCTTTGTCTTTCCCCTAATGTGCTCTTGTGAAGGATTCCTGAGACTGGAGAACTACTTTAATTGTAATCAAATATTTGCAGCAGAAAATTACTCTCTTTTATTTTTGGGTTAACGGGACTCTTCAAAGAGAAATGGTCTGATTGGTCTTGTAATCAAGGCAGTGGCTGGCACTTCAGAGAATGTCCCAGCGCCAGTCTGGACATACTCGGTAGTGATATCCCTATATTGGCATTGATCTCTGGATAGAATCACAAGGCAGGCACTTTAGAAGTTCGTCCATTTAACCTCAGATAATTCAAAGTAGAAATAACTTGAGGATGAGACGAAACCCATCCTCCACCCTGAGGGCTGCAGAGTAGCTTTGTCAGAGGTGCCGGTGGACCCTGAGCAACAGCTGGTGTGATGGGAACCTGCCTTCTCGTTAGGACCTGGCCCACAACCTGTCTATCTTATCCATTATTCTGCAACTACACTTAAGAAATGGCCAGGAGGAGATATAGGGAAAATGGAATGTTCATAATGAAATTGAAGATCAATGAAATAATAAAAATCCAAAGCCTAAAGGTAAGTTTGTTATTGACTGATCATCTCAGAAAACCTTGTTAGTGAGAGAGATCAGGGCATGCTTCCTGTGTGTAAAGTGGGGGACTCCCCCCTGAGTGAGGCTTGAATGGAAATATGGAATGTGCCAGGAAGCAATCCCCACAGTGGCCCCTTGAAAGTGATGGGCTGCTTGGAGAAGGTGCAGTGGAGTAGAAAGGGCATAGACTTAGAAGTCAGCCATATCTGGGCTTTACACCAACTTTAGCCCTATGACCTTGACCAAGTAATAACCTCTCTGATCCTTTTCATTTTTTTAACTTGTGCAAACTGGTATAAAACATCTGCCTTGCAGGTTTGGTATGAAGATTGAGTGAGGTCACCTGGGTGGAGGCACAAAGCTGGGTACCTGGCACAGAGCAGGCATGCTATCCCCTCCCACAGCGTCACTTTGGAATAGCTGGGGAGGTGCCGGGTCACCCTGAGAGTGAGGGCCCCCGAACACTGTATACCCTCCGTGCCTCACACTGGTCCCAGCAGTGCCGCTGAGGCAGTGTCACACCAGGGCTGGGGTATCTCAGGGTGGATGCCTTCTTCCCAACACTACCTCCTGGAATTTACATAATCGAGACCCAGAGAATCACTATCATTTGACTACATCAGCAATAAGTGGCAAGCCTGGATTGTGAATCCAGACCTCTGGCTCTAAGCCTGCCTTTGCTCAGCAGTACCCTAGAGCTGAACTCCTTGCTGCCCGTGCCACGTGACACTCACACACCCCTTCGCACCCTGAACAGTGTTTCTGGACATCTACACACTGTTTGCCCAGCAAGTCTGCAACTCCCTCAATATAGGAAGAGAGCATGTTTCAAATTTTCAGCACTTCCCAAGGCAGGCAGTACAGGACTGACTTGTAGTCAGGGCTCAAGAAACAAATATCCATCAATTGAGACAATGAAGAGAACTTCATGGCCTTTCATTTTAGCGCAGGGAAATAGTTATAGTATACATTAACCCAGCTGAGAGAGATAAAAGCATTAATTTCACAACATGTTCAACCCTTTAGAAAGCTAGCTTCTCAGGCCCCACAGGGATTCCGGAACTCACACAGACTCACTCCCACTGTTTTGAAAGAAAATTGCAACTCAGAATGGCATCCCTCTCCCCATAGGAAAGGGGTGGATGGAGTGACATGGAGGGGGTGGGGGCAATGTGGCTGCAGAAATGTGGGGTGTTTAAACCAGGAGCAAAGGACACAGAAGAACAGTGTAGCTCATGTTGAGCAAGCAAACAAATTGGCTGGGGACCCTGTTGAAATGCAGATTCTGACCCAGGAGGTCTGGGTGGGGCCTGGCATCTGGAGTCTAACAAGCTGCCAGGGGTGCTCATGCTGCTGGCCCACAGGGCACACCTTCAAGTAGCAAGGATGTGGCCGCGGGACAAAAGACCAAGGAGGCTTTGGCCTTGTCCTTCCCTCTGCAGTCATCTGTCTTTTGACTGTGGGCCATTTTTAATCTCAGACTGGGCAGAGGACAAGCAGGAAACCTGCCCAGAAAAGTAGGAAACCAGGGTCATCAGCCAGCTCCCGGGCACATCACTGTCCCCTTTTTCTCTCCCAGACACACTCCATGGGTGACATTTCCATATGTGAAACACTTCAGCTTTACCACCCACAAAATGGACGTGTTGGTCTGGGTCTCTGGAGGCTTCTTCTGGTTTGACAGTTCTCAATGGGGGGAAACGGCCTGAGGTGTCAGCTTTGCAAATCTGCTCTGTCTTCAGTCTGGCAGTTCTCAGGACACCCCCTCACTGTCTTTCGCCTTCTGCAGGAGAGATCTGTGCATTCAAGATCCACGGCCAGGAGCTGCCCTTTGAGGCCGTGGTGCTCAACAAGACCTCGGGAGAGGGCCGGCTCCGCGCCAAGAGCCCCATCGACTGTGAGCTGCAGAAGGAGTACACGTTCATCATCCAGGCCTACGACTGTGGCGCGGGGCCCCGGGAGACAGCCTGGAAGAAGTCGCACAAGTGAGCCGCCTCACACAGCTCCTGTACCCCCTCCCACTCTCACCCACCCGTCTCTGTCACACACTGCTCTTCAGCTACGTGTCCCCAGTGGTCACACCGTGGTGCTCCAGCTGCACAACTGCGGCCAGTTCTCTAGTCCACTGCAGGCCTGGCCACCAGCTGCTTTCTACACCCGAAATGCTCTGCCCCTCCGCTTCCTGGGGAGATAGTCCTGCTCCACCATAGAGCTGAGCTCAGGTCCCTGGGGCAGCCCAGCCCGGCAGACCCAGTTGGGACCTTTCCCTGGGTTGCTGCCGTGCCACGTGCTTCTCTCGGTCCTAGCACTTTTCATTTCGGGCTGTCGCTCCCTCCCTCACGGAGTTTGACCCGGAGACTCACACAATCGGAGTGGTTAAGTTCTTCCCCGGTGGAGGAGTGAGTAAACACATAAAGAAATGAGTAAGGGAAAGGAGAGATTATCAAGAGGAATATTGTTGCCTAAACCTGGGTGACAGGGAAGGTCAAAGAATGAGGAGTTCCCCCGGGGTGGGCTCATCGCAGGGACCAATGAGAGGGAGGACAGAGCACTCCGACAACATTCACCCTGAGTGGCTCGTGGTTCCCCCATTTCCTTGGTGTTGGGGCCCGAGTCAGTGCCCGCGGGAGGTGAGGACAGTGCTGCTCTCTCTTTACCACCATCTCTTTTCCCTCCATGTGTGGTTCCAGGGCTGTGGTCCACATCCAGGTGAAGGACGTCAATGAGTTTGCTCCCACCTTCAAAGAGCCGGCCTACAAGGCAGTGGTGACAGAGGGCAAGATCTATGACAGCCTCCTACAGGTAGAGGCTGTCGACGAGGACTGCTCCCCCCAGTACAGCCAGATTTGCAACTATGAAATCGTCACGACTGATGTGCCTTTTGCCATCGACAGAAATGGTGAGTGTCCTGAGAGGACCCTGATGGGGGGCGGGGAAACCCCCCACCCCCCATTCTGAAGGCCAAGTGGGGGTCTGAATGTACTCAGCAGATGAAGCTCCCTTGCTGTCCCTGGTCTGGGCTCTGGAACCCAGGGCTCAGTCTTGCACTAGAGGGGATGGCCCGACATCACCAGCAGCCCAGCCAGTTATGAGACATGCCCCCTAAGATACCTACTCAGTGATGGCAGTCTTATAGAACTCACAATGCCACTGACCTGGATGCTGTACACAGGTGGGTTTTCTGGTAGGATTTTTCAGTTGTCGTCCAGACGTGAGTCATGCCGTCAACTCAGCCATGTCTGAGTCCTTTTCCTACATGACCAGGTGTAACCCTCCCACACCACAATAATCTGAGTCCCGTTTCTAAATAAAGAAATCCTGAAAGAGAAAGTGGAGATTTCTGAAACACCTAAGCTGTAGATCCATTTAGGAATCTTTAAAGCTCTTGCCAAAGTCCTTTGAGAACTTTTACTCTCGTGAGAATGAAGGATGAAAGAATCCTCCCATGATGCCCCAGTCCCACATGAACTAAAAATGGTCCTCAGAAAGCCATTTGGATATTTCACCATCATTAATTAAAAGCTCATTATCGTATAAATGTGACAGCCAGAGATCCAATTGATTAGAGCCACTTTAACTGCTATTTTCAATAACCTGATATCAATCAAATGATAACTATTTGCCAAGTATGTTATTTAATCATTAGTATGAGTGTAAGGGTGCACGTATATTATCCTACTTTGTTTCAAATAGGATTTAAGTTCTACACAGACTCAAAAGTTTCAAACCTGAAGGTCATCCACACTGTGAACACAGTGGTAAACACAAATAGGTTTACAGTTAGGAGTGAACAAAACACAGTTTATTCTTGTATTGTTACTTATTGATTACTGTGTTATTTATTGGTATTACAACTGGGACCCTAGTTTCACCCACTCCTGTATTTACTGAGTGCCAAGTGCAGGGCTAGAAATTGGGAATGGAGATAGAGTAGAGCCCAAAACAGACGTGGGCCTGCCCACATGGAGCTTACCATTTAGTGAGGAAAAATCAAAATAAAAGATACAAAGTCAGGTGGCATCAAGGGTGAGGTTGGTATGCAAAGCGTGCCATGAACCAGAATTGGGCAGTAAATGAGCTCTGAGCCTCCTTGCAGCCAGCACCTCGAGGAAAATGCCAGTGGTTACCTGCTTGCAAGTCTTCAGTGCTTCTGATGTTTCTCGATGTTGAGACCAGGGGGAAACCTACCCTGTGACTTTGTCTTCTGCATCCTGAGAACTGCAGCAGATTCCAGACGGGATGGAACCCAAGGAGGGACCTTCACCCCTGACCCCAGTAGTGTCTGATGTGTCTTGTGAGAGGAAATCAATATTCCTAACATGAACGAAACAGTACTAAGGCTGTTTCCTTATAAAATGCTAAAACACCTGGAAATGACAGTTACACACGTGGATGTCACTAACTGTGTAGGACACAAGATCAGTGCCTAAGAAAGTAAGGGAGGAAATACTGAACTTCAGTCAAAGTTTGGTTCAGGACTAAGAAATAGGCCATTTCAAGTAGTAGAACTCTCTCATAGCTTCTCCTGTAGACAGGCAGCCCATCCCTACCACCCAGATACACATCACACAACAACACGCAACACACCATTTCATAAAACAGAAAACAACTCTTTTGGATTTGTCTGTCCCCTCCCACCCCCCTGTGATCAGCTGTGTCCACAAAACTTTGGAATTTGGGGAAAGAAACATCCCTGGTGATGAGTAGGACTCGAGGAGGTCTCTGTGATGAGTGGCCAAGCTCCCCTTGACTTCCCGCCTTAGTCTGGAGAGCCACGGGCCAATCAGAGATGAGATGCAAATTCTTTCATTAGAGGGTAAACTGCCCCAGTCATGAAGATAATTACTCACCTTGATGAGCCATTTTGCTAACATATGCCAATTTATTTCCCTAGCTGTCTCATTAAAAGTGAGTAATGGTTCTTCGCCAGGCCTCTGCCTCCAACACTGGTTTACAGTATAAGATTAAGAGGAGAGTGGGCATTCCCAGGGAGTGTGGGCCCCAATAGTGAGGTTTACCAAAGTAGTTCTCCAAGTAATGAAGGCAGGGCCTAGGGGCAGACACCGAAATGGCTCCTATTCTAATGAGCTTCCCAATTGGCCCTTATCCATCACTCTTCCAGTGACCTTACAGGCTCCTTGAAGAAGTTCTCTGCATGCACATCAGAAAAAGTACTGCTGAAGGCCCTGGCTGGTGTAGCTCAGTGGACTGAGTGCGGGCCTGCGAACCAGAGGATCTCGGTTCGATTCCCCGTCAAGGCACATGCCTGGGTTGTAGTCCAGTTCCCTGCAGGCCAACTCCTAGCAGGGGACGCACAAAAGGCAACCATACATTGATGTTTCTCTCCCTCTCTCCTTCCCCTCTAAAGATAAATAAATAAATAAAATCTTTAAAAAAAAAGAAAAAGTACTGCTGAGTGTGGGGCCCACTCATTGAGGCCTCATGGTTTCATATAGGTGGCTCCTGGCCCCTCCAAACTAGTAGGCCTTTTGCTGGTGGGGGAACACAGAGGAAGCAGGGTGGCGAGATGGTAGAGGACAGCAGAGTCAGAAGGACCTGACTTCACTGAAGACTCAACCTCTTCCAACAGAGGTTCTCAGCCTGCGTCCACCGTGAAATTACGGCAGTGATTTGGGGTTGCGAGGCCCCGGGGAGAGGCAGTGCCCAGGGGTAGCCCCTGCTGGGTGTGCTGCACACAGGGAGTCCTCGATTCGTGGCGCCACAATTATTAGATATTCACCTGGGTGATTGGGGCGTGAAGGTTATTCCCTCCCTCCCCATGGATTTTCAGGCTGAAATTATGAGCAGGTAACTATGAGCTGGTGACACCACCCCATCTTGGGAAATTCTAGGTTGATTTCAGGTGGCTGCCAGGCCCCCATCATCTGGCACTTGGCTGGTCTCTTGGAGATGGGTGGGGCCAAGATGCTCGTTTCCATGAAACAGGTGGAAAAACAACCCTAGAGCATAAAGAGCTTGCCTAACATCACCTGTCCCACAGCTGGCAGAGTTGGAACTGGAGCCCAGGTCCTGGAGTGTTGGCCCCAAGGCCTTTCCACCAGTGATACCATTATCCTTAGTGACGTTTGGCAGGAACGCACGGCGATGGTGTTTAAGATCAGAAACACAAAGTTGTGTCCTACTCCTACATGCCCCACTGTGTGTGAGAGACGGAGAGATCTTTGACAACTTAGGTGAACCTTGCCTCAGGTCCTCATCACTACAATGGGAGTGAAATATCTTGTCTGTGTAAAGGGGTGGACACACTGCAAACGCGGCGCTNAAAGAGCTTGCCTAACATCACCTGTCCCACAGCTGGCAGAGTTGGAACTGGAGCCCAGGTCCTGGAGTGTTGGCCCCAAGGCCTTTCCACCAGTGATACCATTATCCTTAGTGACGTTTGGCAGGAACGCACGGCGATGGTGTTTAAGATCAAAAACACAAAGTTGTGTCCTACTCCTACATGCCCCACTGTGTGTGAGAGACGGAGAGATCTTTGACAACTTATGTGAACCTTGCCTCAGGTCCTCATCACTACAATGGGAGTGAAATATCTTGTCTGTGTAAAGGGGTGGACACACTGCAAACGCGGCGCTCACTGGAGTAGGGGCACAAGCCAAACGGTCACCCACATTTGAGAGTGACCACCGAGGGAGCAGCAGGCGTCTCAGTGACACCCACTCACCACTGGACAGACTCTTCTATTTCTTGAGGGGCCGTTTGGTCTCAGCCAGGCCATCTGTCGGCAGGCTGCCTGGTGGGTAATGGTGCCCTGGTGCCTCTGAGTGAAGTGTGTCTTAGAGTCGGCTTATTCTTAAAGGAAATGAAAACACTTCTTTACAACCTGACTAGGAAACTAACACCTGGAAAACTGACACAGGGAAATTTAGGAAGCACAGGAAAGCATAAAGAAGGAATCCCACCAAAGATAACCACTAATAAAATACATTTTTAGGAAGATAAGTACTATTGGCATTTTACTGGTAGATTTTCTAAGACTTTCTAAACAAAAATATGGCCACGTGTTTCTTGCTTGTCTGTACCCTCCCACTTTTACTTAACATTTGATTAAATATATTTTCATCCTTAAAAATGCTTTATAATTACCACTTTTAGCGCTGAACACCATTCTGTCTCGTGCACAGACTCTTACATGTAGCTCTTCTTTTACTACCAGACATGCAGTTTCTTCACTATTTTTCGGTATAATAAATAATGCTGATATGCACATATTTTTACCTGTATTTGCAATTTTTCACAATAAATATCTGAAACTTCTAGCATTTTTCTAGAATCAATTTTTAGATGTGGAATTGCATGCCCAAAAGGTATGAATAATTGCAAAGTGACTGGCCTGTGTAGCTTTCCAGAAGGATTGTTCCAATTTAAATTCCATCAGAAGGCATGTGCAGGTCGCTGTGTTTGCCTTATTGCATGCCCCTCCCCATCTGAGTTTCAAAAAATTACTCTCACCAACACATAAGGTAGGTACTGATTGTTCTCCGAGAGTTAGCTACCCAGGTTCACTCGGACAGGGGGATAGGCCCAGGGGCAGCTATTTACCCGAGTTAACTGTGGACTATATTCCCCTGAGAAGGCACTGGTCGGAGAAATCATTTAAATGTGGTGAGGAAAAATAGAATTATAACAGAAGCAAAATGTATGGCTTCTTCTGAGCTATCAAAAATTTTTCACTGGGTGTCTAATCCAAATATTACTCCCCACACACAATGACGGGCCACAACACTGTGCTCTCATTTCGACCTAATGCTGCAAATTCTGTGCTGTGAGTCTCATCCCCACATACATGAACTTGGCGGTGGCAGAGAAAGTGAATTCGTTTCTCAGACAGTTTCATTAAGACAGTTACGGACGAGGAGCTGCAACAAATTGAGGCAAAGATTGCCGGCTTGTGTGCTTATTTTTCCAGCACAATCAATAGTGCTTGGTCTGCTTAACGTCACACGGCTTGTAAACCCTAAGCCTGCTTCTTCGAAGAGACGTATCTTTTGAGAGCCATTTAACTTTAAAGAAAGAGGAAGTTAGAACTTTTTGTTGAAAATTCAATTTGATGTGGCTGAAACCTCCTTCTTGCGGTTATATTACCGTGCCACCACCTGACAGAATCCCTCCCCTGTGGTAACTGTAACCACACACTGGTTTGTTAACAGAACCCACAGAGAGTGTTACCAACCTGATACCAAGCCCTGCCAGACCTGTGCGGGCCCCGAGCTAGACGGAAAACAAATATTTGGGGGAAAATAAAAGGGATTCTGAACACCAGTCACAAAGCCCAGAATATTTCAAATCCATTTTTATTCAGAGAGTTTTGACTGGCTTTGTAAAAGTAAATTTTACTGCAGACCCGTGGCTGCAGTTGCATTTTTGGAAACAGTGCAGAGAGATACAGAATAAATGAGTCTCATTTCTGGTCCAGTGTCTTAAGTGGCCTCGTCTCCCCTCCCCACCGCCACTCGCCTCCACCGCCTCCTTCTCCTCACACTCAAGTTTGTGGCATCTGCTCATAGCCTAGTACTGAGTGCTGTTTCATACTGGGTGATGGGTGGATCGACTTCTCCCAACTCTAAGTCATGGTATGACTGTCCTAATTTCCCAAACTTTCTTAGTCCTTGTTGTCTTAATTCACATGAACAATCTACATCAGTTAGAATGGAAGAAAGCTCATTAGATAGCTTTCCCTTAGTTTTGATGAAATCTAAAAATAAGCCTGAGTCAGCCTTTCCATATTCGTTCATTTGCTTGTTGGGTTTCGGGGTTTTTTTTCTTCAATTTTCATTTACTTAATTTCACTTCTGGTGAAGGATGATGATAACATTTGGGTTCTAATTGGCTGTCAGTTCCACCATCAGAAAAAAAAAAGCAAGAATGAAGTTACTCTCAACAAATGAAGAATTTAATCTCTTGAAATCAAAAACTAAAAATTGCCCTGGCTAGTGTTGTTCAGTGGACTGAGTGCCAGACTGTGAACCAAAGGGTGACCAGTTCGATTCCCAGTCAGGGCACATGCCTGGGAATGCAGGCCAGGTCCCCGGTGGGGGTGCACAAGAGGCAACCACACACAGATGTTTCTCTCCCTCTCTTTCTCCCTCTTTTCCTCTCTCAAATAAATAAATAAAATCTTTTTTAAAAACTAAAAAGTATTTAATGCACATTGGGCCTATATTACTTTCTTGGAGCTAAAATTGTATTTTAGCAAAAATAGTCAATGAAAGTTTTGCTTGTTAATTATCAAGTGTTTATTTCTGAATCATAATATCAAACCCACAAGGATCAAAACATGCAGTGGCCGTGAAAACTGTCTTGTCTTTCTTGGAGAAGAAAAATGTCTGCCACCAGGGCAAGGAATCTGTTATTCTGTGTAACTTTGGAAGGGAGGTCACACATTCTCTTATTGATTTTTACTTCCTATTTGGTAGCAAAATAATGTGAAAAGAGGCAGTGAACGTTCCTGGCAGTGAGCCCAGGTGTTAAAAAATGTGTATCAGGACAATTCTGAATCCCATCCTTTTCCCAGAGACCTGGTGGCAGAGGAGTGCTGCACCTTAGAGCCAGGGACACAGCCACAGTGGGCACCGTGAGGGAGGGGCTCCCAGCAGCCCATCACTCACAAACACAGTTGGATTCCGAACGTGTGCTGGGCATGTCGCAGCAGCCCTGTCCCACAGCTGAGGCGGCTTCAGCCAGCCCACCCTGGGAATCTGTTTCCAGGGCGCAGACAGGCAGCCGGTGAAAGCCATGCCCCCCACCCCCACCCCCCAACCCCGTTTGCCCTTGTTTTCACAAAGGGAGTGGGAAGAGGGCCATTTGATTCTGATGAAAGTTGGAGGAGTGGAGAAGGGATTTTGAAGAACTGCAGTGTGCTTAACTTGATCCCAAGCGATTTTGAACATCTCTGTGTCCTCAGGCAACATCAGGAACACCGAGAAGCTGAGCTATGACAAGCAACACCAGTACGAGATTCTGGTGACCGCCTCCGACTGCGGACAGAAGCCTGCTGCGCAGGACACCCTGGTGCAGGTGGACGTGAAGCCAGTTTGCAAGCCTGGCTGGCAAGGTGGGCCTGCTTTTGTCAGTCCTGAGGAGTAGAGGCAGCTTGACCTCTAGTATAGAAGCTGCTAGACCTGTCCTCAAGTCATCACACCATGTAACTAGAGGGATTTTTTAATGTGCAGCCACACTGCTGCAAGAAACAGAATAGCTTGTTTATTCTCACAGCTCCTGGGGGATGTATCATCCCCATTTTACAGGTGAGGATGTCTGAGGTAACTTGTCTAATGCCATGTGCCCAGTTTCTCCAGTCTCACGCCACCTTGGGATCAGTAGTAATTATCCAGGGTGCTCAGCAGAAATGGCTGGCAAGCTTATTCACTTTATCATAGAGTGGTGAGTGGAGCTGGTGCCTTTCAACTGTTGAGGCTTCGCTAGGCTGCTTATGCATAACTCACATGTTTCACGGGTCCTCCACTTTGCCACTTCTGTTTATTGCCTTCTCTTGGTGTGTCTTTAAGCTTCAGACCCCCTGTTATGTTCTCTGTCTCAGGGGTGGGGATATCTTTCATTCTTAAATTTCCCCAGAGAGGGGGTGATTAGCTGCGTTAGTCACTCATGTCCCTACGGGGCAGACTGATGCTAGGCTACCATGTAGGTCACTGGTCAGACTCTGAATGGCTGCCTCTTAGTCAGACATTTATTCCTAATCCAGTTTATCAGGGCCGGATTTGCAAGACCTCATTGTGCAAAGCAAGGGCACCCGGGGTCAGTCCTCTCGGGGGGGCAGCTGTCATAGTGCTCCTCCCCTGTACAACCTGTCCTCCTTCATCTTTCCGCTGGAAAGGTGGGAGGCAAAACTAAACCAACCTCTGGACAGAGTGAGAGTCATTTGCCTTTGAACAGAGTAGAGAAGATGAGCACAGTAGACACATCTTTGTGTCAGTCTATTTGGGATGAAGCAGGAAACAGAGAAAGAGGGACAAGCCAGAGAGGGAAACTGTGTTCCCCACCTCAGGAAGCCTGGGCTGCACTTGGGGCTGATTCACTGGGCCCCAAGGACCCTGAAGGCAAGATTCTGTCTCTCTTGTTCACCACTGAATTCCTCAGGCTTAATTAGTACCTGTCTGGCCCCAATGGGAGGTGCTCAAGACATAGTCACTGATGAATGAATGAATGAATGAATGAATGGGCTATCTGAGTAAAGAACTCACTTTGTTTTATTTTAACGTATAAGGGCTGGCTCCCGTGAAGTTCCAGCTTTTGAAGAGAAAGCCTGGGGAAAATAAAACAGCCTTTTAAGCATGAAATAAGCTCACAATGGGATTTTAAGTGGGAAAAGTAAAACAAAGCCTTATCTGGTGAATGGTCCCAATAGTTTTTGTCTTTGATAAATGAGACACCCATGATTTGGGATTACATTTTTGTAACTGTATTTGAATGTAATTTTCTAACAGTTGGTGCTTGTTTCAGTGTTAAATGTATGTGAAGAAAAACATTTTAATCATGTTCAGTTTTGTGTGTGACGACTGTGAGGGCGCCTCCCCTCTGGTGCCGGATGCTGCCTGCGGCTCTAGGCGGTCATGTCCTGAAGGCAGGGATTGTGACCATTCGTTATTGTGACCATTCGTTATTCGTTATTGTGTCCCCAGCGCCCAGCACAGGGCCGGGCACAGTGCGGGTGTTTGGCAAGTGTTAAATGGACAACTGAATGGTGAGTGAGACCTTGGAAAAAACAAAATGTATATATAAACTTTCCATGGAATAGAGAAAAGAAGGAGGCAGCAGTTCTATGTATCCATCCAGGTCAGGCAAAGTGATTTAAGCATGTGTACCATCAGAAACAACTACTTTACAGTGGCTTCCCTGCCCAAGTACGCCAGCCTTTGGTGGTAGAAGCTGACATTGGACTCTGCACCCCGCCCCTCCTCCCTCCAGCTTACCGCTTTAAGCAGCTGTCAAGTCCCTCTGCTTAGCTATTGACCCAGCAGGCTCCCAGACCATAGGTTCTCCGGGTTCTCATATATGTGTGGCAGTGGTCAAGGATCCTTCCTGCCATTCCTGTTCCAGCCTCCATATCTGGAGAAAAACCTCTCCTTCCAGCATACTGGTCTACTTTGTTCCTGCACTCAGGCAATCCTCATCTCTGACCAACGCATCTTGGGGCCTGTTCCCTAATCTACCCTTGGCCAGAGTTGCAGCCTTTTAGCTTAAAGCACCCCTTAACTTTCTTTAAAGACGAGCAAGCCACCACTGGTCCCAGATGTGTGTTTCTTGTTCAGCCCCCTCTTCCAGGTTTGTAGGGCAAACTGGAGTGAGCCAAGTTTTGCTGGTCTCCTTTGCTAACTGCAGGCGGGGCAGGCTGCCCCCTAGTGTGAGAAGTTCTTAGGTCCTAGGGGAAACCATTGGCACTTGAAGCAGGTGTGGGTGAATCCTGCACAGTGTAGAATGGAAGAGGAGCCCAGAGAGGAAAGGCCGTGCAGGGTACCAGTGAACAATACAAGGAAGCCAGCCTGCCTTGAGTTGGGACTGGGGAGAAGCAAGTAGAATACAGTGGGTGGCCAAGATTATGAAAGCCAGGGTGAGGAGCTGCAGTAATTCCCCAAGCTCCTCAGACCGGCCAGGAGGGATAGGTCTATGGGCACGTGCCAGGCATAATTGTCCAGAACAGAGGTGTCTTCCTGAGCAGACTTCTCACAAGCAACCAGAGTCACCAAGCAAATGCGGTTTGGCAGTTCAAATTCTTGTACCTGTTCCAAGTCATTTCCCTGTAGGCAGAAGGGGATTGCAGCCCAGTGCAAGCAGTCCATTATGTTTGGGAGCCTCCTGTTTTCCCTGAGCATGCCCAATCAGCCCTGCTGTCAGCCCTTTCTGCAGTCAGCTTCTCCCAGCCAGCTAGCTGCCTTGGAGGAGCAAGGGCTCCTTCCCAGGGCTTGATAAGGGACTGTTCCCAGACCCCAGAATGCCCAGGGCAGTGGCCTCATTTTCCATCACAGCAACCTCTTCCACAGTGTAGGACCCAGCCCTTCCCAGCATGCTGCTGGCCTTCCCCCCACTGTGCACAAACGGGCATCCCCGATCCTGGCTCTGCTGCTGCTTGCCTTTTAGACCTTGGTCAGAGCATCTCTGCTCAGGCTATGGTTTTCCATTCTGTCTTCTTTTGTGGGTTGGCCTTGACTTCCCAGAAACCATATGGGTTCTCTGAGGGCAGAATCACACTTTTCATAGCCCCTGGCACTCCCTGAACTTTCCATCCATTACATAAACATAAACTAAAAGCTTGCTTACCAGCATCACCCACCAGTAACTGAGCAGGGCGTATTGGGAGGAAGGAAATATTTGCACCCAGAAGATGGTCCCAGGGTTTCACACATGCACTGCCTTGCTCTTCTGTGAGTTTTGACTTCTCTGCCGTACTCTGAGATGATATTTCTGAATAGGTGATAAGGGCTGTCTCCCTCTGCGGGGCTCCGTGTTGTTTTCCCTGAGGGAATGACACTCTCATTCTCAGTTGCCCGGAGTCCTCCAAGCATGAACTAGATCTGTGTGCATGGGAGAGGGAGCTAAATCTCTTTGTTCTGTCCTGAGCTTTGAGAACTCATGGGGCCCCTGTAGCCTCTCATATTCACAGAAATGAAAGACTATAGTAGGAACCAAGAAAGAGGTGGACCTGCAACCAGCCACATGCTAAAGACGGGCGTGTGCCTGCCTCTGTGCCAGGCATCTGGATCTGCAGTCTTCTTGAAGTCTGTTTTCCTTTTGCCAAGTGGTACGAAATACCCAAGCCTGGGCCTGCATGTGCTCTGAGGACCACCCTTCGGGAAGCTCTGCATCTCCTGTGAGCAGCGCATCACAGAGGATGTCTTGCCCTCGGAGGCTACCTGAGGGATTGAGGCAATAACAGCAGTGGGACCAGCTGGACATGACCCCGCTGACCACTCCTTGTGGGGGCTACAGACAGGGTCCCCGAGGATCATCTGTAATTCAGTTGCTAGGTTCAGATGTTCCGCTAATTTGATCATGTTATGCTATGTTATGTTATTTTATATGTTGTATGTTGGGTTATGAGACACATCCCCCCTTTATGCCTTTCTTTACTGTTCTTTGCAGCCCCTTGGCCCATCTCCTTCTATGTTTTAAGCTGAAAACTTTGTATTCACAATACATACTCAGTATGTTTCCCCTTTTGTTGTTGCAGGTCAGATTTTATATTTATTACCTGTCTCTGCCAGTTTACACCCAAAATTTAATATTTCACTAACCCTTTATGCAAAAACAGTCCCCCTATACGGCACCGCCGCAGACTTCCCTGTCAGCCCTTTGCCATTTCTTCCCCAGACATGCTGCTGATTGGACAGCCAGTCGTACTGGATTCACGGTTCCCATATCAGGAGTCAGCCCTCCAGATTCAAACCCCCATGGAACCCCATTTCTGTCTTCCTGCCCCATTCCTGAGCACAGTCCCGTGGCAATCCACTACACCTGGCTAGCGCCAGGTCACCAGTACCGCCAGCTCCCAGAGATTCTGCCAGCTCCTGTTCTCTTTGCCTTCACAGTAAGGTGTCTCATTTCAGACAAAGAAAAGGAGATTCAGTCGTGAATTGAACCATTTCTTCCCTGTTCCTTTGGGTTCGAATAGTTCTCCAGGTGTGTCAGATGGTCTCAGTGTTCCTTCCATTCCAGAAGGAGGGGTAGTATCTTTTAGAAGGTTTGCTGCTCAGACCTAAATGTGCACACGAGGACCTGGGAGGCAGAACCTGAGTTAATGAGTCTGGGGTAGGTCTGGATGTGGCTGGTCCATGGCCTTCACTTTGGGTAAGAAGGTCACACGGGAAATATTTACTAAACACCTAGAGGGCATATAACACTTTTGTGATGAAAAGATAACAGGGTGAAATCTGCTGGTTGAGATTAATTTTCCTTTAGTTATTTGCATTGTGAGATAACTGAAGTTGACACCGACATTATAAATGGAAATATTTTCAGAGTGAATTTATTCACCCTTTACTGAAGGCCCACTGTGTGCTGAAGCCTGGAGCTACAGAGGCACACCAACCTACTGAGGAACAGCTCTGGTGGAGGGAGCTATGGGGGTGCAAAGGAGAGCCACTTCACCTTGAAGGGCCCTCAAGGAGATGCAACTGGGCCAAATTTGAAATGTAACCATTTCAGCACAGAGAAGAAGGACGTTCCACATTAGGGAGTAGAAGTAAGGAAGGCGGGAAGAGCATAATATGGTCAAGGCATGGAGAGAAGCCTGGACAGGCCGGTGGGGACCAGATCATGGAGGGAGGGCCTTCTGTGTTACTCCAAGGGCAGTGGGGAGGCCAGAGGCTTTCACGTCTCAGCATGGTGAGGGGCCTCCTAGGGAAGAAGGACTCCTTGGCCAACCATAGAGATGCTGGGATGCAGAAATTAGGGCACAGAGACCAGCTGAAAAACATTATCCCTGAGTGTGCTTTTAAGGGGAACACTTCCAGAAAAGTATCTAAAACCCTGTGTTTATTCCGAAACCAATGCAAAGGAGGTTAGATTTCCAGGCTAATTCCGTAAGGCTCCACAGACAAGGGCACGGGTCAGCAGTCAGGCATGCCTGGGGTAGAAGAGACCCCCTGCTAACCCTTGTCAAGTATACTTCCCAGTCCCCTGCACAGATGTCCACCTCCCTGCCAAGGAGGAAAATGCCTAGGCCCTTGGGGTCAACCGGCTTCACCCTGCCCTTTACAAAAGTCAGATCAATTATTGATCAAGTACTGAAGAGCTGGCATGGGTTGTACTATGTGAAAGGCATCGATTTTGAGTCATAGGGTGATAAGCCCAGGAAGGTGCCCAGATTTGCTCAGAGCAGCAGGTCGAGCAGCGCTCAGGAGACAGACCTGTGTCCATGAGAGGGTTTCCTGGTTATGTTGGGGCGGAGGAGATGATGGCTCCCTGCCCCAGTTCTCTCCTTCACTGTCCTGCGGGGTGCGCAGGATTCCATCCCTGGGGCACCAACTTCTTGTTCTAAAGGATGATCTCCACCTACAACGCCAATGGCTCCTGCAGGAGTCGCTTTTAAACCAAGGGCCAGCACAGGATGACGAGTCAAATCTAGTTGGCCACCTGTTTTTGTGCAATGGTGAGCTAAACGTATGGGTTTTACAGTTTAAGTGGTTTTAAAAAATCAGAAGAAGAATCATATTTTGTGGCCCATAAAAATTACATGAAATTCAAATTTTAGTGCCCATAAATAAAGTTTTATTGGCACAGGCCACACTCACTTATCTATATATTAGCTATGACTGCTTCTGTATGACAACAGTAGAACCCAATCGTTTTGACGGAGACCAGATGACTCTCAAAGACTAAATATTTACTATCTAGCCCTTTTCAGAAAAAATTGCTGACAACTGCATGAAGCTATTATTGTCCATTGATATCTCAGTGAGAAGTGGTTTGTTGGAGCACCAAGCACAGCCTAGAAAGAATGGGACATCGAATGGACATATGTAGACAGAGGCAGAGGAGTGTAAAGTCCAAAGCAATTCTAGCCCATTTTGCAGATGCTGAAAACTTAGACTAAGAGTGATTGAGTGACTTGCCCAAAATCTCACAGCTGGTAAATGGCAGAGGAGGAATTCACATTCATGTCAGTTTATCCCAGAGGGCACCGAGTTGTCAGGAGGCCAAAAGAAAATCGAACAAGGAGGTTAGCAATTTCCAAAGGAGCAATAACCAGCTTCAACAGAGCATCTCGGAAAACTGTTCAGAAGAGATACAACCTGTAGGTAACATATTTATCTTCTCACTCACCTTATCTATAAAATGGTGATGAAACTTACCTTGAAAGGCTAGCAAGAGTCAAATGAAACAAGTAGCACCTAAGAGGTGCCCTAACATTTATTTTCTTTCCTCTCTCTGCGCCACCCCCCTCACATTTCCTTGATTGAGCCTAGTCTAGTGCACTATCCCCTTGAAATTGCAACTCATTCAAAAATAAACCCACACCTGTCTCTCAGATGCTATTTGCCTGAAGCCAGAGTTACCTCTAGTGGTCTCTTGGGCCAGAGAAGGAAAGTGTGAGCCTGAGATTTGGGTGTTAAGCTTCAAACCCAGAGAGTCTGGACCCAAGTGCCACATCTCACACCAGAGCAGAAAGAATGCCTTTCTTTCCACAGGAGCATGAAGAATGAAAATTACCCGCCAACCACTCCATTCAATAGGATGGAACCTGGTTTTATTTGAGGTTCATCCCAGGGGTTCAGCTCCTTCATCCCTGTGCCCTCCACCTCCAGCCAGCTTCCTTTCCTCTGGACTCTGCTCTTCACTGATTTTCTCTCCTGTCTCTGTGTCCACATCCCCTACTTTCCTTCCCCTCCCCCTTCATTTCCTCTCTATTCTGGCTCTGGCTAATTCCCCCTCCTTTATCCCACACATAGCCCTGAACCCAACACTGGAAAAGGCAATGGTGGAAAGCATTGTGGGAGTTAGTACAAAGCAGTGAAGATGGAGCTGGGTGGGGAGTAAGGGCTCGAGTCAGCTCTTAGCTCCATCATGATGCACCACAGACCTGCTGAAGCCACCTCCCTTGATGAGCCTGGGTCACCTCCACTGTAAAGGAGGAGTCATAATCCTTGGCCATATTATTTTGTAGGGTTACAAGCACAAGATGTTCTAGGTATGGAAGTGCTTTGCAAAATTTAAATCACCACACACACACACACACCCCAAAATTCATAGGATTAGGTGAGGCTGTGTGGCTTGATCATCATGTCCTTGGGTTTGGAGCTTAAGACTGGGACTTAAAGGGACTTAAAGTGGAATGGGTGGAAAGAGCTCAGTCTAGGCCCCGGAACCCAGACCTCAGTCCCAGCTCAGCACCAGCCTAGTCTGCAGTCTTGGGAAAGTCTCCCCTGACTGGTTCAGCCTCCCCAGCTGCAAACGGGACAGTGGGGGCTTCTTGTGAGGGCGAGATGAAAGGCTGCCAGAGGAGCACCGTGCACAGAACTGCACAGGGGATTCGGGGAACAGCAGCTCTTTGTAGTTCCCTTGATTTCAATGTTTAAAGCCACAGTGGAGTTTTTTCCCTGCAAATGTTTGGAAAAGCCGTCTCTGAAGCCTCAATTCCACTAACCCCAGCAGTGTGATCCGGGCAGGTGCTCCTGGGTTTGCTTAGATGGTCCAGGTGAGCATCCGTGTTCCTGGCAGAGGCCTCATGGGACATTCCTCCATGAAGAGTGGCCTGTTTGACATCACTAACATCTCCGAGCACTACAGTGAAACAAATAGCCCTAAATACGATGCCGATTTACTTACTCAATAGCATCTTCATTTTAAAGACCTGCTGGATAAAAGTACCCACAATCAAGTCTGCTTTTGCATGCCCCCCCACTCCCGCCATGTGGCTTGGTGTGAGCACTGGAAAATGTGCCTCAGTGTTTCTGGATTGGTCATCTCAGCCCTGAGTGGGTGGCGTGGGTGGACTGCTCATCCCAAACAGCAGCCAGTTGGACTGGCAGCATTTGCTATTTGCCAAGCTCTGTCTGAGGGTGTTGCATGTGCACTGTTATTTACTCTTCACCACACCTGAGAGCTGTTATTTCCCCATTTTTCAGATGAGAACACTGAGGTTAAGACCCTTGCCACATGGCTAGTAACGTGCAAGACCAGCACCAACCCGTCTTGCCTGCCTACAGTTACGCAGCTCCTGCTCTTTCAGCTGCAATGTGTCTCACAGCAAAGGAGAACACTAGCCACCTTTTCAGACCATTGGAGGGAAGCTATTTTGGGGGAAAATTCTGTGTTAGAATCCTTTTTTCATGTTTGAAAGAATATGTGTCATTGTCCAGCAGGGCAGCCTTGAGAGAGGGATGGGCCAGGGGTGTCACTCCTGCCGCACAAGCCTACAACTGGGACCTGCCTTCATTCAGGCTGGAAGAGCCATCTGTCAGGCTTCTTCGATGACTCTTTGGGAACTAAAAGGGGTTAAGGTGGGGACCACGGCTGGGATCAGGTCTCCTGAGTCAGATCCCCACTCTGCCCTATCTCTCTGAGGACGTGGGTCTGCCTCTGAGTGACCCGCGGTCAGCCTGCTCCCTCCTCCACTGACAGTTCTTTTAAATATTTGCAGCCAGCCAGAATTTTTCTTTGCAGAGGATCAGCAAGGGGTAAGGCTTCAGAGGGCTGGCTCTAAAGCCAGAAAGATCGAGGTTCAAATTCCAGATTTCAGTACACAGGAGCAGCTTGATGCTACCAACGAGGGAACTGAAGGAGAAGAAATAGAAGACACTACAGTGGGTTTAGGAGTCAGGCCAGCCGTTCAGTGCCATTTGCTGACTGTGTGACCTTGAGTAGATTACTTGACATCTCAGCGTTGGTTGTCAGCTTCGGGCCATTGTTGAAGTGGCCCTCCTACTTCTCCCTTCCTTAGGTGGGTGCCATGCAAATTGATAACACATGTAAGAGGCCCAGCAAAGAGTCTGTTAAATGGTGATTGCCTTCCTGCTCTCTGCGTTACTTGGAGTTGCCGACTTAGAAACCAGTGTCATCTTCACGCCTACAGACACTTGTGAACATAGTGGTGAACGTGACCCACAGCCAGCCACCCCATCTCTCCTTGCTACACTAGTCCTCAACTCTAAAGTGGGCAGAAGGCTGCCCCCATCTCCCCACGTGTTATCTCCAAGATACTTCTCCCGTTAGATGGTTCATGGTGGATGGAAGGGCAGGCTGGGGAAGGATAAGTCAGCTCCGGTCTGCCAGGAAGCCCAGGATTCCCATGGCTGAGTATATCAGGGCCAGTGCAAGGACTTGGGCACTGATCTCACTCTAACCACGCAGAGCAAGCGGCAGCCGTGGTCATGGCACAACAAAGAGGCTCACAAAGCGTCCAGTCAATTTAAGGAACTTACCTCTAGGTTGAATCCATACCAGGTGGGAGGTGAGGCCCTGAGGCCTTGAAGCTGGAGCGATGGATGAGGGCAAGCAGGTGAACAAGTCATTCTCATGCAGGAAAGTCAGGGCAGTGACCAGGCAGGCACCCCACAAGCTGCGAGAGCAGACAGCAGGGGCCCCTGACCCTTTAGAAAGACTTCCCAAAGCGGGTGGCACTGAAGCTGAGATATGAGTGGTCAGCACAGTTTACCAGGTGCACCGAGGGGGCGGGGAGGGAGGCCACAGTGGGATAGGGCAGGGAGGTATATCCCCAGAACAGTTTGGTGCTTAAATGCTGCATCTTCTAGGATCCTGTGTGCCCTGCTTCTGCTCAGCTTCTCTTCCTTCATGACCAACAGAAACAAGAGTTTGGGCTGCAGAGGAGGGTTTGGAGAAAATTGGTCAGAGGGAAATTGACTTATGTTTGTCGTCTTTGTTTTCGTGACAGACGTAGTGAGATTTCCAATGCAGACAGTGCACAGAACTTTCTGTAAGCTGCCGGCACAACAGCCAGAGTTCCCCTGGCCTAAAGGTAGCAGAGTGGGCCTTAGCGGAGGGTCTTTCTCCCTGCCTCTCCATGGGGCCCAGCCAGTCTCAGCGCATGAGACCTGGGCGCCTTCAGAGCATCCACATTTGGCGTCTTTGGCCAGGAGACCAGTGTCCGTTGCTCAGGCCAGACAGAGCAAGGCTTAGCCCTGGGTGCAGCAGGCCTGGGCAAGTGGGCTGGAGCAGAGGGAAAGCTCGGGGAGGCCTGTGGAGCCTGCCGCTGCCCAGTCACACCGGGCCATGTGGGGAAACTGTCTGCAGCCTCTGGAAGCTGGTACACTCTGAGAGGACTCATTTCCTTGTTTTTTTTCAACATTAATTTATTTTCCAGTTCCAGTTAACATATTTGTTGCAGGTATACAATGTAGTGATTAGACATTGTTATACCTTACAAAGTGATCACCCCTATAAACCTAGTACCCATAGACACCATACATAACTACTGCAATATTATTGACTGTATTTCCATACTGTGCTTTACTGTTGTGACTTTTTATAACTGACATTTGTACTTCTAAATCTCTTCACCTTTGTGCTCATCCCCCCAAATCGCCTTTCATCTGGCAGTCAGTTTGTTCTGGGTCAACAATTTTTTTGTTTTGTTTCTTCATTTACTTTTTTTAGATTCCACATATGATATTTAATATTTGTCTTTGGTATTTGTCACATGGTGTTTGTCTTTCTCTGTCTGACTTATTTCACCTAGTCTTAATACCCTCTAGCTTCATCCACATTGTTGCAAGTGGCAAGATTTCATTCATGTTTATGGCTGAGTAATATTCCATTGTATACATGCACCACATCTTCTTCATCCATTTGTCTATTGAGGATACTTAGGTTGCTTTCATATCTTGGCTGTTGTAAATAATGCTGCAGTGAACATAGGGGTACATATGTCTTTTGAAATTAATGTGTTGGGTTTGTTGTTGTTTTTTTTTTTTTATAAATACCCAGTAGTGGAATTGCTGGGTCGTATGAGTGCTAGTTTTGATTTTTTGAGGAACCTCTATGCCGGCTTCCATAGTGGCTGCGCCATTTGCAATTCCACCAACTGTGTGCAGGGTTCCCTTTTCTCCACATCCTTGCCGACACTTGTTTGTTGATTTACTGGTCATTTGGTCACTTACTGGTTATTTACTGGTCATTACTGGTTGATTTAGCCACTCTGACAGATGTGAAGGGACGTCTCCTTGTGGTTTTCATTTGCATTTCCCTGATGATTAGTGACATTGAGCATCTTTTTATACATCTGTTGGCCAATCTGTGTGTCCTCTATGGAAATCTCTATTCATGCTCATTTTTTAATCAGATTGTTTGTTTGTGTGTTGGTATTAAATTGCCTGAGTTCCTTACGTATTTGTGTTATTAACTCCTTTATTGGATATATCATTGGTGAATAACTTCTCCCAACCAATAGGCTGCCTTTTCATTTTGTTTATGGTTTCCTTTGCTGTGTAAAACCATTTTAGTTTTATGTAGCCCCATTTGTTTTATTTTTTCTTTAATTTTCCTTGCCTTGGGAGATATATTCAACAACAATACTTCTAAGAGTTATGTCAAATACTTCCTAGGAATTTTGTGGTTTTACGTCGTATATTTAAGCCTTTAATTTATTTGAGTTCATTTTTGTGTATGGTATAAGAAAGAAGTTTGGTTTCATTTTCTTGCATATATCTGTTCAGTTTTCTAAACACCATTTACTGAAGAGACTGTCCTTGCTTAACTGTGTGTTCTTGCCTCTTCTGTCATTGATTAATTTGCCATATAGGCATGGCTTTATTTCTGGGCTCCGTATTCTGTTCATTAGTCTATGTGTTCGTTTTTATAGAAATACCATGCTGTTTAAAGTACTATAGCTTTGTAGTATAGTTTGTTATCAGGTAAAGTGATATCTTTTGACTTTGTTCTTCTTTCTCAAGATTGCGTTAGTAATTCTGAATTTTTTATTGTTTTATATAAATTTTAAGATTATCCATTCTAGTTCTATGAAAAATGCCTTTGCTATTTTCATAGGAATTGCATTGAATCTGTAGGCTGCCTTGGGTAGTACAGACATTTTAATGATATTTTTCTTCCTATCCATGAACACAGCATAGTCTTTCATTTATTTATGTAGTCTTCAGTTACTTTCTTCAGTGTCATAGTTTTCTAAGTACAGGTCTTTTACCTTCTTGGTTGAATTTATACTTAGGTATTTTATTCTTTTTGATACAATTGTAAATGGGGTTGTTTTCTTAATGTTTATTTCTAATAGTTCATTATTGATGTATAAAAATGCAACTGATTCTGAATATCAATTTTTCATCTTGCTTATTTACTGGATTCATTTATCAGTCCCTCACACTACTGAAGGCAGCATAAGTCATCACAAATTATTAGAAAGGTAGTTTGCAAAATGTATCTGGAGCCTCAAAGTGCCCATGTACTTTGAGTCAGGTAATATCCTCCTGAGAAAGTCATCCAAAATGCAGACAAATACTTTTGCCCAAAGATATTCACCAAAGCACAAAAACAAAAATCGAGCACAATAATGCCTGGCAATTACACTGCCCTAAAGGACACAGTTAAGAACATCTGACCTTTTATGATAGCATCTTACACAGCTTCTGAGGGGTGGAATGGTGTTATGATGTGGGATAACATGTATGGCACAAAGTTAAGAAGAAAAAGGAATAAAGTTCAAGTGACAGTGTATGAGGGAGAAAAGTATCCCATAATATTGATAATGCTGCATTAACTGGATTATGGGGAATTTGTATTGTGATTATTATACTTAAAATAATCATTTGCAATTGAGCACACACATGGACTCTCTGGCCTCCAGTGTAGTTGATAGACTCTGTGGATTTGTACCATATTTTCTAAAGAGGTGATAATGTGGTTCCAAGTACAGGCTGTCAGTTAATGCAGTAAAATGTCCTGCAGCACCTAGTATCACATGGAGTCATGGTCCTTCTGTTTTTTTTTAAAAGATACATTTTGCAATTGTGTGCAATTGATCTGTAGGTTAAGCAGATTTTCATTATTAGAATATGAAAAGTATACATAAGCCATCTCTACAAAAAGACTGAAAATGTGTGCATGAAAAACTGGAGTCTTGCATTGTAAATGCTTTTCAAAGCCATAAAAGTAAAGATTCTTGAAGAATAGCTACTTCATCTTTCCCTAATCATACATTCGTTCCCAAGATAAGAAAATTGCCTGGAAAATGCTCATGTTTATTGGACATAGAGAGAAGAGTTTCTATAAATCCAGGAGAAACTACCCTGGTTGGTGGAGTTCATGATTTCCCCCTTGGGAGAATTATCTTTCAGAAGGGCTGCTCTCAAATTGCCTGGTTCCTATACCTCTCAGCATCAATTCTGCCGGATATGCTTCTGTTTGGACACCAAGAAGCACATGGGCCGAAGGGATGAAAGAGGAGCAGAGGGTTGGGAGAAAGCAGCAGCCAAGCCGTGGGCAGGGGTCCTGGTTTCTGGACACCACAGGTTCACTCCAATGGCGGCAGTGGCTGCTGCCCAACTGCCTGTGAGAAAGCTGGAAGCTGGGGTGAAAGGGCGGGTCACAGGCTTTAAAGAAATGATGCCCAGCACTAGAGGCTTGTTGGGGAGCTAAGGCACCTTTCGCAGTATCAGAGAACCCTGAAAAAGATACATGATCCCCTCACAACACGTGGCATCCAGGATTGGGGTGCAGTGTCCAGCCGTGGGGGCAGAGCAATGCTTGGATCTCAGTGCAGATCCAAGGGCCCTAGTAAAGCAGTGTGCAGTGAACCCCAAACCCAGGCCAGCAGAACAGCAGCAATGTCTCCAACTCAGAGGGGTTGGGCTGAGCAGGAAAAGTCACAGAAATGCAGCAAGAAGCAGTCCCACCAGAGCACAGGTGCCAGGGGAACTCCCCGAGCCTCAGCATCCAGACACAGGCACTTTGATGAATTATTCTTATTGTTCATTCCCCACACATTTAGTGAGAACCCACTGTGTTCCAGGAGTTGTACCAGGCACTGGACATTCAAAACCAAATAAAACAGGTACAGTCCCTGTTTGGGGTGAATTGAGAACTGTAGACAAACAAGCACAGAAAGAAATGAATTGTCAGACACCAACATGGTTCCACGAGTGAGTTAGATGATGCTATGAGAAAGCGGGAGGCAATAAGTGACCTAGGCTGTCTCAAAGTCGGCACTCAGTTTTATTAATATGATGAACCGTAAATCATCAATGTGGGTGAGTAACAGAGCACAGTGAAGGAGGAAGAAACTAAGCTCAAGAAAGGGTCCTGAAGGGAGCTCCCGCCTGTCTCAGCATTTGGAGCCCCAGAACTGTATGGTCAGGTCGGGAGAGATGCTCCCACAAGCTGAGCACTTTGTTCCTTTCCATGATCTCTCAAGGGGACTTGTCCTCCAGTTCAGGGGGAAACTCAGGGTGACTGAGCCCACCTCATGGGACGAGGCAGAGACACGATTTGCTATATATTAAATACGTACAAATACGTTGTATAGTCACTTTCAGTGCACTCATGTGAATTCCCCAAATTACCTCTCTAAGGAACTGGTGAGCATTCGGGGCCATCCAGATTCAGACCCAGTCTCTGTTGTGGTCTGGGCTGGAATCCTGGCCAGCCTGCACAGAAGGGCAGGGACCCAGCACCCAGAGCGACAGCCTTGAGGCTTAACCTCTGGGCCTGAGAATAGTTGCCCCTCCTTCCTTTTCTTTCATAGTTAATTAAGATATCTCCTTTTTAGTAGGAATTAAAAGGTAGTTAAAGGCTCTTGTGAAAATAAAATACAGTAGATAGAAAGGGGTCAGTAATAAAGAAAGAGAAAATTTCTTACATTTTTAAATTGAGTTCAGAGAGTGTGTATTTTGTTTCTTTTTAAATTGTGCCCTTGTACAATTGTTTTTAGTGGGAGAAAAGCAAACCACATAATTCACTGCTCAAAAATAGATGTGTTAGGCACCAGATTAAGTCATTTGCATTTATTATCTGACATACACCCTATCTGCAGCTCTGAGGTAAGTGATGATATCACCTTTGCATGAGTAAACTCAGATGAAGAAGGAAATGACTGGCCCACAGTACGTGGTAACAAGCGGCAGAGCTGTGCTCACAGCTGGGGCTGACTCCAAAGCCTGAGTTCCTCCATTTGGGGTAGTTAATTAATATCCCCATTCTACAGATGAAGAAACTGAGGCTCAGAAAGGTTATGGAACATGTCCAGCGTTACTCAGTTGGAGAAGCAGGACCAGCGATTTGTGGATCCCAGCGCAAAATGAAAATGGAGGGCTCCTTGTTTTAAAATTACTAAAAATTTTAAGGCAGTGACGGCAGAGCGTTAGACCAACCATGGGGCCCTTCTGAGCATGAAGCTAGTCTTGGAGCCAGGATAGGATGCCTAGCCACTCTGAGTCCTCATCACCTCCTACCTCCTTCCCTCTGAAAGTCTAAACTCACAGTTGCAGACCCAAGACAACAGTTCCAGAAATGTGAAAAGAAAATCTGGAATAATGATAAGAATGATACAAAAATAATCATAGTAGTAGTAACACAGGTCTCTGTTCATGGTGCTTTGTATACCTTTTCTCCAATTCCCAAAGCAACTATGCAAAGTAGGCTTGAATTATTTTCATTCTGTAGATGAGAAAATGAGACTCAGAGAGATTTGGTGGTGTACCCAAGGCCACGCAGCCAAGGAGAAGCAGAGCCAGGTTCAAACCTGAGTCTGTCCATCTGCAGAATTAACACTCTTCGATGTCATTAAATTAACGTTAATTCCCCATGGTGTGATCCTGTCAGAGGTGACCTTCTGCATGTATAGATCAAGAGGTGGCTATCAGGAGTGTCCTGATGTTCTGAATGAATCCCAGACCCAATCCAGCTGCCAAGTGACCTTCCCAAAGCACAGTCTGGATATTTCATGCCCTCACCAAACACCCATTTATGGCTCTTCACTGGCCCTGAGATGAAATCCAGACCTCTTAGCCAGCATTCATCGTCTGGCCTCTGCTTACCTCTGCAGCTCATCTCGACTTCCCCATGCACCTCCAGTTCAGATGCACTGGACGTCCAGTGGAGAGACAAGTGCTTACTGCTGAGCAAAAGCAGTGCCCTAGCTCTCCAGGTAGGAAAGGAAGGCTCTTGATGCACAAATCAAAGACACAAATCTCTTGGAGAAAGTCTTGAAAGATGCCACATGGTCGATGCCTGCCGAGGTTGGTTAGAAAGTCAGCTGCCTGAACGACCCCTGCTCAGGGAGGCCCCCTTCCCATCAGTCCCACTGCCCAGCATCCCCACATCCAGCCACTCGCCTGTACAAATCCAGACATTTCCTAGAGATCCTGATGCTTTTTCAGCTGCTGAAAGCTGACATCAGGAATAGCTGGAGGTCCCTGAACATGCACCGGTAAGGACAGATAAACCTTTTCACGCACACGTCTTTTCCTGTCATGCAGAATTGGAACAATGGGCCTGAATGTCTTGGATTACAAGAGCCCTCAAAGCCCATGCTTTCCAGAAGTTTCAGATTAGTGTTTTTCCTCCTCCAGGCATTTAATATGAGAATTCTAAGTGGTTCATATTCTCCTGATAAGAAAACATGTGTTCCCCAAGTTTAATGGGAGTTATAATAAAATCATCATGTTCCTAAATCCTTAATCCACAGAGAACAATTTTAGTTCCTGAAGGCATTCCAATATTAACTTTTTCAGAAACACAGGGTAATTGAACCTGATTATTAAAACAATAGGTGGTCTTCTTCCTTTCTCTTCACTAAAGAAAAAAATTGAACCACAATCTATAAACTAGCCTCCAGGCCCTTTTTAAACCGAAAAGACTTTGTTTCTGAGCCAGACAGCTTGGAGAAGTTTGGGAAGCGTGGGAACCAAGGAATGGAAGGCTCCTATCATAAGACGTCAAGAGGAAGACCTCTGTGCCGAGCCCTTAACCTTAAACGCTCACACCAAGCCCCAGAGGAGGTGTAATTATCTCAAATGCACAGATGAGGCAGTCGAAGCCTAGAGAAGGTAACTGCTTTACAAAGGCACATGACCTGCATTTAGAGGAGTTGACATTCAAGTCCAGATCCGTCCCGTCTTCAGGGTCGAAGCAGCCATCGGCCCCCACAGGCTGCCCGTACGGTCAAGGGTAGTGAAACAGGCACCACTTCTTGATCCTTTGCCAACATCAGAGATGATCACCTTTTCCTTTTGTATCCGTGTAAATGTTCAAAACTGAATCTGTAAAAAGTTGCTATTGTACTCAGTTCTGGCAAATCCTCAGAATTACGGAGGAGTTATTTTGAAAGGGCTGTGTGTGTGGCCTTGGGCAAAGTCAAATCAACCTGTACCATGGTTTTTGTCAGCTGTGCAATTAAGATAATAACACCCACTCACTGGGCTGCTGAGAGGATTACATGAAAAAAATAGATGTAAAAGAGCTTAGCACCTTGTCAGTGCTTAATAATTGCAGGTCCTCTTATTTCCCACCATAAATATTATTGAATAAATGATATTTTAACCATGATATACCTATTCTACATGTCCCTTGTGTTTGGTGCTGAAACGACTCCACTTTCAATCCCTGCACACCTTGCGTGGTAGGTACCACTTTCACAGGAGAGAACACGGAGGCCCAAGCAGAGTAAGTGATTTGCCCGAAGTGACACAGAAAGTGGAAGGACTGGGATTTGAACCCAGACATACAGAATTTAGAGGGCATACTTTTAACTATCACGCTATCCTGCCCTTCAGGAAGTAAGAATGAGTTGACATTCCATGTGGCAAAGTCTGAACTTGATCACTTGCTTTTGCTTTCTCAACCCCCACCCCAACTCCATCTCAGCAAATGAAAGGTGTGTGTAGGAGTTTCCCACTCTCTTGAGGATGCTACTCCCAGAAAGCTTCGTCGATTTCTTTTACTATGTGGTTGCAGTTTTGCCTGCTCCTCATAAAGCCTCAGAAGCAAGCCTATGAGGTCGCCAAAGCAAGTGGCAGAAGTGATGTTCCTAGAAACTTTTTTTGTGCCTGACTTCTCCCCAGGGGGAGGGCCTTGCTTCTCTAGCCGTACAATGACAAGAGGAATAAAACTCTGCTAAGGCTACTTGTACTGATTTTCCTTCATTATTTATTTGCTTCTTTATTTGCACCTCTTTTAAAAGGATTTAAGGTAGAAGTTTTATCAAAACTATCAAAGGTAACCACCAAAATATTTAGATGAGAAAGAAATGCTCGCAATGCCCACAAAATAATGGGACTAGATACCGCACATGCCCTGGGCATCTCCAACAGAGGAGGTTCCCGGAGGAGCTGTTGTGGGACATCTCTGCCCACTGGGAGAAGTAGGAGAGCCTCTGCTAGGGCAGAGTTTTGTACAATTCCTCTTGTCATTGTACGGCTAGAGAAGCAAGACCCTCCCTGGAGAGAAATCAGGCACAAAAAGAGTTTTTAGGAACATCACTTCTGCCACTTGCTTTGGTGACCTCATGAGGCTTGCTTCTGAGGGTTTATGAGGAGCAGGCAAAATCACAACCATATATAGTAAGGCGCTGGTGCTATGGGACTCACATCAAGGCCCCATGGCCAAAACCACTGTCTCTATCATTTTATCTGCTTCTCGGCAGAAAGAGAGGATCCAAGAAGAGAGGAGGGAGAGAGGGAAGGAAAAGAGACCTCCTCCTTGATGGCATTTCTTGTTATTAGGAAGCAAATTCTCCCATCATCGAGTCTGAACCAATTGCCCTGCTGAGAACAAAGAGAACCAGACATGTCCTGGGCAGCTGTTGGGATGGATGGTGCTGTAGGCCTGAGGGGAGGGGCTGTGTACAGGCCATGGGTTGTGTCTGTGGCTCAAGAAGAGCTTCCAGGACACCAGTGAAGGTCAGGTGTCTGGGGATCCCCAGATTCACCTGGCTAATATTTCCTGTGCACCGAGCCAGGTGTGGAAGGATCAAAAATAAACATCAGAAAACCTGCCTTTAAAGAGTTTCCAGTTACTGGGGAAGGCAGGCAGACAAATGGTTAATTTCAATAGGACATCCAGTAGGACTCATGAACACTTCCTAGAACTGTCTAGGGACCATCTCCTCTGTGCAGGCATTGTGCAGCATAGCGGGGACTCAGAGTAACCGTGAAGCTTGGAGTCTAATGCCACAGTCTAATGTTTAGGATGCTGTGAGAGCACAGAGGGGGGTTTCTACCCAAACCACAAAAATCTTGAAAGGTCTCACAGATGACAAAACAGAAAGGGACAGACAGGGAGCCCCATGCAGAAGAAAGAGCATGATCAAATGCACAGGGGCACGAAACATTTCAAGGACCCACACTACAAGGAGGACACACTGCGAGGCTGGGTGTGTGTTCGTGGACTGTGCCTTACAGCATTATGACTTTCCGATACATGCTCCAAAAAGCCCTCCTCTCCTCCAGTGGTTTGTCCTTGAGATTGAACTTGGAGCCTCTGGAACATGGGCTATAGCAGCTCCATAGGGAGATGATAGGCCAGTCCAGACTCGGCTTTTGGGAGCTTTGAGGAAAAACATGTAGTTGGGCCCTGGCTGGTGTAGTTCAGTGGATTGAGCGCAGGCCTGCGAACCAGACAATCGCGGTTCGATTCCCAGTCAGGGCACATGCCTGGGTTGCAGGCCAGTTCCCAGCAGGGAATGCACGAGAAGGAACCATACATTGATGTTTCTCTTCCTCTCTCCTTCCCTTCCCCTCTAAAGATAAATAAATAAATTTAAAAAAAAACATGTAGTTGGGTATATTCTCTTTTACATATAATCTTTCTCAGCCAAGTATCTTCCCATGGCCAGTTCCCTGGAGATGAACCTCACAACCCTGGTGTGCAACCTCTGCTCGTGGTGCACCCTGAGAAAACCCCTTAAAGAGTAGCTGATTAATGCGGGGGTTCGGGCATAAACCCAGATCACATGGCTATCACACATGTGGCGGGGTTGCAGTGTAGAGGGATACTGCCCCTGTGGACCCTGCTTCTCCTTGCCTCTCCCAGAACAACACTGATCAGGGCCCCACTGCCTGCCAGACTTATACTGTCACCCTTGGTCCCCACCCCAACTCTGTCTAAGGTCAGTGCCGTGGCCCCTATTTTATTGATGAGGTGCCTGAGGCTTGGAGCCCTTCACTAACCTGCCCAAGACCTTTCTGACCTGACAGAGTCAAGCCTAGATTATAGTTGCATCTGCTCCAAACAAGCTTTTCTGGAGCTTCCCACACATCCATGCTTGACATTCAAGCCTCAGCTCAGACAGGAACTCTCTTGCTCTAAAGATGCCGTCTCCGTGACTGCTTTTCCTTCTGTAGCACTTACCCTCTCTGATAGGACAGCATACTCTTATTCACTATCTGCCTCTCTCCCCCAGCTCCACAAGGTGAGGACCTTTCTTGACTCCTTTACTGTTCTATCCATGATGCTCCAAGCAGAGCCTGGTACGTGGAAACCCCCCAACAAATGGTTGCTCAGTGAACAAAGCCATCTGGCTGGCCCCAGCCCTCTCCACTCTACTGGCTGGCACAGCTCAAACTGATGGCCACTGGCCCACTGGGAGCCTGTAACACGAGACCCCTGGTGGCTGCAGACTGGCCCACAAATACAGGACTATCTGAATTTCTCACGGGTGAGGTCAAGCAGTTCCATAGATTTTCATTTCTACTTCAACAAAGGAGAACAGCTGGCAATATTCTATGTGACAAACATTTGTGATTCATAAACTAATAGTTTCCATAACCCATGTTTCTTCATGATTCAATTCCCTCGTTTCACTACCCACAAACTGGCCTTAGGTGACACATACCTCGCAGACGTGCACCCTTGTAGGATGTGGGATGCTCACTGTGTCGGCAGGTGCTGTCACCGGTCACTGCAAACGGTGCCTGGACCTGGCTCCGACTTCCAACCGCTGGTCTTGCTGTTTCGATCCGTTAATGTGTACACTTACTCCAGGGTTCATGTGGTGCCGTTTTAATTGTAATTTTACTTCTCTCCAGTGCTTTCTTGTCTCCAAATTATTTTTCCACTAAAAATAATGAGGACCCTCCTTAAGTGGGGCCCTCCTTAAGTAGGTCACAGTCCTGAATGTTTGGGAAAGAATCATTGCACCCTGCCTCATGACCTCCCATAGTCCTTGAACTATTGATATGTTTTTTGTTTTATAAGACATATGCGTTCCTAAAAATCACATTAGACAAAATGGGGGAAGTGGGGCAAGGCGCACAACACTCAAAAACATCATCGGTGACATAAAAAAGAGGGAAAGAAAAAAAAGCGTTAACACAGTTTTACACTGGTTAAATGGCTAAGAAACGCAGAAGTACTACAATAAATAGGGCACTTTACCTTGAGGAGGCCTGGCCTTTGCTCATGGGGGTGGATGTGGGAAAGGTTGCAGCTTGTGTGTTACTGTGGTGGATGAAAGGTCCGAATGGGATGTGAGGGTGTAGCCACAGGGGCAGGTGGGTGCAGCCCCTAGCACGCGGTGAGCCCAGTAGCTGGAAGGCGTATGAGATGTGCACATGTGCACCTTTTTTTGTGCCTTGCTAAATGGCTGGCTTCAGCTGGGTGCAGTTCCCTGCACTCACCTGGTATTTCTCAGGGAGGCAATTTTGCATAAGCAGATGTGAAATTCCTGTTATCTTCAAATTATTCCCTAATATATCAGTTGTGTTGGGACAAATTCACGTATTCAAAACAAGTGTCATAGCAGAACCAGCTGTACCTGACTCACTTTAATCTTTTCCTTGTTTATTCAGACTGGGCCCAGAGGATTGAGTACCAGCCTGGCTCAGGGAGCGTGCCCCTGTTCCCCAGCATCCACCTGGAGACGTGTGACGGAGCCGTGTCCTCCATCCAGATCACCACAGAGCTGCAGACCAATTACATCGGGAAGGGGTGTGACCGGGAGACCTACTCCGAGAAATCCCTTCAGAAATTATGTGGTAGGTTTTTCCCTGTGGGGACTTTTTGATACAAAGCATATCTTACTATGTTATGGGAGAATGAGCCCTTCCCACCACATTGGTATATGGAATTCCTGAATCAATATTGAGTTTATTCAGTGAGGTTAGAGGGTCCTAAGGCACAGCTTTGGCAGCAGGCACCCGGATCAGACCCCACCATTTACCAATTGCACGGCTGAGGGCAAGTAAAGTGACAAACCCTCCATTTTTCATCAGTGAAAGAGTGATTAACAACACAAAGGGTTTAAGAGCACCTTGCACAGGGGCCTGAAGAAACACCGGCTTCCTTCTGCTGTGTTGGTTTGTAGAGAGGCATCTACCAGGGGCCAACATAAAGGGCCCTGTCAGTCCCTTGGGGAGAGGTTGGTCTCCCCTCGACAGGACAGGCTACATAATTTTCAGGGCCCTGTGCAAATGAAAATGTGAGACCCTTCTTCAAAACATCATGAAGCATTTTAGTACTAAAATCACAAAGCATCACACCAAGCTGGGGGCCGTGCGAGACTGCTCAGGCCGCGTGCCAGTGAAGCACAGCCTGGCTGCCCACGCCAGAGGAGAAGGGCTTGCGTAGGGGAGAGATGGGCAAAGCGAAGGTGTCCAGGTGTGGAGGGAGGGGCCTGCTGTCCGTGGGCCGAGAGATGGTGCCATGAGGAAGGAGCAGGCCAGCAACGAGGCAACTGGGCTGAGGGAGGCGTGCTACACAAGGCAGCTGAGCTTTACTGAGCACCTACTTTGCACAGCCTGCCAGACTCTTCAGGCACACATCCTGGTTTAATTTTCTCATCTTCAGTGTGGGAAGGGTGTTTAGGCATCCAACTTTATAGGGGTAAAATTTGAGGACCAGAGAGGGAGCATGACTTGTTCAAGGTCACACAGATAGAAAGTGGTAACCAGAATTTGAAGGGAGATCTATCAGAAGGAAAGTCTCTTTAGCTCAGTATCTGTGATGGGAGGCTAGGCCTTTGCAGCTAGCATGTGAGTCTCTCAAGTCAGCCTGTAGGAGAAGAAGATGTTCAGTATGGTGGGAATGGTCCCATGGGCTTTGTGAAAAAGACGGATGTGTTGATGGGCCTCCTTTATCACCACCCAAATATATTTTATTTCTTCTTTGTTCTCTTCAAAAATACTCAAGAACTCACATGTGGCTTGGCAGCAGAGCCGTGGGGAACTCAGTCCTATACGGGGCCCGTATTTGAGGTAACACCTGCCATCCCCTCCTGGGGGTCCCTCCACTACTGTTTTGGGAACACTTTTCCCTCTTTAATGTTGTCCCTCCCCCCACGCACACCTTCATCCACACTGTTAGTTGCCTAAAGAACCAAGTGAAACTTTCAGAACTGAATATGAAATAAACCCTGCTTGGGTATCACCATGTTCCATTTGTCATGTCACCAAGCCGACAGGGAAGGCCTGTGGGGACACAGACTTCTCCAGGAGGATGTAGCGGAGCGGGGAAATCACCACACCATCAATATCCCAAACGGCTCCTGCAAAAATGGATATAAGGGGCCCGCAATATCCGGAAAACTGCCTCCAGTGCTCTCCCCCACTCTGCGTATGGAGAGCTGTCTCAGACAGCTTACTTTGAATGAGTATCCCATTTTGCTTCCTGTGCACCTAAATTATGAGTCGACTGGACCCCACTCCGCTAAGAGCTACCATGGGTTATAGTCATTTCCTAAACTCCTCCAGGTTATAAGGAGATGATGGAATCGGCTTGTTAAAGATCAGATGGGCCCAAGGGCATGCACTTGTGATTTGATTTTGAATGTTGCCGGGAGAGATGAGGAGATATGGAGAGTGAGAAGGATTTTCTGAGGTAAGAAACTTTAGAACAAAATTGCATTCGATGTTAACACAGCTCATTCCTCTGCACTGCCAGCTCCCCTTGCAGGAGGGCAGGTTAATTCGGTCAGGAAAGCAGCTTCCCCCAAGGTGCACGCAAGATTATCTGGTGCTCGGAAAGACCTTTTGTTAGGAGATATCTGCGCGTCTGTCTGGTGAACCTTCCTGGTAGTGCCACCCTCTGCACTGATGGGAACTCTGTCCAAGGAACCCTGGTGGGCAGGGCCACCCCTGCTGCCATATTCTGAGTCTGAACCTTGAATTGCTCTGAGGCGGAACTCTGGGGAAACAAGGCAGATGCGAAAGAGTGAGAATCAGACGCACATCTGGTGCTGGCGCCTCCTTCGGAAGGAGGCAACTCATTGGGCCCCAGGATGCCTGCAAGCTGCAAAGGAGATGCGGGCTCCATCTCTTCTAAAACAGAGTCTGGGTTGTGATTCTTGAGTCCTGTGGGAACCGAAGTTCTGGGGACAAGCTTCTGTATGTGTTTCAGCAGGTGGTAGGCAAGTTTCTTACGGAGTTTCCTAACCAGGGAGCTGCCATGACATTTTCAGCCTCAGCATTCATGCATTTTTTTATTCTACAAATCTTTATTGACTTCGGATGGAAACAGGGAGATCAATTAGGATGTTCTTGCCATAGTCTAAGAAGGATATAGTTAGTTCTGAACCAAGCGAGTGGCAGTTGGCATGAATTTAAGACAGAGCACGGAGGCAAAATTGGTAAGATTTAGTGATGTGTTAGCTGTTGGGAGTGGAGGTACGAGGGTACCTCCAATGAGAACTAGGAATCCAGGGCAAGAACAGGGTTAGGAGCAGTGATGACCGTCACCAGTGGAACATCCAGGTGTGTGTGCCCAGCTCTAGCCTGACCCTTGACCCTCCAGAAGACCTGCCCACACCCTGCCCATCCATTACCACAGCCCATTTCCTCCTGATGTTCTTCCTGGCCAGCACACCTCGCTTATCCCCACGCCTGGCTTATTCTCATCCCTAAGCCCTTGCTCATGTTTTCTTCCTGCTAGGATGCTCTCTTCCCCCTTCCTCATTCTAATCCCTTTCCTTTAGTCAATGTTCTCTTGCCCTCTATGTTCACCGAGGTACTTTCTGGGTAACTTTGAATTCTGCTCTCTCTCCTGTGATGCTCTGATTGCGCAGTGACCCAAGCAGGGGGGTCTCCCCACAGGGGCATTACGAAGCCTGGTCATTGCCCACCTGCTTCCTTCTCCTGCAGCATCAGCTCCATGGGGAGCAGT
Source organism: Sturnira hondurensis (assembly GCF_014824575.4). Classification (NCBI taxonomy): domain Eukaryota; kingdom Metazoa; phylum Chordata; class Mammalia; order Chiroptera; family Phyllostomidae; genus Sturnira; species Sturnira hondurensis. The sequence goes on along the minus strand of NW_028085930.1, from coordinate 378,806 downwards.
GATGGGGGAGTCGGACAGTAACAGGCGCAAAGCCTGCTGTTGGGACGTACCTGACAGGAGCTGCAGCACCTGAAGTAGCCTTGTTGGTTCCAGTGAAGTGCTGCCTGGGGCTTATACCCTGAGACACTCCTGCTCCGCCTCGAAGCAAACATATTCAGGGCCCTTAACCCATGCCCCCTTCAGCTCGTGGGCTGGATATAGCCTAAGAAGGCCCCTCGACTGCCCCTGCTTTACGTAAAGCCAGGCTTCTAGGAGAAATTGGGCAGACTGCTTATCATTTCCTCTTAATTCAGATATTTAAGATGAGGGGACGTCTCAGTACTTGGCTTCCTGGAGGTGAAGTGTCACAGCACTGCCTTGGGTATGAAACGCATGGAGAAACCCTTGGTAAGACCTCTTGACCAAATTAAATTTGACATTAACCACAGCTGAAGAAAAGGCCTGCTTCAGTGACCTTAAGTCACTGCATATTATAGTAAATAGAAAAGTATTTAGGACACACGCACCTTCAGAGCCCAGGGCCAGGGGCTGTTCCTGCTCAGGATCACAGGACTCCTGGCAGCTGTCCAGCAGCTCCCACCCACGTCCCCCCGCTGTTCTGTATGTGGGGTCGTGCACTGCGAGAACAGGTCTTGTTGGAGGAAAGACCACAGAATGAGCGCCTGCCATTAAACCCAGTGATTGATCTGTCAGAGTAGTTCAGGTCGCTAGACATTTAGTTGTTCTCAGAATTATGCACCTGTGAGCCAGGAGGTTTTCACAGGGGATTCATTCACTCAGTTACATATTTATTAATTTAACTAATATCTGTTGAGCATCCAAGTGCTGTCACTCTTGTGGTTATATGGAACATAAGAAGACCCCTTAACAGTTTAGACAGACATGCTGAAAAAGTTAAGTCGCTGGTTTTCTACCATACCTGCAACACAACAGAGCTGTCCTCCACAGGAATCACTGACAGAGCTTTTCATACCCTCAGAATAGCCCGACGGCAGGACACTCCTCCAAGATACCTGTGAAGAGCTGGAGCTTCCAGGGGACCGTATTCGCGCCTTAGTCACAGCCAGTGACTATTCCCAGAAAACTGAAGTGGGCCTCTCGCTTTAAGGAAAATTGATGCATGCCTGTTGGGAGTCAGGTTAAAGCATTAATCACACACCAGTAAAGAGCTGCACACTCTGACTCATGGGTGATGACGGTGAGCAGTGGGCGCCTTTCTGAATGTGCCTATGCCTTTGAGGTTTTTATGCCGCTGCCATACGGCATGCCCTCCTATCCTGGGGAGAAGGGTTTTGTCTACGGTAGCCTTGGCCAGGCTGGTCAGCAACTGGGTTTCCATGGCCCCGCCCTTGGAACCTGGCTGACCCCGCCTCCCATCCAAAGGCCATCTTGCTCCACCTAGAGATCCAGTGACTTGGAGGATCCCCTCTTGTCTAGGATCTCAGAGGTAGAATAACAGTCTTGTCATAAGGTCAGTAGGGTTTGGTCTCCTGCAACGACATCGGAAAGCCCTCCACATCCTTGTGAAGGTGTGCAGCTGGCAAAATGGGAATTGCATCTACTGATATCAGTCACTTACGTGGATTATCGGTTGGGACAGCGGGTTATGCTGTAGTGACAGATGATCCCAAAATCTCATTGGCTGAAAGCAGCAAAGATCTACTTATCGTTTGTACCACATGTTCTTCTTGGGTGGACCGTGACTATTCCATGCGGGCTTCAGGGATCAGGCTAAAGGAACAGCCTTTACTAGAACATCGCTGCTCTCGTGGCACCTGGAAAAGACACATGGCGAACCATGTCCTGGCTCTCAAAGGTTCTGCCCTGATATGATACACCTGACTTGCACTCACAGGTCGTTGGTCACAGCAAGTCACATCAAGCGATATCAGTGAGTCAGAGAGGCACACCGTGCAGTCCTACTAGGGCATCTGTCACAAGAGCCTCCCTGCTTCCCCTGAGACTCTCCGCCACTGGACTGCTGCACCCAAAGGCTTTGTACTGGCTCCTGACAGGCAGGGTCCGTTTCTCTCTAATTTAGCACTGCGTTCTCACTGCAGTACCTGGCATGGCTGAGACGTTACACAAACTTTCGTTGAACTAATACAGAGATGTTGTCGATCATGAGAATATTCTGCAGGATGAGGCCTCTGTGCTTGGTTGTGATGGTTCCTCTCCCCCAAGACACTGCTGCTTATCCCCACCCCTTCCCATGCTGTGGTGGACCAGGAGGAGGCATGTCAGTCACCATTGCCACAGTTCCACCTTGAAGTGCTAAGGGCACTCTGCCCTCACCAAGACCATCCAGAGCAGAATGAAAACCCCTCAGTTAAGCAGGCCAGATGCTGACAGCTTCCCCCAGGCTGATTTGGGTTCTCACACCGCAGCGTACCCTGAAACCTGAATCGTTCACCCCTGTCTTTATCTACTTGCTGGCTCACAAAGGCTTCCCTACCTTGAGCCCTCTGATTCCCAGCCCTCCCCTGCCCACCACGTTCAAGCTGCAGCTGCTGTGCCCCAATCCAATGTGCCCTCTCAGCGGGCCAGTGGGTCCCAGGGACCTTTGTGGACGAGTCCCAAGGAGCATCTTGAATACACCCTAATGTGCAGACAACGCCATACCATCTTTGCTAGTGATGTATCTGTTTACCCACTGCTCTTCACAGGATCCCTTGGGGACAGGAGGGAGAAAAGAACTTTGGGAGAAGGCACATCTCTCTATTTGTTTAAGTACATTGAGAAATGAAATACAAGCTGTTGAGTTTGTAGGAATCTGCACCATCTGGTTAAATGCAGCTTGAGGCTTCCCAGAAGGCAACATCTGTGGGTTAGGCAGGGTGGCCTGCTGCCCCCTCAGCAGGGAAGACAAGGGAGCTCTGCATCCATGGCCTTGCTAGGTCACATGCTGTCTCCAGTGCACCTTTCTGCAGACAGCCGCCCGTGTGGGGAGCTGGAGAGAAGTGTGTGCTTGGCAGGACACTACACTGTGTGGAATGTCAGCTAGGGGTCTGAGAGCTGGGCCTGCACTCTGGCTAGCTGTGTGGCTGTGTGATCTTAGCCATTTCCCCTCCCTGGGCCTCAGTTTCTATGTTTGTAAAATGTGCAGGAGGTTGTGCGAGTCCCCTCCAGGTTCACTGTGGTGATGCAGTGGGGAGGTCTCAGGGGTGAGGAAAGAACTGGAAAGCCCTGGTGATGGGCCCCTCACTAGCTGCTTGTGATCCAGTGCTCACTGAGCTTCAGGTTTCTGATCTGCAAAGTGGAATCGTAATAGTATTCACCACATAGCTGAGTAACTAAGAAAAAGCTTTGAAGTACTTAATTTAGGTCTGGACTCAGTACCCCAAAAAGGTTCCTAGGAAAATAATAATAATGCCCTGTAACTATGAAAAATAAACTTCGATCTGCATAGGATACTTGTACAGAAGAACCCTGACCAGGGCTGGCCTTTGTCAAATGCCACCAATGTTGCCTCCCGATCTCTTTCTGTCTTCTCCCCGCCCACACACTTGTGCTTATATTATACCTCTCCCCCTTTCTATACACCTGTGTGGGGGAACATTAGAAGTATCCCCTTCACCAATCTAAGGTGCTAATTACAGTGTGGATTTTACAGGGACCTTTGATTAACAACAACATGGTCCTTAGCCAAAAAAGGCCCTCAGGTGGTGGAGTTTTCAGCCCTGGCACTTTCCACCCTGGTTCTGCTGTGTAGAGCCCGGCCCACGCACCTCTGCCCTGGGCCCTGCTAGGTGATGCTGGCCCCATTGGCTTGAGCTAGAAGTCAGGAGCCCTCAGTGCTCAGGCTGCGTCTCACTGGCCACCTGAAGTTTCAGAAACCGACACATACTCTGTGTGTGCCGGTCACCAGGCTGTCTCCATGCTAGACAAATCTTGGTGTCAGAGCGAATTTAATTACTGGTCAAGGAAACTGTTGCCGTGTTGCATTATTCTGGGAGTTCTAAGAAAATGAACTTGTTCTGAAGACCAGGTATCTCCCACTTCTAATCTACCCCCAAGTCTTTACCGGCTACCATGTTGGTGGATTTCATTCATTCAAATAGCTCTGGAGGGTGATAACCCTTAAGGCTTTGTTAGTCACTAAAACATTAGTGTGAATTTGCTTCTCAGGTAAGTAAAATAGACACCAAAGGAGGCCCTAGGGGAACGGGACGAGAACCAGTAGACATTGACGAGAGGTGTGGGGCGTGGACAGGAAGCTGGATGGGCAGGCTCACACGAGCATTAGGTAGGTGGCCAGAGCGTCTCATGGAGGCACTAGATGGGAGGAAGGGCAGTTAGTTGTACACATTAATGGAGTGTCTACTGGGTGCCAGGCATGCTACCAACCAAAAACTCCTGGAAAAATGCATGTAAGTACAGCGGTCAACACAGCCCACATTTGTCCTTGATATGCATAAGAGACAGGGTAACCATGAATGGGAGACTGAACGCTTCCACCCTCTCAGAGTCTGCCCTTCCTAGAAGCCTGTCCAAGGTGAGCCTCTCACAGTGCTAAACTGAGCATATTTTCCACATAACAAAACTTTCAACTGAAAGCCAATGAGTGCTCCACCTTAGACCCAGAGATCTGTTCTAAGGCCGGAGGCAACAGTGGCTGAATTGAACATTTTCAAAGAAGTATATTGGTTTCCAATATGAGGGATTTTCAAGGGTCATTTTAACTATAGGAGGTGTTTGTGGTAGCTGACTTTGGAACTCAATCCCTGGGTGAGATGAGGCTTTATTATGCAGAATTCAGAGGTTCGGTGATCCTTGACAAATGGCAGGCAAGACACCCAACCACTGTCCATTGAACCCATCAGCATTTACCACAGACTGGTCAGTCCTGAGCCAGGAGAGAACCCCCATACCTGTGGCCCCCAGCACCAGGCATACCTTAGATGCTCTAGCTCTTATTTCCTGACAGTATCAGGAAGGCCCTGGGACTTCCTCCATGCTGAGCCTTGCTCCTGTGTGGAATGTAAGGACGTGGAGAAAGTACAGATGCAGAAGCTCAAGGATTTTCCCAGCTGGGGAATCCAGCCTTCTCTTTGGGCCAACCCCTCTCACTCAGCTCTGCCCTCCACAAAGTTGTAGGTGTGATTCTCCTAAGACACAGATCTATCCATGATACTCCCACTGCTTCAGGTCAGGTCCCCATGCATTAGTATGGAATCACAGTGGTAGCAGAAATAATAACAATTATAATAATAATGATGAAGTGATAGCTGATCTGAAGTGAGCGTGCACCTCATGGTGAGCAGGCCGCTGAAAGCTCTAATGCAATTTCTTATTCAGTCCTCACAACACCCTGGGAAGGGAGGTAGTGTGAAAGGTGGGACGTCAGAAAGATAAAGTGACTTATGCACGGCAACAAGGCTACAAGTCACACTGGCAAGCGTCAGAGTCAAGTTTGGCTGACTCCAGAACTGAACTGCTGTACCCTTTGGCCTGCACAATGGTTATTTTTTTTAAAAGTATAGTGAGTACAGGTGGCTTCCACTCCCCATGGGATTGGGACCTAGAATGTTCCCCCATCACAGCCCTGATCATAGTTGTCTGTCCACTTGTTGGTCCTGATTCAGGGCTTGTGCTGATTCTCCTTTACGTCACCAGCACCTGCCAGGGGTCTTGGCATCTCCTGGGTGCTCAGTAAGTGGATGACAGGTTAATGGATGAGTGCTTGAATGCATCTGTTGATCCCAATCAAACCCTGGCCTTCTCCAGGAACCTTCCTGCCTCCTTGTAACCCCCCTGGGGATTCCCATTTTCCTAAATTCCTCCACTATATTTTCCCTACGTGGCAGTTATCTGCACTCTGTCTTGCCACAGGCAGAACCTTTCTGAGTAGGTTACTGATGCCTCCCCAGGGAGACTGTAGCGTTTCAGGAGCAGGGATGGCGTTTGGCCCTTCTTTTTCTACGTCACCCAGCTCAGGACCCGGCACAGACCTCTAAATAAGTACAGTGAGTACAGCTGACCCTTGAACAATGTGGGGGTTGAGGTGCTGACCCCAGCATGCCCCAAAATACATGTGTAACTTTTGACCCCCTTCAGAACATAACTACTGATATGTTCTGAACATAATTACTGTTGACAGCAAGCCTTACTGATAATATAAGCAGTTGATTAACACCTATTTTGTATGATATATGTGTTAATACTATATTCTTACAACAAAAGAAAATGGTATTAAGAAAATCAAAAAGCAAATACTTTTACAGTATTTATTGAAAAAAAGTCACATATAAGTGGACACATGCAGTTTAAATCAGTATTGTTCAAGGGTCCGGTGTAGTTAATCCTGACCTAGCAGCAGAGTACAGAAGGTGAGGCCACCCACCCCATTAGGGATGACCCTTTCTTCTTTCTGTCCCCCGTCCCCTGCAGGAGCCTCCTCTGGCATCATCGACCTCCTGCCATCCCCCAGTGCTGCCACAAACTGGACCGCAGGACTGCTGGTGGACAGCAGTGAGATGATCTTCAAGTTTGACGGCAGGCAGGGTGCCAAGATCCCCGACGGGATTGTGCCCAAGAACCTGACGGACCAGTTCACCATCACCATGTGGATGAAACACGGCCCCAGCCCCGGTGTGAGGGCGGAGAAGGAAACCATCCTCTGCAACTCAGATAAAACTGGTGAGTCTCGAGCCTAGCCCTTCTGGTGGCCGCCTATATGTCCCAGCAGGTTAGACAGAGACAGGGCCACCAAAGATGGGGAAGAAAAGCAGGAGTGTGAGAGGGGCCCTGGGAAAAGATTCTGGTCTCTGGATTTCTGGCTGCTGATTCCTGGGCTAGGGGTAGAGCAGGACCAGAAAAAGGACAAAATCAGATGTACAGACACAAAGAATGCAAAAGCTGCCCCTGGGGTTGGAGGTTTCAAACTGGGTTCTTCAGAACCCCAGCCTCCCAGAAGTCCATTGGGGCTGCTGTACATGAGACAGGTGTGGGGGTGCATCCGTACTTCAAGCAAAGCAGCTCCACCTTTATTATATCATATATAGGAGTGGGCGGCAGTATGTTTATAGTTGTGAGCATATGCAACACAGAGTTAATACAACTATTGTAATAATCATAACCTGCATGTCCTTTTCCATAGGAACAAAAGTTTATTTTTAATGAAAGGGCCCTGCTAGTTTAAATTAGTAGTTTGAATACCAGTGCCATTGATAATAATGATAGCAGGGCCCGCTGTGCAAAGCAGTTCACAGTTCGGTGGTTAAAATCTTGCCACCGTTTATTGGCCATGTGGCCTTGGGCAGGTTGTTGAACGCATCCGTGCCTCACGTTTTCCATGTCTATAAAGCAGGCATTACAGTGTCGTCCACCTTGTCGGGTTCTTGTGAGGGTTAAATGACCTAATTGGAACAGTGCCCGGCACGTAGGAAGGGCAGCCTGTGCCAGCTCTCACTCTTCTAACCAGCGCCTCCCACCTCCACAGACAGTCTGGTGAAAGCATTATTGTGTTTCCCATTTTAAGGACAAGGGACACCCCTGGTGGGTTAAATAAACTTGGCCCGAGTTACATGGCCAGGAAGCCTCAGAGCTGGAAGCCTGGAGCTAGTCAGTTCCAGTCCTGTGCTCTTGTGCCTGCCCCCACGTGCAAGCATGCATGCACGTCCATGAACACTCTGATATCTTATGCAAATTTTACGGTTCCATCTTAAACTGTAAATTCCCATTTCAAATGCTACTTTTGTTAAATTACCCAAAATAAATAACCTCGGCAATGAGGAGACAGTACAGAAGGATGGCTGACAGCTCAGCCTCTGCTGACGGGCGGCCCAAGTTCCCGTCTCAGCTTTTCTACTGCCTAACGTGTGACCTTTGAGGAGTTGCTCATCTCTCCTTGCCTCAGTTTCCCCAAATGTGAAATGGGGAAAATAAACATTAAATAATGTACAAAATCACTTAGCAGCACCAGATACTATAAAACCAGTGTTCTGTTATTTTACTTGATGGTATCATTACGGCTTCCGAGTTTTACATTTTGCTGCTACCAGAGCCCCACATTTCCTGTTTCAGTCCATCTTTACAATATATGTTCATGCATTTTCTGGATATAGAAACTGAGACAGAGAGGCACCCAGCTTCCCCTGGTCATGCGGTATGTCTATGTCGGAGCCAGGACCAGTGCCCATTTTCCCCGGGACCTTCTGGCAAAAGGGACCTCGCAGACCTACATGAGATGGCCCTGCGGTTTGGGACCAGACTCAGAGGTCAGCCCACAGTCCCAGGAATTGGCCTGATCCTCCCAGTGCCTGACTGGGTGCTCCCTCTGTGATCCAGGAGCCAGGCAATGAGACAAAGGCTTAGGAAGGTATGGAGAAGGCAAAGCAGCGTGAGCTGGGTTAGTGGCCTCACACATACAGCCCTGGCTGCAATGGATCCAATAGCCCTGGGAAGCAGGTCAGATAGATATTAACATTCCTGCTTGAAGAGAAGGGAATTAGAATATGAAAGGTTGAGGGACAGGCCCAGGAGAACTGCTGAGTGCCAAGGAAAACAGGCTTGGCCCTAGGTTCTCCCGCCGTGTGTTCCAGGCCCACGCTATTGGATCTATGGATCCCAACCCTGCTACATATGAGAATAACCTGGAGTACTTTTTAAAATATACAAATGCCATCCCCCACCCAATAAATAAATAAATCTGAGTTTCTGGGGGATCCTTTTTGGTGGCCTTGGCTGAAAACCCTGCGTGGACAATGGCACCTCGCCGGCCTCACCGTCCTCAGAGCAGTCCAGGCACCGGGCTGTTGGGCACCCTCAACCAGCGCGCCCTGGAGCTGGTCGGCCTGGGCCTCAGGGTCAACAGTGCCTTACAAATTAGTTCAAGACCTGCACAGAGAAAATGGGGGAGATTTTTCTCTAACTTAAAAAAAGCCTATAACTACCTTCTTGCCCTGTATTTTAAAATGTCTGGAATAAATTAAGCCTGATCAGGGCTTTTATGTATCAGAAACATTTTTTTCAAATAATAAAATCAACACACATTTATTATATCACGAAATGAGAAAAATATAAAAAAGAAGATACAAATCACCTAAAATCCTAAACTTGGAGATAGATCCTGATAATACTTCATATATTTCATTACCAAATCTTGTATTTCTATGTATCTGTCCTTACAATTTTAATCTGTCTTAAAATACATGTGATACTACTGTTATCTATTACTTCTATATAATATTTTATCCAAATCATTTTCCTATGTGATAAAATATTCTTTAAAGATATAAATTATATGGCAGTCTGAAACTCTGTCATGTTGCTTTATTATACTTTGATTGCCTCCCTTTTGTTAGACATTTAGATTGTCTTTTTTTTAATGCAAATAAAGCAACGCTACAATGAACATTCTTGTATATACCCTTATGGATATTTCTGATAGAATTACTGAGTCAAAGAACATAAATGTTAAGAGGGTTATTGATGTAAATTACCAAATTACCCTTCATGAAAATTGCACTGGTTTCTGTCTTGTCCACTAAGTAAAACTTACTAATGCTAAACTAATTTATAAATAGTTGGACAACATCCCTGGCTGTTGTGGCTCTCTGGATTGAGCTCTGGCCTGAGAACCAAAGGGTCACTGGTTCAATTCCCAGTCAGCCCACATGCCTGGGTTGTGCGAGAGGTCCCCAGTAGGGGGCACTGGAGAGGCAACGACAGATTGATGTTTCTCTCCCTCTCTTACTCCCTCCCTAAAAAGAAAGAAAGGAAATCTTTTTTAAAAGTTGGATAATAGAATTGATTAGCAAGCATGGAGTAATTGTAGTTTTTAAAAAGTAAGAAAGAAAACCACTATTACCATCACCAACAGAAAAACATCTCGGTGGCTAACACTCTTTCATCTCAGCTTCCCTCACATCAGCGTCCAGCCATCCTAAGTGGGGCTGGGGATGAGGAAGCTGCCCTTCACCTAGATATTCAGGGACCCAGATTCCTTCCATTGTTTGGCGCTGCCTTTTCCAACCACAGAACAGTAAGTTAGAATAAAGTAGAGCATAGAAGTGTCTTATTGGCTAGATCAGAAAATGGAATGTCTCACTTTGACTCACACTCTACTGGCCAGAATTTAGTCACATCGATCCACCTAACTACAAGGGAGGCTGTGAATTGAGTTTAGCTGTGTGTCTAGGAGCAAAGGAAACAGGGTTAGGTGAACATACTAGAGCACCAGGTAGAGAGCACTGTCTCTACCACAGGGATATTCTGTGGGGCAACTGTGCCCGCTGCAAGCTCACCTTTGTTGGCCCTTTATTTTCTCTTCCCAGTATGAGCAATGCTCTTTCCTACCCTCCCTCTGTACCTCCTCTCCCCACACACCTCTGCCCCTCCCTCCAGGATCCCCTCTGCCTGGTATGCAGCCCTCTTGCTACCTCTGAGTTTCAGCTGAGAGCAATGAATGACAAGTGGCCACCTGCAGAGCCACTTCCCTGTGGGGCTTTTCAAGAGGGAGGGGTCAACCTGGCCCAGCAGTCAGGTGAGAGAGGCAGATGCCAGCCTGGTATAGAGTACTAAGGAGGTCCCCCTGACCGCTGGGAAGAAGAAAGGTGCTCCCATACTTTCAGAGATGCCCAAAACCACTCAGAAGGGTCAAGGTTGTCTGCTTTAAAGAGAAAGTAGCAATCTCTCTTCCAGTGAGTGGCCTGCAGGCCGAGCTGCAAGCACCGTTCTGTCTGCTGTAGGCTGGTGTTGGAGCAGAGACCAGGAGCCCTGCGGAAGTTTGACTCATCCCCAGGGGTGTGGGGGGTCTAAAAGCTGGAGCCTCAAGCCCAGGGGGTGCCTCAGTGGTGGGATGAGGAGAGAGCGGTGGGAGAGCAGGTACCCACTACAAGTTGGCAGGACACAGGTGGTTTTGTTCTTATTCTTGTGAAACATACGGGCATCCAGAAGTGGGCAAGACTAGAACCAATAGGGCTTCGTGCCAGGAAGACAGGATGTCAGCAGGAGACGCAGATGTCAGGGAGGGAGACGTTCCTGAGGGAGGGCAGGAGGCGGGAAGAATCACGAAAGGTGAACTGGAAAGAGCGCCCTCACACCAGGAATGGGGCGATAAGGGCCAACAGAGGTGGGTACCAGAGCTGGTGCAACTGTCCCAGCCATTGAGAAGGGGAGTGCCACTTATCAGACCAATTTTTACAATATATAAATAGTATAACAGGTCCGTTCTTATTGAGCACGTGGGGAGTGAGGGTGGGGTGGGGGGAAGAAGAAAGGGCTGGAAAAAATATTTCACTGGGACCCAAACCCACTTCATTGACCATGGGGGTCATGCAAAGATCTCCGCAGGGCCTCTCCAAAACCAGTCAATGTGCCCATGAAGGAGCCCATACGCAGACACCTGTCATGATGAAGGACATTGGACATCCACAAGAAAATGACAGATTTGACTGGCCCTTTAAAGAGACTTTCCACTTCATCCTTTTGCATCTGCCTTCCTGCCTCTGACAGTGACTGGGGCTGGAGGAGGTTGGGGGAAGAGGGAGTGGGACAAGGAGAATGAAAGAACAGACCTTAGGCCATTCGCTGTTCTTTTCCCGCTGTTGGTGACGAGGTCATAGGTCAGGACTGAGTGGAGGGAGCTCTTTTCATCAGATGAGAGATTGAAGTTCCATTTGGAGAGAACCCTTCAAGAAGACTTTAATATCTGAAGGTGTCCAGAAGGCTCCCAGAGACATGGGCAAAGAGAGAAAGAGAGCTGCAACAAAGACCACTGAAGGCCGGGAAAGGCAAGGAAGCTGATTCCTGAGTGCATCATGTCACCAGCCCCTTGGCCACATCCGGTACCCTGGTGTGGGTGTGACTCCAGGAATGCAGACAAGTGGGGGGAGCAGGAGGGACAAATCTCCTAGGCTAGAAGATGCTCTGGACCTCTTTCATTCTTCTTGTTCCACCTCCTTACCCACAACCTCTCCTGACTCCAAATAAAACTGAAGGGGAAAATTCTTCCTATAGTTTCTTGGTATGTGTCAATAGAAACTATAAGAAATCAGTTATGCTATTGTGAGGGGGGGCAAGAAATATTTAGTAAAATCCCTATAATCAGGCCTGAGTGTTTCCCAACCCCAAAGCAGTCACTGGCCCAGACTAACTTTGCCACATTTGCCAGCTGACCATTCACCTTCCTTCTATGCTTTGGTTGAGTTCTGAAGAACGAGTATGCTTTTATGCAGATAGCACCCAGCACTGCATTTTAATGCTGCATGGCCATGAAGCAGTGCAGCAGTCCTTGGAGGACCTCACAGTCACCGAGCGGCCCACCATTCTGGGCAGGGGCTTTACACACACTTTCTCACTGTATCTATTAAGATGCTTTCAGTTATAAGGAATGGGAAGTACAGATCAAACTGGTATCACAAAATCCAACTATAAAGTAATAAAAGGAATGCAAAGTTCTTACAACTGAAAATGTCTGCAGATAAGACAGCTTCAGGCAAGGTCTGATCAAAGCCTGGATCCTTTTCCCTGCGATTTCTTAGCTCTGCCACCCTAAGTGTGTCAATTTCACGTTAGCAAATGTGGATGGGGCAGTACCAAGCTTCCAAGTTATATCCTACAACTTCGAGAGAGAGAGAAAGTGTCTCTTCTCTTTGCTTTCTGCCAAAAGAAAAAAAAAGTAGTAGGTAAGTAGTGCTTTCCCAGAACCTGTCAGAAAAGCTCGTGAATCACTGGCCTGAACTGAGACATTGCCAATTCCTGAGAGAAGCCCTATGGCCAAGAGAATAGCCTGCAATGCTGACTTGGACCTGGACCCTGGACCACTCATGGTGGCAAGGGGATTTGCATCTGGCTTTTGGCCAGAACCAGTCAGAGCCCATTTCTAGCGGTGTGGTTGGTGTTGATTCCTTCCACTCAGGCCACATGGGCAAGGTCTGTGCACGATGTGCAAGAATCAACCGCTATAGCCTGTTCTCGTGATAGGATACGATCCTATTCCGTGGGTCAGGATAAGGCAACAATGTTAAAGAAACCCAGGTTCTAGGAGGGTAAATAACCTTCCTTGCATCACCCAAAGATACAGCTCCATTTAAAGTCTGTCTGAATCTAGGACCCATGCTGTTCTCATTGAACCTCCTCCTCTGCTCATCCACCCATCCTCTGTGGAGCATTTGCCCTATGGAATATTCCTGTGTGGGCTACTGTATCCTACATGTGAGTTCTCTGAATGTTGCTCAAAGACTGTTCCTCCCCACCCCATGGGTGCTGACTGGCGGCTACAGGACATCATCACTGGGACTGACGACATGAAATTTCCTAAGCAGGAAAGGAGGTTTTTATATCAAAGAAGGGAAGAGTCTCATTCACTGTCTGCCTATGGATGAGAGAGGCTTGGAAAGACACAGAATTATGTGTAATGTTGGAAAATCCATCTGTCCCCTCCTGCCAGCAAACTGAAAGTGAGGCAGCCCCCCTTCCCTGCACAGAGAGCTGAGGAGAGGTGCTCTATGCACCCCCCCGCCCCGCCGTCTGATGCAATAAACGCCCAGGCCTGGCGGAGAAACCAGCTATATATGAAAGAATCCTAGAGTGAACCATCCGATTGTCAGAGAGCTATCCTCAACTGTCCCAGAAGTATTTTACCGGAAAATTAAAAAAAAATAAAAGCTTGTTAACCTAAGTAATTTTTTTCTGGGGTCTGAAATAGCACCTAAGCATAGGTTAGGTTGGTATGTAATGCCCAGGTGACTTCTTAGCAGAAGTTTTGCTGTGGGCTTTCTGGAATCTTCCTCTTGCATTTCAGTGAGCTCTGCCATGTAAGTTCTAGACCATTCATCAGAACCAAGTATAGAAGAGAAACTGGAATGCCAGTGTCCTTTGAGGTCCTGAGTGATGCAGAGGGAAGTCTCTGGTGGAGGCTGACGCTGACACAGGGGTACGCTCACCCCCCGAATCCTCTCTCTGTTTTCAGAAATGAACCGGCATCACTACGCCCTGTACGTGCACAACTGCCGTCTGGTCTTCCTCTTGCGGAAGGACTTCGACCAGGCCGACACCTTCCGTCCTGCCGAGTTCCACTGGAAGCTGGACCAGGTACGGCACTCACTGGCGCGTGGCCCCTGCTCACCCCTTTGCAGGGGTTATGTGCTGTGCTCCAGGAATGATGGCAGGGGGTGGGCACCTCAGGGTCCTGGTCACTTGCTGATTTTGGGAAGAATTAGCTCAGGGAGATGAATGGCATCTTAAAATCAGGATGGAAGTGGCCACTTTAAAGACCAATCTGAGGTGGGGAGGGCCACTCCCAGCTGGAACCCCACAGGGTCAGTGGACCTGCCCCCTGGCTGTTTGCTCTGCATTGAGCTCACAGGAAGCTGGTTCTCTTTCTCATGGTCCCCAGGATCAGTTTATGGTCTTCGTTAGCACATCCTGTGTAGTGAATGCTCTGTGTCTCCCCTTTGATGCTCTTCTCCCTCCTTCGGATGAGGGTGTAGCCTTGTTTTGGGTGGCATAGGGGACCCGACGCCTTTGAAGTAAGCAGTGACATGGTGCACTGTGAGCAATGCGTACTCTTTTCTGAAGTGGAAAAATCTATAACTCACTCCAGAGCCTCGCGACTTGTGATCACAAGGACCACTGTGTCGCACTTGTCAATGACAAATGAAGTGTCTCGTTTGAATCAAAAGCTTTGAAGTGTCTGCTTCTGACACTGGTGGCGCAGAGAGTGCGGAGGTGGCACTCACTTCTCTGGGAGACTGTGTCACGGAAGAGGGAGTCTGCACCACCAGCCTGCAGCTGGCCTTCAGGGAGCTTTGAAGAGCGGGGTGTGAATGGTTTTCAATTGTTTTAAATTATCAAGAGGGAGAGTGCCAGCCGGGAGGGGAGGGGTTGCAGAATGGGCCTGCTGAAGGAAACGGGGAGATGATGCTCATTCCATGGCCTCCCTGCCTGGTGCCACAACCAAGCACTGTTCAGTGCGGGGTGGGGGGGGGGGTTCTGCCCAACCCATATCCTGAGTGCTGCTGGGGACCTCAGTCTCTAGAACCCACTGTGTGAGCTTCCTGCCTCTCTTTGTCTAGCGCTGAACGTTCCATAACCCTTTCCCTCCTCTCTGTGTATTCCCCTCATCTCCCCACCCTCTCCCAGTAGTGCTTAAGCGTCCAGGCCCACCGCCCCCCCCCCCCATGGGGCTGACCTCAGAGAGTGCTCCTGGGAAGCATTCCAGGAGGAATCCATTTACATTGAGATGAAAATGACTGCTGCCCCCTTTTACCCACACAGAAGTGCAGACATATGCTCTTTAAAAGAGATTCATTAACCTCAGGCAATCCCTCAGTGGTGGAACATCAGACGAGTGACAAGGTCAAGGATGCCAAGAGGATAGGAAAGCTGTTTGAGGGAGCCCAGCAGCAATTGATTAATCCATTCCCAATAAATCGCATTTTGCTGGATCCTGGGGTTTTGGAAATAAGGTGTCTGATTACTATGTTTCTCTGAATGAGGAATTCTGGGTCTTGCAAAGGGTATAAAATCTTGACATAGTTTATTTGATTTCACAGCAACCTCTCAGCTACCTTCCAAAGTGCCATATGGCTTATACAAGATGTTTTTTAATGTATAATGTGAATTGAGGTCAATTAAAATAAATCCCATATTATGAGGGGTTTTAATAAGAACATTGCTGTACTGCCTGAGACAATTATAAATGCCCTGCAGCATTTTCTAAGCTGGGATTGAGAAGCACTGATAGAGTCAAATGAAGTCACGGGGCTTGAAAAATAAAAATAGCCCTGGCTGGTGTGGCTCAGTGGATTGAGTGTTGGCCTGTGAACCAAAGGGTCACCAGTTTGATTCCCAGTCAAGGCTGGGTTGGGGGCCAGGTCCCCAGTTGGGGGTGAGCAAGAGACATCCACACATTGATGTTTCTCTCCCTCTCTTCCTCCCTTCCCCTCTCTTGAAAAATAAATAAAATCTTTTAAAAAATAAAAATGAGTGAGGGAGGAGTTTCAATTCTACAGATAAAGATATGGTGAATCTAGGAATTCTGAAATGTGTTCCCCAAAGTGGTGACTGGAAGGACAGCTGAGAACCACTGGCCACCACCCAAGCCACCACCACACACTGTGCACATGAGCTCCTCCTCATCTCTGCCACCGTCCCACCCAGGGGGCGGCATGAGGCAGGAGACCGAGGTCCACTGACGTGCCCAAGGTCACACAGCATGGCTGTGCTGAGAACCTGCCTTTTTCATCATTCTGTGCTGCTGCTCTGGTGAACTTGCTAATTTAAAATTTTTAATGTTTTCATTTCTAAATTTAAAATGTTTTAACTTAGAGATCAGAATTATCACTGAAATGCAAAATGTTTACAGACTTAATAAAACTGGCTGGAAGTGTCAAATCTTCACTGAGCTGGGGCCACCATGACAGAATGCCCTTTACTTCTCACTGTTCTGGAGGCTGGGAGGTCCATGATCAAGGTGCTGCCGGCCTGTCCCAGGGAGGGCCCTCTTCCTGCCTTCTGTCAGTTGCCTCCTTGCCTTGTGTCCTTACCTGGTGGAGAGAGGAAGCTCTGCCCAGGTACCTTTTCCTCTTCCCGTGAGGCATCAGCCCTATTGGATCAGGGCCCCACGCTGTGACCTCATTTAACCTTCATTGCCTCCTAAAGGCCCTGGCTCCAAATACAGTCACACTGGGGCTTTGACATATGAACTTGCGGGGACAGGATTCAGTCCATAGCATTCTTCAACCGAAGAAATTAACATTTTTTTAAATGTAAAAGCTGCCTAGTGACAATAAGAAGCCTCATCTCACCCGAACCACTGCCCTCCCTCTGAAAGGAGCCGCAGTGAGCAGTATATAGGACACCTCAAGCACACTCATGCTGGCAGTCCAGCAGGGTCTGTGGATCAGCCCGCAGATCCCTCTCCCCTACTTCCTCTCCCTGTGTAGACAGAACCTTACCAGAAGTTTCTTAGATGGAAATCACTTAATGCCCAGCCTGTGCATACCTGATAAAGTTTCCCGCCCCCCCCCCCAAGCCATCCTGAGTCACCACCCCCTCCAGCCGTGTGTCTCTTCCTGTCCTTCCCGGACTTCACAAGCAACTCCATCCCCATTCTTAGTGTTCCCTGGTATCCAGGCATCCTGCCCATCTGCTAACCTTGCCCTGGGGTCCTGGAAGGCAGGACTGTGTTTTGCTCTCTCCAGCTCCTCCCAACACGTGGGAACCTCGAGCACACAGCTGGTGTCCAGTCAATATTTACGCAACAGTGAGTGAATGTGAAGATCCAAACTTGGGACAAATGCGGTGAGGGAAGGAGAAAGGAATAGTCGAGAGATCTTTTAAAACTTCCTGGCAATTGATTGAATTTTGATCCATTTTATGGAGCATTCTAAAATTCTAAAATTTTAACACTTTTAACTCTCAAACATTGTTCACCTTTGAGCTTGTACCTTAGTTCAAAGATTTTACTGGATTTACCACCAGTGACTGTTTAGAACTTTCTGGCCTTGGCCAGAAAAGACTGCAGCCAGTCTAATGCACATGCATATTAAAATTCCTAGACCATCTTGGGGATTCCAATGCACAATAAATGCGTTAATGACTGATGGGCCTCATTTATTTCCTTAATCAGCAGTTTATTCTGAGCACAAACTGTGTGCCAGGCTTTGTGCTGGGTACCAGGGATCAGCCATTAAATTAGGAGCTTCTGCTCTCTAGAAGTTTCCATGATAACGGGGCAAACAACACATACACAGTTTACCTCAACCTATTGCAGTATGTGCTGGGGCAGAGGGCAGGGGACCTGGCTGGGGGAGCTTGTGGGAACCCATTCTGGGGCCCCTGACAGGGGCCTGGAGATAAGGGACTGTCAGCTTTCGGTGTGGCAGGGCGTAGGGATGGGGCAGGAAGGGAAAACGCTGGCCGGTGTTAGGAGGAGCAGATGGATTATATCCCAAGAGGCGTTTTATGTCATGCTATTGAGCTGGTACTTTATTCCCAAAAGAATTAGCCACAATTGAGGCATTTTGTTATATAAAGAACACTGAGAATTTTAGGGGTGGGTAAATGTGAAAAAGCCTAGTATGACATTCATAAAATGTATCCAATTTAAGCAAATATAACCCAGGCGAAGTCATTCAAGGCAGCCAGTGGCAGTGGCTGCGTTAGAACCAGGGTCTCCCCTTCCTCTCCCCACAGCCAGGCAGGGAGACCAAGCACTTGACAGGTGCTGCTCGTGGGCGCTGAAGTCAGGGCAGGAAATGCAGAATGGTTTCCACACAGCAATTCGGGAGGTGCCCAAGGTGAAGCGGGTGCTGCAGAGGAGCGGAGGGCCTCCTGCAGCCCCGCTCCTTAGTCCCCCCCGCCAGATGGCCTTTGCCGGGGTGGACGGACTGCCAGGTAAATCCGTCGGCAGGCAGCTCCAGGAAATGCCCCTGACAATCCAGTGCACCTCACTAAAGGGACCATAATGATGAGGAGAATGTCATTTTAATGGGATTTTTACTTATGATCTGCTAATGCTAATCCCTGGAGCCTTCAGTTAATCATGTGCAAACCCAAGCGAGAGCAGAGGAGAATGCCCAGCTGTGGTATTATTTGGATACGGTTGACTCAGTGTTGCGAATCCTAATCATCTTCCCTTTGGACTTACTGTTGCTTAGAGGGAAACCTACTGGTGTTTTATGGTATTTTTCAGTCATTGGGAGGCACAGCTTGAGTGACAGCCTCAGTTGACCTGCAAGAGGACAGGTGCCCCCAGTGCAGAAAAGGGACAAAAATGCCTCTCTGAAAAATGGCAATGGGCACAGGACGCATTCTGTTGGCCATTGCCTTCTCTGTGCCAAAATTTGTAACAGGCACCAAGGGAAGGGAAGAAAGACAGGACACTGCCCTGGGGGAGCTCACCGCCCTGTCTAGTTCATGGTCCCTGTAGAACATCCTCCTGCAAGAGCACCAACTATAATGATTATGAGCAGGGAAAAGCAACAAAAGTGAGTGGAGGCGCCTCACTGGGTGAAGGCTGGTCCTTCCTGGGGATTAAACCACCACCTGGCAGCGCCAGGCCATGCGAGGACTGGTGCAGCACCTCTAATTGTTCAGAAGTTGGAGATCAGACTTTTACGTGAGATCTCCCAATTTGTAATATTTTTCTCATTTAAAAACATGTATCACCCAACCAAACAAATGTTCTGCAGTGTACCTTTATATCCTGGTCACCAGTTTGAGATGACAGACAGACAAAATAAAACCACTGTTATTTTGACACAGGAAGACTACTCCATAACTTGTCCACATGAGAAGTGTGGATCCTCCTATAACAAGGCCCACTTGTCCTTTGTAAATGCCCCCTGTTCTCCCAGCCCCCACCCCACCCCCCAAAAAAGAACGTAAAGGCTTTCCAGTGGCAAGCCCAGGGGCTGGACATGTAGGGTCCCCATCATCCCCTCACTACACCTAGAGGGAAGAGGCAGGTGCAAGTGGGTCAGGAGCCCCTAGACACCAGTATTGATGGTGGTCTTCCTTCTTCTTGCATAAAGAGGAGAGTAAGGCACAGGTTCAGTTTCCCCAGGAACAAATGACAGAGCTCGGATTTGAGCCAAATTCTCACATTTGTCTTGGGCCAGCTTTTTTGCCCATCAAGTCCATTCTACTTGCATAGGATTCTAAAGCTCCTGGAAGAGGCTGCAAGTGAATGAATCCTTTATTCTTGGTGAGGACATAGTGTTAGAATGATGCAGAGTCAGTTTCCTCGCATCTGCTCTTTTGGCCATGCTGGGAGTCAAATGGGTTAGTTCAATCATTATTATAGCCAAGTGCCAAGGCGTTAATTGGAAAATGGTCAGTGCAGTCCGGGCCAGTCCTCTTAATGATCAGAGCAATCGGGCCTTGTCAGCGCTCTCATTCTGCTGTCAGAGACGAACCCTGTGACACGTCAGCCATGTCTCCCCTAACGCAGGGACGCCACCCTGCTCCCTGGCCTGCCCTGTAGACTGACCTGCAAAGAAACCCATTTTCCTGTAGGGATGTGTGTCCTAAACAGAGGAGGGAAAATGTCCAGGACCTCTTGGGTGTCTCCTTCAGGCAAAACACCTGCCCTTTCTAAAATGCCAGATTGCAGGGTGGTTCTGAATGAATGACAGTTGTGGAGAGTCACAAATACAGTGACTCATGTGTTTATTTGTCTGCAATGCATAAATAAGTGTCCCTGACAAGCCCCCTCTTCCCTCAAAGTCCTCCTCCCTCCTCTTTCCATCTCCACAAGCTTCCAGATGTTTGGGGAGAGGTGGCTTCCGTGGCTTCATGGGGTTGGCAAAGGAAAGTGCTCAGAGCCACGTAGTTTTCCCAGCTCAGAACTGTGCAGGGATTGGATCTTCTGCTCCTTGGCCAGGTGACTGCTGGCCTGTTGGCTCATTTCCTGTTTTCATTAGAGTAGGTGCTGACCCATTGTCTGAGCCAGGCCCCCTCTACCTTGAAGCCCCTTGCGTGTTTTATCATGCCCATCTCTGCCAGTCACCTCGATGCCATGACACCTCCCTGGGGCTCCTCTGGGCCCCCTGTAGGCTATTCTGGATAGAACAATGGCTCCCAAAGATGTCTACGCCATAGTCTCTGAGACCGGTGACTGTGTTACCTTACAGGACAAAGGGGTCTTTACAGGCAGCCTGATGTGGTCATAAGGGTACTTACAGGAGGGGGCAGGTTAGAATCAGATATGGGACAATGGAGACAGGGTGTGTGGAGCCCTGAACCAGGGAATGTGTTGGTCTTTGTGAGCTGGGGAAAAAAAGACAATAACAACAACAGAAAAAACAAATTGGACACCTTGATTTTAGCCCAGAGAAACTCATGTCAGATTTATGACCTCCAGAACTAACTAATAAGTCGGCGTTGCTTTAAGCCACAGTTTAAGCTAACTTGTTACAGTAGCAATGGGAAACTCGTACATCACTGAGGAGACTTGGGGAGGCCTGGAGGTGCCTCAGGCGTGTAGATTCCGCCACCTCCCGCTCTGTGCAGCGTATTCAGAAGACCTAGGCTAAGCAGGCCTCCAGACTCACCCCTAGAGTGCCTGGCTGCAGGTTGAAGGTGTGGCCCTGGGAGGGAGGGAGAAAGAGGCACGGCCTTCTAATCCTCCATTTGCTTCTCACTCCTTGTTTTCCACCAGGCCTGCTTCCCCACCCACCTCTGGAGGAGGATCCCCAAGGGGCAGGTAGATTTAGCCTTTCCTTCCCCTCTAAGCCAATATTCTCCTTCTAGCCTAAGGTGCTGGCCTCCTGCCAGCCACAATAAATAGAAAATGTACCTCCTTTGCCTTCAGGGAAGAAACAATGAGTCCTCCAGGCTTGTTTCTGGAAATGCTAAAGCAAACATAGAAGATCCCCTTCCTCTTGACAGAGCCTTACCTGGAAGCTGAAAGTTGACAGAGTGGATGCACAAATGAGATTCTCTGAATCATACCTGCCCATCCCCCGCATCACAGGAACTTGCTTCACTGAAAGGTCCCTCTCCCGCTCGCTCGCTCACACCTGGATCCTCTGTGCCTTTCAGTTTTTTGCCCCAGCAGCACTGGGTCCAAGGCAAGAGGAGCCTCCCGATCCAGTGAGCACAGCACAGGGTGGGGCAGCACTCTCTCTCTGGGAGCATCCCTGCCACAGAGGGGCACGGAGCACCGGGCTTGAAGGTGGGGAGCATTTCTGGGGGGCCTCCCGCACCCTGACTCACTCTCCCACCTCACCTTTTATCCTCCCTGGGACGGCCTCCGAATGAACTCTGCCCCGTCTGCCTCTGTAATGCAGGCAAGTTTCTGATCTGTGGTGGGCAGTCAGCAAACAGTGACTGCTGCTATTCTTGGGAAGAAATAACAGTATTCTGCAGAGTCCCAAAGGCAGAAGCGCGGCTGAAAGACGGGAGTTATAAAGGCATCCAAGTGCAGTGAATAAAGGGAAGGAAGGGAAGTTCAGCAAAGTGGAATTCAGGGTTGCCAAAGGTTCGTGAAGCTGGTCACACTCCTAACCAATAGTGGGATCCACTGACAGGTGGATAATTCCCTTTGTATCATGCCATGGACATAGTCTACAAACCCACTGAGGGTTTCCAGAGCCTTATTTATCAATGTGTCTTGAGCCGTTTGCTTGGAGAGCTGACGTCTCAGGGCTTTCTTGGATGTCCGTTATTACTCCAAGGATTTCCTTCCTCTGATTCTCTAAAGACCCTGTGCTCTCAGTGACTTCAGAGCTGCAAGAGCGCCCCTCCCTTCCCCGCTGCAACCTCACTGGCTTCTCCCAGGTTCTCATCCTCACTTGAAGTAGAACACTAAAAAGCTGTTACATTTCAACAAATCAGAGACACTAATTATTCTATACTTTCTCACTTTTTCTGGCAGGCCTGGCTCCTTTCTGGTCCTTTTTCCCCCGGTGAGCACCTGCTCGGCAGTTCCTTTTGCTCCTGTGAAATCGTTATTTGTGTTTCAGTCTGTACATCTGCCCAGAGGCAATGAATGAATTTTTTCAGACGACACCGCAGAATACGTATTCAGAAGCAGTGTCTCTCATTTTATCACTGAGAAGAAGGAAACAAGGCCGACACAATTAAAAATATTCAATGAATCACTCTTTCGCTAATAAATTAAGATGTTCAAGCCTAGTGCTGGTCCCCACGGAAGCAGCGGGCACTCGGTCACGGCCCGGTGCCTTGCTCCGGCCTTTCTAGACTGTTGTGGAGACTGCGAGCCTGGGGGAGGGGATGAGGGCGGAGGCTCCTCCTTGACATCAAACCCAAACGTCTGCATTCGTTGCAGGAGAGAGATTTTTCTCTGTCACTTGCACACCATGGAAAGACAAGAAATTGATGAAACTGAATCCTAATATAAAATAGAAATTCTAAGGCTCATCCCGTCAGTTAGGAGACACGAGGCAAGGGCACCGAGAACTGCGAAGTCCCCATGTGGTGAGGAGAATTGGAACCAGCGTCATTCCAGTTCTTACTCCGTGCTGGGCACTTCCTTTTAATTCTAATAAAAGTCTGGAAGTTTAGGTGTGATGCCCTGGTTAAGGATAAAGAACAGGAGACATAGCCAGGTGTGTCCCATACTTCTTACCTAATCCATGGAAGAACCTTGACTAGGACCTCAGAACCCACACGCTCCAAGAGAGTAAAAAGCACCATTATTGACTTGGGAGAATTTTCAACTCTAGGGAATACACAAGATGATAAGAATGAACCAACATCTGTACTCATACCAAAGTGTTTAGAACAGGGCATGGATGTCCATCCAGAAAGAGTTCAAGTTTAGGATATCAGTAAGATTGGCTTGCCCCTAAGGCACAGGGATGAGAGAGCAGTTCATCCCAAAAAAGCAGAGAAGACAGTGAGGTTGACTTCCCAGGAAAGAACCACTTCTTTGAGGAAGGCTTGCTAAGCAAGAGCCCTGGAGGCCCTAGGTGCAAGATTAATCTGCTCCGACTTCCCAGCTTACTCCCAGTCTCCTATGAGTCTTCTATCTGCGTCCTTAATGGCTAAACATGCAAATATTGCTGCACTTACTGCTCATTAGTTTAGTTAAAGGAAGTGCCCTTTAATTATGCCTTTAAATAATGAACCTCTTCCATCACCTTGACAATCAGTGCATATTTAGAAGGAAGCGGAGCCTCATTATGAAACAGCTACTGCATCCCTTGGTTACTTAGAAGATGGTAGCTTTCTTGAGGCAAGAGAAATGGGACTCTAAAAACAAACAAGCCTTGTGATTGCATTAAGTCCTTGTAGCTGTGGGTGCAAGAATGTCAGTTAGCCAGTGATGTATTTTTGCATGTGAGGAAAAGAAGGGAAACTAGCATTTTTGAGAGGCTATTGTATACCAATTTCTAAATGCATTGATTTACATACATTAAGTCTAAACTGCACAGTTACTTTTGAAGTTATTTCTTAACTCCATTTTACAGATACTAAAACTGAGGCTCTGAAAGATTGAGTAATCTGCCTAAGGTGCTGGACCAAGTCCACCATTCTCCAAAGCTCTGTATCCTGTCCCATTATGTTTGTCTGGTTAGGAAGTGTTTATGTAGCTTGGCAGAACTGGGTACCCACAAGTCTTCACCATGTTCCTCTATCCATCGATCGCAGCAGAAGCTCAAAGGAATAGTTTGCTTCCACACAATTCCTAGACACAGGCAGACCAGACAATACTGTGTATGCACCTGTCTGCATGGCTCTGAAAAATAAAACAGAGTGTGCCACGGGTGGGCACTGACTCCAGTGTCCGAGATCACAACAGAAGACCGTGCTAGAGCCATCCCTGGGCTCGATTCCCTGGCTCCCGTGCCTTCTTCTCTTTGGTGGGTAGGTGGCAACTTCCCGTGTGCTCGGAGGAAACACAGAACTCCATCCTCTTCAATAGGAAAGTCCAGTATCTGCCTTCTTGACGTTATATGGAATGTTAGATACCAAGTAGCCCTTGTCCTTTGTTCAGACTGCGTAGAGACAGAGCTCGGTATGCACTGGCAACGTGGCCTGCTTTCGTTAACAGAACAACACGCCTTCCATCAAACACAACCTTGTCAGAAGGTCTCATTCCAGTCAGAAACACAGGGGGAGAAGGAGGCTTTAGCTGTGGGGGCACAAAGCAAAGAAAAACCTTTATACCTCTTCTCTAGACTCAGATAAAGAATGATTTCATCATTGAGGTACAAATGTTAATTTATACTGAAATTACTTGAAGAACTATCTGATATCATCTACTTACATTTTTCATCTTTAAACATATGAGTAAAATGAGTCTTATAATCCAAGGGTAAAAATATACCTTTAGGTTTTTTCCCAGAATATTAAAAATATTCCTCTGCCATATCTAGCAAAAATATGTCACATTAGGAATCAAAAATAATAAGCAAAGTAACATTCTTTAGTGGGCAGAGCACAGAGCGAGGCTGTGTCTACATTCTGCCCCATGGAGTCAAGCTTCTTCATACACTCACTTGTTGATGACAAATCTTGATCAAGATTAACTTTAAAATAAACAAACTTATTTTTCATCAAGGAAAAGTGAGGGACATGCAGGCTTAGGAGTCCCTCAGACCTGAGTTTGCTGCTCAGTTCTGCCCCGTTATCCTGTGTGTCCTTGTGTGACATCAGTTCACCTCTCCGAGCCTCAATTTCCTCATCTGTGAAATGAGGATAATTGTAAACACCTTGGGGGTGGTTATGAGGTTTGAGCATAATGAGTGTCAAGGGCGTAGCAGCAGAACCTTTGACCCATGAAAGTATTTTATTGGACCGGCACCACACACGCATAGGTAGGTAGGCAGGTAGGCAGGCAGATTATAGATGAACCGTGGATGAAATCATTGCTCTCCTACTGCTGAATTCATTTAACACAGGACTTTTGTTTGTTTGTCTTGTTGTTGTTTAACAGCTACTCCACACCGGGCACTGGTCGTTGGGAGCTGGGCACATAGTGACGAACGGAACTCTGATAGTTCCCTGATCTTATTATCCAGGTGCTCGTCATCAAGTATCATTTGCACTAAAAGAAACCAGAGTTTCTTGAAGAAACAGCAGGTTTCAGGTTTGAGGCAGAAAATGAGCAAGACGAGCCTGAATCCAGTTGGCTATTTGCAGGACACCCAGGACAGAGCAGCATTTTGAGCTACACTGTGCAGCGAACAGAATCCAGACTGGAAACTCTACAGATCTGGGTTCTTCAACAGATAAATTATAAGGAAAAGAAGGCAATGAAGGAGGATTCTATAGGCTTAAAAGACTTAAAAACATAAGAAATTATGTTTTTAATGAGAAAAACCAAACCATAGTGTCCAGGGACGCAGATTTGAGTGATAAACTGTGGAGCAGTGAAGACTGCAAAGGTCGGGAGTGTGGACCCTCCAAGGAGCGGGTGGCTGCCCTGGGGCAGGACACAGGGCGGACCTCCAGATAGCTGGTGGACCTCCTTCTCGGCCTGTGCAGTGGCTCAAATGCTGTCTGCTCTGCAACAGTCATCATGCTCTATGCTTGTTGTCCTGGCTCTCTGCATCTTGTCTTGTGTTACAGTGTTTACAAAGTAACGTAAAAAGGAAGAGGCACGTATTGACAACTTCTCTGTGCTGGAGATGTTGCCAGGTGCTGTGGCTCAGTCCTGGCCCTGAAGGAGCTTAGAATAGAATGGGAGAGAAGGGTTGTTAGAATACCATGGTCAGGGCTAGAAGAAGGGGAAATACAGAAGGAAGCCTGGTGGGGAAGCGTCGCCTGCCAGCTCTATGGGTGGGTGGCCCATTCTGAGGATACGGGGGTGGCACTGACTCTGTCTTGACTCTAGAGAGCTCCAATACTGACTCAGTGGGGGGTGCATGGAGATGAACTGCAAGCAGCCTGGGCACCTTGCCACACACTTTCCACAGCTTTATCTCCATGTCTCAGTTCATTTTTGCTGGGCATTGTCACCCTGTCACTCAGACATGAGGTAACTGTGGCTTTGGGAAGGTGTGAAACAACTCACCCTAGATCAACTGGCCGGTAAGGAGAGGTGCTGAGAATTGAACCAAACCTACAGTCTTTTGCCAGGAAAGTAGAGGGTCTAAGGTCTCTGACAGGTATAGGTGCGTGGTCCATAGGAGCGGGCAGCCCAAGCCAGGAGTTAAAGAGGTTAGCTATAGAAAAGCCCAAGATTCTAAAAAATAATTTTTGCCAAGTAAAATGGAAAAGCTGATTTTGTTCTAATGAGAATACCAAGTTTGGCAAGGGTGCATTACATACATACTGCTGGGAGCAGGTGTGAATTGTCACGGACTGGGAGGGGGCACCCTGAGACCTGCAGTCCCCGTGCCCGGCGACAGACGCAGCTTATTTTCAAGTGCCCGTGGAGGAGGAAGGACAGCGGTAAGTGCGTTGTAACCGGAGGAAATGAGAGCCTCAGGAGGGCAGAAGAAAGTGTGTGGAAGCGAAAGCACGGGCTTGAGAAAGCTCAGGTTCACTTCTCACTGTGGAGACTCCCTAGGTGGGATATTACCCAACCCCTCTGAGCTCCCACGTGGCAGTGTATCAGATGGGCTGCATGGACATTAGATGGTGTGCATAAAGCACCAGATTCATGCTAAATGATGACAAATTGCATCATTTTGTCATTGTTATATTTTCCCTTTGTTTTGCCCATACTAGAGATTAGAGTCTTAGCTTAATCAGCCCAAACTGCATGGAGAAATCTGGATTCTGGTCTTTATGGAAACAAGAGGCTGTGCCCTCTGGCATATACTTTTCTGTCAGTGGTAGCCTGGCTTAGTGGCTAAGTGCATAGATATTTGCACCTGACTTCCTGGGTTTGAATCCCAGCTCTGCCACTACTGGCCGCGCGGACTTCAGAGAGCTAAGGTCACTGTGCCTCAGTTTCCCTCTCTGTCAGATGGGGTAGTTTAACACTTACCTCCTAGGTTTGGGAGGAGTAAATGTGATAATACAGCACATTGCACCTCCTGTAGCACTCTGCATTAAGGAGCTGACGA
Source organism: Sturnira hondurensis (assembly GCF_014824575.4). Taxonomy (NCBI): domain Eukaryota; kingdom Metazoa; phylum Chordata; class Mammalia; order Chiroptera; family Phyllostomidae; genus Sturnira; species Sturnira hondurensis. The sequence continues at coordinate 351,369 of NW_028085930.1, read as the reverse complement.
GAGGCCTCCCCCAAGCATCCAGCCCAGTGGTCCCCGCCCATCTGACTGGAGCCTTCTCTGGGCATCCCAGGCTGCTCTGGTGCTTCTCAGTTCCTGCTTCAAGATCCCTGCTTCCATTGCAGAGGTCCTGACCTTTCCTTAAGCCCTAAGTCAGTGTGGTCTAAAGATGTTAAAGGGTTATGTCACTCTTCCAAGGCTTTGCTTCCTTTCACAGCTCAGCCTAGTGCCTTAGGAAGGCCTGGCAGCCTCCAACTCTGGTCTGTGGACTCTATGCACTCCGCACCTCACAGAGCTGGGAGGGGGCTTTTAAAAGGAGCACTTAAATGTTCCGCCAAAACTGATTCATCTAATTTGGGAGCTATCACCAATGACATCAAAGGAGAGAGTATTAGAAACACTCAAATGGATTTCGTTTTTAAATTTCATCGTCACCCATTCACTTTAGTGTATAAAAGTGTAATCTGCACATCACAACCATGATTTCAGAGCTATGAAATACTGGGATCTTTTTATTTATTTATTTTTGTTACTTTTTACTTTTATTTTTTAATTAATTTATTTAATTGTTGTTCAAGTACAGTTTTCTGTCTTTTACTCCCATCCCAGCCCACCCCACCCCCCAGTGCTCCCCACCTCCCTCCCATTTCCACTCCCCTTACTTATTGTCCATGTGTCCTTGATACTAGTTCCTGTAAATCCTTCCCCTTTTCCCCTGAAATTCCCTCCCCTCTCCCCTCTGGTCCCTGTCAGCTTGTTCAAAGACACTCAACTAATGTAATCTTTTTAAATCAGTTTAAGTAAAAGTGAGTTGATATAAAGAAAATATTAAAATGATAGAAGGGGTATTTTGAATTTGTGCATTTCTTTTTTTTTTTAAAGACTTATTTTTATTTATGTATCTTTAGAGGGGAAGGAGAGAGGGAGAGAAACATCAATGTACGGTTGCCTTTTGTGCGTCCCCTGCTGGGAGTTGGCCTGCAGGGAACCAGCCTGCAACCCAGGCATGTGCCCTGACTGGGAATCGAACCTCGAGCCTCTGGTTCGCAGGCCTGTGCTCAATCCACTGAGCTACACCAACCAGGGCTGTGCATTTCTTTAAGAAATATTTTCACTGAACACAGTGAACAAGCAGACCAAAATCTTGGACCCTCAAAAGACCCAAACAGGTACATCACAGGAACTATACAAATGGCCAGTAAACACATGAAAAGGCACTCAACTTTATTAGACGTAAGGGGAATGCAAATTACATTCACAAGAAGTCCTCATAAACATTCATTGCAATGACTAAGAAGAGAGGAAAGAGAAAAGATTTGGATACGTGAAAAATAAGCTCAGTGTTTTAATAAAGTAAAAAAAAAAAGATTTGGCAGACCACCGAACACTTGGGTACTGCTGGTGGGAATATGAAAGGCACTACTGCGTTGGAACCCCGACCATCATCTCCAAAGTTGACCCAAAGTTTCACTCCTAGTTTTCTGCCAGCAGAAATATACACACATTCACTACAAGGCATAAATGATACTTAGGATACTTAGCTGAATGAAGTAAGACCTATTCTAGAACACTCTTAAGACATGGTCTCCGTCCTTGAGTAACCCCAGAGTGGCTTCTCTTCATTGAACACATCTTTCCTGCGTGACTGCTCTGTGCTGGGTTTCATGGGAGGAGGCACCAGGGATACGGGGCTAAATCAGATGCCCTTACCCTCCCAGGAAAACACCATCACCTGCCTTAGCAACCAGGAGATCTTGGTCTTTTGCACTTTGCTCAAGGAAATTTGGTTGAACACATGTCACTATGAATGAACAACCCTGGTTTACATTCCATAACTCTTTGGTTATGTAATTATGTAGTCCGTCTCCAGGAACTTGTCTGCCTTATTCTTGCTGTGTCTCTAGGACCAGAGCAGCATCTGGCTTAGCCTCAATGAGTATATGCTGGACGCAGGGACGTGGCTGGGTGGGTGGGTAGGTGGGTGAAAATTAACAAAGATGGGAAGAGCTCAGGGGTCTGTAGGAAAACTCTGCTCCCACTGGAGACAGGAGCCTGACACCACATAAGGAATATTTCACAATGAGTGTGACAAACTCTACTTACCACTGCCAAGGACACTCACCAGCAGTTTGAATTGTTACCATCAATCAAGGAGTTTTTTTTTCCTTAAGACATAGATTAATATTTTGGGAGAACACAGTTCTAATTTACAGCCAAGATCTTTGGTTTAATCAGCAAAAAGAAAAAAAATGAAGTCTGTGAACATCATTGGCTCGCCCGTGTGTTTCCATTGCGCTCCTGGCTGGGCTTACCTCTTTGGCCTCTAATTATTCCATTCTCTGACTCGGCTTTGTCTCTGACACTTCGGGATGAAAATGTGATTTGCTATTCAGAGGTTTCAGCAAAAATCACACCCCAGTCAGCAAAGTGAGAGTCTAATAAAGAAACAGAGGGTTGGAGAGAGGCTTTGAAAAGATGTCTTTAAAATGTTTTTAATTAAATCTGTGCTATTATTTAGGACGGTGGAGAATCATTTACATGCATTACGAGGTTTGTCTGGAATCTCAGCCATGCTGTTCTTGGAGCTGTGGCATTAGTCACGGAACCTAAGGGCACTGTGACAAGTTTGCTTCTTCAGTCAAATATTCTTTGAGCAGCTCCAGCTGTGTATACCTGCTTTACAATAGGCATTAAGCTGGGTTCCGTGGGGCTCACAGAGTAGTTCTTTGTGGTCCCCACAGAAATACTTGGCAAAGCTCCCACCTTATCGTATCAGGGGCTAGATGGCATTGCCAGGATGTACTAAAACAGAAGGAAGAAGAAGAGTGTGAAAGAAATGGACGTTACTGAGCCTCTCTCTGCTGGGTCTGCTCTGGGTGCTGTGCCTGCGTTCCCTCTTCTCATCGTCACAGCAGTTCGCAAACTAGGATCACTAGCCCCATTGCACAGATGGGACCTCTGAGGCTCGGAGCACTGAAATGGCTGATTCTAAGCCACAAAGCTCCATAACTGGTCTCTCTGAAAGCCTGTGTTCTTTCCACTACAGCACACAGCCTCTTGGAGAGGCTGGGTGGCTTATGTCCGCTATGAAGGCTGGCCTTACCCACCGCTGGGGATCTCATTGCCCATCATATTAGTCAGAGGAGGGAGGCATGTCCATAGGCTCACTCTTCACCAGGAATCCCTGCCCATAGTCAGCAAGCTTTTCCGTGGCCCCCAGACTAGACAATGTCCTATTACACAGGTGGCAAACACAAGGCCTGCAGGCCGGATCTGGCCCCCAACCTTGTTTTATTCAGCCCAGCACCTTATTTCTACCCAGTGGCAGCACCAAGCTCTCACTTAACTGTTAAGGAGTAGTTACATTTCAACAGTCCTAAAATTACATTCAGCCCTTTGAAGGCAACTACAAGACTGATATGGCCCCCAGTGAAAATGAGTTTGACACCCCTGTATTAAAACAGTGTCACTTTCTGTGTTCTCCCTTCAAAGCATTCATCACAATTTAAAATATTTGGTTTTGTTTATATGATTACTTGTTTAATATTTGTCTCTGTTACAGACTGTGAGCTTTGTGGGGGCAGAAGCCTCCTCTGTTGTGGCTATCGCTGAATCTCCAACATTAGCACTGTAACTGTCACAGAGTATTTGTAGAATAGAATGAGAAAGGAGGGAGAGAGAGAGGGAGGGAGGGAAGGGGGGAGGAGGGAGGGATGAAGGAAAGAGGGAGGGAGCAAAGGGAAATTAGATTCTTGTGATTGCTGCAGCCCTTCCTAATATTCTTTTCTCTTTGATTCTCTGACATTTGTAGTTGGTAAAAACAAAGAGGCTTAGAGTTTAATTATTCTCCAAAATAACTGAAATATAAAAAAGAGCAGTCTATCTCAGTCCTAGGGGCCACAAACCATGGGGCCCTGAGTGACCTTGAGGGGTCTCTGAATGCCCTGCCCTGCCAACTATGTCACACACCTAGCCTGTGTGTGCTGCTGCATTTCAAACATAATCATTATAGAATGACATATCTGTATACATGTAAAGCCTAGCTTCAGGTCACTGTATTATTCTCTCAGACCACAAGTATTGAAAAAACTATATACAAAGCCTGAAATGTTTGAAATTCAAAAGCAACCCTCATTGATGAAAAAAATAGGAGCTACAGCTCAAAATACACTTACTCTACTCTTAGTCCTTGAATTAAGATAGACCATCTGAGAACCGCATTGTACTTGGACTTCATCCCAGGGCTCCTTCAGAATAGTTCTATCAATAGCAACCTCTGCTGAACACTCACGTGGGCTGAGTGTCACACTAAGCCTTTTTCATTCATTGTCTTGTTCATCCTTACCGTGACCCATTTTACAAATGAAGAATTCTGAGACCTAAGACATTTAATTTGTCTGCGATCACACGGGTAGTTGGTGGCAAGTTGGAAATCACAGCTACGCCCACGCCCCTTTGATGTCAACCACCGAGCTGTAATACCTCACCAGCTCCATGACCTTGTTGAAATACACCTCGGGTCATGTTAAAGGGTATTATGAGAACCGGCTCCAAAACTCTTTGGTCTTTATGTCACGCAATGTCTTCTTTTGAGACCCCACAAGAGAGATTTCCGCTGGACTCAGCATAAGAAAAATCTCTGTTTCTGTTTAACAAAGGGAGCCGTTCCACGTAGGAGCATGGTGAGACAGTAGGATGCACTGAGCTGCTTCTTTTCGTTGGCTTCCACAGAGCTTGGAACCACCGGCTGCAGCCTCAGCTAAACAGTGTAGACTCTTTCAGGCTGTGTTTAGGGGACAAACCATGTATACCCACTCCAAGACTTCACCTTGATTTTCTGGTTTAGTTGAATCCCCTAGAAAGCAAAACCTGCAGCATAAGTTTATGAGCTGCCCCTTTACAGGAAGGTATGCAAGCCCAGGGAGATGAGAGTAAGGGCCAGGGAATGAAGCAGGGAGAGTGAGATAAATTAAAAGTTGTATGATCAAGCTGGACCCTGCCTGTGATCAAGTTCAGCTGATTGCTCTTCCATAGCAGTTAGTAACTCTTCATAATTAACTGCTCTGTGGTAGGTGAGGAGAGAAAGAGAGACTGGCGCCAGTCTCCCATTGGCCCAATAATTCAGAAGCATTCATGCTCCTGTGTGTCTGGGTGTCATGACTCTGGCTGTGCCTCATGCCTCAGAGGTGACTGGGGAGCCCTACAGCAGGGTGACAGGCTGCTGGGTGGTGCCCTGGGGAAGTCCATCACTGGGCAGCAGTTGGGCTGACTGTGCAAAGTTACTTACCATGATGACCAATGCGTGGCCACGCCCCTCCCCCATGCCTCCCTTAAAGAGGGGAGTGCTGAGATCTGAAGTAGCACAGAGAGGTGTCCGGCAGATTTTCCTTCCTGCATTTTCCCTGCCACAGCTTCTTTTATTTTCTGACTATTTAAATATAATGTATATTGATTTTATTCTCATAAGCCACATTTAATGTTTTAGATGGTCCAGGGTATAAACAAAATTCGACAGTTATTTGCTGTGTGCGAATCTGGTCTCTCCACTAAGAGTCATATCCTTCCATATCCATGGAACAGAAGGGTCCCCTTCTCTTCCATCCCCAAGAGTGGCCACCGTGGATGCTTGAGGATGAATTGACACAGCCAGTCGCCCTCGTCACTGCCTCTCTTTATACTCCAAGGTAGCCCTGAACCCTCATTTGATGCCAGGTATAAGGCTTTGTTCCCCAAAGTGTTTTTTCTCAGCCTTGGTTACATTTGTCACTGGAAACCCCAAGAATTTGCAAGAACAGCATGTCCTTGGAATCCCCAACACTGAGATTGTGTCTGGCATCATGGGCACTTGATGAATATTTTTGCACTAACCCCCCCAAATTAACAATGATTATACTATAAGAACTATTTATTGAGCAGGTATTACATGTCCAGCACTTCCCCAGCTGGTTTACCTTATTTAACCGTCATGTAACTCAGCTCTTGCCAGCTATGACTCAGCCATGAAATCTGATGAAGAAACTTGATTTCTATGATAATGGATTTTGCTTTAAAACACTCATGTTCCTTGCTGACTCTAAAAAATGAATGGAGGTCCCACTGACCTGACATTGAGCCCTGAGAGAGCGCTGTCTCCAGATGCCTCTCTTTTTCCTGATCCCCTTGGTCTCAAGGTTTGCCTTTTCACTGCGTGACTCACAGCCCCATCTACTGACTGCAGCAAAAACAGTCTACCTTTCTGGAACTCGGCAGCCAGGCAGCCCTTAATTACCTAATGTCTTCAAGGTCCCCAATGTGTGATTAGTTTGATTGGACCTTGTAATTAAATGGTGAGCCAAGCACATGGCGGGAGGGTGCCTTAGGCTTGGGCATTCTTTTATTTCTTTTTCCGTGCTAAGGGCCAAGAGAGAAACAAGGAAACAAAGACTTTGGTGCTGAGCTGTCCCCACAGCCTGGGAGCTGGGGCAGCATTTAGAGATAGAGAGACTGGTCTTTGTACAGGCAGCTCCGCTCATTGGCAGAATTGCCTGTGGTGTCGTGGGTGATATAATCCTCTGAGTGTCTCTGATTAGCCTTCCAGGTGCCTCCAGTTCTACCCTTGCCATTTACGGGTGCACATACCTAAAGCCACTGTTGAAATGCAAAGGTTCTCGTTGAGGGGAGGGCATGGTGTGAAAATCAGGGCATTTCATGGGGAATCAGGGAGGCTCGAGTTAGGGGTCCCCAAGTGGGGATTCGGGAATTCAGAGCCAGCTCTTGATCTTAGAGACTCTGGACATAAATATCACTTCATTTCCCTACTCAGCATAACACACAGGCGTTTATTCTCATTGAATATCAGAGGCTGGTCCCAAACTAGGCTGGCTGGTTATTGTTTAAGGGCTCAGAAAAAATCCATGATTTGAGAAAACAAGCCAAGACAAAAATAATAACAATGAAAGAGAGAGATCGAGATCACCACATAAGAAAAGCATATTTGAGCATTAGGAATATACCCAGAATATCTATGAGAGAGAGAAACTTTCTAACAGATATGGGCAGTCCTGCCACAGAAGCAAAGCAAACAATTGAAGTCGGGTTCTACAGTCATGAATCTAAAACATGGATTGGGTTAGAGCATGAGAAATTGGATTAAGTACTCCTGAGGCACAGCATGGAGTCTGTTCTCGTTTGATTAGTGTTGTTTGTTACTGATGGTTTGGTTTTCATGTTTGTTTAGTTGGTTAGAAACAGCAAGAGCCAAGGAAGAAATGCTGTCTGGAATTCGGGAGACCTGGCCCTGGTCCCAGCCCCTACCCCATAGCTGCCTCGTTTGAAGTCATTGTACTTCTGCAGAGTTTACTTCTTTCATCTGCAGAATGCATATAATACTCACCCATTCACCCTCCAGGGATACCAAGGAAAAAGCAAGGTCCCGTTGTAGAGTCCTTTGAAAAGAATAAAGTATAACTTCATTCGTGGACAATGATTAGTGCTGTTGTCACTAATGATGGTTATTAAGAATGTTTTTAATACAAAGTAATCCTAAATCTGATGAGGAAGGAGGTGGGTATAAATAGGTGAGATCTAAATTAATGGGTTTAAAGGCAGTAACACTAGTGATTGAGTACCAGTCTTTCCCCTCTCGTCTCTGGTTGAGTATTGGGGAAAGGGGGAGGACCCCCTGACCTACTTAATGGAGTGAGTCTGACTGTTGAGAGAGCCAGCTCTTCCCTTAACTTGTCTAGTGTGGAAAGCACCTCCCCAAATTGATCAGCACCCTCACCTGCTTTGCTTTTGCTCACTCAATCCCTCCCTCCCTCCCTCCCTCCCTCCTGGGTACTTGCTAGCTTGCTTTCTCCTTAGGCTAAGGGACTGAAAACCCAGTTCAGCAGAGATGTTTGCAAAAACAGGCCTGATGGCTCGAGTGCCCTTTGCAGGACATTAGCTCCCAAAGCCACCACACAAGGACAAACACTCAGCATCAGTCCTCCAGTAAACCTGTAGAAGCAGCCCTCCCTCGCCTGGCCTGAGCACTAGGTACAGGGCAGAGGGACACCCCTGGCAGCTAAATGCTTCGGGATTACATAGAATGCCTCTAGAGGCCCCCTCTCCTCTTCCAAGGCCCTCCAATCTCCCACAGTGCCTACTGCCATTTGACCTGCAGGAATCCCTACTAGACAAGCTCTTTAGATTCACATCCAATAAATGGTGTTTCTTTCTTTCTTTCTTTCTTGAGTGATAGTACCACACAGTGGTTTAGGGCAAAGGTTCTCAAACTTGAATGTACATGCAACTCACTGAGAGATCCTGTTAGAATGCAGATTCTGATTTAGAAGGCGGGGGTGGGGTCCGAGATTCTAGTTTCTAATGAGCTCCCAGGTGATGCGTGTGCTGCTGGAGGATGTGAGGGCTGCTGACCGAGACTAACACTTGGAGCAGCAAGGCTTTCCGGCCGGGCTCCAGACACAAACTCACTGTGTGACCTTGGGCAAGTTATTGAATCTCTCTGAGCTTCAGTTTGTCTGCAAAGTGGGGAAAATAATAGTATTACCTCCAGGAGTTGTTGGGGGAACTAAATAAAGCAATGTATGCAAAGTTCTTTGTCCAGTGAGTGGCACAAGGCAGATGAGAAGACATGGCACCAGTGACTGCAGATGACGAAACAGGAGCCTTCTCCTACATGGGCCTGTCCCTGGGGAGACATTTTAGGGACTCTGAAGAGCACACCTTTCAGGCCTAGCCACGCCTGGGCCCAGGGCCGACCAGGCCCACACCTCTGAGTGGAAAGGCTGGCAGCAAAGGAGCACACCTTGGACCGTCTGAGTGTCCTGTGTTTGCATGAGGTGTGAACAAAGGGCAGCTGCTGAGCCTCCCACTTCACAACACGCCATTGCTGGGCCGGGGTCTCTGTGGGCATTTTGGAGGAATGAGCCCTTACAATCAATAAATAGCATGTAGTTCATGGGGAATGCTGGCTTTGGGGAGATTCAGAAGGTCACCAGCTGTGCTGCGTGCGGCCAGCCCAGCCCTTTTAAATGTCCTTAGGTAGATGAGATTCTTGTTTCTTTATCTAAAGTGGTCATGGGTTACACGTAATAAACAACACTCTTCAAAATACCAAGGGGATTCAGGGGTCAGAGCACACCATGCCTGCGTCTGAGGAGCATTTGGGCAGTGGGGGTGGGAGGGTGGTGGAAGCAGTATGGGGAAGGAAGGGTGGGCACTGGCCTTGGAGGACTGCTAGGGTGGGAGAAGCCGGAGGAGCGGGGAGCAAATGGATGTGCGGTGCAAGAATAGAGCCTTGTGCAGAGAGAGAACAGGAAGTCTGTGTTTGGAGGAACAAGGATTATGTAACATCTTACAGCTTAGCGGTGGGAAGTCTGAAGCAGGTGTCTCAGGACTAAATCCAGGCGTTGGGGGGAGGGGGGTGGGCTGTGCTCCTCCTAAATGTTCTGTGGGAGAATCAGTTTCCGTGCCCTTTTCAGCTCCTGCAGGTCACCATGATGCTCAGCCACGGCCCCTTCCTCTGTCTGTAGAGTCAGCAGCCACAGCACTCCGACCCCTGCTTCGTCAACACATCCCCTTCTCTGACTCCCTGCCTCTCTCTTTCACTTATGAAGACCCTCGTGGTTACATTGAGCCCACCTGAATCACCCAAGATAATGTCCCATCTCAAAAGTCCTTCACTTAATCACTTCTGAAAAGTCCCTTTGCCATGTAAAGTGACATAGTCACAGGTTTCAGGGTTTGGGGTGTGGACATCTTTGGGGGGAATTATTATTTTTCCTGCATGTTGGGGGTGACTTAAATATGTCTCTCTCCCAGGATTTTGTGAGAAATGCAACTCGTTAAAGAAATTTCTAAAAAAAGAAACAAATGTTTATTCAAGAGTTTAATACAGAGGAAAAAAAGAACTTTTCACGGCTCGGCTGTATTAGCTGGTTTGTAAGGAGAACTTCCCCCTCACACAGCAACTGAGGACCCATGGTGTGCGTGCCTGGCATAGAGGGAGGTTCTGCTTCGTCTGGGATCCCCCAGGGAGAGCCACAGGAAAGGCAAGCAGCCCTAAGCCTGCCAGCCACAGGCACCTGGGAGTGTGTGCCTGTCCCGGCCCTTCTCCCCTTCTCCTTAGGGCCACCCTCCCCTTACCAGATAGACCCGTAGCTCCCTTAGAACCCCAGTATATGTGGGAAAAATTCTCCTGTATGTTTCTCCTTTACTCTCACACCATACCACACTCACAGCTTTTCTGACCCACACCAAGCACTTCTCTACCACGCCAGTGGGGGTCCTACAAATTATTTCAACTCTGGCACTAAGTGGAATTAGCACAGACTGCAGAGGTTAAGGGCTCAGTCCCACGAGACTGCCCCCACACTACAGATGTCAGTGGCAAGTACAGCTGACCCTTGCATAACGCAGGGGGTTAAGGGCACCAACCCTCCATGCAGTTGAAAATCCACATATAACTTTTGACTCCCCCCAAATTTAACTGCTAATAGCCTACTATTGACCTAAGCCTTACCGATAACAAACAAACAACACATAATTTGTATGGTATATGTATTACATACCGTATTTTTACAATAAAGTAAGCTAGAGAAAAGAAAATGTTATCAAGAAGATCATAAGGAACAGAAAATACGTTTATAGTGCTGTATTGCATGTATCAATACGATAAGTTTATGTTGTCTTTTTTTAGAAGATGACTTGTCTCTCAGTTCCTAATCAATTTTGTGTTATGTGAGACAAAACACTGTGGATGTTATATGTATCACTAACACTAGACATCAAAAGTGAAAAATATAATGTGAAAAAATGTATATTATACAGGTAACAAAGCATTGATACCAAAGAATCAACAATGCCATTGCTTTATTGTAGCCTATTATAATCAATATGATTGCTTCATGGTAGTAAAGAAACCTCTAAAAAATATTTTAATATATTTATCCAAAAAATTGCATATGAATGGACTTACACAATTTAAACCCATATTGTTCAAGGGTCAACTGTAGTAGATCCTTAGGTTACCCACAACTTTGTTTTGGCTTGGCTGCAAAGTCTGACTTAGCTACAGATCAGAGGCTCCCACAATCCCGTTCCTCAGATTCTGTCATTTGCTAGAGCAGCTCACAGAACTCAGGGAAGCACTTACATTGACCAGTTTACTCACGGATACAGATGGACAGCCCAGTGAGGAGATGCACAGGGCCAGGTCTGGAGGGTCCCGAGCACAGGAGCTTCTGTCCCTGTGGAGTTGGGTGAACTGCCCTCCTGGTGCATGGATGTGTTCACACCCCTGGACGTTCCTTAAACCTCATATTATTCGGATTTTAATGGAAGTTTCGTCGTGTAGGCATGCCGGATTGTTGATTCCATTTCCACCCCTTCTCTATCACCAAAGAATGGGGGTGGAGCTGAAATTCCCAAGTTGCCAATCATGGCTTGCGCTTTCTGGTGACCAACCCCCATCCAGGAGCCCATCAAGAGCCACCTTATCAAAACAAAACCATTCCTTTCATCCAGGAAATTCCAAGGCATTTAGGTGTCAGATGCTCCTATCACTCAGGAAATGCAAAGGTCTCAGGAGCTGTATCAGGAACTGGGGTCAAAGACTGTTAGAACAAAAGATTCTCCTATGACCTTTATTTACAGGGGGTTTGGGGGTCTGAACCCAGGGACAGAGACATATACATATACAGAAGGGTAGGTGGGAGGGGTCCCCGGAGCTTTCAACAACCTCCCAGGCCCAAAGAATAGAGTACACTTGTATTCACATTCAGGCATAAGAATAAACATCCCATGAAATGGTCTTAAGTCTGACATCTCCCCTGCTTCTGCCAGATCACGGGAGAGGGAGGCCTGGCTCAGGGAGCCGAGACTTCAGGCTCCCCCTGCAGGGCCTCAGCCTCCTCCTCAGAGAGCAGGATGTCAGGTGATTCCATCAGGCTCCATGCATATTTATTGAATGAATGAATAAGTGAATGAATGAATGAATAAGGTTTATGGACCCTTTAATGGGATCCTTTTCTTTTTTATTTATTAATAAGAGATTCTCCTTTTAAAAGTAGCATTCCTGAACACATGTAACGTGTCAGAGGTTACTCATATCATATGGGATTCAAAGAGTTTTCTTTCCTTATACAAAAACAGAAGATGGAGACCTGCTGTGTAGCCACTTTGCTTTTTCTGTCATAGTGAGTGAGAGGACCAGATGCCGTGCACACCCTTTGGGCACCTCAGGAACGTGGTGGGAACAGAAGAAGGCTGTTATGGGTTGAATTGCGTCCCTCCAAAAAAGATGTTAAAGTCTTAAGTTCAAATACCTCAGAATGTGACCTTATTTGCAGATAGGGTTGTTTCCAATGGAATTAGTTAACATGAGGTCATTCTGGAGTAGGATGGGCCCCTAATCCATTATTACAGGCATCCTTATAAGAAGACACAGACACACAGGGCAAGGGCCATGTGAAGATAGAGGACTGGAGTGATGCATCTGCAAGTCAAGCAATGCCTGTGGCTAGCAGAGGCTGGGGGAGACGCATGAGACAGATTTTTGCTCAGAAGGGCCACCCGGCCAATACCTTGATTTCAGATTTCTAGACTGCAGAACTCTGAGACCGATAAGTCTCTGTTGCTTTATGCTGCCCAGTGGTTGGTTCTTGTTGTAGCTGCCCCAGCAAACTAATACAGAGACCAACACAGAGTCATGGACTTCGGCGTTCTCAGCATTGCTCAAAGACTTTGTGAAATCTGGTCCCTAAATAGTGTAGCTCGGATGGAAGCCAGGATGAATGAACCCCACTTATCTCAGTGAATGTGAAGGGCCATTTGTATTTTCTGACAGCCACAGTCAGGTTGAACTTCGAACCAGCACCTGTTTGTACCTAAGCAGCACTCAGGAAATCCACAACGAGTGATTGCTCTGGGCAGCAAGCTGGTCGGACTACCCGCACTTTCTCTCAAAAACAAGGAAAGGTTGGTACTGGAGGTTGGGGAAGGGGCATTTGCTGGATTTTAAACTCTTTCCGAAGCTTTGTATGAGACCAAAACCCAAGTGTGAGAATTCCACTTGGCAAATACCCACAACAGCCTGGTCTTAAGATCTTGGGTGTTCTAATGGATTTAAAACTTCAACTGTTCCTTAAAGATTTCTGCAGATGCTCCCAAACTTAATGGATTGACTTGTTATTCAGAGAGAGTACCCAGCTTCTCTGCTGTAGAATCCCAAGCAGAAGCAACATGTTCACAGACCTTCCCTAGAGGCCCCTGTGAAATGCAAATCCTCAGCCTCTCCACAGAAATCGCTCTGCAAGGAGAACAGGTGATCCACATGAAGCTACAATGGATCTTGTCTGGAGCAGTGATGTGATGTTCACAGCCCTGGCCCGCTGACAGCCTTTAATTACAATCCAGCCCTCCAAATTCAACCAGAGAAGGTCAGCGTGGGAAGCCGTGAGGTGGAGGGTCTGTGCCGGAGCTCCAACAGCTCTGGTGGAAATTCGCACTGGTCTCAGCTGCTCCTCCATGAGCCGGCAGACACACACCTGGCAGACAAGTGGCTGGAGGCAAGGCTACTTAGCCACGCCCTGGTGGGTTTAAGGAGCCAATTCCTGAGGAACGACGTTCTAGGGAGATCTGAAATGCAGGGTGTACTTGCTGGCTGGCACTTGCTGTGTCTTTGCAGATGAAAACACTTAACCAATTCCATTCAAGATCAGCTCAATTTTCCAAAGGGGCAGAATATCAGAATATATTATTTGAATTATTCAGGAGAGGTTTATTCACCAGCACCAAGATAGGAGATATGTCAACTAAATTATAATTATCTTTCTCTAAAGATATCCACTGACATTCCTTTTTATTTTTTTAACTTGCAAGGAGAAGTCGGATTGTGTATTTATGGAGAGCCAGCTTCAATATTCTGAGTGGCAGAATGAAAAATTAATTTTCTTCAAATACATTACTGAATAGTTAACTATATCTCAGTAAGTTATTCATTTAATATACTTAGGTCCTTCTCAAAGAGCCTATGATTTATTCTCATCTTTGCCAAGAGATAACTTTCAAAAGCACCGGCCTAAGGACAGGAAACAGGAGTTCTGGGCCCCAGCCTTGCCACTAACAAGCTGTTTCACCTGGACAAGTCCCTGCTACTCCCTGGGCCCGGCAGGCTGGTGAAGGCCCCAGGGGACCCTCCCACCTACTCTTCCGCAGCTGCCCAAAGATGTCAGCCTCCCTGAGGGTGAAGAGGGCGACATGTGACTGCTCATGGCTATTTATCTGCCTAATAGAGAATGAGGAGAGAAATCAAGCATGGAGAGAAACATTTTTGCACCAAAGTAATTCCTCCTTTCATTCCTTCTGCTGATCCTTGCTTCCCCTGTCAAGTCCCCTCAAGGGAACTGAGGGAACTCTGTTGGGTGATGCCTCCCTCCTTCTGCTCANGTTAGCCTGCAAGGAACCAGCCTGCAACCCAGGCATGTGCCCTGGCTGGGAATCGAACCTCGATCGTCTGGTTCGCAGGCCCGCACTCAATCCACTGAGCCACGCCAGCCAGGGCGAGAGAAACATTTTTGCACCAAAGTAATCCCTCCTTTCATTCCTTCTGCTGATCCTTGCTTCCCCTGTCAAGTCCCCTCAAGGGAACTGAGGGAACTCTGTTGGGTGATGCCTCCCTCCTTCTGCTCAGTAAAGCCATGGAGGCTGAGAGCTCCCTAGGACAGGGTAGTCCTACTTGATCAACATAAATCTTCACCACCCCACCTCTCTTTCTTCACACGTCCCTCCTTATGCTGCTGCCTGGTCCTCTGGGTTCTTTAACTACTCTGTTCACCTTCTTTTCAGAGAACTCATTTGGCAACTGGTTTCGACCCCCTGGGATTTGACCCCCGTTATGGCCAAAAAGCTATGTGCCCAGTAACAGAGAAAGTAGGTTCAGGAGAGAGCAGACAAGGGCTTTGCAGAGCATGGCTGCTGTTCATTCACACAATCGGCATTCATTGAGAACCCATCACGTAGGATCCCAGAGTGGAGGACTGCCCTGACCCACGGGATAGCTGCTAGCTGTGCATGTCTGTCAAGTGGTTGAAACATGCGAGTCTGAACTGAGACGCACTGTGAGTGTAACGTACACAATGGATTGCAAGAACTTAGTAAGAAAAGAAAAATATAAAATGTTAATGATTTTTAATATTGATTACAGGGGTACCTAATTTTATTGTGCTTCTATTTATTGCACTTCAGTCTTACAAATTGAAGATTTGTGACAACACTGCATCAAGCAATTCTATCCATTTCTCCAACCATGTTCACTCAGTTCATGTCGCTGTGTCACATCTTGGTAATTCTCATAATATTTCAAACTTCTTCTATTGTATTTTTATGATAATCTGTGATCAGTGATCTTTGATGTTAACACTTTGATGTTACTATTCCAGTTGTTTTGGGGGACACAAACCATGCCCGTATAATGTGGCAAACTTAATCGATAAATGTTGTATGTGTTCTGCCTGCTTCACTGACCAGCTGGTCTCCCATCTCTCTCCCTCTTCTTGAGCCTCCCTATTTTCTGAAACACAAAGTATTTGAACTAGGCCAATTAGCAACCTTACAATGGCCTCTAAATGTTCCAATGGAAGGAAGAGTCACATGTCTCTTAAATCAAAAGCAACAAATGATTAAGCTTAGTGAGAAAAGCATGTCAAAAGCCAAGATAGACCAAAAGCTAGGTCTCTTGTACCAGTTAGCCAAATTGTGAATGCAAAGGAAAAGTTATCAAAGGAAATTAAAAGTGCTACTCTGGGAACAGACTAATGATGAATAAGTGTAACTGCCTTATTGCTGGTACAGAGAAAAGTTAAAAAAAAAAAAGAAAAGCTTTTGTGGTCTGGAAAGAAGGTCAAACCATCCACAGCATTCCCTTATGCCAAACTCTCTTCAATTTTACAAAGACTGAGAGAGGTGAGGAAGCTGCAGAAGAAAAGTTTGGTTCATGAGGTTTAAGGAAGAAGCCATTTCCATACCATCAAAGAGCAAGGTGAAGTGGCAAGTGCTTATGTAGAAGCTGCAGCAGTTATCCAGAAGATCTAGCTAAGATAATTAATGAAAGTATCTACCCTAAGCAATAGATTTTCAAAGTGGATGAAACTTCCTTATACTGAAAGAAGATGCTATCTAGGAATTTCATACCTGGAGAGAAGTCAATGCCTGGCTTCAAAGCTTCAAAGGACAGGCTGACTCTCTCATCAGGGGCTAATGAAACTGGTGACTAAGTAGAAGCTAATGGTCACTTGTCACTCTGAAAATCCTTTTAAAAATTATGCTAAATTTACTCTGACTGTGTTATATAAATACAACAAAGTCTGGAGGGCAGCACATCTATTTACAATGTGGTTTGCTGAATATTTTAAGCCCCCTGCTCAGAAAAAAAGATTCCTTTCAAAATGTTACTGCTCATTGACAAGGCATCTGGTCACCCAAGAGCTCTGATGGAGGTGTGCATGAGATTGTTTTCATACCTGATAACACAACATCTATTCTACAGCCCTTGCATCAAGGAATAATTTTTTACTTTCAAGTTGTTATGTAAGAAATACATTTTGAAGGCTATAGCTGCCATAGATAGTGATCCCTTTGACAGATCTGGGCAAAGTACATTGAAAACCTTATGGAAAGGATTCACCACTCCAGATGCCACTAAGAATATTCATGATTCATGGGAAGAGGTCAAAGTATCAACATTAACAGGATTTTGGAAGTTGATTCCAACCACTATAGGTGACTTTGAGTGGTTCGGGACTTCAGTGGAGGAAGTAACTGCAGATGTTGGGGAAATAGAAGTGATGCCTGAAGATGTGTCTGACTTTCTGTAACCTCATGATAAAACTTTAATGGATGAGGAGTTGCTTCTTACAGATAAGCAAAGAAAGTAGTTTTCTGGGAGGGGATCTACTCCTGACGAAAATGCTGTGAAGACTGTTGAAATAACAACAAAGGATTTAGAATATTACATAAACTTAGTTGATAAAGATATCTTTCTCTAAAGATATCCACTGACAAACAGCAGGGTTTGAGAGGAAAATTGACTCCAATTTTGAAAGAAGCTCCACTGTGGGTAAAGCGCCATCAAACAGCATCACCTACTACAGAGAAGTTGTTTATGAAAGGGTCAATCAGTGCAGCAATCTTCACTGTCACTTTATTTTAGGAAATTGCACTGCCACACCATTCTACAACCACCACCCCGATCAGTCAGCAACATGAAGGTAAGACCCTTCACCAGCAAAAAATATTACAACTGCCTGAAGGCTCAGATGATAGCAGTTTTAGCAATAAAGTATTTTGAATAAGGTATGTACATTTTTAGACATAGTGTTACCGTACACTTAAGGCTACAGTATAATGAAAACATAGCTTTTATGTGTCCTGAGAAACCAAAATATTCACGTGACCTCCTTTATTGTAATATTCACTTTATTTTGATAGCCTGCAATGGAACCCACAATATCTCTGAGGTTGACTCCATGTGTCAAAATTATAAATAGATATATTGGATTAAGTAAAGTATATTATTAACATTAATTTTACCATTGTTATTTCTTAATGTGGCTACTAGAAAATGTGAAATTACATTTGTGCCTTGAGTGGGGAGGGTGGGGTAGGCAGCCAATGGTGCAGGCTGGTGCAGTAGAAGTAGCACGGGTGCCTTGGTGGGGAGAGACACAGCACAAACCGACTGGGCATTTCTTGAACTGAATGGGCAGAGGGCAGAAAGCTCATGGCAAGAATAATGTAGGTAATTGGGGGTAATCAGGGACAGGCACCATACCATTTAGTAACACCTATATTTTTTGAGCACTCACTATTTCAGGCACTATTCTAAGTGTTGTACAGATACTAACTTATTTTTTTAAGATTTTATTTCTTTATCTTTAGAGGGGAAGAGAAGGAGAGAAATATCAATGTATGGTTGCCTCTCATGCGTCCCCTGCCGGCAACTGGACTGCAACCCAGGCATGTGCCCTGACTGGGAATCGAACCGTGATCATGAGGTTCACAGGCCTGAGCTCAATCCACTGAGCTACACCAGCCAGGGCCATACTAACTTATTTATTCTCACAACCAATGAGGTGATTACTGTTATATCTATTTTGCAGAGGAGGGAACTGAAACACAGAAAGAGAATGTGATTTGCCTGAGGTCACACACACAACCAGGGTGTGGTCAAATCAGAATTTGAACCCAGGAGGCCTGGTTCCAGAGCCTCAGTGTTGAAGTATAGCCCCTCTCTAGGGTCAAGCTGAGGGGTGAGCACTTTGTCTGTGGAGAATGAAGATCCCCACAAGTTTGGGGCAGCACAGAACCTGGTCTGAGTAGACAGGAAGACTAATCTGGGGTCAGAAAGTTTGGGGTGCATGTGAGAGCATGCTGGCAGAAGTGGGCCTGGGAAAAGGGCGGAGGCTGATGCTTGCTTGGCCTCTTCTCTGTCCAATCCTCTGGCCACCATATCACAAGCTCTCCCTGAGCCTCTGTGAAAACCGCAGGGCCATTGCCTGCAGGTTCCTCTGCCTTGAATGTCCTTACCCCCATGGGTCCATTCACCTGCCTCCTTTCCTTCACCATCACTTCCTGATCTCCAGAAGTAGGTCAAACCTCCTAACTTTGGGCTCATACATACCTATAATGTTACATTTACTTATGTGAGTTTTTTTATTATCTGTCTATTCCCTCAGGGAAGGAACTGCATCTATTTTTGCTCACTTTATATACTCAACACCTACAGTAGCTCCTGACCTATAATTGCTACTAGTAAATATTCATTGCATAAATAAACCTTCCTGCAACACAGGTGTTCTAACCATTTCACAGATGAAGAAACTGGCACTCAGCCAGTTTAAGAAACTCGCCCCAGGTCCAGTCTAGCTAAGACAGTAAGCTGAAACGTCTCCTGAGCTGATTCACTTCAAAGCCACTGCCAGTTGGTGGGAATGCAAGGAGATGCCAATACCCCCAGGATGGGCATTGAAGCCAGAGGCCAGTGAGGAGACCTGAGCAACATGTGTCCTCTCTTTCCAAGCCAGGGTCTCATCAGGACTCACCATATTTGATGGTCTTCACCCTCTTACTTTTCCCTGTAAGGTTCTCATCCCTCATCCAGAAATCTTCCTGTCTGTGGGGCCTTCTCAACCCCTCCTCTTAGAGTGCTGTCCTGGTGAGGTTGCCAGAACTCTGAGTGTCTGACACAGATATGCCCTTATTCAGAGGGGCATGCTCCAGTTTTTTGAGTTGGATCCTCAAATTCCCCTTTTCTAGAGGAACCATTTCCAGTGTTGATGGCTGTTACTGTAATCATTCATCCATTCGTTTATTCAGTCAGCAGTCACTCTGTAAAAGCTCATTACTGAGCGCCTCTCATATCCTTTACACTGCACCTTGAGACTCTCACAGTCTTTTGCAGGATGGGTAGCACCCACAGGATGGGACTTTAACCACCTCAGCTCCATCTCAAGAGGCAGAGGTTCTCAAGCTAAGCCTTTCAGAACCACCTGGAAGCCTGTTGGGTGGAAGACTGCTGGCCCCACCCCCAAAGTCTGAGGTGGAACCTGAAATTACATTTCTAACAAGTTCCTAGGAGTCTTAGCCCAGGCTGCTATACCAAAGTATTATAAACTGGATAGTTACTACAACAGACATTTATTTTCTCACAGTTCTGAAGGCTGGGTAGTCCAAGGTCAAAGTGCTAGCTGACTCAGTTTTTGGTGAGAGCCCTCTTCTTGGCTGACAGAGGGCTGAGAGAGAGAGACAGACAGACAGACAGAGAAGTATGGTGTGTCTTCCTCTTCTTCTAAGGGCACTAATCCCATCATAGGTCTCACTCTCATGAAATCACTTAAACCTAATTATCTCCCAAAGGCCTTGTCTCCAAATACTATCACATTAGGAGTTAGGGCTTCAATATACAAATCTGTGGGGGTCAGTCTATAATACTAGGTCACGCTGGTGTTCCTGGTTTAAGAACCACACTTTGAGAACAACTACTCCAAGGAGTCTAGCTAATAGAAACCTGTTTAACTCTGTTAAATGAGCTTTTCCAAAACATTTTGACCCTGGACACCTTTGTTCATGCAACATCTTGCAGGAAATGTTTGGCAAAACTCCAGTTGGGAAAGAAACCTGAAAGGGTCTAAAGAGAACACTTTCCCAAGTGACAGCTAGTGAGGGACCTCATCTCCCCTACCTGGCTGGTCCTGTCTCTCTACTTCACTTCTGAGGGAGACACAGCACAATCCTTATTCCATTGAGAACAAACTTTCTGCCCTTACTTCTGACTCCTATGTCAACCCCATCCATCTCCCTCCCTGGGGCTTTGCAGAATGTTCAGATCGGCCACAGGCTGAGCAAGAGAAGCTTTGACTTGAATAAGAGACTAATCGAAGTGCATTTTTTTTAATATATGAAAATGAGTCCATCAGTAAGAGCTGGAAGTTGAGGAATCTCCCCAGGTTGTCATCCAAAGGTAAAGAAGGGAGAGCGGGTTGACATGGTTTAAAAACACTGGTGGGAAAGAATAAACCAGCTGGTCCAGTAAGCTAATCACACAGGCAAAAACCCTAGCATGGTGCCAGGGTACCAGGCATATCCTCAGGGCATATAACACAGATGTGTTTCCTCTCCGCTTGGATAAATTTAAATCCCGAGTGCTAGTAATTCTGGCACAAATTGCACACATTTCAAGGCAGCTTTCCAGGATTATTTTGGGACTTTGCCTAAATATTACTCAACTAAGTTGCAAATGGAGGTGGTCTCTTTGACACCGGCTACCTTTCATGTCCCCTGCTCCCTGTACCCTGGCCCCCAGAGTCAGCAATTGCTTTTCAGCAGAAGGCCCAGAGGGTGCTTTCTGAGCAGTCACCATCACTCTCAGCTGAAAACACACTGCACTTCTCCCCGCCCATTCAGAAGTGCAGGCAACCTCCTGGGAAGATCTTAAATAGATTTGCAAGTAAGAATAACATCTTTGCTTTGGCATGAGGTTGATCTTGGCACCCATCAAAACCTCCTCTTTCTAACGTCCTCAAACAGTGATCTGAGGCCAAACAGCTTTGCGGGGCTGCTGTGCGAACCCGGTTTGCGTGGTTTCGGCCCTTCTGGTTCAATAGCTCTCCCTTTCCAGAAACAAAGCTGTTTCGCCTACCCTTCAAATGTGTTCTGTGGGACCGGGGCTTCCATAGCACTGTGTGTCCACTGTCATCTGAATTTCACACATGACAACGCTGTTGAAGTAAAAAATGGCTTTCTAGAATACAAGGCACTAAGATGAAGTCACACACTCGTTAGTGGGCACACAAGGCCCTTGGAAGCCTGGCCCACCACGCTCGCCCGCTCACCTCCCACTCACACATCTGACAGGAGGTTTGCTGGACTGTGTCCTTCTGTGAGCCATGGAATCTGTCTCTTAACTGCTTTATCAGATTGATCATTGTGCTGTCATTTCTTCTACCTTTCAATGCCCTAATTCTGTTTTCAGTCTGTGTTTAATTTAACAATCTATTTCTGTTTCAACAGCTGTCTTTTATTTCTGGAATTTTTATTTGGTTTGTTTTCAAACCTGCCGTCCCCTCTCCCTTTTGAATTGCTCCATTTGCTCTGGTTCCTCGCATTTGAATGTGCTTATCTGTCTTGTCTGTGTATTTTCACACATGCAAAGAGTCATTTCTTCTCTGCTTTCTAAGCTTATCTCCAACAGGAATTGTCCTGTTCGGGCCCTGGGTTGTGGGGACATGTGTGGGGACGGGTTTTGAGTATGTTTTTGCCAGGATCCCTAAAGACCTCACGGACACATTTTTAAGTTATTTCTGCATTCCGGATTTCCACACCATGTGGGCTGTACCTGTGGACCCAATGCACAGGCACAGGTTCCAGGCTGCTGGGTGGGCCTACTTACCATGTTCCTAGGTTGACGGCAGTGGTTGTCCCAGGATGGGGCGTCAGACAGTCCCTTTGCAGCTGGGGGCTTCATGGAAACATACATGCCACTCAGGCTTTCCTTGTATGGAGGACCTGAGTCTCCATTTCTCATTCCCGTGGACTTTGAACAGGTGACTGAACAGGGTGGGCCCAGCCCCCTCAAGTGGCCACTGTTTCAACTCTCAGATGTGGCTTTGTTTTTTTTGGGGGGGGTGGTGATCTTCTAGGGAGTTCTCTTTCTAGGTCTCTTACTTTTATCTTATTTTGTTTTATTGTTGTTACATTTTATCCAGAATCTCAATGTGTTTGGAAAAGGAAAGGGGTTTCCATATCTGCTCAGGCTGAAGAAGTATTGAGCGTGGCTTATTTTAGCTTGATTGACACCATCGTCCTGTGATATAGATCTGATTAATATCTTCACTGTACAGGCGACAGAGCCAAGATGTAAGGAGGTTCAATTAGTTTTCCAAAGTCCAGAACACGATTCCCCAGAAACTGCTAAAGCAGGGGTGGCACCCAGCCCCGTTACCTAGAGGCCTGGCCTGCACGTCCCCTCCAGTGCCTCCTTTGCGGCCCTGCCATGTCACTCGTGCAGCCCGTGGCAGCCAGTCGAGAGAAGGCTGCTCACTCTCTTTGAGCCACACTCACACCAAAGCTTTTCTCATCAGTCGCCTGCTAGAAGTGGTCTCCTCTCCCTGATCAAATGCTTTCCACCTTGCAAAAGCCTGCCCAGACACACTTTCTCAAGCTCCCTCTCTCTGGTACAAATTGTGAGTGAGAGTGGGGAGGTGACAGTGGATGAAAGAAGCATCATCAGATCTTGGCAGTAAATGAAGCAGAGGGAGAGGAGTTGGGGAATCCAAAGCAGTGCCCAGTGTTCTGGCTTGGATGACTGACCAGATGAGGAAGCATTTGCTGAGGAGGGAATACAGGAGAAGGAGCAGGCGAGGCTGGAGCGTGGAGGGTGTTCAGCTCCATTTTGGACAGAATGAGTGTGAACTACCTGTGGAACATCAAGCGGGGCCACTCAGGGGCAATCTGACATACAAGTTCATCACTCCAGGGAGCAGACTGTGCTGAAGACCCTGGTGTGGCAGGGAGTGTGAGGAGCTGAGCCACCGGTAGTGTGTGAAATGGAAAGGCACACTGTGTGTGTGTGTGGCGTGTGCGTTCCATTTACTCCTGTAAATTCCTTGAGATTAGAAACCGTGCCATTTCCTCCTATTTATTTTCTAAAGGGGCCTGAGACACAGCCGTCACCCCCGTGCAGCAAGGATTAAATAGCATAGGAATCTGAAAAGCTGCTTTGAAATGGAAAAACGCGTTCCAAGATTAATTGTTGTTATGACTACCACCCTCCTCCTCCCTCCCAGAAATGCCCGGACCTCCTGTCGCCTACAAAATAAAAATAGTCCACGTCCTGGGGCCTCACTTCTGAGTCTATTCTTGCAGCCTCATCCCTCCAAGCTCCGTGTGTTTGCCCCTTTCCTCCTCTCAGTGCAACCAGACACCCCCCCCTCCCCTCCACCAGGTTAACCCAGCACCTTGCAAAATCTGTGCATGAATCACAAAAAGGGTTTTGTCATCTGTGACTGGACTGGAAGCTCCAAAAAGGCAAGTGCTTTCTTTCATTCACAACACAGGATGTATGTTCAGTAAATGTCTGCAGAAGCGAGTGAATGAGCGAATTGCTACTTGCCCTAAACCTAGTACTTTCTTTGGCAACAGGAAAGAGAGATGAATAATTAAAGGAATAAAAAGTTTCTGCTCCATTTATCTGGATTTTTTTCCTTGCTGTCTATTCCTTATGAAATCTTAACAGCCCTTCCATATGCACCCTAGATACTACCTTCTCCCAGGCAGAAGTCATCTCTCCCCTCCCTGGAATCTCACAGTGCTTTGCACCAAGTCCATAACTCTTACCTCGGTCCCCATTACATTTGGGTCTTTCATGTACTTGGTGCCGTTAGATTGAAGCTCATGAAGGCGAAACACATATCTGATAAGCACTGCATCCTGTGCAGCCCCTAGCACATGGCAGTTGGTAGATAAGTGCATGGCACCTGGAGTAGCTGCATTCAGAAGTACCTGATTTACTGGGAGAACCACCCTGGAACTTCCAATGGCATTGGAAAGGACATTTGGGCCAACCCCTCAGCTGCCTGGCCTGCTTCTTCCCTCTTCTGCAAGGCTTCTCTGGCCCTGGACTCATC
This sequence comes from Sturnira hondurensis, assembly GCF_014824575.4. Classification (NCBI taxonomy): domain Eukaryota; kingdom Metazoa; phylum Chordata; class Mammalia; order Chiroptera; family Phyllostomidae; genus Sturnira; species Sturnira hondurensis. The sequence continues at coordinate 327,208 of NW_028085930.1, read as the reverse complement.
CAGGGTGCCAGCCTACTCCCAACTCAGACTGCCTTTGACATTGTCCCCGTTATGATTCCTCAACCTCTGTCCCTGGGTCACTGGTCTCTGATTCACTAACCAGCTGAGAAGCAGCTGCAACGCCCACCTCAGGAATATCAGGGATGACATTGGACATGCTTGGTGTGCGTGCATTCTCCAGTGATTCACAAACAGCTGGGAATTAAAGTGTTTCTCTTCCCCTAGGAAAGGTCACTTTGCCTAATTCCCTTCTTTCTTGGTTGAGCTATACATCAACACATTTATTTTTGCTTCCTCCGGGCTTGGTCATTTTTCAACTACAGTTTGTCCCTGCAGTTCTAGCAGAGGGTTAATGCAGGTTTCTCCTTGATCATAGATCCCCATTTACGAGGCCCTAATTAGGCATTTCCTTTAGGTGCCTTCATAGATTAGTTGGTGTGAGACGTCTGCAAGCATAAACCTAGTCTGAGCTATTTGCCTGTTGGATATCCAATTAGGAGCTAACTGGGGAAGTTTCCAGTCATGCATACCTCTCGAGTCTTCCTCCCCATTCACAGAAGGCCCTTCCCTTTTGACCTTGGATACTATAAATCTTGCCATCTTCATGACCCACATTAAAATGAAATGAATGTATCCCCTTCCAAAATGCCAGGAATTTATCCTTTCTTGGTGCTTAATGTGGTCAGTAAGGGTATAATGCATGAGCACTCTCCAGCTCTTAGGGCAGGAGTCTAAATTGGCACATCCCTTTGCAGAAGAAAACCAAAACAATATGTATCAAGAGCCTTCAAAATACCTCTAACATTTGACCCCATAATTTCACTTCTAGGCATCTTTCCCATGGATATAATCAGAAATGCAGACAAATATCTGTGTACAAAGAAATTCATTGCAGCATCATTTATAATTGCAGGTACCTATGAATACCTGATACTTGGGGAATGTTTAAGTGTAGTATGGTTTGTCCATATTATACAGCCACCTAAAATGAAGTTGGTAAAGGCATTTTAATGCTGACATTAAGCGAAACCAGCACACTTTCAAATTGTACACACAGTGTGATCCAAGCAGACCTTTCCGAGCTGTTGTTTCCCAGGATATTTTACAGGAATGCTATAAATAGAAAAGGTCCATTTTTCCAGCAAGAGTGGAATGTTATTATAGACAGGTACGCTGAGGCTGCTGGGAGTCTTGGATATGCTAATGAAATGTGAAATTAAAAAAACAACAAAGCTGGGTGTACAAGGTCACTGTTTTTACGCAGGCCACCACAGGGCCTGCTCCTCGCACTTCAGAAAAGCTGGGGAGGGGGCTTCCTAGGAAAGACTGTAATGTTGAGAGGAATCACGGCTACTATTGAGCTATGGAACTATTTTACTTCTCCCTTGGAATTTTTTGCACTGTCCTACAAAAATGTTACAAGTGTTTTGAAAGAAAGCGAGCCGCAGGATCTCCCTCCAACCCGCTTCGGCAGACGTGGAATACAGCAGAGGCAGCTGGCATGTGGGTCTAACAAGGCAGTCACGCTCCAGAGGATGCACCTGTGCAAGTGGTGATGATGACCAGGATGGGGGAGAACCCTGGGGCTGTCTGGGTGACTCTCAAGGACTCCCTACATTTCAAAGGACCACTCCCTCCTGGGGTGTGGTCAGAGTCCCTCTGTGCTCTAAGCCTGACCAGAGGGTTCCTGATGCCTCAGAGAACATCCCCAGGATGTGAACCATATTCCATATTCTGGAATATGCTGCCTGGCTGCTGATTGCAAACTTCATAACCAGGATGCACTGGGCCTCCTCGGGTTGGATGCTTCCTCATTTACATGCTCTTCCTAGTTCCTCCCTCTTCCATCACCCCTAGACTGTGGCTCCAGCTCTTCATTTTTGCCACATCTACCCCCCTGGATCAACTCCACTGCAGCCACACAGGCCCAGCCTGTGAGCCCTGCTCCCAGCCCAGTCAGTAGCTGGTCTCAGGCATGGAGCAGGAAGGGAGTGTAAATTGGGTTAGGGCCTCTAGTGAGGTGTAACAGGCACTGAGCTGTAAAACCAGTGGATTGTCACAGGACTTTGGAGACATCTGCCCGGGCCTCTTCTGCTTATCTTCCACGGGCCCCTAAAATATTCATCAGGCTTTATCAGACTAATGGGCTTCAAAAGGAGCAATTTTCTGAGACATGAGACAGGACAATATAAAAAGAACATTAAGGAAAAATTTCTTATTGCAAAATGAAAGGGAAAAGATCATTTAGCATCCCAGTTGGTGTTATCTATTCATGAGAAACAGCACATTTAATCCAATGTGGGATGTAGGGAGGGCTTTGATGCCCTCACCTTGGGGTCACCTTCATGCAGAACTCATCTGTCTCTGCTGTCACAGATGGCAGGGGCCATAGAGACAAGAAGATACAGGTGAGAGATGTTTCAGAGGGGAATTTCACAGGATGCCGAGGGATTACAGGGAGAGGGAGTGTGGAGGAGAGAGAGCCTAACATGACTCCCAAGGCACTCGCTGAGGGGACTGGAGGGAGGGGAGCATCATTCTTCATTCTTTCTTCCTTTTATGCTTTCTATTCCCCTTCCCAAGACACCCAGTCTTGATTTCTATTTTGGGTCATGCCATGGGAGTTTAGTCCGTTGAAGTCAGGAATTGTGACTCCCTCCTGGTCTCCAATGTCCCTACCCATCTATTAGGGTTAAGTTTTGGTTTCCAGCCCTAAGACCACAAGTCTCAGGAATAAACTGAGGGGACATGCATGTAAGAGTGTTCTGCACCAAGTCCAGACCAGGGCGACCTATCTTTGGTTCTTCTCTGCCTCCCCAAGTACTCCCAGGTAGGAAGACTATCTCTCTCAGGATTCATTTTGCTTGAATCGAACAGAGCATGAGATTACAACAGTTCCACAGACAAGCCTTACTGTAGAGACAAAGGGATTGGAAGGCTCCTGCTGTTCTGCATCTCACGTCTCTTCCTCTTCTCCTGTTCATTGGCTGTCTCCCTCCTCTTTAACTCCTAGTTCTTTCCTCTCCCATTTTCTTCTTTCTTTGTTCCTTCTGCCTCCCCTTCTCTATCTTCATCTTTATTTCTACTTTTGATCTGGCTTCTTACTTTCTATAGCTCTCTCTATCCCCAAACTTAGAAAAATAATTCTAATTTAACTTTTTCTCTACTGAAGAACTAAGAAAACTTTTTATACAAAGCAAATCTAAGCTGATACCCTCACCTGTCCACCAACAGCTTTCTGGCCTATCGAGCTGGTAATGTATGTGGTTAAGACGACCTGCCACAGTCAAATGTTTGCCTGGCGATCGGACCCTTGGGCTCCCTCTGCCCAAACCGTTTGCCCCACCCTGTCCGATGTGAGCTTCTATAAACTCAGCATCTGCCAATCTCTATGTTGATTGAGTTCTTTGCGATAAAAACTGTTCACCCAAAAATGCCTTCTCCCCCTTTGATAATTAGAATAAAAGCTTGTTTGATGTTTCACTGTATATTCAACTTTAAGTGTTCCGTCTCTTTCTTTTCATTAGATTTGTGACAAAGAGTGGCATTACTATGTCATCAATGTGGAGTTTCCTGTGGTTACCTTATACATGGATGGAGCAACATACGAACCATACCTGGTGACCAACGACTGGCCCATTCATCCATCTCACATAGCCATGCAACTTACGGTCGGCGCATGTTGGCAAGGTAACCCCAAACCAAACCCTTCTCCCTAGCCCATCTGTGTGCAGTCCATGAAAAGTACCAATAGAGAAAAGGGAAAAGCAAATGGTGTTGGAACTGACCAAGAAAATTAGTACTGTCACTTACTAATAAAACAGGACTCATAAATATAAGGATTTATCCAGACACTAGGCCTGTGTAAGAATGCAAAACTTGTCTGGAAACGAGATTTTGATTTTAGATCAACATGAGCAGTTCCATGGTTGCCTCAGAGTTACTGATGCCTTTTATCATTCTGGACCCTCACCCAGTTTCAGACTGGAGCTATGAATGAGAAAAGGCTGAATAGAGAATCCTGTATCAAAATGGCCAGTTGGCTCTGTTAAGCGCCATGTTGGGCAGGAGCCAAAGACCTTCCTTTACCCCCACACAAGTTGTCCAAGCCCCCAACCCTCTGTTGTGGGGACTCACAAATAGGCAAAGCTGCGGGAGATACATTTCTTGGAGGCATGAAGCCATGGCAGGCCACTCTAAGCCCCTTTCCTGCTCACTGAGGACAGAGGCTCTTTTTTGCCTTCCCACTCAAAGCTCTCGGCTCTCTCCTCACTTCCTTTCCTCTAATACACAACCCCACTAATCTCCTGTTTGGAATCAGGAAAGCAGCTCTCTAAGGAACAGGCATGTAACCTTTCTGTCTTTCGCTCAGATCCATTGAACTCTGCGTTTGCTCCCTTAAGGGCTACGGTGCGTTGAAGTGCCAATGAGGGAGCAGAGGGGAAGGAAAACACTCCCCAAATAGGCAGATTAGTACTCGAGGTGACTCAACCTCGTGTTGATGGATTCTGTGAAAGTTACTGAGATTTGTGACTGTGACCATTCACCATGGAAGACTGAAGGGAGAGGTGGACTCTGGTGTAAGAATATGCCTTCAGAGGACCAGCCAACCAAAGGGTGAACTAGAGGAGACATAGGCCCCTCTGGGACAAAGAGTGACTTCTAGACCATTCCGTGTATGAGAAAACATAAGTAAGTGCACATAGCACAGCCCTGGGAGCAGAAGGAATACAAAATTCAGGAGGGAAATAAGGCATGAACGAGGCAAGGGAAGAAAATGTGTTCCTGAGCTGAGATCGTCTGCTTGATGTCTGACGTGTCGCATGGTAATAAAAAGTTCATTAAACATTTCAACAGAACTTGATGAGAGTTTTATCAGTACGGCAGAATTCCCTAGGATATCAGGAAACAGAGACTGTGTCATCTGGCAAGAGTCCATGAAACTAATTATTATAGCAAGGCATTGATTTAGAGGTTTCCCAGGACTCATTAGTCACGGAACACAGCTGCACGAAAGCAGTGGCCCTCTGTGTGGCCCAGGGCCCCCACCAACACCACAGCAAACCTGCAGATACTTTGGAACATAGCCTGGATACTCCCTGTAATATAAGAGGGTCCTACTCATATCCTCACCACGAACCTTATCATGACTTTGCTTAGAGGCCCTCAAAGAGCCCGTGCAGATTCCTGTCACCCTATTCTGCAATGGATACCCATCCCCCATTCTACAAGGCCAGCTACCACCGCTGCTGACTAGTTTCATGCTCACTGGGTAGGGAAACAACCCCACTCAAATAAAAAGAAGTGATTTCATAAAGAAGTAATATGATCTCTATGAATCGAACTAGGCTAAGTTATACTGCAGTGACAAGCAAGCCCTTATTCTCAGGTACTTAAAATAATTCTTGCTTCATATTCACTGAAAATTAGGGGAGGCTCTTCTCTGCTTTTACTTCAGTCTGTATCCCAGGTGGACAGAGCAGGCACGGTGTTGCATACAGACAGAGAGAGAAGAAAAAAGAAAGCATGATGAATGGTATATAAGCTCTTACAGTTTTCACCTACAAGTGGCACCAATTGTTTTTACTCGCATTTTATTGGCCAAAGCATCTCATGTGGCCATACCTAAGGACCGGGAAGCGAAATCTGCAATGTGACTGGAAGAAAAACTGACCATTTTATGAACAACACTGATGAACACCACAAACTATCTACCTAGTTAACAGATATTTGTTTGACTGCCCTTAGCTCGTTAAAAAAACATAACCACTCTTCCCTAAATAAGACCACCCTAAAGTCCCACCTGTTACTGGCTCCCAGTTCAATGTCCAGGCTGTCTGAATGATTCCTGGTGATTTCTTCATCAGGGTAAGATGCATAGGAGGCTGTATACCTGGCACAAATGTGGCTTCCCTTGATTTGGATAGACACCAAGAGAATTATTTTTTCACAACCATAACTATCATCTTCTACACACACACACACACACAATGAAACAGTGAAATGAGATAGAATAACTAAAAAACACTTGCACTGAAAAAGAGGGAAAACTTGCAAAATACAGCAGTCTCTCTCTATTCCATAACAATTCTGAAATCACTCTGGGAAGATGCTGTATAGGCCACTATTCGAGGGTAGGATGGGTTGTCTGTGGACCTGCAGTCCACTCTCTATGAGGCGTTTCCTTTTCCAGGCTCCTGGGCTACATCTGAAGATCAAATCGTCACATCATAAAATCAGCTCTCATATCATATCTGATTACAATTTACTTAAAAGCTATTTTCTTAAAGTGTTTTTTAAACATCAAACCAAATTATATGTTTCTTTTATAAGAATGTGGGAAAAAGAATGACTACTAGGGTATTTGCTAAGTATTCCTGTTCTCTTCCCAGGTAGATGCTAGGACCACTCTTTCTTGGAATTAGGTATAGTCATGACTTGCTTTGGCCAATTAAATGTGAAAAGTGTCTTACGTCATTTCCTGGTGGATACTTTAAGAGCTAGTGTTGCAAGAAGACTCTTTACATACATGGGATGTTTACAGTCATATCAGAAAGTGCTATTTGTCACAGCCTGTAGATAAAAAAACTGAGCCTCTGAGGGGTGAAGAAGCTTAGCCAAAGTCCCCCGACAAAAATCTGCCTCACTCCATGTGTTCAAACCATCTCTGCTTTCACTGTGACTCGCTGTCCCCATTGCTAGTTGATCCCCTTGTTGATGTGATGACACGTCTAGAAAAATGCAGGAACTGATGTGTTTACAAACATAACACAAACTCTATAAACCCTTTACCCTCTGATGCATCCAACAACCCTGGAACCAAAAAGTCACAGGAGCTCTGTGTGCCCTTTTTGAATCGCCTGCTATATCCTTCCTTAAGTGGCCCTCCACAAGTGAAATAAAAAGATAGTTGATGTTTTGGAGACAGAAAATTTTGAGTCGGAGTCAAATCCAAATCCCATCCCTGCCACTTACCAGCTGTGTGGACCCAGCGGAATTCCTACTTCCCTGAGTTTTTACTTTCTTACCCATAAAACTAGAGTGGTGTATACCTCGTAGGGTTGCTGTGAGTTAGGTGCTGGGCGCATGGAGTGTGTTTGGCATGTTTGAGCCAAATGCAGGTGTCAATTTGAAAACATTTGTGGCCCTCCCCTCCATCCACTCTCTGCTGCTTGCACTTAAACTCCATGTGGCAGCCACTTTGGAAGAGTACTCTCTGGCTTCTGCGATTGCAGCTTCCCGTAGCCCCTTGCATGCCCAAGACTAATCCTCACACACAGACATGCTCTCTCAGCTCCATCTATAGATCAGAAAGAAGGTCACTGAGGCTCAAGAATAGTCGGAAGACACATACTGGAAGGCAGGGCCTGTGGTGTAGGCAAGAACCTGATCATGCATATGTGGGTTTTGGAGAAGATTTGGGTATTTTCCCTGAGAGGAATGACAGTCCATGAGTAAATTTTTAGGATGGGAGAAAATCTTTTGAATCTTTAAAATCGGGCTGTATAGGATGAATAGGAGTTCACTAGAGAGGTAAGGAAGGCAACAGCATGTGCCACGGCAGGGACGCGCGATGCAGTCCTGCTCAGGGCACCTTATCCCTGGGATGTACACAGACCAGACTGAGTGGAGAAGAGGCTGGGAAAGGGAGTCGCGGGCAGGCCATAGGATGTCCTCCTGCCTCACGGAGGAGCTTGGATTCACATTAATGCTCACAACCTAGTTGGAGCCGTGTTTTGTCTTGGAAGGACGCATCAAAAGCTCTGTCAGTAGGACATGGTGCTGTGAAGTTAGTGGCCTGCGATGTGGCCCTTATCTCAGCATGTTTCTAAATCTCCCAAAGTCCGCTTATGTATATACTTTAGGCCCTCTGTGTGGACCTCTAATTGGGCCTACAACTGTGGGGAGTTTTGCAGGTGCTTTTGAGGTTGCCAAGGGAACTAGCTCCCATTTGCAAAACGTCCAACCGGGCTTTAACAATGGGGATGGAAAGTCGTTTGACAGCAGCAGCTTGTCGGGTGTTCCTGGGAGGTGGCTCCGGCACCGGCACCGTCGCCGGGCAGCGCTTTGCGGCCCCAGTGAGCCTGCTGTGTCCTTTTCGTGAATTGAAGGCCAGAGTAATCAGTGGACCTTGGTTTCATTGGTATTTTTTCCAGTAATTAAAAAAGAACCAGGAAGTTCATTTACACTTAAGAAATGTCACGAGTACAGCCTAAAACATGGATAAAAACTGCAACAAGGATGGACCTGATGTCCCGAAAGAGTCCTGCTTTCTCTGTGTGCCCGATGCAGACTGCCTCGCCCTCCCTTCTGTGCTCAGTGTCACAGTGTTCTCAGGACACACGCAGTCTGAGCTGACTCAGAAATGGCTGCCAGTAAACAAATATCAGGTCCCTTGTCTCTTTCTGGATCATGCCATGAGAGAAGGTTGTTTAAAAGACTAATTAAGTTGTTCTTTTCCTTGAATCCCCTACCCACCCAGTTCTAACAACACAAATTCAAGGTCTACTCATACATAATAAAAATTGTATACTCACATCGGCTTGCCCCCGGACCTGTAAACTGGCCCAGTCCCACAGGTGCCCCAACCCCGCTGTCCGTGGGAGTGACTCAGGGAAGGCTGCTGATTGTGCCAGACCGGACCTTAGGGAGCCCCGGGGTGTCAGGGAGGTGCCTTGGCAGGTGACACTTCAGGGCACCTCTCCCAGCACAACAACCAGAGCAGCCCTTTTATCTATTGCATGTGGCATCTGGACAAGAGTATCCTTGACAAAATGACGAAATGTGGCACTGCCTCAAGAAGCCACTTCCCTGCTCTCTGCCTGATCCTCATCCATTCTTGGTAGACTCATCACAGGTGTCCCTACTCAGGCTCTGTCCCTAGCAACCACCTCATCTCTACCTCTGTTGGGGACTCTCCTCTAGCATTCTTGACCTTGGCATTCCCAGAGTGTCCAGCTTTTCCTACTCCTTACTGTGATATCCCTTTTGTCGCAGATAAGGAAGGCTCTCTACCTAGCTCCTGGTCTTACTGAGTTCTACCCCCTACTTAACAGATAAAGCATTGGGAGGTTGAAACGGGGATGGTTTTATAAATTAGAACCTGTTAAGGGATAAATACAGAACCCCCATTATGGCTTTTAGGAGAAGCCAAGGCAAAGAATAGGAATGGTCAGAAAAGGGATAAAAGGGCAGAAATAATGCTGAGAGTTGCAGCAATCAATAGCATGTGACCCGCAGCCTCAGGGGAGCCAGAGCCACCTGTGGGCCTGAGATCTGGTGTTCATTTCCAGGTCGCAGCCTGCCAGACACTAAATGAGTGCTGACATGTGAAGTACATGCCTTTATTTAATAAGCTTGGTCTAATTTAGTACAAATTCCCTTAATAAAGTCTGTGTTCAAATTATTCTGCATCCCTAGGGTCTGTGCTCTGGAAGAAAGAGGCACGTGCTAGCATAATCTGCTTTATGTTCAGGTGGCATTTCCCAAAGAGGGCTTTATGAAGCTCCTGTGCCACAGGAGGCCCCTTCCACAAGGAGGCCAAGGTCAAGTTTGGAAAACCGCACCAACCATCCCACACCACCTCGTTGGAGAGTCACAGTGCATGTTAAGTTATTAAAAGCTCTCAAAAGCCCACCAAGAAAGCACTCTGTTTACATTGCTTAAACTAAATTCTTTAATCTTATTTTGCTGCTGAACTCACTCTTTGTGAAATAGTGCTGCTCCTGGAGCAGTCTTTGGAAAACAGCTCACTGGCATTCATAATGCAGGTCTCCATCCCCTACCAGCTCATGAGTTTGCAAAGGCAATGACTGTCTGCACTCCCGGATTCTCCTCTCTTCACCTGTCCCCTGCTCCAGGACCCAGAGAAGGTCAATAATTAGTGTTTGTTCAATTACACCCCATTTCCAAATGGTTTTGACAAAAGCGTATGGTTCATGGTCTGACACACAGGGATGACCAGCAGGGTTTCTCTTAGCATTGTCTGTAATTTTTTAAAATCAGGGAAAGATTTTTCTAGGCCCCAGAGTTAATTTGATATGAACATGTATTGGTTTAAAGACAGTACAGGTTAAATCAGCTTTAAAATTCAGTGATTCATGCCTGGAAACTCAGTATAACAGGGCTGTAATTCTAACTCTGTACCTTTTTCTGAAGATTGTATCAATTAGAAAATTTGACAAGGGTCTTAGAGAAAAAGCAGTGTCATTTTAGCTTTTCCAAAGGACACACCAGAGGGGGAGAAAAAAAGAGCCAGGAGCCACTGAACCGTGAGACGGAGGAGCTCACACAGTACGTCCTCTCTAGGGCCCCTCCCGGGCCCTGGCTACCACCTGAACTCGCTGCCACTTTTGAGTTCCTGCTCTGGGCTGACGTCTCAGCATCTTGTCTTTTAACAGCCCCTGTGGCGTGGGTATGCTTACAATTCCCATTTTGCTGATGAGAACACAAAGACTTAGAGAAGAGCCTTGGTAAGGGTCACATGGAACCTGGATTTGCGCCCAGGTCTGTGCCACCAGAGCCCCCACCCTTGATTATGCTGTCACACCACCTCTGCCTGTAGGGTCATATAAAGTCAGATGGTGCATCCCAGCCTTAAATAAGGGAGGCTGGAGGATTCCTTAATCTGGTCTCTAATCCTTTGCCCAAACTTTCTGGGGTGTTTTTCCCACAGATCCTGCAAAGACAACCTGAGGGCTAAAAGTAAGCGCAGGCCCATCAGTCCCCATGCTTTAGTGTGGGAAGGGAAGTTGTGTGTCAGAAGAGGAGAATCCCAGGCACTCACCGCTGCTGCAGTAGCTGCTCTGAGTCTTTGAAAACAGTGTCCTGTCTCTGCACTCCTCAGTCCTCCTTCTAGAAGATGAAGGGGAGAAACTGGGTGATACATGAGGGTCCTTCCAACTTCGTGAATTTAGGTCTCCAGAGAACTAACTTTTGAGGTCATCCAAAAGCTGTATGTTTTATGTACTTGGAACACGCTCTATAAATGTTTGTTGGAAAAGTGAGAGAGATGGATACACAAAACCTGAAGGGTCGGGAAAGCCTGCCGAGAACGTGTCACGGCAGCCATGGTGGCAGCTCACCGGTCTCCACAAGCCACCTGCAACCTGCAGCTGCCAGTTCCCAGGGTTTGGGGGGCAATATTAAAGCTGCAGCTCATGGGGGTCTATTACACACTTCACTTAGTCTTGCGTTCTGTGGATGTCTCTATCGCTGAAATGAGAAAATGAGAGAAAGCAAGATTTCAGATGGTCTTACATTTGCATTGCTCAACACTGATACCCAACCATCCATGAAATTGTGTTCACTGAGAGGCATCCCCCTCAACCAGCCATGCACAGGGCAGCTTTCTGGCTCGAGCAAGGGGGAACGTGGCCCCCAACCCTTCCTGTGTGTCTCTCCAACTAACTAGCTATGGGAATGGCAGCAGGACAGAAAAGACCAGCAGCAGCCCACACACGCTTTGCAAAGGGAGGAGACCCAGTACATTTGGACACATTGATCCTTTCCTCAGACTGAGAGGGGAATGGACATTACGGGTTCAAAAGCCCTTTTCAGAGTGGTGGGCATTCCCTCTCACTTGAGAGAAAGCTGAGGGGGAATTCATTTCCTGGGCAAACTCTGGCTCACAAGAACACCAGCTCTGTTGCATCACGTTTAGCAACTCCTACTATTTTTCAAGGCAACCATGTTTCCCAGCAAACTTGGCACAAGTCCTTGGGAATTGCTGCTGAACTCATTCAGTGTCCCCAGAGCCCACTGTAATTGGACATTCTGCCCCCGCAGAATGTGTGTCAGTCCCAGTCTGTCCCCATCCTTAAGAAGCAGCCCAATTATTACACTTCCAAGAAGGCTGCCAAGAAATCTCACTGTGTGGCGTGCAGATCAAAGGCTTGGGAGCAAGAAGGATCTGAGTTTGAATCTAGGCTTCACTAATTTCTGGCTGTGCAGTCTTGGGCAAGTAACCAGCTTAACAATAAATAGCCCACAACCTTCGGACCAACTTGGGCAAGTAACCTAACTTCGAAAACATCATCTATAAAAGGAGTCAAAAGTGTAGTAGGGAAGAATCTGGATTCGTAAAGAAAAGAAATTAGTTTTTCCACATCCATTTTAGGCTCATTTCCAGCCCTCATTCCATCCAAGTGAGGGAGACTTGACCTTGGCAAATTTGGAATTCTTTCATTCTCTTAGGGTGCCGGCTGATTTCAGGGGGATTGATATGGTGCTGGGGGCTGAGGGGGCCTCCAATCCATCTTTCTATGCAGCTATCCATTGATATGGTATTCACTCTGGGCATCAGTCACTAGAAGTCCTTCGAGACTGGCAGCTCCCTCAGAGTTCCCTGGCCTCATTTGGGGCCGTAAAAAGACTTCCACTGCTCCTCATGTTCTCTCTGTAAGACCATCTGTTCGTCTGTCCAGACCCCAGGCCACACTCCCTCCCAACACCACACACCCCTGCCACAGCTCAGCCAGGTGACAGGCTCGGGTGCCCTCATTCTGCATCTCAGCCGTCGGACCTCCCTTCACACCCCCCAGTCTGGGGAGTCGTTTCCTAGTCTGGGGAATCCGGAGTCTCTTCCTCTGTTTCTCCCCCGGTGTGGATCCGTTCCTAGATCTTCCCCACTTCCCAAGAGTTTAGGCTTCTGGGAATGAAACTGGGGAAGAGACTCAGCCTCAAGCCCAGTCTGCTCTTCCTGTCACAGCCCTCCCTGTGGCACTGAGCACAAGCCAGCAATGGGGGCAGGAGGGGAGAGATGAAAAGCAGAGAGGCTAAGGTCTTAAAAGTAATATCTTACTACTTAAATAAAATAGACACACCCAGTAGTATGGTGGTCACCCGAGGGAAGGTGGTGAGGGAAGTAGTAAAGGGTGAAGGGGGCCAGATACATGGTGATGGAAGGTGATTTGACTCTGGGTGGTGCGTGCACGATGCAATATACAGATCATGTGTCATCGTAATGTACACTCGAAACCTATATGACCCTATTAACTAGTATCACCTCAATAAATTTTTTAAAAAGAATGAAATAAAATAGCATATTAAAGAACTTGACATGTTTGAAGGACCTCATAAATGATGGCTATTATTATTTCCCCTGTGATCTTTTGGCCCATTATCCATATCATTGGTTCGAAAATGAATCATGCTCTGCCTTGGAACATCTGTCGTATTGGCAGTTTACTCTTTTCTATTTTTCCAGTTTGTATACTTTATTTTCCCAGCTACATGTAAGCTCCTGGAGAGCATGGTCCACATCCTATCATTAACTGAATCTAGCAGAAGGCAAGGCATTCAGCAAACACTTTAAAATGTGTGCCAATCTAGCCTCAGGAATCCAAAGTCATGCTCTCAAAGATTTAGCGGAGGTTTTTTTGTATTAGAAATCAGGTTATTTTTTTCTTAAAATAATTCATGAGCATGTTTATATCTAAATGCTAACAGAGGGCCCATGTGGTAGATGCAGACACTCTAGATAGTAAGAAGAAAGAGATTTTCAATGTATCCACAATACTTCAAAACCCACATCACTCCAACCCCTGAGTGCAAGTATATTTCAAATTTTATGCTGGTCTCCTATTGCAAAATGCTAATTGAATTGATTTCCTGGAGCTGCATCACTGATAAATAGGGTACATCACAGATCTGGGATTTTTTAGTCAAAAAATATTGAATGTGGATGCTTCGCTGAGAGAAAATAGTGTGTAGAAAAATGGCGGCATCCATAAGCATCGCAAAGTTTGGCCTTTAAGGATGGAGCTGCTGAGTGAGCAGCCGAGTGGAGCTGGAGGACATGGCAGAGTGGGCTCTCTCTGAGGCTCGCTGGCCTGGGCCGGCCAGGATCACCAGGATGCCCCAGCTGGTCCTCTGCATGGATAGATGTGCTCACGCAACAAGGCCCGCACTTCACCACTTCCTACTTTTGTGGCCCTAGGCGCCTTATACCTCCTCTCTCAGCCTGAATTTGTTCATCTCTAACTATAGAATAAGTACCCCCCACAAGAGTTTGATGATGGTTCAATAAAATAATGTATGTGAGGACTTCACATGGGGTAAGAAATGTAGTTTGTACCCAGTACATGATGGTTGGAAAGAAGACCACAGGATGCCCTGGAAAGTGGCAGTTCTACCTTTCATACCCAGACTCAGGCCTTCTTCCTGCAGGTCCACAGCAGTGTCGCTTTGCTAGGGCAAAAATATGCTAATGACTTTGAGGGCCTAGAGCAGGAGGCTCCACATTGGCTCCCCATGCCCTCCAGCCATGGCCATCTCAGGCCATCCCTCAAAGCCAGATCTGCTCATTGTTCTCTGTGGACTCCTATCATTTCCAAAGTGAGGTGTTTGGGGTGGAAAGTAACAATAGTGGGTCAAAATGGCTCAGACCATAAAGATGGATGCTGGGCTCCCCAGCGGAGGACGTTCCATGGCAGAGCAGTGGGGAGGCCCACTCAGGGCCCTGCTGAGCCTGCTCTGCCTCTCCCGGCTCTGCCCTTCGCCGTGCATCGCCTTGGTTGTCCCTGGCCTGCTTGCAAGGCGGCTGCAGCAGCTCTCGGCCTTCCAGGGTGGAGAGAGCAAAAGTAGGTGCTGCAAACCTTCTGGAAAGAAAATGGAAGCTCTTTTCCCAGAAGCAGCCAGTCAGTTTCTCCTCCCATCTCACTGGCCTAAATTTGGCGTCATGATTATTCCTGAATCAACAGCCATGGCTTATCGGATGCCAGGTGCTGACTGGCTTCACCTTGGTGCTGGGTCCCAGGTGCTTACCTGATTCAGTCCCTGAGCAATGGAGACAGGAAAACCTGATTAGCTTTGACTAAACAGAATCCACCCTCCGACCTCAGGGCTGCCCTTGCAAGAGGGCAAGAGTGAGACGGATGTCAGAGAGACAACACAATGCCCACCACTTTGCTGGTATTTAAACGCAACTCTGCAAACAGTGGTGAAATGTCTGCTGTGTGCCAGACAGAGTGCGAGATGCCAGGGCAACACAGGGGCCCGTGTGGCTGAGAGGAATAAATGAACCACTTATGCAAAGTGCCTGTTGTGCCCCTCAGCCCTTAATACCTGTTCAGTGTTGTCTTCATTAAAATGCATGATGCATGAGTGCCCCCTGCCATTTAAGAGACAGACTTAAATAAATCCCAGCAGTGTGCAAAGACTGGTGAGAGGAATCCTGAGAGTGGCAGGAAGGAAAGACGTCACGTGGGGTGTTTGTAGAAGGCCCAACCTCAAGGAGCCTATAGCCCAGTGATTCTTAACCATGACTTCACGTCTGACTCACCTGAGGAGCTTTTAAAACCCTACACTAATTGGTCTCCACCTCTGGGGGAGGGACTCCGCACCAGGATCTGTCTTTCTAAAGGTCCCCAGGTCACTAAAATATGTAGTCAAGGTTGAGAACCACCTGTATAAGTGAGTGAAGGCACAAAACATATGTAAACCAGGAACTAAGAATGCTGGGTTGTGAGGAGTCCATGAAAATGAACTGTCAATGTCCTTAGGCTCAGCGGGCTGAGGGGAAGGGGAGGGCACAGTGGGCAGGGAGCAGAGGGCAGGGGGAGGGCACAGTGGGCAGGGAGCAGAGGGCAGGGGGAGGCACAGTGGGCAGGGAGCAGAGGGCAGGGGGAGGCACAGTGGGCAGGGACTCATGAAAGGTTTCTGTGAGCAGCAGGGGATAGAGGATGTGAAGTGCCTTAAAGAACCAGTGGATTTGCCTAATGTGAGCGGTTTGGAGGTGGTATCCCAATGTGAGGAGGAATGAGTGTGAACGAAGGTCTGTGTGCACACATAGAGGGTGTATCAATTCAGACCCAATCAGGAGAGAGAAACCACACAGTAATTTGCACAGGAAAATAGAAAGACTAATTAACTGTAACACAGGGTTGGAATAATGAAGGATTGGCTACTAAGAAGTAAAAAGAACTCAAGAATGCAGGTACCAGGAGCACCCACTCCTGGAGGGCTGAGATAGGGTGCCCTAGGGAGATCCCTTTGCTTCCTCCCCCCAGAGCTGGGGTCCAGACTGTGCCAGCAAGGCACGGCTCACTGAAGGGCAGTGAAGTCGCTGTGGTGTCATTGGGACAGAACTTTTCGGAGCTATGTCCCCTGTGGCTTCAGGAAAGTCCTGCACAGGGAGGTGCCTCACTGGAGCGCACTGCGCTGGGGGAAGGTGGGGCCCTGCACTGCGGCACTGCAGGAGCCAGGCACGAGGGGCCCTGGGGAAGCCGCGGGCCCTGCTGAGTGCCCACAGGAGGACCAGGAGGTAAAACCCGTAAGTGTCCCCTCCAAGCAAGCAGGAGCTTAGATGCTTATAAAACCTTCTCAAGGAATAGCAAAGCCGAAAGTTTGACACCAGTGTATCTCTCCTATATGTCTGCTTCTTCTCTGAACAAATGGAAGTGAAACACCAAGGCTAAGCATGTTGGTGTAGGCCGCCCACGCATGGAAGGGATCTGAGCTCAGAGAAGTCAGTGGGGAAGCCCTCACAGTGGAGGTGGAGATTCAAGTGGACCTTAGGGAGGCCCGATTTCAAAAACCACAGACAAAATGCCAGGAGGTAACTTCCAGGCTGGTTCTGCAACACAAGCCCCTCTGGACAACGTCACATGCTGAAGACTGGACCCTGGCTCAGACCAAGCTCCTCGCAGTCAGCAGAGCGCAGTGGAAAGCAGGAGCAGAAAGTCAGAGGTGGGGCAGAATCAAGGAAGTCCCTAGCGGCCAGAGAACCTGAAGTTGAACTGATGCGAAATCAACTCATTTCAGGAGAGCCAGCACCTATGCTTGTGGGGTTTCTGGGATTCTTCAAGTGCCTGCCAACCTCTCAGCAGAACACAGGGGAGCAAAAGCCAGCTTTGGAGTCAGACAGGCCAGGACAAGAGCAGCATTTAGCGGACATTCCTGGGCCAAGTCCCTCCACCTTTCTGAGTCTCAGGATTCTTCAGGTGTCAGTTGGAGACAATGATTTGCCTTCGCAGGCTTACAGGTGAAGTCTCTAGCACACAGCCTGGCACACAGCAGGCTTTTAATCAGTAGTAGCTTCCTTCCCCCTCTATCTTCACTCTGTAAGGCTTTCCTGTCTTCTAAAAATAGTTTGTGTCCCTGAAAGTAACTATTTTAAAACTCAGAAATGCCAGAATTCCTCAATCAGGTACAGCTGAGAGTGCCTAGGTACTGGTGGCAAATGACATCCTCTTGTTGAGAATCTGGCCACAGTCACTGTGTCCTTCATTCCATAGCCAAATGGCGCCTCAAAGTGGTGTTTTATACCCCAGCTCCACAGGGCGAATAACTGTGCTTCTCTGTCTTACAGGCGGAGAAGTCACCAAACCGCGGTTTGCCCAGTTCTTCCACGGCAGCCTGGCCAGTCTCACCATCCGCCCTGGAAAGATGGAGAGTCAGAAGGTGATTTCCTGCCTGCAGGCCTGCAAGGAGGGGCTGGATATTAATTCCCTGGAAAGCCTGGGCCAAGGAATAAAGGTAAGGAAGGAGCCAGCATCGCCCCCATAAGGCTTACGAGAAGGTGGCTGCCCAGGGCCAGTGCACACGGGGGGAGGGAGAACAGAGATGGCGTCGGCCCAGGCGCAGCCACGGCAGGGAGTTTAGTGACTGGGACTCCACGAGGGACTCCTGCTGCCGTGCCCTGAAATTCCAAAACGAAGCCCTTGTGGGTGAACAACCAGTTCACTACCCAAAAGCAGGTGCATCTTCAGTGTCTCCCCGGAGGGAGTTGTTATATTTCTCTTGTTCGTTGGTTGATTGGTTGCTTTGTTGTTTATTTCCCTAAAGGAACTGAAGCAGCATGCAAGGCTATACTCAAAGCTGTCTTTTAAAACAAAAACTTTGGACTGTGTAAGATCCAAATTAGAAAGGAGGCCCAGTCCCGGTGGGGTGGAATTAGGAAGCAGATGTGGAGGTCGCTGGGCCTCTCAATGTTCAGCTGAGACACAGACTGAGCCCCAGCGCCTCTGGCCTGCAAAGGGGATGCAAACAGATTCACGGCTTTCATCATTCATGCAAAAGAAATATATTCGAATAACCCAAGAGAAGCAAAATGGCATTCTGGGAAAAGCTCCTCATGAAGGGAGGGGAGGGTATGGCCAACCATGCCTCAGCAAGCCCCTACCTGACAGGAAAGGATGGTTCTGGCCCCAGCTGGGTCTCAGGAACACCTGCCAGCCTGAAGCCTCTGGGGCTCTGAGCAAAGAGCAGGAGAAACATCATGGTAGCCCTCACTCAATCATAAAGGACCCCATCAGAGCAGACAGTCCTCCAGCCTCCTCTCTGGAAGGCAGGTGGCCCTCCTCCTAGGGGCATAGGACAGCCCCCTGAGGCCCCAGTAGCTGTGAAGTTTCCCGTCTTAGTCAGTGCCGGAGGAGGGTATGACCAGAGCAGAGGTTTCTGGGCCCACCTCCCATCCCCACCCAGTGCTGCCTGTGGAGCCCCGCCCTGCCCTTCCTGCCCTGGGCCTGCTTCTGTGGACAGGGAGGCACTGGCCAGCACAGAGCCTTCTGACTGAAGCCGCAGGTGGGGCCTGTGCAGCTGTGATGTGTGGTAGACTGGAGGGGCTGGTCATCTGAGCACATCGAGCTTCTAAGTCACGGTTGAGTCAGCAAACATTCTTTGGACACCCGTGTATTCAGTGCTCATCTGGGTAGAGGGACAGAAAAATGAACGTCCCAAGCTTCTTGTCTTCAGGGAACCCAATCCTACTTCAGAGCTCCAGAACCTGGGGGGGACAGCAGTTAGGGAAGGCTCCTTGGAGGAGGCAAAGTCTGAGCAGAATATTTCAGGTGGATAGGAACCAACCAGGAAAAATGCAGGAGCAGAGTGAGAGGGCAGAGCCAGGAGCCCGAGCAATGGCAGAGGGCTGAGGAACCCTGCAGTGCACGCTGGAGCTCCAGGCCAGTGGCACAAGTGCCCACATTGCAGGGCTGCAGGTAGAAAGTGACCAGAGTGGTAGGCAGAGGCCACATCATGGGGCCTCGTTAACTGTGTTTAGGTGTTTCCCTTTTCTTTTTTTTCTGTCGGCACCAGGCAGCGATGAATTACTCCAGCAAGGAAGCATGATTGGGGCAGGTGTGGGGCTCAGGATGCTGGCCCTGGAGACTTGGTTTGAGGGGCACAATGGTAGACACAGATGGGGTAAAGCAAGAATGGCGTTCCAGAACACATTGTTTAACAGGCTTTACGCACACACACACACACACACACACACACACACACACTTCAATAGCTCATCACCCGGCGTTGAAGGAAACTCACAAGACTGCCTCCTAGTGGAACAGCTGCCTATTTGATAGCAGCTGGTCCAGGCAAGCCCTCCATGGCACACTTCACGCAGGCATCCCCCATGCAGAGTGGGGCTTGGATCCTGACCCACTGGGTGTGTTGTCTCCTTAGTGTTTTGTGAAGCCCTCGATGCAGGAATCCATCCTCCAGCCCTCCCTCCCCTCTCTGCCTGATTCTGGATTTGCTCCCCACCCCACCGCTGAGTGGGTCTCCTCTACTCCAGATCATCCCCTGGGGGCGCAGTTTCTGGATTCCAAGCACTGCACAACAAATGAACCAAAGATGCTGAACTTAAAAGCCACACATCCTAGACTTATAAATGGAGAACCATCGCAGGTCTACATAGCAGCCGTAGCCTAGGAACGGAGTTGGTGCTGGCCGGAGTGGTACAAAAAGTGGTAGGGATGGGGGAGGCCCACCTGCCGTTCGGGGACCTGATACAACCAATCAGTGCAGAGGATCCTTTCACGTCCTCAGGGTGTGGGCAATGGGGACTGGAGCACTGTGTGAGAGGCTAGTGATGAGACGCAATTCACAGTGCACCCCCCGGGGCTATTTTAGGTTGATTATCCCTGTTCCTCACAACAAATTAAATAGTATGACCCCATTTCAGAAATCAGGAGGTTGGGGCTCAGGAACTGTTGTCCAAACTTGGATTAGAAGACATTCTTAAAATTGTTATAACTTCATACCTGCCCTCCCTCCATTTACCCCTCATTGTGTTTCTGAAGAGTGACTATTACTCTCCCTACCAGTTCCTGGTCCCTTCCGTGCTCACTGGCTATTTCACAGAAGTGAGGTTTCCCAGCAATTGAGGAAACTTTCTGTCTGCTCACAGGGCCCAGCTCCTTTCCTCTTGTTTACTTGTTTTCCTCTGGATCATGCCTATTTATGAACATCTCTCCAGCATGTCTGGCATCATTAAGTGGTAGGGGTGGTGGCTATCTTGTATAGACACAAGACACCGTGGAACAGCCACAGTGCTGAGGGAACCATGTTCTGAACCCAGCAGCGTGATCCCTGCCAGGGTGTCAGCGGCACAGTGTGGAAGAGCAAGAAAGTACAGGGACTTTGGAACAAGACAGTCCTCGGTTCATATCACAGTGCAGATATTCACTAGCTGGGTGGCCTTAGGCAAGGCACTTCTGTCCTTTAAACCATAATTCCCTCATGTAAAAATGGACTTAACATTATTTTGCAGTGATGTTGTGAGAATTGAATTCTAGGTATATCTGTCTACATACTATATCTATATATACTCTCTCTGTACCTGTGTATACAATATATAACATGTCTAGATATTAGACATAGCAAAGCTGTACATATAGATGAGAACAGACATAGATACAGATACAGATACCCCCTAGCACACCTACTAAGTAGGCTCTCAAAAACGTCACTTTTTTCTGCAGCTGGGCTGGCTTTGCACTTGGTGTCACCACTGGCCCAGCTCCTTTTGAAAAGTAAGCGTGGGTGACAGTTGTCGCAGAGGAGCCTCCAGCCTGGAGAACCTTCTGGCCCAGCCCAGAGAAGCTGGCGGGTGTCTGAGGAAATGGCTACGTGGCTGGTGGCCACTCTGCAGAGGCCCCCTGTCTAGCAGCTTCTTGGCTTAAAGAAAGGAATTGCCCCTGCTACAGCACAGCTCCCCGGGGCACAGAAAATGCTGTCATGTCACCCTTTGCTGGGTCCCCAGGAAGCCATCTCCTGCCCCTGAGGTAGTGCCACTATCACTCTGTGTCCCACACAACCAGAGGCCAACCCTCAGTCATGCCACAGAGCTGTGCACACTGCAGTTTAAAGACACAACAAAAGCAAAAAGAGAGGCTTTATTGATCGCAAGAACTATGTTGAGGGCTAGGCCCCGTGCCAGTCCTTCCCTGTGGGACGCTCGGCCAACCAGACTGGGGATTAACCAGAGATCCAGTGCATTCCTAACGCGTGCTCGCCCGAGCTGGGTGCAGCGGGACCATGCCTTCTGCCGATTGCCACCTGTTACTGCCAACCCGTTATCCTGGGAGAACTGCTTTGTTTTACTCTTTAGCCCTGATGTGACCCTCAAAGGCTGGCCTCCTCTGCAGGGGTCATCACCTTGTCCTGGGCTTGTCATGTGAGGGACCTCGTGCTAATGCTGAGAAGTCAGTAGACCCTATGTTCAAGGTGCTCACAGTCTGCTGGGGGCAGCAGACAGACAGACAACAACATTAGCACGAAACTCTACTACAGAAGGGATGGTGATGGGGCAGAAAAAGTTGTGGGGACATAAGTGGTGTTTTCAGATGGGTGACCATGAATCTGCTCAAGTCTGAATCTAGCGGTCTGTGAACACCAGAACTATGGGCTAGTAGGTTTGCAGTTGTGAGTACATAAGACAGAGTTTCCTCTTGTATTGTTATCTATTCCTTGTGTGATTTTCCTTGTGAACAACTATAAACCTACTGTTGCCCCATCCTGCGCTCATCAGTGCATGGCAGCTAGTGAGTCAGCCAGGGCAAGAGAGACGCCGGCCAGAGGCCGACCGTGTGCCCAGGTACCTGCATGCAGCACAGGGAGTGGCACCTGTGGGCTCAGAGACGCTGCGCAGGGTTTCAGGACAGGAGGGAAGTGGATGGTGGGGAAGGATGGGCCATGAAAGCAGGGGATCCAGCACAGCAGAGGCTCGGTGCAGAAGTATGATAAAAACTGCCGTAAATTGACACTTCGTACGTGTTCTCTCATTTAAGCCCCAGACAGGTGGCTATTAACGTCCTCATTATTATAAATGAGGAAATAAAGTCCGGAAAGGAGAAGCACAGTATATTACCCAAAGTTGTACTCTGTAGTTTGTTCCAGACCTGGGAGATGGCTGTCCATGTGGCCCACCATCTTTCAGAGGTGCCACAAAGCCTCAGAGAAGTGGGAACCATGCCTGGGAAGAGCTGAAGCCCTCCCATGGGCTAAGCAATTGCAGTTGCAAATGACTCCAAAATCTCTGTGGCTTAATGCTTAAAAGTTGATTTTTCTCTCACACTAAGCTGGGGAGGTGGAGAGGTGGAGTGGGGTTTCTGCCTAGAACATGGTAGGCCACCAGAGCAGAAAAAGAAAACAGGCTGGAGCATCTTGCAGGCAGGGCATCTTCATCCTAGAGCTCCCACGTCACTTCCTCTCACATCTCAGTGGCCAGATGCAGTCACGTGGCCCTGCCAGCGATAGCGCGGCTGCTGAGGAGTGAGTGGGCACGATGCTCTGGAAGGAAAGGAGAACAGGGTTTGATGAGCACTGACAGTGACTCCCGCAGAGGCTTGACTGAAAAGACAAGTCACTGCAAAAAAAAATAATAAAAGTGTCCTGTGGGAGAGAAACAAGAGATGATACTAAGTAAAATGAAGGCTGGGGTACCATTCACTTATTCATCTAACGGGGGCTTACGAAGCACTAGCGCTAGGTTCTGGGATGCAGGGAGAAGGGTCAGAGTGGTCCTGTCCTCACTGTGGTCACTGTGCTGTAATCATTATACTTGCACTGCATTAGCTCTATAGGAGGCTGCTGGGGACCTAAAGGAGGGAAGGGGAGGAAGCCTCAAGGAGGAGGGAACAATTGAACACATGATGGAGGAGCTGAAGAAGACAGAGGCTAAGCTCTCAGAGGGCTAGGGACCACAGTGCGAGGGACTTACAGGGGTCAGTCACCAGGGTGTTTATGAGGGATCCCCCTCCTGTTAGGGTCCAGGCACAGAACAAGGAATTCTTAGAAATATGTAAGCCACATCAGAGGAAAGCTCAAATGGATAGATTTTTTCCTTAAACCCATGAAAACATATTCAGTCTCCTCATGGCAGGAGAAATGCAAGTTGAAACTATACTAAGATGGTATATATCACCTATTAAAATCTGACAGCATTCTCTGTTGTTGAGGTTTTGAGAAAAGAGACATTCTCGTATGCTGGGAGAGGGAGTATATATTGATACAATCTGTAGCAATGGGGGATTTGGCAACATTTGTCAAAATTTTAAATGCATACACTCTTTGATCTAGCAATTTCACTTGTGGGGAATAACTACAGGTATATTTACACACTTACAAAATGTTATGTGTACAAGACTATCCGTTGTGGTATTACTAGAAAAAGATTGGAAAAACCCAAATGTTCGTATTAGGAGACTGGTTAAAATTAGTTTATTTATAATACTATCTACAGCAGTACAAAAGAATAAGGAAAGTTTGTATGTACTGATACAGAGAGAGCCCCAAGGTATGAACTAAGTAAGAAAAAAGCAAAGATATAATATACTATCTATAGTATGTAAAAAAGTTACCTTTAGTGTAAGAAAGGAGAATAATGGGAATCTGCATTCGTCAACTACATATTTATAAGAATGCTTAAGTATAACTGTCAGGATAGGTGAGGTTTTGCTACAGTAACAAGTGACTTACAATTCTCAGAGGCTTATGTAGCAGCTGTTGTTTTTGTTGTTCCCCATGCTTGCCCCCTGTCAATAGGCTGCAGCTCTGATTCATAGCCCCCTCACTGCGAGACCCAGGCTGCAGGACCAGACCCCTGAGGGGATTTTGTAGGTTTCATGGCAGAGGGGAAGCGACACAGCAAACTGTGAACTGGCTGTCAGATCCTCCCCGCTGGTGTTAACCAAACAATACTCTGCCCACATTTTGTTGCCAAGCAAGTTCACTCACCACTACTGAGTGAAAAGGGGCCAAAGGTACACCCAGTAGGGAAGGGTACCATAGGTCACATGTTTAAGCCTGTTGACAGTAGGACAGGCGTGTAAACATAATCCTCTCATCAGGAAGGGAAGCAACTAATTATGAACAATAATGCAGTTTGTCGCTAAGAAATTAGTTTAACAGTGATTACCTAAATGATAGGATTGGAGAAGGTGGGTGGATAGGAGATAGGAATAAGATGTACGTATTCATTTAGCACATATGTACATTTGAACCATGTGGATATTATCTACTCTAAAATAATGGTTGCCAAGTAGGTATATAAAAACATATTCATGTTTCTCTTTCCTGTCACATGAACATTGAATACATAATCCAAATCCACAGATATGCTCCTGATATCTTATTAATATCAGGTCCTAATAATTCTTGCTCAGAAGTATGTCAAGATCATTAACTCAGACCAGCACAAAAGCTGTTCTCCATGTTCCATTCAGAAAAGAATGACTGGCAGGGGGGAATGTGGGGAAGCAGAGGTCTGTATCTAGTTGATCTAGTCTGAGAACCTGCATGACCCGGTGAGGGACACCCGAGCCCCTGGGCCTTCACCAAGCGTGGGTTAGCAGGGACTCTGCGTGGAATGAATCCTACCTAAGCCTAAAGCAACTGGCCAGCGTGCAAACATCAAGTCAGTAGAACTCCTAGGAAACCAGAGTTTAGCACCAAGCAGCAACACCAAGAATCAGATCTAAGAGGGAAGGAAAGCTATTAAGTAAACAACTATGAGTTTTAAGATCAGAAGCTATGATGATGGGTCATGGGTTGGGAAGTGAAGTACAGGGTGAATTGAGGAGCAGTTCAAGGCCAAAGACAGGACCAGCAAAAGGAGGCAAAATCTCAGGTTTCTACATTCGTGGCTGAGGGATAGACAATTCGTTGCCTGGAAGTTTCTGCCCAGGACCCCGCAGTAGCACAGACCGTGGGCTGCTGCGGGGGACTAAGCCACTGTGACTGAGATTTCAGAATCCCATCCTGTGGGCGTTTACAATCCCTGGGGACCTTAGAGGACAGGGTCCCAAGCCGACCAAGGGTGAGCAGGAATTGCTTGAGGGTTAAAGCCGTCCTCTGTGCACACAGCCGCTGCACTGGCAGATGCTGTGGGGTTGCTTGTGCTGCCCTTCGTGGCCCTTTCATGGCGATGGAGGGTCTCCCTGGGACTCGGTACTCTGTTGGTCATTCTCTCCTGTGGTACCCTGCTGTTTTTCAGTACCACTTCAACCCCTCGCAGTCCATCCTGGTGATGGAAGGTGATGACATCGGGAACATCAACCGCGCCCTGCAGAAGGTCTCCTACATCAACTCCAGGCAGTTCCCGACCGCGGGTGTGCGGCACCTCAAGGTCTCTTCGAAAGTCCAGTGAGTGGACGCCTGTCACCAGGGCCAGGCCGAGGCAGTGGGAACAGTCCTCTTGCAAAACAGGGGTCACCTCTCTTCAGCTGTTCCCAGCATCTCTGCTATCCCCATGAGGATGCCCCAGTTATTCTTTGGTTTTCTGCCTAAAGAAAATATCCTATTGTTTTGCCAACTCAAATCCAGCTTTCTTGTTTTCTTCTGCATCTGATTTAATGCCTAGAAGGCACTGTTTTCTGTAAATTCTCTGAGAGCTGGGTTTTAAGTGGTGTGATATGAGTGTACAGTGTCTGGTGCATAGTAGGTGCTTGGCCAGTGGCCAATGTTGATTTATCAAATTAACCAACCCAGCCGGTAGAGCTCCTAAATAGCATGAGTGTGCAAGAGAAAGTGAAGGCACGGTTCTCGTCCCCAGAGAGCGGAGTGAATTTAAGATGGAACCATTACTGACACCTGTCAATAGCTCCCTTACAGGCTTACCAAATCATTTCTCGGCCACAGCTGCTGCCACAGACAACTCAAAAGAGGACCCCCAGAAAACTCCTGGGAGTGGAAAGCTATCACCTGGCACCTGGAGCCAGGAGAAGGGCCCAGAAAAACGGGAACAATCATGGGAAATAGGGGTTTGCTGGCTGCCCGTTGCTGGGGTCTGGGACAGGTGCCGGGATGGAGCCCGCAGACAGCAATCACATCCAGTAGTTCTCTCCGTGGTGGAACCGCTCCTCCCGTCCACTCCGAAGGCCCTCCTTGGAGGCCTGGGGTAGGGAGCAGGCACCCCCAGGTCAGCTTCACATTGCAGTGAAGAAGAGGCGCCAGACTGGCCAGTCTCCAGCTGTGGGACCAGGCTCCATACACTGGCAAAGGGAGGGGTGTCTTCTGGAAACTGGGGGTTGGTGCAGCAAAGGCCAAAGGAAACTGGAAACAGAAACCACCATTTGCTCACCCCACTCACCCAGAGAAGAAGATGGAATAGCTCATCCTGGGGTCCACCCAGCCTACCCTTTCCTCAGCCACTTTCCCAAGGGATGCAGGCTGATGGCTGCCACCAGCCAGAGCCCCCACAGTATCCCGAGAGCATCCATCTGTACCCTGGGGTTCTCACTGTAGCCCCACTCTTGGCCTAGGTGACCAGCAGAGTGCCAATGACACACCTGATGTGGTGTCTTGAGAGCAGCAAGTCCGTGAACATTTACTGAGCTCCAATGATGATGCAGGCTCTGGGTTGGCTTCTTTCCTCTAAGTCGTCATATTTAATCCTTGCTTCTCTAGGGTAATTTGTTACTGTCATCCCCATGCTGTAGATGAAGAAACTGAGGTTCACAGGGGTCAAGCACCCTGCCCAGAGTCCCCCAGCCCAGGAGTGGCAGAGCCAGGCCAGGGGCCCTTGTCTGTCTGATTTCCCGGGCTTTGCACGTGTCATCACGTCATGCTGCTTCTGGGGTACTGTGAGGCAATATATTCATGAAATGTACCCAGGAAAAATAAGTGTGATTAAGGGGTGCTCCACTGGCACACCTGGAACAGGTGCACTTGTGTGATGGCCTCATGCGGAGACACCTTACAGGTGGCGGCTGGAGAGGTTAGCCCCACAGTCACACTTAATAAGATGGCTGTAACCAACCAGTGAGATGACAATTCGCTTCCCAAATCCTAATGCATGAAACAAGCAGTTGCTATCTAATTAACATTGCCCCTGATTACTTTGTTAAAAGATAATTAAAGGTTTAGTGGTTACTTGTTGCCAGTGTAGAAAACTCCCATTTCTCCCAGGAGCCAATCTGTTTAAGTCCCTAGATTGCTAGTCGTTCTGACCGTAGTGTGTCTTTGAACTGAGATGTGTGTTGACATCCCAGAGACTCTTAGGCAATCGGGATGCCTTGTCAAGGACTAGAGGTGGTGTGTGCATCCTTGACCGTGCCTGCGTGGCAGACGGTCTCCTCGTGTGCTCTGCAGGTGCTTTGGAGAAGACGTGTGCATCAGCGTCCCCGACGTGGACGCCTACGTGATGGTGCTGCGGGCCATGGAGCCGCAGATCACCCTCCGGGGCACCGACCGCTTCTGGAGACCCGCCGCCCAATTCGAAAGCGCCAGAGGGGTGATCCTGTTCCCCGACATCAAGATTGTGAGCACCTTCTCCAAAGCCGAGGCCCCAGGTGAGTTGAAGACCACAGGTACAGGTGCATCCTAGGTGTGGACAGCGAGCTTTGAGTTCTCACAACCAAGGTAAATCACACTTAAAGACGGTACTATTGTTCCCTATAGCAAAGTCTTTACAATAGCAAAACAATCAAACCAACCTGGAAACAACGCAGATAAATAACCAGAGGGGAATGAATGGCTCAGCAGATCATGGCACCCTATACAGTGGTACCTCAAAACTTGTTAATTTATTCCGATGAGTGGTAAGCAAGCGACGGTTGATGAAGCATTTTCTCTCGAGGTACAGCGTCCTGACACATGCAAGCTCTAGCAGGTGCGAAGAGTGAAGAGCACATGCCGAGTGCTGAAACACTATTTCTCGTCAACATGTGACGAGTACCCAGTCTGACAAGTTCTAAAGCCGGCAAGCCCCGAGGCACCACTGTGTGAGTGCTGTATTCTCGGAGGAAAGGCATTTATGCTAAATTGTAAGTGACGACAAGCAAGGTGCAAATTACAGAGGGTCTGCACATACACCAATCCCAACCATGTAAAGATGAAAGCACACCAAATACTAGGCCGAGGAGCCTGAGCATCCTCGATTTCTGCTCCCCGCCCCTGGCAACTGCTGCAGAATGTTCTGTTCTGGGTGCTGCTGTTTCGACAATCAGAAGAAAAGTTAAAAAGCACAAAGGAAGGACATAACTGCATCCTAACGTGTACACAGAAAAGACTTGTCCGTCACTATGTCTCTAAGCTCTCAGGGAGCTTCCCAGTTGTCCTTTCGTTGTTGGGAGGGCTGCTCAGTGAAGGCACTCAGGATCCTCGGCCGGGGAGGAGCACTTAGTTGCGCCGAAAGCTGCAGCGTAGGTTGCAGACTTGAAGGAGGTGGAAGGAGGCAGGAAAAAGAAGGGTGAGCGAGACTGGGATTCGAGGGAGGAAAACCTGAGGCCCAGCTCTACAGGGGTTTGAGAACGGTCCTTTGCTGCCTCCTTGGAGACAATACTTTCAGCTACCCCTGTCTGAGTCCAGCAGCAGCTGCCAATGATGTGCTGGTGCCCATGAGCCTGAGTCCCTGAGGGGCTGCTTCTGGACTAATCCTGATCACCCATTGCCTTAGCCCGCCCTGGCCCTAGCCAGTGGGGGTGCAGCCCACAAAGCAGCCCTTCTG
This sequence comes from Sturnira hondurensis, assembly GCF_014824575.4. Taxonomy (NCBI): domain Eukaryota; kingdom Metazoa; phylum Chordata; class Mammalia; order Chiroptera; family Phyllostomidae; genus Sturnira; species Sturnira hondurensis. The sequence continues at coordinate 298,539 of NW_028085930.1, read as the reverse complement.
AGCTTACAAAATGGATGGTGTTTTGCCACCTGGCAGGCAGGCCAGTCTCCTAGTTCCACTCCCAGGTGTAGTAGGCCATGTGATCTTCCCTCTTCCCCTCATTCATGGCTAAAATCACACAGAAAAAGGGCCTCTGACTTCAGTGGTCGCAGGCCATGACTGAACTCTGGATTTACTGGGCCTGGCAACGACACACAGGCAACGCAGGGAAGAGCAATTGTCAGGGTCCCCTTCTGACCTTCTGTTTATGAGAGGGGCACGCAGAGCACAGGGCCAAGTGCCAGAGACCTATTGTTAGTGCTTTCAAAATTTTGCTTCTACTCTTGTTAGAACAGTCATTGTCATGGTGCCTTAAACAAGCAGGACCCACTCCAGCTTCGTCCTCTGCCCACACTGACCACGCTTTGTGCTGTTTCAGTGCAAAGGACGGGTGAGTCCTCCGTGCATACCCATCTGTCTCTCACACACACCTCTGTGTCAGGTCATACATCTGCTCTTACCCTTCCCTCTGCCTGGAAGGTTCCTCTCCTTCCCATTCTTGCTATTGCCGACACCTCCCCTGAAGGCTTCCTCTGCCACCACCCTGACCCCTGGACTGGATTACGTCTCTGTTCTGCACACCCTTGGCCGTGGACATAACTTTTGTTATCTGTCACCAAACACGACCAGAAGCTCCATAAGGGCTCAACCACGGCTGACTCACCTCTCAGTCCCTGAGCCCAGCACAGTCCCTTCGGCACAGTGGGAATCAAGGAAGGGGCAGGTGGGAGATACTACCCACGATGCAAGCACAAGGGAACAATGAGGAAACGGTCCCCTGTGCAGGGTGAGCCATCAGCCAGCCACGTGGGGAGACAGATGCTCTAACCCAACCTGACAAGGAACTGGCAGAAAAGCCCAGAAGACATGAAGACCATTTGAAACAGAGAGACACACACACATTGTTATATTAGACCTTGTCTTAAGTATTCATTAATGTGCTTTTAGATTTTCCTAAAAGCATATGAAGCCTTTGAGATTGGCAAGCATGTAACAATTAGGCATATGAAAGAATTTATAATATGTATCTAGTGAGAACAAAAATGGATTTTTGGTATCACTAAAAAATTCAAATAAAAAATTCCCTCATCTTTAGCAAACACTTTTTAAGTTCTATTTTTATAAATGTTTTACAATGCACAAAATATAGTAATCTTATAAGTAAATAAATATACTTATTTCAGTTCACACATTTCCCAATAACAGGCTGCAAGATCAAAAACATTTGGAGACCACTGGCCTAGAGGGGAAGATTTTACAAACTGTGGAATCAGAAAGTAACGATTCTTTCCTGGTTCCTCCCCTACTCTGTGTAACCCTGGCCGATCCACACTTGGACCGTCTTCTCTAATGCCTGTCTGTGAGGATTTTGTTTGCACAGTGCTTGGTATACAGCAGTCAATCCATAAATACCAATCAATTTTATTTTAAGGTGAGATTTTACAGTAAGTTAGTAATGCCAACCTGCCTAGCATTCAAATGCTCAGATATTTTTTTTTCTGTTTTTGGAAATTCAGGATCCCAAAAATCAGTCAGGGCAATATACTGAAGTATTGAACTATATTAACAGTGCAGCTCCATTCGAACCGTGTGCAGTAATACTGCTCTGTGCGAGGGCCTGGGTTGGAAACTGAGGACTGGATCATGGAAAGTGCTTCTGTCCCTGGAAACCTGAGAGTCTACTGAGGATAGCCGATACTCACCATGACTGCACGGGGAAAGCTACGAGAGCATGGAGGAGGGGCACTTACCTCTGGCCTCAAATGAGAGCTATTGCTTACTGAGTACCTACTGTGGGCCAGACACCATTTAAATGGTCTCAAGACCCTTGCCCTCTTTAGAGTTAAGGAAATTGAGGGGTAGGTAGTCCCTCCAACGTTGCACAGACTCATTGGCAGCGCTGGTACTCAGATTCACCTCTTTGGACTTCGGTGCTCATTTCTTCACACAAATCCCTGCTGCCCCACCTCAGGGGCTGCCTGGACATCCATCCGAGCATTGGAGGTGGTACTGGGGGTTACACAGCCTCTTCTGGGGAGCCACCCTTCACTGTGGGGGGGGGGCAGTCACAGAGGAGGAAGAAGATACGCCATCTTCCTTCATCGTCTGAGCTGTCCTCATGCCTGTCTTTCCCATGTGTCGCTCTCCCCACAGCCCCCAAATCAGCAGTCTTAGAAGAAATGCTGCACAACTTAGATTTCTGTGACATTTTGGTGCTGGGAGGGGACTTGGACCCAAGACAGGAGTGCTTGGAGCTTAACCACAGTGAGCTCCACCAGCGACACCTCGACGCCACCAACTCCACAGCAGGCTATTCCATCTATGGTAAGGTTGCACTCAGCCCCATCTCCTGTGGTTTCCCTGTAGAGGGGCCTCGTCCAGGGAGTCGGGAGTGTGATGGCACTCCATCACCTGCAAGGGCAGTGTCAGGCAGGGACCTCTGACCTCAGAACGTGGACTTCTGGCTCCTCCTTTGGTGAGCTACTCCAGCATCCTGAGAACCTGGACCACATTCCTACTCCTAGGAAAAATCCCCTGTAGGAGCAAGGTGGCTGCCTTCTCTCATACTTGATCTCAGCAAATATCACAGCTGCACTTGGCAGATTGAGGCCAAACATTCTGATCAGAGCCCGCTCTATGGGGGAATACTGTGGATTGGTTTAATTAGCTACTTAGAACTTTTGCTTCCGTTTGTTGTCTGCCCCTAAACATCTCAAGCTCTCAGCCTGGCCAAATTCAGGAGACCCACAAGCCCCGGCAGCTGCAGACTGTCTCCCCTACCTCCTCTTATGACTGGTGTGGTCTCTTGGCACAGGTGTGGGCTCCATGAGCCGCTACGAGCAGGTGCTGCGTCACATCCGCTACCGCAACTGGCGTCCAGCTTCCCTCCAGGCCCGGCGGTTCAGGATCAAGTGCTCGGAACTCAATGGGCGCTACACCAGCAACGAGTTCAACTTGGAGGTGAGTGAGTCCTGTGGTTGTACGGGGAGCCCAGGCTCACCCATTCTTCCCTTTCTTCATGCGGGGGGACTGCCGCCCCTGGCACCCACCTGGCCTTCCCGGTCAGCAGCACATCCTCCTGCTCTTCCCAGGTCAGCGTCCTCCATGAGGCCAGAGTCTCAGACAAGGAGCATGTCAGCCACCTTATTGTGCAGCCTCCCTTCCTCCAGTCCGTCCAGCACCCCGAGTCTCGGACTAGCGTCCAGCGCAGTGCAGGTAGGTCACCTGGCAGGAGGGACCTCGGGACACTGGGTGATTATTGACTCAAGAGCATCACTAAGCAGACATTTGGGGCATAGCAGCCATAGGTGCCCAGGCCTGAAGGCGGGGCCCGACAGTGGAGGAGCTGTGGACCCCGGCTCAGAGGCACGCACACAGCCTCAGTAGGGAACCTGACAGGTAAACAAGGAGTTTTAGACGATATATAACAATGGAGGTTAGTACAAAGGGCTGGGGTAAAATTTTGCAAGTCTCTTGAGACCCTCCTCAAAGCCACATCCATTAGGAAGCTTTCCCTGAACACCGTACAAACGTGTGTGTGCGCCACATTGCAAAGCCCCTACCCATACTTCCGTCCCAGCACTTGCCATATGCTGTTGCTGCCTGCCGGCCACTGTGTCTCTTCCTGCTAAACTCCACAGTGCCTGCCTCTCAGTGGGGGCTGCCCGACAAGGTGAGGGGAAAAGCAAGATATGGAAAAGAACTTGCACTTACTAACTGCCTACTGCATACCCATGGGAAGCTCATACAGATTATTTCATTTGCTCCTCACAACTACCCATGGGATAAGAATTATTAAGTCCATCATATAGAGGATGAATGTGAAGCCCAGAGAGAGTAAGGTGCCGACCCAGAGTCCTACAGTGGGAAAATGTTAGGGCAGATTTTAACCTAGGCATGGAGGTCTCATTCACACACCCCGGTGACCTGGAGTGAATTAGTTCACCATGTCATGCAGTTCCTCTCTCATTCCAGTGGTCCCGAGCATTGCCACAGTGGTCATCATCATCTCCGTGTGCATGCTGGTGTTTGTGGTGGCCATGGGCATGTACCGGGTCCGGATCGCCCACCAGCACTTCACCCAGGAGACCGAGGCTGCCAAGGAGGCTGAGATGGATTGGGACGACTCTGCGCTCACTATCACAGTCAACCCCATGGAGGTGATCCTCCCGAGGGATGGGACCGGAGCTTTGCCTGGGATGCCTCCCCTCCACCCTGCTCTGTCTTCCTGGGGCCAGAAGCCCTGCCCCATCTGGCCCCACCCCACTGGTCCCTCCCTCCTCTGAGCTCCTCCTGCCTTCTCTAGGCAAACGGACCACCCTTTCCCACCAACTGCATTCTCTGATTAGAACTGTGTGAACCGCTCTCGCCGTGCAAACAGAACCAGACATTTCTTATGGCAGGCAGCCGTGTGGGGTCTGTCTTTTGTCACCTCCATTATTATATTTAGCTCGGAGCTAACACTTGGGGACTCAGTATTGAATTTTTGATTAATTAACAATGTAAATTAGGTGGCTTTTCTCCATACTGCCTGCAGAGCTCATTTAGAGGCTCCAAATAGGTTAAAACAGAAATACATTAATAACTGCCATTTACTGAGCCCCCCGTTATGCCTGACACCGCACAGCGTGCTCTGGGTGCACATCTCGTGTCGCCTTCCAGCAGCCTGTGGAGTAGGAGCCGTCCTCCTCATTTAGGCAGGTGGGGACCAGCTCAGAGAGGGAAGTGAAGTGCTAACACTCACATAGCTGCAATGGCGGTGTCCGTCGTCAAGCTCCACGTGCTTGATCGAAAGTTCAGCTATTTCCAGGTAGCCAGCAGCTCCCAGGATCCGCCCACGAATGTCCAAAGCCCCTCTGGACATTTGACTGTCATGGGAAACCATGATATCACACCCTTCAGTGTGTCCATGGCTACTGAGTGGAGGTAGAACCAAGAGTAACAAAGCAGGGGGAGATCAGGAGTCACTGAGATATGAAGAGAAAATTACCCCAGCCTCACCCCTAGTTCCCCACTCTGCTGTTCTCACACACTGGTGTCAGAGCGAGTGTGACAATGTGGCTCGGCACGTGCAGTGGGTGGTGCTGAGCCACCACCGTGGAGACTCCAGCATCTCTGGACCTTGAAGAGCTGAGCCTTGGGTGTGGGAAACAGCCACCAACCCTGGAGCAGTCCAGTGGGGCAAGGGTGTGCCTACTGTGGAGCCTGAGCAGGCAGAGCCATTGGGCCAGAGTGTTCAGGGAAGACTTCTTGGAGGAAGTTAGCTTAGGGAGCCTCGAAGAGTGGATAGGATTTGGAGGAGACAAAGGTAGAAGTGAGGACACTCCAGAGATGGGATGCGGCCATAGAAGGACACATGTCTTTTATGGCTGCTTCATCAAAACATAAATCCAGAAAGATTTGGCTGGAACCCCCAAAAGTCTAGAGGAAGCAGAGATGGGACTAGGAAAAAAGTGGGGTAGAGTCAGAGGGTGAGGAGAAGACATGGAAGGGGAGGACCATGAACTCTGTCCTGCCCAGAGGAATGTTTCTGAGGGGCACCTGAGTCTTGCCTTAGAAGACCTGCTCCCAGAGACATTGTATTCCTACCGGGAAAAGGAGAACAAGTTTGCATGCCATTCATTCTCTCACTGGCGATTCGGCAAGCTCATTTCAATCAGCTCCAGTGATGCCAGAAAACACGCCTGGGCCTGAAAGGCTCACTAAGTGACGTGTGGAACTGCACAAACGTCCCATGTCTAAAACACGTCTTACCTTGGATTCATGTTGGAATTTGCTGCTCTTTCATGTCTTTGTCCTTGACCGTCTGATTTACCTTTCACCAGAGGACCTCCCTTCCAAGCCCAGGGGTCTAGCATTAAGGGGAAGAAGCCCAAAGGGCCCTAAATGTCTCCATAGTGGAGAGAGAAGTAGAAGCTCCAGAGTGGGGTCCCCTCAGCCCCTGACGTGCATTTTTCTTCTCTAACATCCAGAAACACGAAGCACGGGGGCGTGGGGAAGATGAAACTGAGGAAGAGGAGGAGGAGGAAGTAGAAGAAGACATAAGCTCCAGCAGCAGCGACTCAGACGACAGCGAGGAGGAGGAGGCGGAGGAAGGCGTGGGCAGGGGCAGACATGGGCAGAGTGGCGCCAGGCAAGCCCAGCTGGAGTGGGACGACTCCACCTTCCCCTACTAGTGCCCGCTGTCTGCGCCCGCCCACCTGTCCCTTTTGTAAGCCTCGCCTGATGTATGTGAGTCTATCACTGTCACCTGTGATTTCGATGGCGCCCTGAGCAGCCCTTCCCCAGCCTCCTGGACCCCACCCTTCCTCCCTTGGGCGCTGCACGTGCCCCAGCCCTCGGTGGTTCCAAGAAGCCCAGCATATCCACAGTGGGGATTTCAGGGTGGGCTTTGCCCTGCAGTCCTCACTGCTCCTGCCTTGGGCCCCCCGGCATCCTGTCAGCCAGTCTGCAGAGTTCTGCCTCTGTTCTTCTCTGCAGGGCAGAGGTCAGCCTTTGCATCAGTCACCTCCCCAGACTCTGTGTTCCCAAGGCCCTTGGGTCCCAACCTGCTGGGTGTGTACCTGACTCAGCAGTCTCTCTACACAGACCAGCAGGTTCTCCCGTGGCTTCATCCAGGCAGGGTGGTCGGACTTTACACACCTGAGATCATGGTCCTTAACTTTAAAGGAAAAGTCCTTGTTGAGGCTGAATTAAGCTCATAGGGAGAGGTTCACACACTCAACATGTGCACACACTGTCCCCAGTTTGGAGATCCTTTCCCTTTGACCTTTCTGAGGCTGTATGAAGCTTATTACAAAAAGTACAAAACCTTGGCCACAGCGGGGCCGGGTCCCCAGCCAAAGTGCTCTGAGTGTGCCTGCCTGGGCAGCTGCCGAGACCCACGTGGCTTCCCTACTGGTGACTCGCACCCAGTGAAACCACGGGCTCCAGGAAGCATCCCACACAGGCACTGCCCCAGAGGCAGCGCTGTGAAAAGTCTGCAGCCGGGGATCAGAAGGAAGGGCTGATGAGGTGACCCCCTGGGCTTCATGGTGGACGCAGGTCTGGGAGACAGGGTGGCTGGGCTCTCACGGGCCAGAGGGCAGCCCGGGTGGGCAAGGCTCACGCCGCCTAGTCTTAGGATTCTCGTTGCCTGTTTCACCCTGGTTTGCCTCTTAAGAAGATACATTCCTCTTGGATGTATTAGAACTAGTATGCACTGCATTACATCTGCAATGAAAGCTTGAAAATTTAACTGCTAAGAATTAGAAACATTTGCTGTAACAGCTGCTTCTTTCTTCTCATAAAAGGAGCAGTGCTTTGGGTGGAGGGCAAATATATCTGAAAACCTGATTTATTTATTTATTTATTTATTATTTTTTTAATACGGAAATCTTTTCCATGTTCTTCCTAACATGGACACCTCATGGGGAGAATTGTTGCTATAGTAACTGGTCTGTGATCTTTTGTGGCCAGGAGAATAGCAGGCAAGAATTAGGGCCATTACAGGACCTCCACGAGGCTTGAATGTCTCAGGCTTTGTCCTCAGCACGTGTGATCTGTCCCTGTCCCCCCAGTCTCCTCCAGCTTATTTCATAGTGACTTGGCACTGGCACTGAGCTGGTCCCTAGTTACAGTGGCGTTCAGATTGAAAAGAAAGTTCAGAGGCTATTCACTCTATTTCCTGTGTCATCAAAACAGAGCTTCTGGAGGGGACCACTGTCAATGTCCTCTAGTCTGACCTTCACCCAGTGAGGACCCAGGATAAACCTTGGCATCCTTCTGATTCCAGCAGCTTTCCCATCACCTAAAGTGTTTTTCTGCATCTATTCCTTCCTGTGAGCCTCACGGTAACTCTGGGAGGTAGCTGGGATATCTGCTGTCAGGCACACTTTCATTATGAGTAAACTGAGGTTCAGAGATGCAAGGGTCTTGCTCAGAGTCATTCAGAGACACAGACAAGACTGGACCCCCCCCCCCCACACACACACACACACTTTCCACTTCTGGTCCAGTGCCCACCACTCTGATTCTACTTATGTTCATATTACACAGCTAACAGGCATTGTTGAGGACCTACTATGTGCTGAGCACTCACCCAGCAGCAGTGGGAAAGGGATGAAGCTGAATAAAATAAGCTCCCCCCTCAGAGGACCTACCTGATGGTTGCAGAAGAGACACAAAGGGGTGTGGAAATTGTGCATGAGATGGGTGTAGAGGGAGGGAGAGAAGTCACAGGAAGAAGAGGCACACATTCACAGACTCAGCCAGTGCTCTCATTTTTCCTTCTTAGGGAAAAATGCTGGCAGAAGCTTAGAGTTGTATATTCATTGAATGGAAATAGACACTTCTGTGGATTCTCCCAACCACACAGCCCTTTGCTGCCCTGCTGTGTCTGCACATCCACGAGGAGAAAGTCTGTGGGACGGCGTAGTCCTCTCCGTCCCCTCAGCTCAGTGAAAAGAGACTCTTCACTGGGGCATTTGGGAGTGAACAGAATTCTCCCAAAATTATGGCAGTAAAAGCAAACACTTTATGTGTTGAAACCAGTTCTTTTTCAATTTGATTTAAAATATGTAAGTCCTGCTCTCAGGAACACATTCCTCTCTGCCTAGTCTTTGGGTTTGGCTGGCGTGAGGAAGGCTCCACGCCCCCTGTCTGTCTGCGATGGCCACTCCCCTGCTCGCGGTTGAGGGAGCTGTCCGGCGTGTGTTTCGAGGGGTGGGGAATACGTGAAAGCAGTGCTTAGCTAGGGCAGCAGAGTCGTGGGCTGGACTCACAGGTAGAGAAATAAGGGGTCGTCTGAGCCCTTCTGTGGAAGTCCTGCAGTGAAAGGCCATGCTCTGCTCTCTGGAGCTTGGAGATAGATAGGCCGGCACCTCTCAAGTGGCTCAGGGGACAGGAAGGAGGAGGAGGGAGAGGTTGAGACGGAAAAGGCCAGCACTGAACGAGTTGCCCTAGTGGTGTAAGGCGGCCACCACTCTTAAAGAATGCTGAAAGTATGTTCTAGTAGGTTTAATCAAATGCTATAGATCTGACCAAAGCCCAAGTTCGTCTAGATAACAAAGTGTCATCTCAGTGAGACTGCTGTTCACTTTCACTTTCCTGAGTGCACTCAATCCTGTCCAGCAGGGCGTAGACCTCAGGTCTGTGCCTGTGGCGAGGGCTGTACCTTGTAGACACAGACCCTCCAGGGAGAGGGCTCCTGGTGGGCAGCCGTGCTCTCTGTTCCCGTACGTGTGGCAGGGCTCGGCAAACTTGGTCTGGAAAGAGCCAGATAGCAAATAGATTGGGCTCTGCAGGCCTTATGGTCAGCAAGCCTTCCACTCTGGCCCTGTAGCATGAAACCAGACACAGACAATTCTTAAATAGGTGAATACAGCTACATTCCAAAGTAAGTTGACTTGTGGACACTAAAAAAATCAGGCAAGCTGAATTCATATCATTTTCCCATGTCAAAAAATGTTATTACTCTTTTGATATTTATTTTCAACCATTTAAAAATGGAAAAGCCCCCACCCTGAGCCCGCAAGCCCTAGAAAAACTATTAGCCAGCCTAATTTGGCCCTCGGGTCACAGTTTGCACACTCCTACCTGACGTGTGTGGAAAACAGCCCTCCATTTGCCAAGAGAAAGCAGATTGCTGTCTTAGACCCTCCCTTAAATCACCCAGTGGCAAAGCACCTCCAAAATGACCAACAAACAAGACCTCAGTCTTTAATTAAGCTGTTTTAGAAGTCTGTGTTTGGAGGGAAATGTAAGCGAAAAAGATACTTGTTGAATGGACTCAAAGGTGGGCAGACACCCCTCCAGAGCTGAAGCCCCTGTGTCCAGGCACTGAGTGCCGAGTGCTAACCCCGCTGAGCTGGACTCCCAGGCACAAGGCCTTCTCTGCAAGACTCAGCCCGTCATGATTTCTAAGACAGAGTGTTCATTATTTCAGACTGATTTCTATTTCAGCCCAGCTCACTCTACAACTGATGCTAAAGACTTGTGACTGTTTGAATCGATAATGGCATAATCGGTGGAAAGCCCGGCCCAGCATATTTCAACATTAGCACTCTTCTTGGCTCTGTGATTCAACATCAGCAGGAGGAAGAAAAGGGGGCCTTCTCTTAACCACCCCTCATTTTAATGAACCAAATCAGTTATTTAAGAAAGTGAGGGGGTGGGTCTAATTCTTCGGGAGAATTTACCAGTGCAAAGTAGATGTTTTTCAGCTACGACCATTCACAGGCCTTTGGGAGACCCTCAAACCCTCCTGCCGTGTTCTGTGATGGGCTGCTGACAGCACACGGTTCTCTGTCTGCGTCGGACTCCTCGAGGCTGACGAGCAGAAGCCCCCGGCACAACTTAATCCGCATGTGGGCTCTTTCCCCTGCCCAGCTGTATGCAATGAGCAATGAGCTACATGGAAATGAGCAATGAAAGTTTTGAGGTCTGCCCCAGCACCTTCATTTACATTTTTTATTTACTTTACTTCATAAATTGGTTCTGTACCTGCTTTGCAGACCTTGCTCCAGTGTTCCTTTGGGTACCTGTCCTCAGCTGCAAAGGAAAGTTGGCTTTACAGGGGCTGCGGACTCAAAGGCAGATGTGGCTCTCCCAGGGAGACAAAAAGAGACGGCAGAAGTCACCCCCACCAGCACCCCAGAAAGCTCTCTAACATTTCCTGTTTCAGAGAGCAGACAGGATGTGTGTTTGCAGTGATGTTCCTTATCATTCAGCAGATCCTTGCTGAGCACCCGTGGTGTGCCAGGCCCTGTGCCAGGAACATGGGGGGAGGAAGAGGGAGCCTTGGCCCTGCCCATGAGGAGCTCCGTTGCAGTGTTAGAGGCCGTCTGTGAGCAGTCAGAGCTGTTGTGGACAGAAGTCAGCAGCTGGGACAGGTGGGATCACTTGCTTTGGCCATTCTCCACCCCGAGACGACAGGTGGTAGGTGTCCTCCTAGGAGCCCTGCTACATCTCTGAGCCAGTGCTTCCCTCCATGTTTCTCAGTTCTGCCCCAGTCTGATGCTGCTCACTGGTGGATGACAGCCAGTCATCCTGCCCAATGGGCAGAAATAACCTGACTGATTAAGAGTTAAGTGGTAACTGACCCAAAGGAAGTTCTGAAGGTCAACAGCAGGCAACTTCAAAAGATAGGAAGGGTGACCCAGGCATGTGAGCTAAGGCCAATGCCCTGAATCTGCCTGATGTGAGGTGCCATGTCGCAGCTGAAGAGGGAAGAAAGGCCAGACTTCAGAGGACCTGCTGAGGGGTCACACCTGATGCCGTGGAACAGCATTCTCTAGGCGCGCACCTGGACCGGCAGCAGCAGCAGCACCTGAGAGTGAATGAGTGATGCAGATTCTCAGGTCCCACCCGAGACCTCCTGAATTAGAATCTCCGGGAGTGGGACCCAGCCACCGGTGTTTTCCTGAGCTCTTCGGTGCTGGTGCCCCCTAAGGAGGAGGAGAGAGACTTAGGCCGGCTCTGGAAGGAGATGACAGCAAAAGAAAAAGATAAACCACTGATGAGGAAAGGGGGCCACCAGGCTGTAATGCACAGTCCCCAAAGCAGGGTTCCAAAGCATCCTGGTCCTGGTCCCGGTTCCACTTCTCCCCTCAGGCAGGAGCGGCTTCCTGCTGGTCTGGCCCTTTATGTCCTGCAGAGGCTGTACCGAGGCCACCCATCCCCTGGGGAGGCCCCCCTCTGGGTCCCTCCTCAAGGGCTGTACTTCAGGGAAGAACAGTTAAACTGCAGCAATGACCCTGCATCAGCAGGAGCCTCCCCAGTCCCCACACGGCCTCTGTGCTGGTGGAGCTACCTGGGCCTGGAATACAGTGGCATGGTCATTTAAGGACACTGCAGGTGCCTGCAGCACTGCTCCACGTGCGACAGGACTGGGCGCACTGTGGCATAGTCCCGGCCCTGAATCAGATAGGAGACAAATGGTTTTTCTTGCAAGGGCAGTAACTCTTTCTGGATGTCACTGAGAGTAGAAAACAAAAACCAAACGTAAACCTGCAGCCTTCCCTACAGACCATCTGTCTTGGCCCTTGGATTTCTAAGACAGGGCTCCACCAATGCTCCTTGTCCCCATTGACCAGAGGCCTGAGGTCCATCAATTATTGATTTAGTTTTTTTTTAATTTATGACTTAAACTATGGAGATCCACAAAGCTCTGGGAGAACTAGCTGGTACTCTGTGAGTCATTCACAACTAACTGGAGTAGAGTCTGCCCTCCACAAGGATGTCTGAGACTGGGAATCAGAGGGCTGAGGCACTGGGCCTTGGAGTGGGAAAACTGAAAAAAAAAAGAAGAAGAAAAAAACCAGGCTGGGAAAGGGCCCAGACACGTGGCCTTGGAGAGCTAGCCACTGCTGTGTTTACTTTTAAGAATCCCAATTCCCTCCAGATCAGAGACACGGTCCTGGTCCTCTCCAATCTCCTTGCTGAGTCCTCTCAAGTCCTCCAGAGACACCTCCATTTTTCCAGCCCAGCCTGAAAAACATCTGATTAAATGTCCCACTGATCTCCTCAGACCACAGACATCCTATGGAGAGGAACTCATCTCTAACAGATGAGACGATGCTAAGGAGAACACACATGGCTTGCCAGTTGCTGGTGAGAGAGCTTGGGAACACCAGACCAAGAAGGGAGGGTAAAGTACTTCTGCATGCCACTTACATCCAGAGACTTTTTTCTTCAGCCTGGCCACTCTTCGTGAATTCTCTGAAGAAACATATTTTCCCCCGGACTTTAAGGCAATTTTATGGGTTTCCCTGAGGTTAGTCATTTGTTGCAAAAAGCCTGTTGTGGGAGAAAAGGACAAGGAAAGGGGTGTCAGGCAGTTGATGGAGAGCCCCCTGCTAGTTCTGCAAGCAGGACGGGCTCTGTTCTCACTGGCAGGTGAGACAGGGAGATGCATGGAGTGAGCGTGAGGGGCTCAGACCCAGCCAGGACACCAGGCAGAGTGAGTAGTGAGAGCATGTTCACGGGGAAGGCGGGGCCCAGGTGAGACGTGCGTGATGCCTCCCTGACAGACCGCACCAGCTAGTTCCTCCCATTCTGAGGAGCAGAGAGGAGCTGGGACCTCTGGACCACTGAAGTGACATCTTCAGAGTCAGGGACCTCCCCCATGAAAATTTTCAGTTGCGTGAAATAGAGCCACAGCCATCCCCCCTCCCCAGGCCCTTGGTGGGGTACCTGATGAGGGCCCTGAAACTTGTGGTCGTGTGAGGTGAGAATGGCCCCCCACTCTTGCCCCCTTGACTGCATAGGTCCCTTCCTCCAGGCAAGAAGACTAACTTCTCTGTCACAGCGCCCGAGGTGTCTAGCATGGCACCTGGCCCATAGCGTGTGCTCTGTAAACACTGAAGTACATGGCGTGTCAGAGATCACTCGACTTCAGTGAATGGACAAGGTTTGAAAAATTGAGATGCTTCAGATGGAGGGGGAGCGGAAGTGCAGTGGGCAGAGGACAACATTCCTGCTTAACACAGGGGAAGAGACAGGAGTCGGGGTTGGGGGGGGTGGCCCTTGATGGTCCCCTTGCTCTGCCCCATAGGCCGTGGGCCGCGTCCCGGCTGAGAGAGCCTCTGTCTGTTGAGGACCCCGGGCCTGTGCTGCTCTCCGGTCCCTTTTATCAGATTCACTGCGGAGGAGATTCATCAAGGTGAAGCTCAATTCCCAATAGACTAATGGAAAGAGGACAACAGACGTGCACAGAGCCAAAATGCAGACAGCGTGTATTAATCACAGGCAGGAGAAACATGTCAGCTTTAATGTCTATTTGCTTTTATCTTGAAATGAAAATGCATCTCTGCTGTGCAGGCCCTCTTTTTCTGAGCATTTCAGGACAGAAGTGGGCCGCACACGCACACACAGATGGCACTGAGGGTTCCTTTCCCCAACAGAAAGAGCCATCAGAGACACAAGCCCATAGGGTGTATCTATTTGCAAAAGCAGAGAACCAACCACAAGGCTCAGCCGCAGACTCCAGTCCCTGTGTGGGGAAGGGAGGGAAAGGGCTGAGGAGGCGTCTGTGTGGGGGAGGTGGGGGGCCCCACTTGTGCCTGTGGGTCACAGATGTGCCTGCACATCTGTGGACACAAAAGTGCACCAATCCTGGCCATGTGGACCCCTTCCCACCCCTCCCATCACCCCAGCTCCCTAACAATGACTGCCAAGGAGCAGCTGAGGTGCAGGATTCAGAAGAGGTCATGCTCATCATCCCTAGTAAACTTCAGGGGGTAGAAAAAAGACAAAAGTTTTTTGGAGGTCAGGAAGTTAGACTTGACATTCAGGGCTGATCACTCAGAAAGCAAGAAAAGAGAGTTGGGGATGACTCAGTGTTGGAAAGGGAACAGGTGAGGTGGAATCAGACTGACAGTAACCAAAACGCCCCTCACCCAGGAAGTCAGAGCGTGGCTCTGTCTTGAAAGCTGTATCCAAGGTTCCTCAAACTTCCAGGTACATCTGGCAGTGTGACCACAGAGGCAGCCAGATCAATTGCTTCAAAAGTCAGAGCTGTGGGAAGGTGATTTCAGTTCTTAATTAAAGTAGCCATGATGTATCACACCACTTGATGGCTTCCAACCTGAACTTGGTGACTTCCAAAAAAGGTTTTTGTTCCCTGAGCTCAACAGGCTTGGGAGGAGATTAAAGAAAACCAGCTGGTGAGTTTAGAGAGGAAAAGTGCATGTAGAAGTTGGTTGTTTTCAAAGAAACCTGTAAGTGTTAAGATTTGGGTGTGTGATGTTATTGGCATGGACATCACAATGTCAGTGAGGTAAAATTCAGAATGACGTGGTGGTGCCTTTGTTTGGAATATTAGTTAATGTGTTAAGTATAAATTATCAGAGACAAGTGGCTAAGGACAGCTAAATATATGCATCATATACATACCCCCATCTATAATAGAGAAAGAAGGAAGATATACAATGAAGTTGTTAATGGTCCTGACAAATTTTAAATTCCACAAAAGCACTGCTTTAGATGTGACACTTTTTCGTATTTTTGTTGTTTACTTTTAGTTCTCAAAGTACCGGGAACAGTGACTGGCACATAGTAGGTAAATGGAAGGTCCAGCTTGTCACCAGTTGGTAGACATAGCAGCATCATTACACCCAAATTAACTGAGTGACAGAGAAGCCTAGCCACACCCCCATCCCTGATCATCACGACCTGGCCTTTGTGACTCAAATTCAGCCAGTGTACAGCTAGCTGCAGGTACTGGGCCCGGCTCTCTGTCAGCAAGCAGTGACAGGTGTTGCACATAGTGGGTTCACAACACTTAGCCCACTTCAGCATCACACCCCACAGGCTACTTCTACAGGGAACAGGACTGAGGGCTTCCCTCCCATCACCTCTGCCATGCCCTAAACACTTGGTGAAATGCTGTTGAATGTTGCCAACTTCAGGTACAATTCTGCAACTACATGTCAAGTCCTAGGCTCAGCCAGTAGAAAAGGTCCAGGGGCTGCTTCTCTCAGCCCTTTCCTTCTCTCCCATCTGGGACGCCGCCGCCAGTTCCAAGTCTTGGATGGCTGCCTGTCCTCAGGTGCCAACCACAGTGTGGGTGAGAAAGGTCTGAGGTACAGGGGTCAGCTTTCTCTCTTTGAAGCCTCCATGGTGTTGGCTCCGCAGAGAGGACTGACCCCCAGCCTCGTTTTCAGAATCACCTTCAATCACCGTTACAGTCTGGGCGGTGACTGCCAGTCTGGGCGGAGCGTCTCCCACGGCAGCGCTGCCAGGAGCGGGCCAGCGTGTCCCTTACGCACATCAGATTGCTGAGCTCTTCAGCTGCCTCAGAGAGTGAATTGCTTTAGTCTAAGGAATGTGTGTATTTGCTAAACACCCTGTTGTGTGTGTGTGAGTGTGATGCCATGCTGACTCTAGACTATCTTGTGAGAAGGACTGTATGCATTTACGGAATGTTGAATCCAATTTCAGGAGAGCACACTGCCACCTTGCTCTGTAAACAAGGCTGCCCAGTCGCAGCAGACAGAGAAAATGTCCTCCCCCCTCCTCACACTCCCAGCACCTGTCCCCACCTAGTGAGGGGCACTGAGAATCTCTATGTATGTAAAGATCTAGGAAGAACTCAGACCCATCACGGGACTCTGCTGGGCTTCTTCCCATGACTGTGATCTTATCCATGTTGGAATCACAAACTTTAAATTTCTAACAATTAAGGTTCTTGCTGTTTCCAAGTAATTTGTTAAATGCTATTCAACACAGACAGATATTTATTTTCAGCCTTGGCTTGTAAATGCCTACAAACTGATTCATGCTGGTGGTCATGACGACACTTTCTGTGAATTGGTGAATAAATATGATTTTAGAGTTTCACAGTACCAAGGACCTCTGGGAGTGTTCATTCTTCGGCGTATCTGATGAGGTGGAATGCTGAGAGCTGCTGTGGCCGGTCACCCCTCTCCGGGCTCTGTTTTGAATCCGCACGCGGGGGAGAGAGGGGTGTGGACTGTGGGGTGGCGTGGAAAATCGGCCCCTGTCCATCTCCACCAGTGGGCACTGCTATACCCAGAGCTGAGCTCTGCATCGTTGTTACTGGAGACCAATATGAAGACAATCCTAATGTATTTGCTGTGCACCTGTTAAGGGCTGGATCTCTATGTGTGTGGTCTTAATCCCTGAGGTGGGCAATTCTTTGTATTAAACATGCAGAAGATGAGACACAGGTGCTGGGGACACAGTCGAGAGCAGGTGGGACTGAGCACAGCTCTGTCTTTCTCCGTCCCGCCCATTCCCTCCCGCTCCTCCCAGCTGACCTTCCCTTCTGTCATGTGGACCATGACCAATGTGTGCAGTCTCTTCAGCACTAACTAGTTGCCTGTAACTATGCTCTGCTTTATGTGCCGTGTTTTATTTTACCCTCACAAATGTTTTATTACATGTATATCTCCATTCGCAAATGAGAAAATAAAGCACAGAGAGGCTACGTAAATAATCCTGAGCTAAAGATGCCAAAGTTCAGGGTCCCTCAGGCTCAAACTGGTGCTTTTAACCCATATAGCCACCCTCGATAGCCTGCTTCGAACCAGTCCAAGAGCAAGTGTCCATAATCTGTGAGTCCCAGGGTTACTATAATTCTGGGGCTACTCGGAAACCTTTAAGAGGGAAAGCTCTGGGTACTAACACCCTTCAGTCACATTGTAGAGACCTCCACATGTGCCTACAAACTGCACCAGCACCCTCACTGGACACAGGCCCCGTAGCCTTGACTGCCAGGACCCACGAGCATGGCCCTCTGACTTGCTGAGTCCTCACCCAGTCCTCTCTCCCTCACACGACAGGAGAGTAGCCCCAGAGCTCTCTGCTCAGGACCACATCGTCAGACCAGCACTCCGGTTCCACCCTTCACTTATCTCACTTCGCCCTTCTAATTACCACCACCACGCACAGTCGTTTCCTCATTATACAACCATGTCATGAGTGTCTACTCTTTCCTTAGGACTAAGATAAACACCTCACACACACACGCAAATACCCCCGTCCATACTCCTATATACCATATGTGCCAGTGCCCTTCTATTTTCATGATGCTTCAGTAAGGCCACTAACTTGTGGCCCCAATGCATGACAGTCTCCCCGAGCTTTCATTTCCCTATTTATAAAATGGTGGCAATGGTCACCTTCCTTAAAAACTCTGCATCATTAAAGCAGGTAATTCCCATAAAACATCTGCCACAATGTCTAGCCCTTTAGGCATTTACTCAATAATTACTGTCACCACAACTATAACCAATACTCTTCCAGCATCTCCTAGTAACGGGTATCGCAAGTCACCCCTTCATCCTTTCAGCCTCCCCCACCCACCCACTCCCGCGTTCGTCCAGTGGGTCTGGGGTCTAGCCTCAACAGCGTTCTCTGTGGGTGGGCTCCTCTCTCTCTCCTCAGTGTAGCCGTTTTCAGAAAGAGGGGAAAGGGGAGGGGCGGGGAGATGAACAAAGATTTGCTGAGCATTGACTTTGGACCCTTAATCCTTCCAACCACTCGTGAAGAAAGCATCTTCATTCCCATTTCATAAATGAAGGAACTGAGTTCCCAAGAGTCTAGGTCTCCTGTAGGGGTCACAGCCGGTGAGTGCCAGAGCCCCCATCCCTTCACAGAGGTGATTTTCTGAGCACTGTGCTTGTGCCGCTGAGCCTAGTGTTGGCCCCCATGTCAGCCCCCACTGCTCAGGAATAACCAGCTCTGAAGAGAGAAATGTTGCCTTTAAAAAAAAAGGCAAAGCGTGCGGGCACCAGAGCCTGTGAGGAGTCCTGTTTTCCTTTTTGGCACATAGGGCTGTGACCAGTCCCCAAACACATACCAAATAGGAAATGAGAAGCCCTGGCTAGACAAGAACAATATCAAAAATAAGTCTTTAAAAGAGGCAGACCAGTCCTGGCCAGGTGGCTCAGTTAGTTAGAGCATCCTGTGTGCACCAAAGGGTTATGGGTTGGATTCGCAAATGGGGCACGTACAAAAGGCAACGGATGTTTCTCTCTCCCTCCCTCCACCCCATCGCCCTTCCTCATTCTCCAATAAAAACATATCCTCAAGTGAGGGTTAAAAAAAACAGGCAGAGCCTAAAAACCAGCAGAAGAGCAAACCATGTGGAGGTCTGCACTTAGAAACAAGGGCGAACGTGTCCTCTCTCAGAGCAGTAAGATCAAGGTCTTTGTTGGCCTCTGTGCTCTGGGATCCACGATGATCTTGAGACACAGAGCTTGAAGTCATTATTCATTCATGTGTCTATTTTTTGCCCAAAGGTGTCCCAGAGGTCCTCACTCAGCGCCTTCTGTGAGCCACACTCTGCTAGGCACCAGGGCACCAGCAGCATCAGCTCCCCGCCCTCCCTCAATGTACAGTCTAGTGGAGGAGAGAGTTATTAGGTAGTCCCATTAATAAGTGCATAATTGTACTCATTATGAGCACTGCCCAGAAGGCACCCCAGATCAGTGCGCACCTATAACAGGGCAAATTGCTGTAATCAGGGAGGCCAAAGTTTTCCCGCAAGAAATGATGATTAAGTTGAGCAAAAAATGAAGAAAGAGGAGGTATGCTGGTCAAAGTTCTTCATTGCAAAAGAGAAAGTCACCTTGAGCTCGTGGGAGACAGCAGGTATTTACGAACAGAGTCATTGGGAAGTCTAGAGAATCTGAGCTTCCAGAAACACCTCCCAGAAATGAACCGAGGCTTCATTTCTCCAGCAGAAATGAACCGAGGCTTGAGTACAGATATGGACTGCACATCTGGAAGGATCTTGCTCTCCTCTCTTTGTTCCCTTCCCAAAATTTTCACTGCAAAATCTTCTTGTAATTCCGCTTCCTGAAACACCATGTCTCAGCCAGACACCAGATAGAGCGGACATGACAGTATTTCCAAATAGGCTCAAATTTTCATCAGTCAAGAGTATGTCACTGTTCAAAATCCCCGAGGAGAGCTCCATGACCCCAAGATCAAGTGAACCCCACACTGCATGGCTCAGACATGGTTAACGAGCAGTTCACACCCTGCATATAGCAGACACGTGTCCCCCACGCCTTCTGGTGTGGAATTCTGCATTCCAGACCTCGTCCACGCATCCACCAGACTCCACTCAGCAAGGGGGAGGTGCTGGCAGCGAGAAGCGACCCCCAAGGAGCAAGCTGCTTTCTGAAAAATGTAGCTGTTTATCTGCAATGCTGGTGACGGGCGGCCATGGCCTTCTCTGACAAGACCTGTTTGAAAAACTGAAAAGCTGCATTGTGTATTTTCCTCCTGTTAATAAGTGATAAAGAAACTTCACTTCATTAAAATATATCAACTCTGTCACTTGGCACTTTGGTTTAAAACTCCTTCCCGTGCACTCTCTCTCTCTCCACACTTGCCCAAAGACTATCATTACAGCGTGGTTCTAGCAGATTTTGACCCAAACACAAGCAGAAGCATGTTTCTTCCACTAAAAGGTGCCTCGACTTAGAGAGTGTGTGGGACAGAGGGACAGCGGGACAGAGTGCGCGCTACCTGGAAATGCTGACGAGGGCCTTCACCGTGTGTGTGTCCAGGTGCCCGACCAGTTTTGCTGCCTGATTTCCTCGACTCACTTCAGCAAGAAATGAGGAAATGTGGTGTCCAGACTCAAGGAAGAAGGTGGGATCAATGCAGTATGTTAAAGAATAGCCACCTGTAGCTGAGAAAATTAATTAAGGTTACAGCTTCAGGGCTGTGTGCTGGCGGGGTTGGAACCCTTGAATATTCGTGGGGGCGGGGAACACGCTTACCCTGTGTGTCCAGCCTGTTTTGTAGGCAACCTGGGCTTCTTGGGATCATTTGATCTGTGGACAGTGAACATCTTAACCCAGGACAGAAGGGTTGGAAGGTACTCTTCCCCTGGGGTAAGCTGCCCTGGGCAAAGTAAAGCAGGCTCGTCTGAGGGCGTTGCCCCATGAGGGAGGGAGAGCCCACCCAGCACGATGACACAGGTTGCACCGTACGTACCGTTTTGGGGATGATAATCATTCGAATGGGGTCTTCTGTTTTAAGCAAAACCATGCACCTTAAAAAGACCCCCCCAGATCACAGAACTCGGGGCTTCCTGGACTCTCACTTTGACTACCATACCAGAGAGACAGACAAAAGGAGAGAGGGAGGGGGTTGTGAGAAGACCAGCCTTTCTACTTCCTGCTCCTTTATAGATTTGGTTGACTATAAATGGGAATTTAACCCAAATATGGTAGAGAATATTGTAAGCTTTTGTAGATTTAGATGTAAAAAGCTTAGTGGTCTGCATACAGAAAGCTGTGAGAGTTTTTTTTTTTAATCAGCCACTCCAAAAAAATCCTCCATTAAGATCACCGTTATGTAATCAAAGCAATAATTTCTTCAAAAATACTTCATGATACACAGCATTGTGTGTGTGAGAGAGACAGGCACACTCACAGACAGACAGAGACCGAGAGTGACAGAGAGGAAAACAGCAGTTAACATGTGAAACATTCTGCACAGGAATCCACGCTCCACCGAGGGTAGCTTGAACTTTTTGGATATCATTATTTAAATCTATACCGGAGGTTTGTTGACCAGCCTTAAAAAAATCAGAAAACAGCCCTGGCTGGTGTAGCTCAATGGATTGAGCGTGGGCCTGTGAACCACACAATCGTGGTTCGATTCCCAGTCAGGGCACATGCCTGGGGTGCAGGCCAGTTCCCAGCAAGGGACTGATGAGAGGCAACCATACGCTGATATTTCTCTTCTTCTCTCCTTCCCTTTCCCTCTAAAGATAAATAAATAAAATCTTTTTAAAAATCAGAGAACTTTTTTAGAACTGAGTAGAAAAATGGACAAAGAATATGAAGACAACTCACAGAAGAGAAAATTCAAGGGATTAAAAGGCCTATAAAGATATTCTCAAACCCACCAGCAATGATCGAAATATAAATTTCAAACCAAACCAGACATCACAGGCCCATCGGATTGGCAAAAAGTGAAGAGATGAAAAGAGATCAGAAGTTGGTGGGGCCCAGTCACCCCATGCACCCCTGGTGGGGACACAGGCAGGGACCATCACTGGGAGCAGCCTGTGTCACTCACTGCCCAGGGCCCAGGGATTCCATTCTGACATCCCCAGAGAAGCTCTCAGATCCATCTGGTAAATGGCGATGTTTGTTGCAACACCATCTGTGGTACCAGGGGGGGTGAGGCTGTCTGCAGACATGGACAAGTATGTGGTAGGACCTGAAGAAGGGGTGAGAAATAACTTCCTGAACTTCTGCATGGAAGTCAGCCCCTGTCAAGACAGAAGCATTCATTCCTCCAGCCCCCAGACCTGTGGGCCACTGATGCCCATACCTGCACCCCTCTCTGAAAATTGCTCTCGACCAAAGCAAGCCCCTCACCTTGGTCACACTGTCAGGGCAGCTCACAGCCAGCAGCTGGGTGATGCCTTGGCGCTGGGCTCCTGGCCTTCAGGCATGGTAACTCAGCAGGGCCACCCCAGCTCCAGAGCTCCCTGGATGTCTGCTCCTCCTCTGCCCATTCTGGCTCCCCTCCCTCCATCCCTGTATCCAAGGGTTTCATCTGAGCACAGAAATTCCCAGTAAACTTCCTCATGCTCATCTCTATCTCAGAGTCTGTTTCCTCGGAAACCCAACCTAATGCACATAACAACATGGGAAGATCATGTAAGAATAGTGGTAAGGGAAGAAACACATTAAGCAACAGAATGCCATCTCTAAGACGACAGAATCAATAAAAGTTAACGATAGGGGCACATGAAGCTATACCCATTTTCAAGGGCACACACAGATAAAAAAACATGCATGAGAACACCCACACGTTAGAGGGGTGGCCTGTGGGAGAGGGGGGCACAGGAGTGGGATGGAGCCTGGAACAGAGTAAGGAGGACAGCAGGACAGGAGCAGAGGGGCTCAGTAGGTCAACTTCTTTGAACCTGAGGTCCAAGCTGCACGACTACTACTGCTAACAGTGGAGTCATTGGAACTGGTGAGATGAGGGGTGCTTCGGGGTATGTGGCTGCCTGCGGAGACGGCTTGGGTCTCTGGGACCCTTTATGAACAACAGGTAAGAACGCACCTGCAGCAGCTGCTTCTTGGGGAACAGCACTGAGGTCCAGAGCACCACACCCCTGTGAGGCCCCGCCCCCCAGGGCACTCCCGCCAGCCACCCAGCGTGAGGGCTGGCTGGTCCTGCCACCAGAATGCACTGAATAGCTTCGGGTCTGTCTCGAAGTGACCTGCTCCTTCCAGGCACTCGGGGCAGTCGCTGAGAAGAGAGCCGAGGCTTCCTTGTTCACAAACGAAACTCGTGTCGGCTTTGCAATCCCCTGCACATTGATCAGGATAATATTTATAGCTTGATTTTTTTGCTTGGTGCGTTTTTTGATTTTTTCATTTGTTTGTTTTGGAGGTCAGAAGCCCCAAATTGGTCCTCTTTTTTTCCCCAATTATGGTTGACATTCAATATTATTTTATATTAGTTTCATGTGTACAGCCTAGCCATTGGACATTTATATACTTTACTAAATGATCCTCCATAAGTCCAGTACTCACCTGGCACCATACATAGTTATTACAATATGACTAACTATACACCATATGCTGTACTTTACATTCCCATGACAACTTTTGTTATTGGCAATTTATACTTAATCTCTTCGCCATTTTCACCCAGTCCCTTCATTTCTCTCCCTCTGGCAGACCTGTTTGTTCTCTGTATCTATGAGTCTGTTTCTGTTGTGTTTGTTTATTTTTTTTCTTTAGATTCCACATAGAAGATCTTTTTTGCAGTGCTATTTCTGCAGCAAAATTGTGGAGGAGGGAAATGCAACCCTGCCAACTCCTAATTGCCAGACTCGGAGAGCATTTGCCAGAACCTGGTAATTGTTTGCTGAGCAGCAAATCTGCTGGCCGGCTGGCTCTTCCCCACACCCCTTCCTCCTCTCCTGAAGAGCAGTTCCCAGTCCCCCTCCTTGCCACGGGGCTACAGCTCATGTGGTCCCATGATGCAGGTCTAGTCAAAGGCACGTGCTCAGACGTGATGCCAGCCACCCCCAGCCTGGCCCGTAGAAAGTGGCTGTGAGCATTATGTTGTCCGGGCTCTTTCCCTTCTGCTGCTGGAGGCAGAGTAACATGCACCCTTGGAAGCCATGGTCAGTGGGGCAGAACCATGAGATGGAAATGTGAGGGCGAGCTGCCCACTGATCAGGACACTTGCTTCTGACTTTGCATGAGTCGGTTCAAAGGGAATCAGAACACCTGATAGAACGAAGCTGGGAAATGCAAGATTTCATAGTCTGGAAATCACCCTGCACGCTCGGATTTGTGTTACAAGGATCCTAGCATGTCCTTAATTGGGTCTGTTTTTAACTGCAATGTAAGGAAGTGTCCCCCTCATTTCACTTTAAAGACAAGCTAAGACCCGTTTATTTAAAAAAGAAGAAAGGACACCCAAGTGTCAGATACAGAAAGTGACAAGAATGGAGTGGAGAAGGCCTCTCAGATGGCTCTCTTCATAGGAAGAAAATCATAAAAAGAGGCGATGACAAATAGAATTGAATGTTGCTTATTCACTGCTCAAACACGTATACGTTAAGTTTTTCATTATACACGTAATTTTATTTTAATTCTGGGAAGTTCGGCAAATCCTGCTAATGGCCTGTTCAGTACCCATTCCCACTTTCTTGCTTACGAACAGAAGTGCTAAAACTGTGCATCCTCCCAGCGCCTTGGCTGCGAAGCAGGGCCTCCCGTCTCAGTTCTGCCCCATGAGATGTGGGTGGGAGCCCTGGAGGAAGGTGCTCTTGCCCGGATTAAAAGGCAAGGTTTGGCTGAGAGGCAGCCTTTGCCTTTCCCCTTCTTTCTTGCTCCTAACTAGAACACGGATGAGAAGATTTGCAGGGCAGAAGCACCTTGTCACGGTGAGACACCTCGCCCACCTAAGGCAGAGGTGGGCCCGCCGAGGGTGGCAGGCGGAGAGATGCAGAGACGCTGGGGCTCCCAGCAGCGGCTTTGTTGAGCCCGAGCCGGAGCCGGAGCGACGGCCTGGCTGCCGCCCGCCTTCACCCCAGTCGTCTGGTGAGCAACACTGATTGCGTTTCTTTTTCTTAATTTTCAAAGAAATAAATTTTTGATACCATACATAATGTCTCTTCTCATTTTACATAGTTTCAAAGACTTCTGTTAAAAAAAACCTGTCAACTTATTGCTTTATAATTTATACAAATGTTCCATAAAGTAACACATAGTTTCAAAATGATGTTCAGAGATTTAAGTCAGGAAGAGAAAAAGAGAAATGGTCTGACGAGGAAGGGTCTGACGAGGAAGGGTATGCTCTAAATATCTAATAGAAAATATGTAATTGAAAATCCAAAACCCCATTTAAAAAAATATCTTTCAAAGCCTTCTTTTAAAAAGTCTTCTCGAGAAATAAACATGTTCTGACCAGGAAAAAAAAATATGTGTGTGTGTTTGTAAAGAGTTTTAAGTTATTATTTTTTATCAACTTCAAAATAAATTCAAAAATCAAAAAATTAGATGCTATAATGATTAAACTGTGTTCAATTACTAATTTTATTTTTAAGTGTAATCTTTCCCTAACAAAGTCACTTATGTGCTACGGAAACTGGTACCACTGAAAAGTTATACTGAGATGTAATAATATATGCTTAAGAGGAACATAAAATAACATATAAATTTCTTCCAAGGTGTGAAACAATAGAAAAAAATGTAGGAAAATATAGATATCAGTCTCTGCCTCTGGTTCCCAAAACAGAGCTTCTAAAACCCTCATAATTTCCCAAGCGACAAGATCACCAGCGTTTGTTCTAACGTTTGGTCTTTGCCACTAGTGCCCAACTCAGGGCTCCCAACCCCCTTGGAACCTCCTGGATGATCCGAGTGTCTTCCGCTCTAATGAAGTGCCTGTTGGTGGAGTCCGAGGTGTGGGCTCCTCACCAGAAAGAGCAAGCCAGGAGGAGAAGCTTAAAACTTTCAACCCCACCCCACCCCCATCCTCTGGAAGGGGAGAGGGGCTGGAGACTGAGTTCATGACTGCTCATGCCCACCTGATGGGGCCCCCACAAAGATCCCAACAGTGCGGGGTTCAGAGAGCCTCTGGGGAGGCAAGCACTCCTGCAGGTCAGGGGGCCGGGCAGCTCCGCTCCACGGGAGTAACAACAGCTCGGTGCTGAGGATTCTTCCAGACTCGTCTCTTCATCTGGCTGCTCGTTGATATTCTTCATTATGTCCTTGATAATCAGCTGAGGTGTGTGAGCCATTCCAGCAAATTATCAAGCCCGAGGAGGGGGTTGTGGGAACTCCAGTTTATACCTGATCGGTCAGAAATCCAGGTGACGACCTGGGACTTTCAACGGGTGCGTGAAGTGGGGCAGCCTCGTGGGGTCTGAGTCCAACTCCAGGCAGGTCGTGTCAGAACCGAAGGGAATTACGGGCACCCCGCTGGCGTCAGGGAGAATTACCCGACCGACCGACCGTGCGAAGGGCCCACCCGTCTGGTGCGGGAGGTGTCCTGAGTGTAGGAGTAAAGGAGAAACGCAGGCGGATAGTTCTCCTCCACGCAGGGGTGGAAATTCTTTCTTAAAAAATGGGGCCCTGGCTGGCATAGCTCAGTGGATTGAGCGCGGGCCTGCGAACCAGACGATCGCGGTTCGATTCCCAGTCAGGGCAAATGCCTGGGTTGCAAACCGGTTCCTTGCAGGCTAACTACCAGCAGGGGATGCACAAAAGGCAACCATACATTGATGTTTCTCTCCCTCTCTCCTTCCCCTCTAAACATAAATAAATAAATAAAATCTTAAAAAAAAATGAAGACAAAGAGACACTTTTCCATCTTAAGTCTATGAAATGGTAGGCCCTGAGCCAAGAAAAGGAAATAAAAGTCTCTCCTAACTTTTCTCTCTTAAGAATTCTCATAAATGAGCTTTCTCTTCTCCAAATAATTGGGAATTCCAAATTTAGGGACTTTGTACCGAATGCTTTTAGTTCCCAGTAAAGACATATTGTATAATAAAACTGGGAAATTTAACATTTCATAGTCTCATAATTTCCTTATAAATTGAAACGAGAAGAAAAATACCTACTGGCGAATTAAATTTTGGTTGAGACTCAATTCCTTGCTAAGGAATGGTGTGTTTTATCTCTGCAGTGTTTGTGTACTTACTAAAGAAAGCAAAGATAGAAACATTTCTAGCGTATTTAAATTATACCAAGATTTAAGTTTTACAGCAAAGGCAAAATAAAAATAGCTAAAACATTTTATGACTGTCATTTTCTGCATTTCCTATAGGTATTTGTTATAAAAACAACAAAAGTAAAACATACTCTAGTTACTCTTAATTAAGTAAATATTGGAAAGTATATTAATATAGTGTCGATGTGGCATTACAATTAGTATTACAAATAATATGTCAAAGTCTAAATAACTAGGTTTAAAAAATTAATTGCTTCCAATGAAACCAGAGATGTATTTCCATTAATATTTGTTTAGATAATTTTCAATAAAAGTATTTTACTATTGATTATTATTAATAACGTATTTTATAATTGTTGTATTTACATTTTCTGATCCAAACCGGCCTGGGGACTTTGGATTTGGACAACACTGTGTGGCAGGAACATGTACCGCCCGGCACTTGTGGCGGGACCCCTCCTTTCCCAGCCCCAGACAGCTGGAAGGGGCTGAGCGACTAGTCCTGGCCAGAGGGCTTCGCATCACACAGCACTCCAGATCCCTGCTGGGACACGCAGAGCCAGCACGTGATACCACGGGCTCTCGCTTTCCCAGCTACGGTGACGGAGGAAACCGAGTGCGCCACCTGGTGTAGCTCCGAGGCAGTGAACTTTTGGTCAGTCTGGACCCAGAAGAACCATATGGGGCAGAACTCCCTCGAACCCATGGGAGATATGAACTATACGTGAGAAAAAATTTTGTGTGTTAAGCTACATACTATTCTGGCTAATTAACTGAGGTAATATTCAACAGATACTAGTTTTCATCTAAATACAATGCAATAGAAAAAATGGTAGTAGTTAATTATGTCATTAGTAAATATACATGTATATGCAAATGCTAGGTTTCCATTTTAGGCTATGGAGATAGAGAGTTATAAAATAAATTTAGGCAAAAACTCACATATTTTATATTTGTCTATGTTCTCTACTAATTGCATGGAATGTCCGCCTCAGATCCTGTGAGTCCTGTGATTTTCTATTTCCCTGAGTTCGTCAGGGGAAAGAGAATGGAAGAGGTTTTCCCCTACAAGTTACTGGCAGGACAAGCAGACGACACCAACATGGAGCGCTGCCCGGCCCTGTAAAGTGGAGCGCAGGCTCGCCATCATGGGAGCTTCCCCAACCGTCAAGCTCTGTCTGATCCTACCTCGGTCTGGGATTGTGCTCAAATTCAGGAAAACTTGCCTGGACACAGACCTTTCTCCTACTTGCTGACCACTTCTTCCCAGCCTCCTCTGCCTATTTCTCCTCCCCTTCGCCTTCAGTGTTAGTGTTTTGGGCTCTAGAGCTATGTCCTCGCCTCTTTGGTGCCACGCTCTCCCCTCTGAAGAGCTCATGCGTGCTTGTGGCTTCACTGACGTCCCAAGTCAGTGCTATTGCAGACCCCTCCCCAGCACTGGGGCACACCTGGTGTCCCCCCTCACAGCATCTGTACTGAGGTGTCCTATACCGACCTCAAGCCGCTCTCCGCCTTCCCCCAGCAAGCTTGCTGCTCTTCCTCTGTCCTCTGTCCCCTCTCTCAACATCTCATCACCCAGACACCTGGACCATCCTCTCTGGAAATCCCCACTCATCTGAAGTTCTTTTCCCACATTCCGTAGTTTTTCCTGATATTTGGACCTTTTCTTCTCACCCACAGCTGATCTTACTCATACTGTGGCACCAGCACCACCCCTACTACACCCCTCACCAAGTCAACACTGCCTTAAGCGAGCTTTCTAAATGTGAACCTGACCTACATCTTTCAATCCTTCCCTGTCACCCAGGGTAGATCCCCCTTAGCATGGTACTCCAGGCCTGTTGTGACCGCACCCCTGCTTTTTTATTGAGCCTTGTCCCCTCCTCACCTCTCCCTGGACTCTATATACCTCCATAGCTCTGGGCCCTCACTCACACTGGGCCCTCCTTCTGAAGTTCATCTCTCACCCAGGTTGTCTGGCTAAATGCTTCTCATCATCCAGCTTGAACCCCATCTCCCCAGGATGCCTTCCCTGCTCTCCGAGCTGACCCAGGTCCCTTCTCTCTGATTCCCCCCATTCCCGTGCTTTCCTCTGATGTGGGTGGATCATGCAGTCCTGCCCTGGCCTGTCTACAGCCCACCTGTACTCTTCCTTCCCCCAGTACAAGCTCTCTGTGGGCGGACAGAGGTGGATTCTCCAGGACGCTGAGGACGCCTCCAGCGTCATGGACAAAGGTGCAGGTCCAGAGGTTGTGTGGTGGCGTAAACATGTTCCACAGCACCTGGAGGTGGAAGAGAAATAAAATTCAAACTGCACAGAGCCACAGCTAGTCCGCAACACTCTTAACTGTCACAGGACCAGCAGAAGTGCGAGCAAAGGCTTCGGTGCTCGTCCACACCTAGATTTCAAAAAAAAGTCTCTCTCCTCGGGAATCTGTTCAATAGTGTTGTGTGCACACTTACACATTTGGCACACCTCTTTTAATTCTTTTTTATGGGACGTAGCAAAATAAATTTTTATCATAACCCTATGCTGTAGGGCACACACCTGTAGCAATACTACAAACAGAGCCCATATCTATGTGGGAAATAGCACATTTCAACCATCCCCGTGTACCAAGGCATTAGCTTAGTGAATCCGACACGATTTGTCCTCCAAGACAGTGGGAAGTTTCAGGTAGCACAACGTACGAAATCCCCACAGATGCAGGAAAATGACTTCGGGAAACTTGCCTGGCAAACTCCTACACAGTCAATGTGTAAAGTGCAAAAATGTGTTGATTTCACGATTATGCAGTTAGTTACAAAGTGCTGGCATTTAAAAATGGATGTGACTTTCCTTTGCATAGTCCTTGCTTGCAGATCAGTTTTGTCTCTTGCTCAGAATTAATGATCACTCCAAAACTCAAAAATGATAGAAAGGAATCACCCTAACGAAAGCCAAAAATGTCAACTGACAAACAGGCCAGACACATCTTCAGTATGTGGAAACCTTGTCTGCTGTTCTAGACTAAAATGCCGATGGTCCAGATGAAGCGATACCCAGCAGGCACAGATAATGAAGTAGCAGAAGAGATCAAGATTATGGGAAGCCGAACACCACCACTCAAGATGCAGAAGAGCAGAATGGACAGAGTCTGCCATCTGTGGACTGGACTCAGAAGTTTTTTCCCAAATGTACGACAACCCCCACGTTTCCATGACTATAAGGATACATGAAGATGAAAGAAACTTGCCTGAACTACCAATAAGGCACAGCAATTTCTGACAAACTATCCAAGAGGAAACAGCGGATCATCTTTCTGTCTTCCTTGGAAAATAACATTACAAAATTGTTGTCAGATGCAGATCAAAGAATATGCTATCGAACATGTTAGTAGAAAACATTATAGGCTGTGTCTGACCACTACTTCAAGCACAATATATATGTGTGTGTGTGTGTGTGTGTGTGTGTTGTCAGCTTTAAAAAATATGACATTTGCTGTAATTTCTTTCTTACTCTAAATGAATATCCACATTTTGCCTAACTTTGTGTGCATGATCTTGTATTATTTTCAGTGGAGAGCACACAAAATCTGAGTCCACTTCTGGTGTCTCTGTGGTTCCATCCATGGTCCCAGCCTGGGACCTGGCACCTCAGGCTCATTCAGTCCATGAAAGAGGGGTGATCTCATGAGCCAGCTGTGCTATTACTACCTTCTGCCTGTGACTGAATCCCCAAGTCACTCCACAGTTTATTCCTCTGCCGATGCGGACGGAGTCCCTTCTTGTCCCAGTGGCTATGATACCCAGAGCTGGGGCACCTGCTTCAGCCTCAGCCAGGTCATCAACCTTGCAAAAGCAGCCTGCACCCCATGGAGAAGCAAAAGTCCCGGGAACTCTGGTTCTGATGTATGCAGCCCAGCCAGGAGCCCCATCTCTGTGGCTGGGTCATGGCAATGAGGCCAATCTGGTAGAAACAGACAGTCCCCTCCAATACGATGCCCCTGGTGCATGTCCCCACTCTGTGGACACTCTAGAGGCTCAGCGTGTTCTTACAACTGAGGGCTTCTCACTCTTCTCAAAGCTCTCTTTGAGCTGGTCCTCTTCCACTACCAGTTCCTCGCTCTGTGAGGAGGCTCAGCTCTAGAATGCTCAGGTCTTCCCGGGTGATTTTCCTATTGGCTGCCTGAGTCCCAGATAACTCTGTTACTAATCCTCCTGCTTCA
The DNA here is from genome assembly GCF_014824575.4 of Sturnira hondurensis. Taxonomy (NCBI): domain Eukaryota; kingdom Metazoa; phylum Chordata; class Mammalia; order Chiroptera; family Phyllostomidae; genus Sturnira; species Sturnira hondurensis. The sequence goes on along the minus strand of NW_028085930.1, from coordinate 267,607 downwards.
GGGCTTTAGTGGAATGTTAAAAGCATTTTTCTCCTGGGCCCATTAAAATAGGCCTGGAGAAAAAGGCCTGGAGCGTTGTCATCATTGCTTGCCTCATTCATTAGCTCAGGAAGGAAGGCTGCCAGCCTCATAACTTCTTTGAAGCTTCACTTCCCACTGCTGCTGCTGTGTCCCCCTGGCTAGGTGCTGAGCAGAAGCTGCTTGTGTAGCCAGGCCTCCCCAGTGGACAAGCCCCCAGGCCAGTGCAGAGAAGGACATTCACACCACCTAGCGTGCGAAAGCCAGCATGGAGGGCGCCTCTGCCTTTCCTGCTCCCACAGAAACAACTCGAGGACACTTTTGGTAAAAGTAACTCTAAGGCCCAAGCATGGCCTAAGTGCTTTATTGTAGTAATTAATCTCCTTAACAATCTACGAGGTTGCATATTGTTATTAATCCCATTTTGCAGATATGAAAATTGAGGCCCAGGTGAACTAAGTAACTGGCCCCAGGACAAATGGCTGTTAGTAATACTAAAACAGACCCGTTGTCTTAATTGTAAAACAGCTGTGATCACAGCAACCTCATGATCACACCTACTCGGTACCAGACCCTGTGCCGGGCAATGGAGAGTCCCAGCTGAGGGCCCTGTTCTTGGAGAGTCCCAGCCGAGGCCCCACGCCTTTCAGGAGCTCACGGGCTGGTGCCGACGCAGAAGTGGAGACAGGCCTTTGAGCACAGGACATCTACAAGCACAGGACTTACGACACAGTGAAAATACAAACACAGTGTGTATTCATAGAGGGAAGCTTGGGCAACTAAGGAAATATTTGCTAATGCAAGTTTTTAAAAAAAGAGCTAATTTGCTTCCCACAGTAATTTTCTGCAGAAATCCTTCCATGTTTATTTAATATAGAGCTGTGTTTAAAGAAGGATGGGAAAACAGAGGAGTGGGGAACCAGCACCAAATCTTCATTTCTGTGTTTTCTTATCCTTCAGAGCAAACCCCATCATATTACATTATCCCCCATTCAATTACATCTATTTCTGAAGTAAAAACTAAACAAAACCCAAGGTTCAGAGGACGCCTTGTAAAGTACATGGTTGTCTAACCATATGCTGTACACTGGAAACTAATACAAAATAATACTGAATATAAACAGCAATTGGAAAATAAATTGGGGGGTGGGGTGGAGACAAGAGCCACGTCACACAGCAGAGCCCGAATCTGAGGGCTGGTGTGTAACGTTGCAAGTCCACTCCTTCTCCAGCGCCCAGCCCTGCCTTTCCTGGACCGCAGCAGTTACCCGGGAAGACCCCCACTCGGCCCGGGACCACGTGAGAGATTTTGACCCTGCTTCTCCCCTGCTCCTCTTCCTGCCCCACCCCCTGCTCCTCCCCCTGCTTCTCTCCTGCCCTTCTCCTCCTTTCCTCCTGCTCCCCCCTCCCCCTCCCGCTCCCCTGGGGCTGATCCACACCACCGAGCCCTAGATTCATTGTCAGCATTCTGGCCTGAGCTCAGCTCTCTGGGGACCACGTTTGGGAAGCTCGGTGCCTCTGAGCCTCCACCCTAAATTCTCACTGAGCACTCTAGATTTAATAACGCTATTACTACAAATTATGCTTCATTATGCGTGAACCTAGGTAGAACTTAGCTTGGAGGCTGCAGTTCAATACAGGGCTGAAGGACGAACGGAACGGCTGTTTTTAGTCCTGGGAGTGACACCAGGGAGAGAGCAGCCCAACACTGCATGTGCCTGTCACTAGTACTGCAAATCGGGTCTTTCACATTTTCAAATAAGTATCTCTTGTTTTTTAGCTCAAGGTGGTGTGGCAGGGGTAAGCTTTTCCAATCGTTGAGGAAGAGTAATATCCAGAACATTTTTCCCTTCAGAAAACTTTTTTTCTCAAAAACTTGAGAAGGAGCAGGAAGGAAGAAGCTCTCAGTAGGTCCCCTAGCAACCTCCTGCCGTGCACCCCCACGAAGGCTCTGGTTCTCCCCACAGGGAGGGGAGTGATCAGGAAGCTCAAGAAGAGGTGAAATCATACCTGTGGCATTGTTCTAAAACAGGGGTCAGCAAATGTTCCCCGTAAAGGGCCAGAAACTAAATATCTTAGACTTTGTGGGCCCTGTGATCTCTGTTGCAACTATTTGACCCTGTCGTTGTAGTATGGCATCCATAGACTACCCACAAAGGAATGTGCATGACAGTGTTCCAATAAAACTTTATTGACAAAACTGGGGGTGGGCCAGATTTGGCCCCTGGCCATAGAGTTTCCCATGTCTGATTCAAATTTTCTGTTCCATCCTAGGTGTTTTTGCAATGGGTATAGCCTTAGTCTTTTATGAACATGCTTGTTTCAACTGTATCTGTTTACCTACAAAGTTGTGACAACTGACATTGTTTCTTATTAAATATCTGCACAGCATACCAGTGCAGGATTATGGCATACCACAATTCGCCATCTGGACTTTTGCTAAGTCAGGGTGCGTGCTTTTATATTTTTGTAGTGTATACTATCATTTTATTTGTTCTAAGCATCTGACAATGAGTTCTAGTAATGAAATGCCTGTTTATCAACTGTGGTAGGTGCACTAGAGTTCTCCAGAGAAACAGAGCCAGTAAGGAGAAAGATGATAGACAGGTAGATAGAGGGATCGGCCCATGTGATTATGGAGGATCAGAGTCCTACAACCTGCTGTCTGCTGCCTGGAGACCCAGCAAGGCCAAGGGGGTAGCTCGGGGCCTGGGCAGATGGGGTGATGCCCACCCCCACGGAGAAGGGCCATTGTCGTTACTCAGTCCAACAATTCAACCATTAATCTCTTCCAAAAACACCTCCACAAACACACCTAGAAATAATGTTTAAGCAGCTCCCTGGGCATCCCATGGGCCAGTCAAATTGACACATAAAATTAGCTTTACCTGTAGGTTAGACACTTGTTCAGTTTGCATTTCTTCCCATCTCTTTGAGAAGTTCCCTTCCCTTGAGTTTGATGTGTTTTACTTTGGCCAATGAGACGTTAGGATACACTAAGGGCAGAGAGGCTTGAACGTGCAGAGCTGGGCTCTCCTTGCTCCATCGTTAGCAGCCGGTGCGATGGTAGAGCTGCTTCCGAGGGTGTGTGAGGGACAGGGTCTGCACAGTCCATCCGTGCAAAGCACTTTTAAAGAGAAGGATTGAATAAGATGGCTAGGGAAAAAAAGGTATTTAAAAAGATTGCTAGACCAAATGCAAAACTAGTTATTGTCCTACAGAGAAATAAAGCCATAATTTGTTTTTCCTCTGTTCCATCAAATAGAACTACAAGTTAGCCCATAATTTTATAATGGCTGGACTCTTAAAATAGTAAATACCAAGGTCAAACACGAGAACATTCTTCTAAATAATTAATTAGTCTTCAGTTGAGCCTGTTAACCATTAAAAGGACATCTGCCTACATTTTTGCCTTGTTTTCAAGCTCTAAGCATATTTTCTTTACTGCCGTTGAGGGACACACCAGTCGTGGAGAAGGCCTTGCCTTGTACGGAACGACTGTGTCCTGGGGACGCGTGCCCTGGGGCTCCTCTGGCATGGCAGACCTGGCCATGCTCCTGCTGATGTGGTCACCATCGTAAATAAATCACAGTTTTTAAAAAAGATTTTACTTATTAATATTTTAGAGAGAGGAGAAGGGAGAAAGAAAGAGGAAAAAATGAAACATTGACATGTGAGAGACACATTGATTGGTTTCCTCTCACACTCCCCCAACCAGGGACCTGGCCCACAGTCCAGGCAGGTACCCTGACCGGGAATCGAACTGGCAACCTTTCAGTTTGCTGGCCAACACCCAACCCACTGAGCTACACCAGTCAAGGCATAAATCACATGTTTTTGACCCATGTTGCCCCAGCTGTTCCACCAGGGGCAGGGGATAAATGGGCAGGAGCCTCGACAAGGGGAAGGCATTCCTCATTCGCCCCATCTGGTGGCCTTTGTGGATTGCCTTAGACCGGTCGCTGTGGCAGCCCATAGCTCTGCTGTGTCCCTTAACTTGGGTCCACCAACAAGGTTCGAGCGCATACAAATAGGTTGGGATGAGCCGTCAAAGGATTGTACTGCCTTGCCACATCTAGTGAGATGTCACCAAAGCAAATAGTGGAATACCCCAAACCCTTCACCAAGATGCAAACAATCACAGATATTTTGTTGTTCCTAATATTACAATATCTTCTTTAGTTCTGTCCTTTCCTGTTGACATAGCATCCCTTAGAGGGGATCAACAGGGCACATGTCAACTGTGACCCTCTCTGAAGCTGCCACCTGCAGGCAAAGTTAAATGCACAGCGATCTGTCTCGGTACATGGGTGAGCGTCACCCAAACCTCAGTCACCCAGAACAGATATAAGGGGTGCCAGACAGACCACAGGAAGGCTTCCCGAATCTCTTAGGACCTTACCGGAAGTCTCAAGTTTCTTCCCCTCTACAGATTGAAGACCAGGGCTTGGCTAATTTTTGCTGCGAAGGGTCAGTTAGGAAATATCTTGGGCTCTGTGAGCTAGCTACGTGATCTCTGCCTCAACCACCCGACCCTGGCCTGAGAGTCGCCATAGGCAAAATGTGAGCCAATGAGTGTGGCTGTGTCCCAGTAATTTACCAGAACAGGTGGCAAGCTGTATTCGTCCTATGGGCCACCTTTTGCCAACACTGATGTGGAAATAAAGAGCAGGCCCCCTAAACCAACGTGACAAAGAGCCCTCCCATGGTTGCAGAGCCCTGATATGCTGGCTGCCTACATCCCTGGACTCTACTCTCCAAGGGAAGTATGTTGATGTTGATGTGCTTTTCCCATCCTAGGTGAGCTCCATCATTACATGCAATTAGCTCGACCCTCCCGCCCCTGCAGCTGCTGAGGGGCTGCGAACAACAATCGCTCCTTAAAAGTGAGCAAGGGAATGCGAAGCCTGAGAGACGATGGGTTCCTAAAAAATGGAGCCTTAGCAGCCTCGCGTAAGATCTCAGCTCACCAGGAGGAGACAGAATCCGCAGAGACAGCTCCGAAGGTCACTGTCCCAGCTGATGGGGTGTGCAGGTGGGGTGTCCCACTCGTGGAGGAGCCTGGGGGTGAGGCAGCCCTTGGCCAGCCTCAGAGCTGGCCAGTGGCCGACATGCTCATGGACCAGAAGGTGGACATGATCAGAGACTGAGCTGGGGCCTGAGCAGCCGCCTGAAAGTGAGTGGCTCTGATGCTGGACCCCAGCATGTGCGGAAGGGTGAAGAGATGGCGGCTGCGGATGGGAATTATGGGCCAAAGGCCCTGTCTGCTTGAAGAGCAGCAAACCAGGTGCTGGAAAAAAACCAGCAATGACAGCTCCAGGCAGCCCTCTTAGAGGCTACTCTCCAACACCCTTAGAAAATCTTCTTCAGTAAATGGTATGGAACTAACTTTTTAATCTTAAAAAAATATACAAAGATTCTGAAAACGAGTTCTTTTAAATGCAGAACTTCAATTCCCTTGGAACAACTGCTAGTAAATAAACTCTATAGAAGTAACTTCCTTTTTCCTTTGAAAGGAAAAGGGAAAAAATGAGTTTGGAAAACAAAGCCTTTGAAAGAAAGTCTTTGAAACAACCCCACGTCTGCTCCAAACTGGACCGGCCATTCTAGAAACGGCAACAATAAGCAAATCAGTCCGGGTAAAACGAAATGTGCTGTTTGCCAGCCGTCATAACCCATCCATAAAATAAGGGCTCCCACGGAAAACCGTAGAAAAGACCCTCCTGTTTCCTCCGCCCTTGCACCCCCGGCTGTCTGCTGCCCTGTGGAGAACACGCTGGGCCGGCCAAAAGGGTTCATGGGTCAAGGTGTCGATGTCTCACCCCCGTCATTTCTAAGTGGTACATCGCATTCCAGTTTATTAATGTGAAAATTAACCAAGACTAAATATTGATACTCTCCACAACTGCCACGATGCAGCTCATTCAAGTTTAAAATAACAAAAATTCATGGCTTTGGAGGTCGATTTTGGAGTTCAAATTCACACGAAAAGTGTATCTGGTCTAAAACTCTGCCCTCAAGTGTTAGGAAGCTGAATAGGCAGGTGTGTCCTTTCAAGTTGAACATGTCTCGGGAGGGCATTTATTCATCTCGTTTTGAGCTTCCCCAGCGCCTCACCCACCCCACAGGGTGTCACTCTCCTTACTGTCACAGTGGAAAATTGTAACAGTGGGACATTATAACCCACCCCACCATTCTTGTGACATTGTTTCCGCAAGTACTGACTCTGACTAATATGTACCTTGTAGATGAACAGCGTGTTTGTATAAGAATCCTAGGAACTAGTTCCAAAAGACGTAGGCTCCAACCTTCAAGCATCCCAGCTCCTAGAGATGTCCTGACCTTCAACTGTGGAGCGAGGATGACGTGGAGCCACGATGACTAAACCAGGGTGCCACACACCGGGCCGTCACTTGCCTTAGCAGAGGGACTGTGCTCATCAGTGTGTAGGGAACTTCCCAACCCTCTCACTTCGTCTCCTTGTCCTGTTTCCCTCTCCCTCCTTATTAAAAAATACTCTGCCTCCACTGAGATGGGAAGATGAGCTTTGAGAGACTCAAGTCCCCCATCTTCCAGGTGGGTGGCCCCTGCAAATAAACATCAGTGTTACTTTTCGTCAGCACCTGCCTCTAAGTATGGCTTCCATAGCAGCAGGCAGGGAGCCCACTTTAGGGTGTGTAACCACCCTGGCCCACATCCCTCAGCCAAGTCAACTGCATGTTCATTAGTGGTGTGAGTCTGATCGCTTACCCAACACGTGCCTCACATCCCGCAAGTTAAAAAAGAAAAAGAGTAGGATTTGGATCAAGATAGCATTGTAAGTATATCATTCAAAGGCCTGTTCCTTTCCTCCAGTCTGAGCACACAGTAATGACACATGAAATATAAAAAGAAACGGCTAAAGTCATAGCCAAGTTCAAAATCAAAATGACTGTGTCTGTGACTATGAAATGGAAGAGAAATCCAAAGTGATTAGTAGAAGCTAAAAATGCTGTCTTGCTGTCAGATCTGGGATGTCAGTTTTATTCTTGCAGGGTAGGTGAAAAGTGTATGTGTTGAACACCCGGTGAGGAACCCGAGTCAGGCTCACTGCTTAGGGCTACTAGGAAAGATTTGCTTCCAAATAGAGCATTTGAGGGGAACAGCCACCATTTTCTGCCTCCATCTGCCATCTCACCAGGTACATCACCGTGCAATGAGAGGTAATGCCTGAAGCTGAGACAGCCTCTTGCAACTACTGAGGAAAAGAAGATAAATTGACCTGGATCCTGGCACTGCTGGACCACTCGGAGAACCCTGGGTCACCAAGCCTCTGTCCTCCTGAAGTAAATAATAAATTCCATGTAGTTTAACCAGTGTTGGTTGGTTTTCCTCCTACACAAAGCCCAATGCCTCCTAATTGAAAGAGCGTTTGTCTGTTTGGATAGAGAGGCGGTACAAGAAGCCCAATGCCTCCTAATTGAAAGAGCGTTTGTCTGTTTGGATAGAGAGGCGGTACAAGACCTCCCTCTTCAGATGAGGCTGAAAACAAAAATTTCAAAGCACGCTAGTAAATCAAATGCAACAAAAGACAGGAAACAAAATAAAATAATAAATAATCAAACATGAATTCAGTCAAGATGAAAGTAAAATTATGAACAGTTGACAATGACTTTAAATAAATAAAATCCTCCGTGAGAAGAAATAACATCAATCAAAGGGACAGAAATTCTGAGGGGAAAAAATCAGGCAGAAATTAAAATAACAGTAAATTACTTAAAAACTACCCAGGCCACAGTGTGGTGATGGCCAGAGAGAATTGGGGTGGGGGCTGGGTGGAGGTGGGCAGAGCGGGAAAATGGGGCCATCTGTGATAGTGTCAACAATAAAAATAGAGTTGAAAGGAGAAATTGTGAAAATTAAATACGTAGTTATCGAGACCTACTCCACAGGCAGAGTGTCCTCCAGACTGGACACCATGTGCCCGGAGGTCAGCCGTGATGGAGAGGATGATGGGAAAGGGCAGTTAAGGGACATGGGGGGAGTGAACAAGCCGTGTTCCAGAGACAAAAGTAGGACATTTCCAGGGTTGAAAACAGATACAAATATTCAAATTAAAAACTTGTTCTGAACACAAAGCAGGATTAACACAAATTAATCCAAAAGTAGACATGTCATAGTGAAAAAATAAAGAGAAAAATCTTCAAAATATCCAGACCAGACCCTGGCTGGTGTAGCTCAGTGGATTGAGCGCAGGCCTGCGAACCAGACGACCGAGGTTCGATTCCCAGTCAGGGCACATGCCTGGGTGGCAGGCCAGTTCCCAGTGGGGGATGCACTCACAAGGGGCAACCATACATTGATGTTTCTCTTCTTCTCTCCTTCCCTTCCCCTCTAAAGATAAATAAATAAAATCTTTTTTTTAAGATTATTTATTTATTTATCTTTAGAGGGGAAAGGAAGTAGAGAGGGAGAGAAGGAGAGAAGTATCAATGTATGGTTGCCTCTCGTGAGTTTCCTGCTGGGAACTGGCCTGCCACCCAGGCATGTGCCCTGACTGGGAATCGAACCTCGATTATCTGGTTCGCAGGCCCGCGCTCAATCCACTGAGCTACACCAGCCAGGGCAAAAAAATAAATAAATAAAATCTTTAAAAATATATCTAGACCAGAAAAAAAAAGCTAACTGAGTACCAGGAGGCGGTAGGCTGCTCTGGGGTATGGCTGGCGGCTTCCTGGCCAGGCTCTGAGTCCAGCCCATGGCCGGCTAATGCCCTCTCAGATCTTGGTCTTGTCCATAATCTTCTGTTTCTGGCCCAATCCCACTGCCCTCCCCATCCCAGCTCTTTTATTTAGAGCTGCTCTTGCTCAACTCCATCTCAGCCATTCTCCCTCCAAAACGTTGTTTTTCTTTTATTTATACCTCTATTATTTTTTCCAAATAAGCTTTATGGTGCCTTTCAAATCCGTATACAACAGACAAAAAATAATAATAATAAAAGAAAAGCAAAGAAAAAAGAAAAGAAATTGATTAGCAATCATTGGACTAAGGCATGGAAGCCAGAATTCCTAAAAATCAACATCACACAGTCCTTCACAATTACTAAATGGTTTAATAGGAGCTTCCAAGTGTCCAAGGCAAAAAAGGGAATACATTCAGTGCAGTGTTTGTAGCTTCCCTGACACAGAAGTGTACCAGTTGGTGAGGAGAAGCTTTTCCCTACCAAAGTCAGGGATACAGGGTCCTGTTGCAAAATTTCTCTTGCTCCTACCTCAGTACTATTTATTTCTTTATTTATTTATTTGTCTTAAAGTTAAGTATAGTCGGTATACAATCTTATATTGGTTACTTTGGCTTTAGGTGTTCAAGACAGTGATTCAACATTTTTATGCCTTACAGTGTGACAAACCCGCTCATTCTAGTAATCACCTGTCGCCCTGTGAACTTGTCCCCGTATTACTGACTCTATTCCCCTCCCCTTTTCAGCCATCCCTCCTGCTCCCTTCTGGTAACCATCTCTTGGGTCTCTGTCTCTATGAGTTTCTTTCTATTTGGCTTGCTTGTTTGTTTGTTTTAGATTCCACATAGAAGTGAAACCATAGGGTCTTCATCTCTCTCCGCCACAGCAGGGTGAGCCGGCATTCATCACAGAAACCCAATTCCCTCGCAGACCCTGGAAGCCTCTGTAGGACTCAGGCCGCAGTTTGACGGAGTGGCTTCTCCCACCAAACAAGCAGCAGCTGACCCATGTGGACAAGTCCCCTAAAAGAGCATCTTTGTAAATGGGCATGTGTCACACGTGTATCTCTTCATAGGCAGTGCTGTCTGGCTGGCTCCTGTAACACTTGTTTTTTCATCTTCATTAACTTTTCTCTCTTGTCTATTTTAAAACATTTTAAGGATGATTTAGTCAATTTCTCCAAGAGCATATCAGTTTGATTTGGTAAAGATCTTTGAAATATTAAAGAAGACAAAGCTGCCTCAGAGAATATAGAAATTCCATCAAAGACCAAACTGTCCAGTTTCATGTTTATGCACAAATGTCTGGGCACATATGTCATTAGATAAGACATAGAAGAAAAAATGTGTTTGAAAGTTTCTGGAAAGTGACAACCACTCTGAAAATTTACGTAACATTTCCCAACACTAAACAGAACGAAACATTTCTAAAACTATCAATAATAAAAAGAAAATTTGGATCAACCAGGTCAGAGGAAAGACTCAATTCCCAGTTAATTCTCTCTGTAAACAGTGCTATTACAGAATTACTGACATGTGAAAGAGCAATCGAAGAGTCTGCAGCCCAAAACACAGGGAGACGAACTCATCTAGGAGACCCTCCCGTTTGCGAGGCGAGGACGTGGAAAGCAACAGAGACTGCTCTGTGTCCCCAACACCTAAGACACCACCCAGGGCTAGACGCTGAACCTCCAGTCGCTCTGCCCCTGACCTCGCAGAGCACGTGGGGGGACACGGCGCAGACTCTGAGAACTGGTGGGTGAATCCAAACCTGTTCTCCCACACCTCTGTGCCTCTCCATGCATCCACTTTTTCCATTGGAAACCTCGATTAATAAATAAGGAATTTTTTTGTCTTATAACCCACGTGCAAATCCAGAAGTTCTATCCATTTGCCAGGCATTTCCAAGAGACCTGTAGCCAGGTCAAACCTTCACTCACTGACTCAAAAGTAGTATCCTTCAACTTCTTCAGCTTCCTGGCTTTCCACCCTGAGGCCAGTTCTGATTAATGAGGTTGTTCAAGCAGCAGCAAAGGCCTGACTTCAGCCTTTCCCTCAAAGATGATTGGATTAGGGCTACAGGGTCTGGAAGATAAGTGATGGCCCCATTTCCTTGTTTCCTGAGTGTTTTGCTCCTGAGACAATTTGCATGGAACATAAGCCCCAAAAGTAAAACAGCTGGTCGCAGCCCAGGTAATCACTACTCCTACCTCAAAGAAAGCCCAGACTTGTGCCTAGATTGTCTCTCCATTCTCCACATTCCCCATGGTGGTAGTTCATTTTATGTGTCAATATGGCTGGACCATGGTGCCCAGATATTTGTCCAAGCATTATTCTGTATGTTTCTGTGAGAGTGATGGTGGATGATATTAACATTCAAATCAGTAGACATTGGGTAAAACACGACATCCTTCATAGTGTGGATGGGCCTCATCTAATCAATTGAAGGCCTGAATAGAGCAAAAAACTGACCTCCCCTGGAGCGAGAGAGGATTGTGCAGCAGACAGCCTTTGCCCTGGAGCTGAAACAGTGGCTCTTTCCCGGATTTCCATAATCGCACGAGCCTATTCTTTAAAATAAACCTCTCTATAGGCAGAAATACATAGATAGATCTACATACATATCTACATGTATACACATATCTCCATATGCATATATATTTATGCACACATATGCATATATACATATGCACACAGACACTATTGGTTCTCTTTCTCTGGAAAGCCCTACTATACCAGCCAAGATGACTTAAAGAAACATGTCATCTAAAAATCCAACACAATATGCCAGATCTTTAAATATAGTCTATGGCAAAATTTCTCTTTTCATTTTAAATCTTACAATAAAAGAAAATTATATAGGCTAGATATTGCAAACTTTGGGGGCTAAATATAATTCACAATGTAGTATAGTTAGGCCTGCACATTTTTTCACTTTTAAACTATTAACAATTAAACATCAGAATATTTCACTTTCAATTTCAGATTTCTGCGTGTCTAGGAAAATCAGAGGAGCTGCCATGTGGAGCCACAAAACTTGGCTGGAGCTGAGCGCGGTTTGAGACCGAGTGTGTTCCTGCCACTCAGGCCCTCGCAGCCCCGCCCTCCTCCCAGGCTGACGCCTACCTGCTCGGTCTTTTACAGCAGCAGCCTGCCCGGCTCTAGTAGGCATTTAGGTTTGTGATCTTTAATAACAACATGAAGAGAACCAAACCAGGGTAAAAGTAACAGAATGGGAATTGAAGGAAAAAAAAAAAGACGTGGGACCCTGCCTCTCTATTCATCTTCCACTAGAGTGAGTGTTCAACTGGCTGGGGACTTTTGACAAGTGTCTAACTTTCAGGAGCCTCGCTTTTCTCTTGGGTAGAATGGGGCTAATGTTACAGATCCTGCATGATGGTAATGAATGTTAAATTGCATAATGTTTGTGCAGCACCTGGTAGCTATTACAATGATTAGTTTATTCACACCCAAGCTATAGCCCATTTGGTAAAGATGGGCCTGAAGCCAGCCAGGGCTCAGTAAAGCTCAGGAACATGATGTGAATGCTGCTTCATTATACAACTCAGGCTTGTATATTTTGAAATGCATAGTTTGAAAATGCAGTTTTAGAGATTTTATTAATTACGCACGGTGATGTTGGGAGGTTGCTTTATTGTTATTAGCCACATTGAACAGGTGACAGTGTGGCGGTCCCAGCCTCTCTACTTCCCTGAGCACACCCTTACATCACAAATGCATCATGATAACTACCAACACCTATGTCTGCTTTTCCTCCCAGGCCATGAGAACCTTGAAATTAGGAATGGGGGTCTCCCGTGACAGGCTGGTGAATTGCAAATGGCCAGGCCCAGGAAAATGCTCAGCCAGCCCTGGGGCTGAATCAGTCAGCCCATCAACAGAGGAAAAAAACCTCACATCAGAAAATCAGCGAGAGGCCAAGTCAGGTGCTGTGCTGGCCTGACTCCCGGACCGCTGTTCTCTCCCCTCAACGGTAAAGGCGGTGTTTTTCCTTTCGCTTCCTCAAACTTCTCTTGGCATCACTACTCCTTTGCTAGATGGAAATTGGGAGTCAAATGTGGCGTGTGGATCTCAGGGAAGAAACAGGGAGCCCCAGCAGAAAGAAATGGGTGCCCCCTAGAAGGCTGCAGGCGCCCCACAGCCCAGGCTGCTTCCGCTTTTGCAATAATCTCCGACAGCCACCCCAGGCTGTCCAGCACCCTGACCCCTGACGGACTGAGCAGCGACATGCAAACACTGTAACGAACACAACATGATTAAAATCATGAAGTCCAACATACAAAAAGTCATCCATTGGAAGTGTACAGTGGGATGAGTTTTGACAAAAGTATAAAATCTTGTAACTACCAGACACACAATATTTCCATCACCCCAGACAGTTTCCTTTGCCTTGCTCCACCTCCTGGCTTCAGGCAACCACTGAGCTGCATCGTGTCGCTGTGGTTTGACTCTCTCTAGAACGTCTTACAATGGAAGCACGGAATATACAGTCGTTGGGTTTGGACATCTTCCCATTAACATTGCACTTTTAATCCCATCTATGGGGTATCACCCACCTTTAGGCTGTTTCTTTTTATTACTAGGTAGTATTTCATTGTATAAATATATCACATTTTATCTATTCACCTGTTAAAAGACATTGCATTGTTTCTGCTTTTGTCTGTTTTGAATAAAGCTATGAATTTCCATGTACAGAACTTTTATGTGGAATATGTTTTCACTTTTCTAAGATAAATAGCTACAACTGGGATGGTTGAGTCATGGCGGAGGTGTGTGTTTAACTTTGTAAGAAACCACCAGACTGTTTTCTAAATGGTTACACCATTTTGGTTCCCCACAGCAGTTTACAAGAGTTCAAGTTCGCCCACATCCTCTCCAACGCAAGGTATTGTCAGTCTTTCTAATCTAGCCCTGCAAATGTGTGTGTAGTTGTATCTCACTGAGGTTTTAATTTGAATTTCCTTTATGACAAATGATGTTAGGCATCTATTCATGTGCTTATTTGCCACTCCCATATCTTCTTCTCTTGTAAAGAATGTTAACAAATCCTTAACCACTTTTATAATTGGGTTGTTTGAATTCTCAACAATAAGTTTTAAGAGATCTTTTATATATTGTGAATGCAAGTCCTACATCCAGTACATGGTTGGCAAATATTTTCTCCCCATCTGAGCCTTGCATTTTAATTTTCTTAACAGGGCCTTCCAAAGGGTAAAAGGTTTTAATTTTCATGAAGTCCAATTTATCAATTATTTTTAGTTTACAGTTTCTGCTTTTTGTGAATTATCAGGAAATCTTTTCTTTAGCCAAAGACACAAACATTTTTCTCCTATGTTTACTTTCCTAGAAATGTTATAGTTTTAGCTCTTATGTTGTTGTTTGATCCATTTGGGGTTAATTTTGGTATATAATATGAGGTGAAGATCAAGGTTCATTTTTTCTCTACATGACTATGTGCTTGGTTCCACTTCATTTTTTAAAAATATATTTTATTGATTATACCATTACAGTTGTTCTATTCCTCCCCTTCACTCCCCTCCACCCTGCACAACCTTCCCCCACACTTCCCCCCCTTTAGTTTATGACCATGTGTCTCAAGTTCTTTAGATTCTATATTTCCCCTACTATTCTTGCCCTCCCCTCTATCTATTTTTTACCTACCGTCTATGCTACTTATTTTCTGTATCTTCTCCCCCCTTCTCCTCCTCCCACTCCCCTGTTGCTAACCCTCCATGTGTTGTTCTTCATTTCTATGGTTCCACTCCTGATCTAGCTGTCCTCTTGGTTTGCTTTTGTTTTAGGTGTGGTTGTTAGTAACTTTGAGTTTACTGTCCTTTCACTGTTCATATGTTTTATCTTCTTTTTCTTGGATAAGTCCCTTTAACATTTCATATAATAAGGGCTTGGTGATGATGAACTCCTTGAATTTGATCTTATCTGAGAAGCACTTTATCTGCCCTTCCATTCTAAATGAAAGCTTTGCTGGGTAGAGCAATCTTGGATGTAGGTCTTTGGATTTCATGACTTGGAATACTTCTTTCTAGCCCTTCTTACCTGTAAGGTCTCTTTTAAGAAATCAGGTGACAGTCTGATGGGAACTCCTTTGTAGGTAACTGTCTTCTTTTCTCTTACTGCTTCTAAGATTCTTTCCTTAATTTTAATCTTGGCTAATGTAATTATGATGTGCATTGGTGTGTTCCTCCTTAGATTTACCTTCTTTGGGACTCTCTGAGCTTCCTGGACTTCCTGGAAGTCTATTTCCTTTGCCAGATTGGAGAAGTTCTCCCTCATTATTTGTTCAAAAAAGTTTCCATTTGTTGCTCTTTCTCTTCTTTTTCTGGCACTCCTATAATTCAGATGTCAGAATGTTTAAAGATGTCCTGGAGGTTCCTAAGCCTCTCCTCATTTTTTTTTGACTCTTGTTTCTTTCTTCTTTTCTGGTTGGATGTCTCTTTCTTTCTTCTGGTCCACACTGTTAATTAGAGTCCCAGTTTCCTTCCCATTAGTACTGATTCCCTGTATATTTTCCTTTATTTCACTTAGCATAGCCTTCATTTTTTCACCTAATTTGTGACCAAATTCAACCAATCCTGTGAGCATCCTGATTACCAGTGTTTTGAACTGTGCATCTGATAGGTTTGTTATCTATTCATCTTTTAGTTGTATTTTTTATGGCTCTTTGATCCGCTTTTTCATTTGGGCCATTGTATTTTTGTCTTGGCGTGCCTGCTACATATAAGGGGTGGAGCCTTAGGTGTTCACTAGGGCAGGGCAACCCATGTCTCTGGGTTGTGATGCTGTATGTTGGGGAGGGGGCCAAGAGGAAACAGTGGCACTTGCTCTAGGACCCTGTGGGTCTCTCCAACCAACTCTCCTGTGAGGCTGGTAGTTTCTCCTGCTGCTACCTCAACCCCCATATGAGTTTTCAATCAGAGGTTTGAGGCTTTATTTCCCTGTGCTGGAGCCCTGGGTTGCACGGTCTGTTTCGATCCCCAGTTATTCCTTCCAGTTTATTTGCATCGAATGTGGGACTGCCAGTTCTACCAGCCGTCGCCTTGCCTCGAGTCCTTTCCACCCCAGCTGCCCGTCTCCACTCCTGCTACCAGTCTGGATGAATGTTTCTTCTTTAACTCCTTGGTTGTCAGACTTCCATACAGTTTGATTTTCTGTCAGTTCTGGGTTTTTTTTTGTTTTTAAATTGCTGTTGTCCTTCTTTTGGTTGTGCGAGGAGGCATAGTGTATCCACTTATGCCTCCATCTTGGCCCTCAAATTGTGTGTGTGTGTGTGGGGGGGTTGTTGGTTTGTTTGCCTTCTGGTATGCCTTGTGATGTTTTCTTGGTAGCTGAACATGATGTACTGGGTAATAGGAACTCCAGCAAAGAGGCCTTCAGTAACGTGGTGATGAGGTGGGAGGTTGGGGGCATTCTTCAGTTCTGTGGGTTCAATAGTTTAGTGAGCCTATGTCTGTGGACTGTTTCTTCCTTCCCCCTTAGGTGGAATATAAGGGTTAGAAATGGGTGGACTTGTTTATTGCCCTCCCACCAGATCAGTTAGGCTCTGATAACAACCCAGCAGGTTAAACTCTAGTTAAATAGTTACTCCTAAGAACAGGCCTTGTTAAGAAGAACAGAGTGCTGTGGTATATGTCAAAATGGTCCCTTTCCCCCTCCTTCTCTGGAAAACACTGGGAATTTTTCTCTGCTATTTACTGTGGGAACCTAGTCAAGTTGCTGAAGGTAAATCTCACAATATTTCAATTCTTCTTCCCCTCACTAGGTTCCCCTGGAGATTTGAACTCTCAGAATTGTCCACATTGAGCCTCTGGCATTAGTCAGTTACAGTTCAGGTTTTCTTATCCTGGCACTAGTTCCCCTGGCAGTTTCCATGCATGAGTCTCTGCTCCAGTCAGCCATGACTCCCTGCACTCACAGGATCTTCAGTCTTGGGGGCAGTGGTTTGTCTGTGTCCTCTCCTTTCATATGAATCCAAAAAGAGTTAGTAATTTTTCAGTCTGTTCACCTTTTACTTGTGGTTAGGTTAAAAGGGCAACTTTCAAATTCCTTACATGCAGA
Organism: Sturnira hondurensis; assembly: GCF_014824575.4. Classification (NCBI taxonomy): domain Eukaryota; kingdom Metazoa; phylum Chordata; class Mammalia; order Chiroptera; family Phyllostomidae; genus Sturnira; species Sturnira hondurensis. The sequence goes on along the minus strand of NW_028085930.1, from coordinate 250,777 downwards.
ACCAGGAACTGGAAGTCTGTTAAATCTCTTAAACTTATTCCCAATATTGATTTTTTAATGTATTGAAAATATATTCAGTAGATATGGATTTTGTGTTCATTTTTTAAATTTTACCCTAAATATTTATATTTTTCTAAATAATGTTATATTTTGAGGCCATTTTAAATGGCTTTTTAAAATTTCAGTTCTGATGTTTTTTGCTAGCATTTATGGAAATACAGTTTATTTTTGTACATTTGACCTTGTGTCTGATGAGCCTATAAAATCACTTAATAGTCTAGTAGCTTTTTTCATAGGTTACCATTGAGATTTTCTATGGAGATAATTATGTCATCTGTGAATAAAGACCGTTTTACTTCTTTCCCAATTTATGTGCCTCTTATTTCTTTGTCCTGCTTTATTGCACTGGATACGATTTCCAGTCCAATGTTAAATAGATGCCTTGAGAATGGTCATGCTTCCTTATTTTCCAAACTTAGGGAGAAATCATTCAATCTCTTACCATTGAGTATGATGTGAACTGTAAATTTTTCACAAATGCTCTTTCAGGTTCAGCAAATTTCATTTATTCCTAGTTTTACTCAGAGTTTTCATTATATGTTATACATATAATGAAATAAATTTATGTTATACATATAATGAAATAAATAAATTTACCTAAATAAATTTATCTCTGTGTTAGCCTGTTGTTATAGTAGATTACACTAAGAGATTTTCAGATAATAAAATAACCTGCTGCTTTGTCCCAAACTGGAAATGGCCCATGTGTCAACAGGACCATGGTTGAACAAATGATGATTTACAGATACCCTTCTCCTTTATTTTCTCTATCAGCAATTTTCAACAGGCAATAAACCTGAAAATACATAGACAAATGATATGACAAATTACAGAAAGTAAATCCCCAATTGCTGATGAGTATGTGAAGAAATTCTCAACCTCACTGGTAATCAGAGAATCGCACATTAAAATAAGAAAACACCATGTTTTACCCAGCGATCCCATCAGCCACAGACTTCTGGTTGCTTCCCTCTGAATGGGACACAAGAATTGATGCAGCGATAAAACCCCCAGTTACTCACAAAAATTAAAGAATCACTATCTGGTGTCTGCCTGGGAAAAGTAACTGGTGCTTCTGTGAGCAATCCGGCAGGCCTGAGTGACAAAACGCAGCCTCGTGCCTTAGTACTTATCTGGCCAAAGCTCTTACACCAGTCCAAAATAAGGATAAACACGCAAGTGTGTTTATCACTGTGTTTTTGTGATAGCAAAGAGAGGAAAACAACCTAATTATCCCTCTGAACATTAACTCGTGATAGAATGCTATGCAGGAGGAGGGAGTAATAGATTTGATTTTAATACGGCAACATATATAAATCTAAAAAACTTGTTGAGCAGAAAAAGTAATAAACAAAATGAGGTCCATCACAAAGAGTTATATTCATAAGTTACAATCCACACAAGCCCTGGCAGGGCAGCTCAGTTGGTTTGAGCGTCATCCTGATACCCTAAGGTTGTGGGTTGGATCCTCGGTCAGGGCACATATACAAATCAACCAATGAATGGATAAACAAGTGGAACAACAGATTGATGTTTCTCTCTCTCTCCCTCTTCCTCTTTCTCTCTCTAAAATCAACCAATAAATTAAAAACAAAATTATGTTTTTAAGACCAGACCTATCTGAATAAACATGTGGAAGGGGGACTGCATGGGTGCACATAAAGTATTCTGGAATGGGCTTCTGTGGAATAAAGGAACTGGAATGGCTTATGGGATAAAGTGAAGTAAATGGAAATAAGATAAATGAAAGAGGTCCTTGCACTAAACAGGGAATGATAAAATGCCTGAGCTGAAGCATACAATCAGCTAAGTCTAGATATATGTCTCACACACAAAAAAAATCATTTTTAAATGAAATTTTAGCCCCTGAGACAGACTGCTAGGGGACAGATTTTGGACCTGTGCCTCCTTGGAGCCATTCCGCAGACCAGAAAAAAGCAACCATGTCCTTGACTAGACCCAAAGCTACAAACTGCCCAATGATACAGTCTAGGTGGTGTCATGAGTCTGTCCACAGCATGTGACTCCATCCTGTTTCCTCAGATGTGTTATTGTGCTGGTACTGGTGATTACATCCCAACACTGTGGACAATGAACTATTTGCATATTCTAAACGTTATAGAACAGACCAGGAGGGGGATAAATGATATACTATTACCAAAAGGACCCCCTTTTTTCTCCGGGGGTTCCCCACCCCCGTACTAGGTTTGCTTTGCCTGCTGCCAGTGGAAAGATGTCTCTCAATGCCAGAGATTGGTGAAAAGGAAAATAATTATTTATTTAAAAGTTATACAGACTTAGAGTAATGACTTAATGTCTTCATTAAAATACTAAAGTCCTTTAGAATACCCACAGATGCACACAGCCCTTCCTTCTCCATCTGCCCAGTCTGGGGTACCGTGTCTCAGGAAAAGAAGTTCATGATTCAGGCTCCCGGCACCATCAGCTGTGCCGCTGCCACAATCTCCAGTTAATCCAAAGCCATGTGGCACCTTCTCATGGCCCACCAGCAAGAGTCCTTTCACCTCTTTCCTTCCAGGCAAAGTCTCTCCTGCTTCCTAAGCCATATGGCAAAAGGGAGCAACCCAAAGCCACGTGGCCTCAACCTCTGCCAAAACCACATGGTCCCAACCTCGTATGGCTGCCATACCTAGCTTTAAATCCCCACACCAATCTTCCTCTGCAGCCCCGTTTCCAACTCCTCCCACAATCGGTCACACCTGCCAGCATTCCTGTATTCTTCCAGCTTTACTGGGCTGCCATAGTAAGTCCAGGCAGGCATGGCCCCATGGTGTGGAACCAATCATCTCTAAGCTCTCACGCAGGCGCTGTAACCAGGGGAGTTGCTGCTTCCCAGTTACATCCTGGCTTGAAGTCACTCCCATCTCCCTGGCTCAAAGCATAACCACAGCTATTTAACATATCCATGAAACCGGTTAAAGGTTATAGATATGTTAAATGTCCATGACAGAGGTTAGCTGCAAAGCTATTGCTGTACAAAATAGCTCTCAATGGCCCTGCTCCATGTGTCCCCTCCCCCAGCTCAGACTGGTGGGGGTGAGGACATCATATACATAGTTTTCTCTAATATTTCCTGAACACCCTGAGTTCTGGACCCAATTACAAATCCCTATTTGGGCCCCCCCCCCTTGGCTACACCCTGTTACATAAAGGGGCTTAAAAGTCCAATATCATCTCAAACTTCTCCTGTATTGATGACCTCAAACACATAAAGGAAGCCTCTCTACACATGCGCAGGAGGAAAGGCCCATCCTGAGCTTCCTGCCGCCTGAAGGAGTGAGGGTCTGTGTCCTCTGTCGCTGCTGCTGGGGCTGTTGCAGTGCGTTGCCCTGCCTGAGTCAGACTGTGCGAAGATGGAAGGAGAGCCAGGAAAGCATGTTCTCTCTGAAAAGCATGGTTTTCAAGTTAATGTCATCCAGAGAGATGCTGTGGGGGTGGATAGCTGGCGCCAACATATTTGTGTCCCACAGAAAGGGAAGCAACCAGAAACCTGTGTCTGTCAAAATCTTTGGAGAAAACAGGGTAAAGGCAGAGACTTCGCTCTATGTACCACCCATCTATCTATCTGTCTCTGTGACAAGTCCGTGAAAATGTCGCAGAGCATCTGACTCTGCAAGCATCGCCTTTGCTGCAAATGGGATACTTGTGAGGGGGGAAGAGAAAGAAAATGTTATTTATTTAAATACTTCATTTGCATAGTAAGTTTTGTTATTCGCTTTCAGTATTCAGTTACTTGGCAAACACCATTTCATACTCCAGTAATAGCTTGCCTTGAGCAAGCAGCACATTTATAAATGCTTCACTTGGACCAACTATTTAGTATGAATTTCTAGTACTATGTTTATAAGGCAATTCATTAATTTCAAAAAAGAACAATGGTTGTGCATTGCAGTACCACACCCATTCCAGCTGTAGCCTTGCCTCTGTACTCTTGGTGTAAACATGGCTTTTTTTTTTCTTCCACACACCTACCACAGCATGGATGCACTCTTCCTTTTTCCCAGTGAGAAAGGGAACAGCCCTGGAGGGGCCATTCATGGCCACACACCCCCACTTCCCACCAACAGCCATCTCTCACCTCTCCCATTGAGTAGCAGGCACAGACCTGGGTGAAAATGACCTAGCATCCCCATTCCTGACATTGACTTCAAAAGCCCCAAATCAATCAGCATAACCCCCACCTCCTCACCAGATTAATTGGTCCAGTTAGAATAATATTCAGGACTTCTGATGACTTGGGGAAGAGAAGCTCTTTTGCTCTGGGTGGAGAGGCGTGTGGATGTGAAGCCTAGAACAGCTGCAGCCACTTGAATTCCAAGGCAGGCCAGCGTGAGAACACATCTGAACCACAGGACTGCAGAGCAGACAGACAGCCTGGCAAATGGAGGTGGAGCCCTGAGGGCTGCATTCTGACACTTCAGTCATGCAAGTAACTATTTGTTTTAGCCAGTTCCCCGCACCCCCTCCACTATTTGGAAAGCTAATGCATCCTTACCACACAGTCTCAAAGTGCTAGAGATGAGTGGAGATGGGTGGAGGCAATTTATTTCTTGGAAATCCTTTTCCCCATTTGTTTATGCAACCTGTCACCTCACCTCCAGGAGCTTTCTTTGCTCATTTGTGATTCAGCACAGCAGATAAGGAGGCACCTTTCCTTTCTAAACTGATCTTTCTTCTATCTCCAGTATGTCTTCCACAGTAGTGTTCAGTCTAAATCTAGCCATGCTTGGTCGTGGGGGCCTAGGACCTCCACCAGGGGGCTTTTCACTCTCACCTTTCTCCCTCTGACAGTCTGAGGAGGAGCTGAGGCTGTACCCCCCCAATCGTGGGCCACGAGTTCCCAAGTTCCCAAGACAGCAGGAAGGGTGAGCTCCGCAGCCGTCCGTGTCTGTGCGCACGCGTGTGTGTGTGTGTGTGTGTGTGTGTGTGTGTGTCAGTAATGGAAATGGAGCCTGGTGGATGCCCCTTCCTGTGAAGGAGTCCAGAGAGATCACCACTGATGATCACGTGGCCACCAGGCTCTTGCCCCTGACACACTGTTGCCATCACATCCTGTATCTGCTCACCCTCCCAGACTACACTGTCTGCTTCCCAAAGGCAGAGCCCCCTTCTGGTTGCCATTTCTCCTCTGTGACTTTTTCACAACTGCTACTCCAGGCAGCCTCAGGTTCCACCATTGGAGGCCCCTAGATCACCCTCCCACTTTCCATCCCTCATGCACCAAGGGAGAAAGGCCTTCTCATCCTTAGGCCTTTCCTGTTCTTCCACCTCCTCCTAAATCTTCTCTCCCCACCCCTCTGCCTTTCCAGAGTCTTTCTGTATTCCATATCCCTGCTCCTAAGTAGAAAGGTTTAGAGAAATGGCAAAAGCTTTGGCATCAGATTGACATGGCTTAAATTCCACTGAGGCAGTTATTAATGTCACAAAGAGGCTGAATTTTTCTGGATTGGCGGCACCAAAAATTCATGATCCACTTCTGCATGGCTATCTGTCCCAGCTTCCCCTTCTTCTTGCAGGGAAGTCATATATCCCAGGAACAGTGATCTACAGAGACACCTTAAGTGCTATCATGAGCATGTGGCCCCAAGTTCATTCCAGCTTCCTAGTAAGCTAACCAGGTGGACGGCTTCCTTCACCTGAGGCAGCCGTAACCCCAGCCAGNGTGTGTGTGTGTGTGTGTGTGTGTGTGTGTGTCAGTAATGGAAATGGAGCCTGGTGGATGCCCCTTCCTGTGAAGGAGTCCAGAGAGATCACCACTGATGATCACGTGGCCACCAGGCTCTTGCCCCTGACACACTGTTGCCATCACATCCTGTATCTGCTCACCCTCCCAGACTACACTGTCTGCTTCCCAAAGGCAGAGCCCCCTTCTGGTTGCCATTTCTCCTCCGTGACTTTTTCACAACTGCTACTCCAGGCAGCCTCAGGTTCCACCATTGGAGGCCCCTAGATCACCCTCCCACTTTCCATCCCTCGTGCACCAAGGGAGAAAGGCCTTCTCATCCTTAGGCCTTTCCTGTTCTTCCACCTCCTCCTAAATCTTCTCTCCCCACCCCTCTGCCTTTCCAGAGTCTTTCTGTATTCCATATCCCTGCTCCTAAGTAGAAAGGTTTAGAGAAATGGCAAAAGCTTTGGCATCAGATTGACATGGCTTAAATTCCACTGAGGCAGTTATTAATGTCACAAAGAGGCTGAATTTTTCTGGATTGGGGGCACCAAAAATTCATGATCCACTTCTGCATGGCTATCTGTCCCAGCTTCCCCTTCTTCTTGCAGGGAAGTCATATATCCCAGGAACAGTGATCTACAGAGACACCTTAAGTGCTATCATGAGCATGTGGCCCCAAGTTCATTCCAGCTTCCTAGTAAGCTAACCAGGTGGACGGCTTCCTTCACCTGAGGCAGCCGTAACCCCAGCCAGCCAGAGTGCCCCATGGCTGGATCCCACCTCTCCAAAGGCAAGCAAAGGTATTCCCATGGAAAGACATCCCCAAAGTAGGAGGAACACTTTCTAACACCAAAAGTAGAGCTGCTTTTCTCAGGCCAGCACCCAAGGCATTTCTGGTAAGGCCAATTCCAGGCAGAAGACACCCTGACCTTTACATGGGACATGGGAGAAGGGGAAAGAGAGATGAAATTTGACTCATACATCAGGCCTTACAGCTCTGGATCAGCTCAGGCCACTCACCTCTTCTGCCTCTAACTTCCTCCTTGGCCAGCTAAGCTTGTCCCTTAGAAGCCCTCAGATCCATAGGAATGGCCGTTGGATTTGGGCACAAAATTCTTCCCAAAAGTAATATGTCCTGTTAACTGTATCTACAAAAACAAAGTACAAAATAAAAACCTTCCAGCCCAGTGATTTTTCCACCTCAGACCCCAAGAGACAAGCTTCACAGGTCTACGATTCTCCAGGAGTTCACTCTGATTTGTAATTAGTGATGTTGTCCCAGTGCTTCGTCTAGTTGGCAGTGAAACCCTGCACCCACTGGAACAGAACTTTCCATGGGAGCTCATAGACCGAGTGACTTCTACTCACCAGCATCCATTCCTCCATCTCCCTGCTTCCTGCTCTTTGCAGCATGGTTCTCTCCCCCCGCGCTACCAGACCACTGTCCTGGCATCATTTCACTGTTCTGTGTTCACTCTAAAATATGTGCAATAACAATAATGCATATTTCATGATTAATAACTTTGCTTGCCTTCTTGGAAATGCGATGAACTTTTGGGGAATCACTTGGTTAGCCTGAGTCTGTCAATAAAAGATGCCCAAATGAATGTGTGCTGAGGGCTCTTTTTCACTGTGTTTCATGGCAACACTGTAAGTGCTGCTCAGCAAGCAGAGGCGTTTTACTGTCTTTGAAGCCGTGGGCATTTCCCTTAGAATTACAATCATGGAGGGGGCATCTCTCCCACTAAAGCCATTAGCGAAGAGCTCACTCAGCATTTCATCCCTTTAGCCTCCTCCACCTCCTTTCTCAGGCTGGCTGCTCTGATTCAGACGGAATGGACGCTCCTGGGGAACGATAATGTCTCTCCAGAGGTTTCTCTCCCTTTGTCTGTCAGTGGACTGACTTGACATTTTGTTGGCAGCCTTCAAAACTCTTTACACTTCTCTGGAAAATGTTGAAAGCAATTTGTAGGTTCTCAGCACATATAATAAATAGGTTTTCAAAACAATCTCTCTTAAAATTGCCAACAATATCTAGACTGGGCAAGACACTATTGTTGTTTGTTTTTCTGTTGGTTTCCCCCAGAGATATTACCAAATAATTATAAAGACCATGGGGATTGAGATAGCAGTTCAGTGACCACAAATCACTAATATTCTGTGACAGGCTTGCCATTGCACACAAAATATGTCCTAGAAATGATAATACAATGGAATCATATTGCTTCTCTCAGTCTGGTTTTATTTCTAGAAGTTCAAACATTCTCAGTGAATATCTATAGTTTTTGCCTCTCACCATTGTTCTGATAACTTCTTCCTGTCTTCCTCTGGGGAGCCGCCCCTCCCACACTTAGTCCACGTGCTCTGTTTGTCTTCAGCTACTGCTCAGTTCAAGGAGTAAGCACAGAATCTGAGGCTGAGCCAGTCCGCGTGCTGCATTTCTCTGGCCTCAGTGATTGGCTAGAGAATGGTCACATGACTCAACCATAAGAAGCAATAAGACACTAGTGGGGCCTCTGGGAAAGAGGCAGGTATGTTCATGTCTGGATATAAACTCTAAGAAGGGAAGAGTTTGAGATTGTTGCCACCATCATGTTACGACATGGAACCTGAGATTGCTGCCAAGACAGAGACAGCCGAGATACAGAAAAACCCCCGCATCCTGATGTAACTAACATTGTGTCCATAAAGCCATCTGCACCTGAAACCATCTTCAACTCTGGCTGGTTTCATTAAATGAGCCAAAAATTCTTCTTTATGCTTAACCGGGTTTCTTTCACTGGGTATCTTTTACTTCAAAACCAAACAAAACAAAAAATTCTGAATGTCTCACTATGTACCCTAATTTTAGATTTAAAAAATATATTCAATGAGGGTAAGAGTATAAACTGAGTAATAAGACAAACATCTGTATTTCTACATTTCCTAAAGTAGCTAGCACATCCTGGCTGCGCAGCTTCCCCAGACTGTGTGTGTGTGTGTGTGTGTGTGTGTGTACGTTATGTGTCTGTATTTGACTACATGTACCTATATGGGACTGATTGAATGAACACACAAGAAAAGTCAATAGTAATTTATATCTAGTGTTAGAGAATTCCTGGCTTTCAAACCAACAGTCATTGGTATTTGGAATCTTCAGAGTAAATATACAACTTCCGATCAATATTGAATGAAATGCACTACAGAATAAGATGCCTGTGAGCAAGGAGGCTCTCAGTGACCAGACTCTTGGCAAAGCCACCTACATCCCTGAAACAGGGAACAGACTAAACCTAAGGGAAGCCCCCTGTATTGCCCATGAATTCCTGAGGCAGTGAACAGTCAGATCCTGGGGTTCAGAATGACTGATCTCAAAGGGGTGTGAGTGTGTGACTGAGAGTGGAGGCATGAATTCACCGGATACACCTGTGCATAGCCTGAGGTTCATGGCAGGAAAAAGCTGGTTCCCTGTTGACATGGCAAGTGAAGCATCCTCAGCAACTAAAACCTCTTTCAGACAAGAAGGACCCAGGACTCCAAGTAAGAAAGGAGTCCTCACAAAGCCTGGAAGTGCAGGAAGAATCCAGACATGCACAGGAATGGCTTTAGCAATTGAAATTTGTCAATTGAGCAAAGTTCTGTTCTCAGCCTGTGCCCCCTATAGGCATCTTCCTCTCAGAGGGTGAGGACTCTTCCAGGCTTCAGCCACAGAAGACAAGGGTCAGAGATTTCTTTGTGCAAAGGAGTTGGAAATTAGCATGAGCAAAGGGACACCAAGAATAGAAAACCAAGGAAAAAGAGTGAGGCCAAACTTGGACTCAGCTCAAGTGGAAGCTTCCTACACATCCCCAAACTTCCTTTTCTGAGCAAGAAGGGAATTTGTTGCTGGAGTTGCAGTCTTTCGGCTCCTTTCTGATGTTAATCTTATTCAAATACAGATGTCCTTAAAAAGATAATAGCTCTGACACTAAACTGTTTAAGTCATCTGCTCCTTGGTGTGAAATCTTTGTCAGGAGGGAGAAATGGGTGGCACCTAGGAACATAAATACCTGAAGAGAATGAGGAAACAGCACTCCCCTGAAGGGGAAATGGTTTGGGCAGGTGGCACACTGGGCTGTGAAGTCAGAAAGACCTGGATTCAAATCTTCATTCTATTGCCTACTAACTGTTATGTTCGGCTAATTACTTCACTTCTTTGAAACTTTTAAAAAAAAGATTTCATTTACTTATTTTAAGTATATTTTATTGATTATGCTGTTATAGTTGTCCCATTTTTTCTCCCCCTTTTCCCCCTCCACCCTGCATCCCCCTTTCTACCCACATTCCCTCACCTTAACTCGTGTTCATGGGTTGTACATATAAGTTCTTTGGCTTCTCCATTTCCTATACTATTCTTAACATTCCCCTGACTATTTTGTACCTACCATTTATGCTTCTTATTCCCCGTACCTTTTCCCTCATTCTCCTCCTCCCGCCACTTATAACCCTCTGTGCTATCTCCATTTCTGTGATTCTATTCCTGTTCTAATTGTTTGCTTAGTTTGCCTTCATTTTCATTTTTTTTGTTCAATTGTTGATAGTGTGTTTGTTGTCATTTCACAGTTCATATTTTTGATCTTCTTTTCCTTAAATAAGTCCCTGTAGCATTTCATATAATAAGGCCTTGGCGATGATGAACTCTTTGAACTTAACCTTATCTGGGAAGCTCTATCTGCCCTTTCATTCTAAATGATAGCTCTGCTGGATAGAGTAATCTTATTTGTAGGTCCTTGCCTTTCATGACTTGGAATACTTCTTTCCAGCCCATTCTTGCCTGTGAAGTTTCTTTTGAGAAACCAGCTGACAGTCTTATGGGAACTCCTTTGCAGTTAACTGTCTCCTTTTGTCTTGCTGCTTTTAAGATTCTCTCCTTATCTTTCATCTTGTGTAATGTAATTATGATGTGCCTTGGTATATGCTTCTTTGGGTCTAACTTCTTTGGAATTCTCTGAGCTTCCTGGACTTCCTGGAAGTCTATTTCCTTTGCCAGACTGGGGAAGTTTTCTTTCACTATGTTTTCAAATAAGTTTTCAATTTCTTGCTCTTCCTCTTCTCCTTCTGGCACTCTTATGATTCTCATGTTGGAATGTTTAAAGTTGTCCCAGAGGTTCCTAAGCCTTTCCTCATTGTTTTAAAATTCTTGTTTCTTTATTCTGTTCTGGCTGAATGTTTATTATTTCTTTCTGCTGCAAGTTGTTGATTTGAGTCCTGGTTTACTTTCCTTCACTGTTGGTTCTCTGTATATTTTTCTTTATTTCACTTTTCACAGCCTTCATTTGTTCATTTAATTTGCGACCATATTCAACCAATTCTGTGAATATCCTGATTACCAGTGTTTTGAACTCTGCATCTGATAACTTGGCTATCTCCTCATTGCTTAGTTCTTTTTCTGGAGTTTTGATTTGTTCTTTCATTTGGGTCATATTTCTTTGTCTCGGCACACTTGTTATACTGTAAGGGGCAGAGCCTTATGTATTCACCAGGGCAGGGCTACCCATGTTGCTGCATTGGGGTGCTGTATGTGGGGGTAGGGTCAGAGAGGACCCCATTATAAATAATGCTGCTTGCTCAGCTCTCTCCCCACTTTCAGTCACTTCCCCAGCTATCCACAAGCAAATTGGGCCCTTCCAGAGCTGATTCCCGGGTGGGTGGGTATGTGTACCCTATGGGGTTCTAGGACCCCATGGGTCTCTCCAGTGAACTCTCCTATGAGGCTGGGTGTTCCTCCTGGTGTCACAACCCCCACAGGTTTTTATAGACATAGGTTTTAAGTCTTTAGTTTCTCATGTTAGAGCCCTGGGTTGTGCAGTCTGTCTTGTTCCCCTGTTGTTCCTCCCAGTTTATCCACAGGCAAATGTGGGATCACCTCATCTGTCAGCTTTTACCTCCCCACCCAGTCTACCTCCATCTTGGTTGGAAGTCCCATTTCTTTGAAACTTAACCACTCTCTTTTGAAGTATATAAATACCTATCTCCAGGCTTTAGATCATTGCATCCTCTCTGTCTCGGATGTCCACATAGTCCTTGCTATTTGCCTGGCTACCTCCTATTCAGGCTATATGTCACCTGTGTCACTTCATTAAGAAGAGTGGGTTGAGGAGGTGCCCCTTGTCAGGGTCCTCCAGCCTCCACCACAGAGAGCAGCAGCTATACCAGTTGTGATTCTTGCTCTTCTGTACTGTGACTTTTCCCTCTACCATCTCTACTAAAACTAAAGGTGTTAAGAGCCAAGTCTGTGTCTTATTCACTATTGCATCCCCAATGTTTAGGAAACTTGAGAACATCAGGGAGAGGCATCTGAGGGGCTCTCCCCTAGCAGAGATGGAAGCATTGGACTTGGGTGGGCTAGGGGAGAAGCAGGATGCCCTGTAGGAGGTTGTTCCTCCAGCACAGGGGGAAACCATGCAGGCATGGCTGAGACAGAGCTGGGGAGCAACAACTCTTCTCTCCACAGACCAGCTTCCTATCCTGGAGCAGAAGCCTAAATGGAAACAAGGCAGGAATTACAACTCTGTTATTAGACAAGGCAAGGTCAAAATTATTGCCTGGGGGCAGAAGATGTCACTTCACAATGATGAAGGTTGCAGTCTACAGTGGAGGTAATATTGTCAAGAACCGTTAGAAATTAAATAACAAAACATCGACATTTGTAAGTAAAACCGTAGGAAATACAGAGAGAAACTAACAAAAACATAAAAGTAATAAGGTTTTAATACACCTCTTTAAATCACCAACACATCGACCATACGAAAATAGGTAAGGATATAAAATATATGAACAATATAATAAAAATGATGTCTTTCTAGGTTGTTATGGTGCATTTACAGAAAGCACCATCTTTCATGCATAAATTCTAAGAAGCACTTACAATACAAACTACATTCTAAGATTGCAATAAAACAGTAAATAAGTACCAAATATACAAAGGCCAAACACTTGGAAACTAGGGGAAAAAACATATCTCCTAATTAATTTTGGGTCAAAGATAATAGAGAACCCTGGTCAGATGGCTTGGTTGCTTGGAGCATTGTCTTGTACAACAAAAAGTCGAGTGTTCAATTCCTAGTCCAGGCACAAACATAGGTTGTGATGCAATCCCCAGTCTGGGTGTGTGCAGAAAGCAATCTATCGATCTTTCTCTCTCTCTCCCTTTCTCTCTCTCTAAAATCAATAAAAACATATGAAAAAAGATAATAGATAAAAACAATTGCCAAATATCTAAAAAATAAAATAGTAACATTAAAAATTAGAACTAAAATACATTCAAAATTGTGTCCACCAGCAAAGTTTAACGTCACTTATATCAGTAAATGAACAATAATAATAATAAATTAAATAAGCATTCAACATAAAAAGTTAAAAGAAAAACAAAAAAAGAAGTTTGAGAAAAACATAAACTCAAAAAAACAATGACTGCATAATTAACAAATAGTAGAATTAAGTATTTTAAAGTAGGTTCTTGCCCTGGCTCTTGTGGCTCAGTGGACTGAGCATTGGCCTGAGAACTGAAAGTTCTCTGGTTCAATTCCCCATCAGGGCATGTGCCTGGTTTGTGGGCCAGGTCCCCAGCTAGGGGCACATGAGAGGCAACCACACATTGATGTTTCTCTCCCTTTTTCCCTCCCTCCCCTCTCTCTCTAAAAAAAGGTTCTTTGCAGAAAAGAAAACAATAAAACTAATACATCATTAGGCAGCCTAATTAAGAATGAAAGAGAGAAAGCAGAAATGTATAAAATTAGGAATGAATAAAGGAGAAAAAACAAATGCATAGAAAAATCCAGACATATATAGGAGAATATTTTGCCCAACACTGTGCTAGTAATTTTGAAAATATAGATGTAATGTATGATTTTCAAAAGAAAACATAAATTACCAAAACTGCCAAGTAAGGAGAGAGAAAACCATGATAGAAGCTAAGAAATCTGTCAAAGAGCTAGCCTGTGAACCTCTCACATCTGCCCAAAATACAATACCCAGATGATTTTACGAATTCATTCTAGCAAATATTCGAGAGGCAGACACCACTCATATTTTTTCATTGTCCTCAATTAATTCCAAAATAAGGGGACAAAGTCCCTACCACTACATAAAAAAACTCACAGGCTTGCATGTTAAAAAGAGCATGTGAGATGGGAGATTCTGTCCTTTAACTAGAAAATTTAGTCTTGCTCTCAAAGCCACAACTGTGGTTTCCTTCGCTGGCACCCGTGCTGTCATTAAAGCACTAAACACTGGACTACTGCGAGAACACCGCGATGGCGGCGTGTCTGGTGCTGCCGTGCTGTCCTGCTGTATTTGCTATCCTGTATCCTTCCAGTTGAAGCTGAAACCGACTGTGGACTGTGGGAGCAGGTGAGTGTGATTGTCAGGTGGAGCCTAAAGCCACTGAAACAGGCCTTATCCTCACAAAGTGTCTTTAAGTTCCTGTTCTACTTTTGAAAAAAATCCCAATTGAAAACTGTTGATGTACATAATCAGAAAAGACATTCTCAAAGACAATGCCATGGTTCTACATCAAAAACTTAGTGAATTGGTATGCAAGTGTATATTTTATGCTAAAATTAAAAGCTTAAGATATGGGAATTTTGCTTCTGTTGCAAAAGTCACTTCTATCATATAAATTCTCCTGCAGATTATAGGTATAAACCTGGACAAACTTGGGGGAAAATGAATCTATCAGAAAGCATTAACAAGCAACCAAAAGCAAGCAGAGACTAGAGGAGCTTGATAAAAGGAGACAGCACTGGATGTTATAGTTTATGCCGATTTTCCCCTGTAGGTTTCCCTTAATCCATACAAAATAGGACAGGAAGGCAAGAGAATATCCAGTCTGCAACCTGAGGCCTCAAAGGATGGAGTTGAAGAGTGCCAGGATGACAGAATGGACCTAGGGAGCCACAGAGATAAGGCCCTACAATCTGCATGTAAGCTACCCAAACCCTCATTGGTCCATGAAGTTCCCAAGCGTGGGAGAAAACACCAGGAGGCATGGCAGAAAGCAACAGCTGGAAGACAGAAAAACTGAATGTATACTTCAGCTGTTGTCACCAAAGGAGACACAGAATATGGAGTTTGTGTCCAACCAAGGGAATCACTCTCAAAAATAAAAATCAACAATCTTCAGAGGAAGATAAGAGAGTCCAGAGTTTTAATCATAAGTCATCCATGATTTGCACTATACAATCATGCCGTGCTAAGTAGACAATATAAAGAAACAGGAAAGTGTGAGCCCTACTCAAGAAAAAAATTAGTCAATATCAGCTGACTCTGAGATGCCTCAGACATCAAAACTGTCAGATAAGAGCTTCAGAACAGTGATTACATCTTCAGGCACTTAAAAGAAAATGTGGTTAAAATGGATGAACAGAAAAGGATCTTCTGCAAATAAATAGAACCTATGTAAAAGAATAAAATAGAAAATAAAAAATGAAAAGTATGGTATCTAACAAGGAGATTTGCTGGTTAAGCTTAACAACACAATAGGAACAGTAGAAGAAAATGTCACTAAATATGAAAACAGGCTGTATCAATTTTCCAATGTGAGGAACAGGGAAAATTTTTTTAAATTAAAGAGCCATGGTGACCTTTGGAGACAATATCAATTGATCCAACATACATGTAACTAGAATCCCAGAAGGAATGGAGACAGACAAAAAGGAGGAAAAACACATTTAAAGAAATGATGGCTAAAACAGTTCCAAATTTGGTTAACACCAACTTATAGATTCAAGATGCTCAGAGAACCAAACCAAAATAAATACTAAGGAAATCAGAGCCACACATGCCATGGTCAGACTGCAGAAGACCAAAGGTAAAGCAAAAATCTTGAAAGCAGCCAGATAAAAGAACACATCGCATGAAAAATATGAATAATAGCCAGTTCCTTTTAAAAACAACAAAGATCAAAAGACAAGCGGCATCTGTAAAATGCTGAAACGTTCCAGTTTCTGTGTCGGCCAAAAATATGCCTCAAAAAGTAAAAGTGAGTGAAGACATGTTTAGATAAACTAAGATTGAGAACAACTGTTGTCATGAAAATAACATGTCAAGAACCCTCTTCAAACGAAAAGGAACTGACATGAGGTAGAAAGTCATATCTACACAAAAACTGAAGAGAATTGGAAATGGTAAAGATGTGTACAAATACAAGATATTACAGAAATTTTAATCCTTTAAAGGACATATGACAATTTAAAACAAAAATTATACCACTGTGTGTTACAGGCTTTGTAATATAAACCTACTTTTGCCCACTCCTCAGTGCATGTGTGTGTATATATATGTATTATGTGTGTGTATACATTTATATTTAAACAACACATTTCTAATAACATTTAGGTCAAAGAAAGATCAAAATAAAAATTAAGAATAGTGAAAATTGAATAATAATGCAAGTATAACATATCAACATTTATGGAATACAGCTAAAGAAAAAAATACCAGGAAATTCATAGCTTCAAATGCCATTATTAGAAGCAAAAAATAAAATAAAATAATAAGCTAAGCTCCCACCTTAAAAATTTAGAAAAAGATAAAGCAAATTTACCTAAAGCAAGTATAAGAAAAGGTATAATAAAAATAAGAATGGAAATCAACAACATAGAAAACAAATATTAGAGAAAACTTACAAAATGAAGAGTTATATTTGAAAAGATTGTTAAGTTGAAAAACTCCTAGTAAGAGAGAGACAAATACAAATTACTAATATCAGAAATTGATGTAACAGTATTATTACAGGTCTAGTAAACATTAAAAATAAATGATTATGAATCTTATGCCAATATATTTAATAAGTTAGAAAATTAGGTAAGTTCCTTTAAAAACACAATGTACCAAAACTGACTATATAGATATACATAACCCTATAACTATTAGAGATCATTGAAGTTGTAACAAAAAAATTTCTGCCAAGAAAACTCAAAGGTAACATGGTCTCACTGGTAAATTAGGAGAATAAATACTGTTTGGTTGTCTCAATAAAAGCAGAAAATTATTTAACAAAATAACATCCACTGATAATTTTAAAACTAGGAACAGAAGGAACTTATAAGAGGAATATGTCAAAAACTATGGTCAAAGTCATCAGAATTATACTCGCTATCACACTAATGGTATAAGATTGAATCCTTTGCCCCCAAGATCGGTTCCAAGACCAGCATATCCACTATCACCACCTTTACTCAATGTTGTGCTTGAAGTCCTGGTTGGTGTGTTAAGAAAGGAATTATGCACAAATGACCCAATTTTGCAGAACATCTTAAGAAATCTACAATGAAATTAGGATCAACAAGGGCATTTAACAAGGTCACAGCCTACACATCCAAAATACAAAAGTCAAGTACAGCAGCAAACAATTGGAAAATGAAATATAAACATTTCAATGATAATACAGTTGACAAAGGATATTTTAGGGGTAGATTTAACATAGGATGTGCAATACAACTGCCACTATAATGGCCCTAGTATTTAGTAAAGATTGTGTCTGGAAATAGCAGAAGCCATGTGATAGAACTTAATTGTTGAAAACAGGGTTGCTGTAATCACTATACAGGGAAACTGAGGCGAAATGTCTATCAAATTGTCCTGACTCTATGGGACTTTAGGCAAAGGTTGATTGATCACAGCATCCCTAGGAAATAGGTGGGCAGCCTACTAAGCAATCAATGTGTGTATACAGCTGGAAAGACTCTGGGTCTGACAGGGAGAAGCCTGATAAACTGCCTTACAGAAAGTCAGAGCCTGCTCTAGTTCATAGGCAGTGATGATGATTTGACTATAGCATCTGTGTTTGGAAAGAAAATGATTGGTGACCAGAAGATCTGGGGGAATAGCATGGGGATGGACCTGGCAAAAGGGAACAAAATGTGGATATTTGTATCCTGTGTGGTTGATCACGCAGAAGAGGTTTTATAATCAAGTGGACAAAATAGAACCTGTTGATGTCAGTCAACCTCTTTCCCCAGCCATGCAATGGCTGCTTGATGAGCTCCTGAGTATAGTGACAAGGACAGAGGCTGCCCACGAGCTCAGAATAGACCTCTCCCCACCAAGCCTAACCTGCTGAGAGGGGACGTGCCAGCAGCAGACATCAATGGTGGAAGCCCTATGTGGCGCGCTGCCCTGGGGAACCATCCAGTCCCCAGGGCTTGGAGTGATTGCAGCGTTGTCCTTCCATCACAAAGGAGCAACAATGCGACCTCACTGAAACAGGCCTTCTACTGACTATGGATTGGCCTCCTGTGTCGACAGCCATATGTGACCATATGTGGGATGTTCATGCACCACCTTACTCAATCTCACAGCATCATTTCTGACCCAATAATGCATTCTCACTGCAAAATGAATAAAACACTGGCTCGAGTTTATGGAATTCCAACTGGCCTTACCACATATCCCACCACCTAGAAGCAGCTGGACTAATAGAGTCATGGCATGGCCTGCTGAAGGCTCGTCACAGAGCCAGGTGGGAAACAAACAACACCTGCGAGGGCGGGTAGTCTCCTAAAGGATGGGTTTGAACCTGTATCCAACACACGGCAGTTTCCTCCCTGGTCAGTGTACATGGGCCTGAGGATCAAAAGGTGAAAGTAGCAGATTCCTTTCTCGTTGTTACTCCTAATAATTTACTTGCAGAATTTTTATTTCCTGCCCCTATACCCTAGAGCTCTACTAGTTTAAAAAGTCTTATATCCCCAGGGGGAATCCTGCCACTGGGTGACTCTGCACTGGTTTGTTGGAACTGAAAGCTGTGATTGAGACGTGGCCATGTTGGACTCCACACGCTAGTGGTCCAAGGAGTGAATCACTCGTCTGCCGAGCATGGTTAATCCTAACTACTGAAAGGAAATTAGGTTGCTGCAGAGAGTGTCTATGACTGGCACTCAAGTAGTGAGCTCCTTCTACCCAATAGAAATAGGTTTTGTAGGATTTGTCCAGTAGATGACCTGTTTAAGATTGTTCAAGTAAAGAACACCAGCCAGCCTTTGTTAAACAAGCTCAGGACTGTCATAGAATGAGGGTTCTAAATAGAAAGGCTGATGCTCTGTTTCCTATCATTAGCACAACAGAAACCTGAGGTTCTGAGTGTAGCCTGGAGCTAACGTAAAGTGAATAGTTTGTTTACTTCATCAAGAAACTTATTTTCTTGTGAAATTCAAAGACCTTTTATTGCAAATTAAACATGTGAATTATGTCATAGAAAAAAAATGTGGCTCTCCATTTGGGAGTATAAACGTCTCCCAAAGTGGTTAGTGAATAAAAAGGACAACCCAAATGATTTCATTTTAAAAAACCAATACTTCGAAGAAACTGGTTCCCAACCTTGGGATGTAGTTTATGTCTTAGTTCATCCACACTACGATAACAAACATACCATCCACTGAGTGGTTTAAGCAACAAACATTTATTTCTCAGCAATTTATTTAGTTCTGGAGGCTGAGAAGTCCAAGATCAAGGCTCAGATTCAGTGTTGGGTGAGAGTCATCTACTCCTGGTTCCTCAGCTGCCTGGTTCCTCATCTTTTTGCTGCGTCCTCACGTGGCAGAAGGGACCAGCAGGCTCTCTGGAACCTCTTTTCTAAGGGATTCCAGACACTAATCCCATTCAGGAGGGCTCCACCCTCAAGTCCTGTGCAACTCTCCAAGGCCCCATCTCCTTATATCATCCCATGAGGAATTAGGTTTCAACATATGAATTTGGAGGGACACAAACATTAGTCTGTAGCAGTTCCTAAGTGATTCTATGTCTCCATGAGCTTTACCACATATTGATATTAACTCGAAGACTTCCAACAACTAGAGATCTCCCAAATTGAACTTAAATGGACTTCTTCAGCAAAGGAAGAAGCTCCCCAACACCAGAGGAGAACAAGGAGAAGCTGAGGGAGCAATGAGTCCAGGATGTTGGGGGAGAGTTCCTGTGTTTGCAGAGGTTAGAGCAGATGACCCCTGAGGTTCATCCCAGCCCTGCTGGTGTGAGTCATTACTAGCACGTAAACGGAAGTCAACTTGCAGCCCTTTCTTCTCCTCACCTCTTCCCCCACTGCCCTAATCACTAATAAGCCTCGGCACTTTGACAAACAGGTGATAGGCTGTGATCTAGAAACCAAAGATCCATGTAGGGGCATCACCCCGTGGCCCGCAGCCCACACACTGCCCAGGACGGCTATGAATGCAGCCCAACACAAAATCGTAAATTTACTTACAACGTTATGAGATTTTCATGTGTGATTATGTGTCACAACATATTTAATGTGTGGCCCAAATTTAATTTAATTTACACTTCTTCTTCCAGTGTGGCCCAGACGTGCCAAAAGGTAGGACACCTTTGTTTTGAGGCAGGTTCGCAGAAATACTTTTTTATCCCAAAATGTCACATACATTTGTTTTATTAACCACAGGATAGCTGCTTCTGGTCGACAGTCTCTGGAAAACCATAGCGGTGAGTCCTCACATGCCGCGACTCTGTGTGAGACTCTGCAGAGGCACGCAGAGAGGCAGGCATGACCCACAGTGGTAGGTACCCCTGTCATCACACCCTTCCAATTGCACCAGTGAGCAAACAGCAACTTTCAGGAATGAAGTGATCCATCCAAAGGTACACAGCTAATTAACAACAAAACTGCAACTTGGGACCACGAAGGCAACTTCAAGGCCTCACCGGTGTGCCCGCAAACTGAAGAGCTCCATCCGCTGCCGCTGGCCCAAGGACGACACCGTCAGTGCCAGGCACTGGGCTCTGCAGTCTCCCGGGAGGGAGGTTCGCTACTACTTACCACCTCCCTCAAGCTGTGCATTGCACAAGATGCTCTATAGACTTTGCTCATTTGGCTCACACATCTATGAGGTAGATATTATTTTAATTCCCATTTTACAAATGGGAAAATTGGGGTGGGGAACTAAAATGCCTACCTAAAGCAAGACAGGATTCCACCCACATCTGACCAACCCCCAAACTGTTTTTTTTCCCTTGCACCAGCTTGCTCTGATCTGCTTGTCCGCATAGGAACTTCCAGGTGTGTTTACAGTGTGGTAGTTCGTGGATGAAGAAATAAAATATTCCTCAAGAAAATTAGGACACCACAGCCAATAAGGACTCTAGAAGCAATATCACTACAAACTGTGGTGCCATCCTGTACTTTTGATAATTCTCTCAAGAGAAGATATATTATGTTAGTTTATTATTTTAAATAAATTTTCAACAAGCTATTTAACTCTCAGTCTGTGTCTGTGGAGACTATGTTTGTAACATCAGATAAACGAGCAATTAGAGACTTCAAAATGATCTTAAATGTGGTGGGAGCTTATAAACCTGAACTCCCAGAGACAGTAAATGTCCCATCAACTGTCTCTGGTACACATTTCCTGTCTCCCCTTTGTTTCTGCAGCTCTAACGTGACACTCCTCAGCCTCATCTGAGGATACCTGCCTTCCAGCAGGATGTGAAGGAAAAAGTGGAAAACTGTGGCATAGGTCACTTGGATTACAGACCCAGATATCCTTGGATGACCTTGACCAAGTTGACATCTCTCTCAGTTATTTGTTCATAAAATGA
The DNA here is from genome assembly GCF_014824575.4 of Sturnira hondurensis. Classification (NCBI taxonomy): domain Eukaryota; kingdom Metazoa; phylum Chordata; class Mammalia; order Chiroptera; family Phyllostomidae; genus Sturnira; species Sturnira hondurensis. The sequence continues at coordinate 229,458 of NW_028085930.1, read as the reverse complement.
GAAAGTTCAAACTGGAATGTTCTTAAAAGTCATCCAGACTCAAACCTTCTATGGTTTCATGAATCTATGACTGGAACTGTGCATAGCTTCATTCTTGACAATATCCCAGGCAGAAAATTTCCTAGGCAAGTGCAGCCCTCGATAAATACTACTTATCATTGTCATCATCATTATTATTTGATGAAGTTGGAAAGCGTTTCCAACTTCAAGCATAACCAGGATCTAATATTATACCATCGGAGACTCATTTCTTTGGTTTATAGGGTTGTGAAATATTTCAGATGGGAGAAATGCTTTCAGACAAGCCTCTGCTTTTAAGATGCAGAAATCTTTTTAAAGCAAAAGTCTGCAATGAGTTCCTATATACAAGATGTTGAGTTTTCTAGATAACGTGGGGAATGGAGCAGGGATAGCTGGCGGTTCCCCCACTTGGCATTTCCTTCACTCTCACCTGGGCCCCAAGGTGCCACCTCAAAAACCTAGGATTCCTCGGAAGGCCACTCAAAAACTCATTTCTCTCTCGAGGTTAGGATGACTAATTGGGAATGGAGATCCATGGGGTGGGTACAGAGGAGGCCAGAGTCTAGAATAGAAGGGAGGGCAAAGAAACTAACCTTTATTGAGGGTCTTCTGTCCACCATGTATTTTGCAAGATTACCTGGTTTAAAGGGGGAAGTCCACTGTGCATGCTCACAGAGCCTGGTACCCATGCCATGCCTTCCAAAGCCAACCTCTCTACTTCTGCACTGGATCTCATCCCCACTTCTCTACTCAGGACATTGTTCCAGCCACTGTCCCCATCTCTTCAATCTTAGTCATCTCCCGCCTCGATCACAGCCATGGCTTCCCAGTTGCTTCCCCACCCATCTCCAGTAGGCTGACAGCAGAGCCACTCCACCTGCAGTTCCCCACTAGGTTACCAGGCAATGCCAAAGTCCTTCACAGGCCACCAAGGGCCTCTTGATCTGGGCCTGATCCCACCTGACCTCCTCACTGCTTCCCTCCCTCACTGTCTCTGCAGCAGCCACACTCACTTCCTGCTGTTCCTGGAAAATCCAAGCACAGTCCTGCCACTGGGCCTTTGGGCTGACTATCCCCTCTTCCTGGGACACTCTTCTGCAATGTCTACCTGGCCCACTCCCTACAGTCTTCAAACCTTCTCTCCAACATCCCCTTCTCAACAAGCTTCCCTATTTAACCCTGCAGCCCACCCACCAACGTNCACCTGACCTCCTCACTGCTTCCCTCCCTCACTGTCTCTGCAGCAGCCACACTCACTTCCTGCTGTTCCTGGAAAATCCAAGCACAGTCCTGCCACTGGGCCTTTGGGCTGACTATCCCCTCTTCCTGGGACACTCTTCTGCAATGTCTACCTGGCCCACTCCCTACAGTCTTCAAACCTTCTCTCCAACATCCCCTTCTCAACAAGCTTCCCTGTTTAACCCTGCAGCCCACCCGCCAACGTGAGCACTTCAATCTCCCTTCCTGTTACAGAAATTCAAATGTTGAAGTCAAAACACCCAGGAACTCCAAATGTGACCTTTTTTAGCCAATGGAGGGTCTTTGCCAATGAAATTAGTTAAGATGAAGTCTCCCTGAAGTAGAAGGGCTTCCAATCAAAGGAAAAATGTGGCCACGGAGATAGATGTGCGCAGAGGAGAATGCGGAGTGGAGCGATGCTGCCTCAGCCAAGGAAGCACCCGAAGCTGGAGAGATGCCTGGAACAGACCCTCCCCTGGGGCCTTCAGAGGCAGCCTGACCTTGCTGGCATCCTGATCTTGAACCTGTGGCCTCCAACTCTGTGCCGATACGTTTATGTTGTTTATGCCACCCAGTTGGTAGTACTTTGTTACAGTAGCCCTAGCAAACCCATACACTTGCCCTGCTCAGCTTTTTCTTTTTTCCGTGGAACTTGCAAATGTACCACATATTTTACTCACTTATTTCTATTGTGTCTATTGTCTGTCTCCTCCTACAACAGATTATAACCGCTGAAGGGGCACAGATCTTGCTCTGCTTTGTTCACTGATGTGTATAACAGTGAGCAGTAAGTGAACGCTTTCAAATGAATGAATCAATGTACCTCCTTTCTTCTGGGTTCTTAAGAAACCATCATAAAATTCTACCTTCCCCTTTTATGCCTTAACTCTCAGATTTATTTTCCTTAACTGACACCTCCGTCCCACTTTACTCGCCCCCGCTGCCTCTCCTCCCACCCCGAGAGACCAACAGCGTGTTGGTTTGGGCCTCACAGTGAGAGGTGTGTGGCCCAAGAGGGTGCTGTGACACTCACGTTGCACATCTTTAATCCTCATAGTAGCTCTCTGAAGCAGACCTTGTAATTCCATTTCATGGATGAGGAAACCGAGGTTCACAAAATTAGCAACATGCCCATAGCCTCCTGTGTCTAAAACACACAGCTTGCTCTTTCTCCCCTGCTTGTTAGCATGGCAGCTTCCCAGTAACAGGCACAGCATCTTGGCCAGGCCGGGCGCACAGGAGGTGCTCCAGGAGCATCACCGAACTCTGTGCTGTGACACCACTGGTAGCTTCCAGGATGGGCTGGACACAGCCTGACCCACAGCCCACGCTCTCACCACAGAGCCCATGTGCCAGCAGAACATGGGCCGCAGCATAGCTTCCTTGTGTTTTACCAGAATTTTCCAGCAGCCTCATCTTCCCACCAGCCACCGAAACACTTTCCCACTCCCTGCGCCAGACCCCAGCTAACCCAGGTGGACTTCCTGGGGACACACTCCCGTACCCACATATGCACATGGAGAACATTTGTCTCTGTTTTTTTAATGAATCTCGTACATTCGTGTGTGCATCCTGCTTTTCTCTTTCAGCAGCACTCACGGAAACTCCTCCAGAGACACCGGTTTGGCTCTAAATTGTTCTTTAATGACTGCCTGGTATCGCGATTCACTCAGCCATATGTCGTTGTGGGGTATTCAGTTTATTTCCAAGACTGTTTTCTCTTTTGTTAATGTTACTATACTAACCATATTACTGGTTAGTAACCATATTAGTAACCATATTACTATACTAACATATTACTAACCATAATGTTACTATACTATACTTACATAGATAGTATCTACAGACAGATTCCCAGGACTGAGATCATTATATTTAAAAAGCAAATATATATATGTTTTTATTTGTTATAAAGGAGCATTTCGAAAACATAAAAATAAAGGAAACAGTATCAGGAACCCCCACAAACGTGAGGCCCAGCTCCAGCAGTTGTCAAATCATGGCCAGTCTGGCTCCACCTAATTCCTTCCCCACTTCCCCACAGTCTAGATTATTTGGGGAGAAAAACAGATACTTTATTAGTTAATCTATAAATATTTTTGTCTGTACCTCTAAAAGTTGAGGATGCTTTTAAATAACATAACCATAATACCACTAACAAACCTAAAAAAAAAACCCCACTCATTTTGTCCTAACATCCAGTTTTCAGTGTTCCAATTTATCCCATTGAATCATAAATGAATATTTTTACAGTTTATTCAAATCAGGATCTTAATAAGTTTCAAGAATTACAATTGGCTAATATGTCTCTTATCTCATCTATCTCTTTTAATTTATAAATCTCCCCCTTTGTGTGTGCGTGTGTGTGTGTGTGTCCCTTGCACTATCTCTTTTGAAGAAACCAGGTCATTTGTCCTATAGTTTCCACAGCCTGCATTTTGCAAATCGCCTCAGCACCATATCATCTGTTCCCTCCAACTTAGATCTATGAGTTTGATCAGATTTGGGTTAGAGCTTTTTGCAGGAATGTTTACAGGCAGTGCTGCATACTTCCATTAGGGACACACAAGGTCCTGATGTCTCTCTTTGGTGCTATCAGCAACCACTGGTGATTTTGCCTAGATTCATCTTTTCAGTAGGAGTTGTAAGTGAATGATATCTTAACTCCATCATTCTTCATTTTTGAGCTGGGATACTTCTAGAAAAAGAAAAATTCCCTGCATCAACTCATTGATTTTCCTGAGACACAGTTTATATAACAAAGTCTAGATAAATTATTCTTTCCCTTTATTTACCAGGTTTCAAAATAATGAGTTAGTTTCCTAGTATCCTGTCTAAATAAGAGTTGTTAGGATTTTTTTCTTTTATTTTTATAAACTCATGAGTTTTTAAATGTGAATTCAGGGTTAATAAACCCCTTTTCTTTCCCTGGAAAAAAAACCTTGGTTTAATTTTCTAGTACTGTTCCCCTGGAAACCTAATAAAGGTAGAATATCATGTATGTTACCAGGCAACATTTCCTATGATAAAAATGACCACTAATTAGAAAGCTACTCCTGGCCTAGGAGAACTGTGAATTAACTATAAATACTTGGTGGGAATCCATGGTTTAAGCTTTTCTAAATGCAGAGCATCCTTGTAGCTGGGCTGTCCCTTGCTAGGACCCCTGAGAGCTCTTTCCACAGATGTAATAAAATATATTAGCTCATAGGGGGAATGAGGCTTATAAACCAGAATGGCTCCCATACCCATTCTCTTGGCAGAGTTCCCCAAGAAACAGGCTATGAGATGGAGATGTATGCACAGGAGGTTGAATGAGAAGGGCCCTTATAAAGTGAAGGAATCAGAATCGTGCAGGGGGAAAAGCTAAACTACAATACGGTTGCAACTGTGAACCTCCCCTGAGCCAACAGGACGTCCCTGGTGGCTGGGGTGGCCCTGTAAAGTCATCTCAGTCTGGCAGAGCAGATCCTTGAAAAGGAGCATGATTTGGGCAAAGCCGCTCTCCACACTGGAAGCAATTCCCAGAGAAAGATTCTTTCTCTGAACTGCGAACAGCCAGCTCTCTGGGCAACTGGAGAAATGAGTATCTCAATTTTAACAAGGATACCTGGCCAGTGGACCACAGCACCAACATACCGCTCACGGATTTCACTCCTTCACACCTGTGCCATCCCACCTGACCCCGCCCTGCTGGCGTGCTGTCCTTTCTGTCCTAGACCCTCCAGCAAAGCGAGGAAGTAAACTGGTGTCCAAGGGGATCTGTTCAGTTTTGTAAAATGTACATCTAAATCCACAGTCCATTTATACATTTCCTGCCCCACCTGAAATCACCCATTTCTCCAAAGAGCCCTGGTTCCTTTTTTAAAAACTATATACTTTAAATTTTTTTCAATTACAGTTTACATAGTTTATATTTAAGATCATTTTATGTTAATTTCAGATGCACCACGTTGTGGTTAGACTCATATACTTTACAAAGTATCCCTCAAATATTTCCAGGATCCACCCGGCACCACACATAGTAGTTACAATATTATCAACTATATTCCCTACACCATACCAAAGAGCCCTGGTTCCTTTCAGTGATGTCCTGTGACCACAGTCTGGGAGACGAAGGAGCTCATTATCTACTATTGGGTAAGTCATGGTCCTCAGCTCAGTCAGTGGCCAGAGTTAAGAAATATGTCTTTCAGATAATATGCATCATGCATTGATATTAATATTTCCATTTCAAATTCAAGACTAAAGATTTTCTTAACTTCAGCAATCATCCATGTGTGTCCTTTCTAGCACACCAAAAGCTATAATTCCTGTTGATATCAACACAATTCCCCAGTTGCTTTATTTATACAACACACGGCACTTCCAGAATAACAATGCCAGCACCACCCCCACGAGACGTGCAATCAAATCACTGTGTCTCAAATTGGCTGTGTCACCAATTTAATTTACGGGTTCACTTGTTTTATTTTGCTTTAATTTTTACAGTTACTCTTTTTAGTTTAACTTTGTTTTAGAATTATGTAAAATAGTTGAGTGGCTTTAAAATCTGTTTGATAAATTAAGATATATAGTTCCCTCAACTTTATTTCTGTGCTTCCTCATAAATCTAAGTTTTTGGCTTATCTTATCAACAACTTAATACTTTTTCTGAAATGCGCATATTATTCACACATTTCACCACCTGGCTTTTTGCATTCAATAATATATTTTAGAAATCATTTTGAAACGGTTAACAAAGTGTAGATTGGTTTATTTGCTCAGTTCTCTATTGATAAATAGTTGGACTGTTCCTATTTTTGTACTACCACAAAGAGTGGTGTGACAAATAACACCATGAATGAATCTTTGTGTTTTTGTCAGTGTATCTTTGGGAAAGGGTCTTAGAATTGAAATTGGTGAATCAACAAGTGGATGTGATTTTGAGAGTTACGTCAAATTCCCCTCCATTGTATTTGTGCCATTCATAACATTCTCCAATAATGCATGAGAACTGCTGTTCCCCCAGAGCTTTGTCCTCAATTGTTAGAAATTTTGGTAATCTGATGAACAAAACATCCTATCTCAGTACATGTTTATTTTGCATTTCACTTATTATAAACAAAGATAAGCAACTTCATACATGATTAAAGGCTATTGACATTTTTCATAAACTTTGTATTTTAATGCATTTTTCTGTAGAAAACTTGATCTTTTCCACCTAAAATTTTTAGAAGCTCTTTACATGTTAAGGGTAGCATACCTTTGCCTATGATGCAGGTTACGGATTTTTTCCAATTTGTCATTTTGCCTTTCTGCTTTGCTAATGGTTGTTGGGTTTTGTATTTTTGTGAATTTTTTTGTTTCACTTTGTCTGTTCAGTCCTTGAAAATGTTTTCATTCATGTAATTTAATTTATCAATCATTTTTATTAATTGTTTTTGCATTTTGTCCCAATTAGGAAGATTTCCACACACTGGGGTCAAAAGGCAATTAAACCATGTTTTCTACTATTATTTGTATGATTCTTTTCCTTTTACCACATTTAAATCCTTGATTCATTCAGAATTTTTCCTGGTGTGAGGAACGGATTTAAGTTGTTTTTTTTTTTCATGACACCATCTAGTCCCCTCAACCTTGTTAAATTATTAAACATTAAATACCTTGCCTTTTCTTTACAGATTTGAGATGCTGCCTTTATGTACTTTTAAATTTCCATGTGAAGTTCAGTCTATTTGGATTTTTATGTTCTCTTCCTGAGGTCAGTCTATCCTGTCATAAACACCAATATTGTTTTAATCATAAAGAAAAAATATTTTTCAATATTTAGTATAACTAAGCCTCCTATTTTTTATTCTTCATCAAAGTTTTCCTGGTTCTTCTCACTTGTTAGTTTTTATAAATAAGCATTAAATCAAGGTTTCTAGCTTCAGGAAAAAGTTCTGATCATATTTTTATTGGCATTGCATTGAATGTGTTAATTTGTTTAGGGAAACTGACATTGTCGTGATGTTGAGTTTCTTATCCATGAATATGGTACATATTTTTATTTGCTAGAGTCTATATTCAAGTCTTTCAAAGGTGCTATATAATTTTCTTTATATAAGTTTTGAACTTTTCGGGTCAAGTTTACACTTAGGTATTTTCTCTGGTTATTTGTTTTTGTTTGTGAATGAAAGTGGGTTTGGTTTTATATATGGTCAATGGTTTTTATATGTTGATTTTGGTGTTTTTGCCCCAGCTTTACTGAGGTATAATTGACAAATACAGTTTATGTGTTGGCAAATTTCAAGCATACAACACAATACTAACCATAGACACCATGTTGTACATTAGATCCCCAGAACTTACATGTCTTATAAATGAAAGGTTGTACTCCGTGAACTACATCTGCTCCTCTTCCCACCATCCTCTGCCCCCCGGAAAGCACCATTCTACTATTCTATGTGTCAGCTTTTTTTCTTATTAAATCCCACATACGAGAATGTACAGTAATTGTTTTTCTCTTATTTATTTCACTTAGCATAATGTCCTCCAGGTTCATGTATTTTATCACCAATGGCAAAATTTTCTTCTTTTTAATGGCTGGGTAATATTCCTGTGTGTGCACTGATCACATTTTCTTTATCCAGTCACCTAACAATGTACCCTTAAATTGTTTCCATATCTTTTTTTAATTTTTATGTATTTATCTTTAGAGGGGAAGGGAAGGAGAGAGGGAGAGAAGTGTCAATGTATGGTTGCCTTTCATGCGTCCCCTGCTGGGACCTGGCTTGCAACCCAGGCATGTGCCCTGACTGGGAATTGAACCACGATCCTCTGGTTCTCAGGCTCGCACTCAATCCACTAAGCTACACCAGCCAGGGCTTCCATATCTTGACTATTGTAAATAATGCTACAATAAATATGGGAGTGCAGATATCTCTTCAAAATACTGATTTTATTTCCTCCAGCTATATATCCAGAAGCAAGATCACTGGATCATAGGGTATTTTTATTTTTAATTTTTTGAGGAAGCTCCCTACTACTGTCCACAGGGGCTGTATCATTTTTCATTCACACCAGCAGTGCACAAGGCGTCACTTTTTTCTACGTTCCTGATGATGCTTCTTATCTCCTATTGTTGTTTTTCTGTATGTAACAGCCCTTCTAACTGAAGTAAGGTGACACTTTTACTGTGGATTTGATTTATGTTTCCCTGATGACTAGTGATGTGCGGCACCTTTTTAGGTACCTGTTGGGTACCATTTGTAGGTCTTCTTAGGAAGACCTACCCCAAAATGGTACCATTTGTAGGTCTTCTTAGGAAAATGTCTAACTTGGGTTATTTTGCCAATTTTTTAATTGGATTATGTCTTGAGCTTTCTGAGTTCGTCATATAGTTTAGAAATTAACCCCTTATTAGACATGGGGTTTGCAAACATTTCTCTCGTCCTACCAGTTGCCTCTTTATTGTTTCCTTGGCTGGGCAGAACCTTTCTGGGGTCATGTAATCCTACTTGCTTATTTGCTTTTGTTGTTTGTGCTTCTGGCATTGTATCTTTTTTAAAAATCATGTAAAAGTATCTATTCACAGATGATATAAAGTTATCTGTAAAAAGCCCTATAAAATCAGCAAAAAAGAATAATGAGTTCATCAAAGACGTGGGATACGAAACTAATATAGAAAAATGTGTTGTATTTTTATACAATAACAATGAATAATCCAAACATAATATTAAGAAAACAATTCTATTTATAGTAGCATAAAAAGAAAATATATTTAGAAGTAAATTTAACCATACAAGTGTAAGAACTGTACACTGAAAACAAAAAAATATTATTTAAAAATTTTCAAAAGACCATGTGTTCATACATTCAAAAACTTAATATTGTTAAAATAAAATATTTCCCAAATTGATTTACAAATTAAATTCAATCCCTATCAATATTCTAATGGACTTTGTGCACAAATAAAGAGCTGACCCTAAAGTTTACATTAAAGTACAAGGGATTCAGAATATCCAAAAACAATCTTTAAAAGAAGAACAAAAGTGGAAAACACATGTCCAATATCAAAACTTATTACAAAGCAGCAGTAATCAGAACAGTATAGTTGGCATAAGGATAGACATAAAGATCAAAAAATTAGAGAGTCCAGTAATAAACTATACCTTTATGGTCAATTTATTTTCTCACATCAAATACAAAAATTAATTTGAAATGGATTGAAGCTCTAAGTGAAAGAGCTCAAAGTGTAAAGCTATTAGGAAAGAGCATAGCTATGAATCTCCATGCTGTTGGGGTAGGCAAAGGCTTCTTAAATGATACCAAAAGAGCAAGCAACAGCGACAAAAATATATAGATTCGACTTCATCAAAATTAAAACCTTTGGGCTTTCAAGGGCATTATCTAAAAAGTAAAAAGACAAATCATAGAATGAAAAAAATTGTAAATTATGTATTTGATAATGTATTGTATCTATAGATACAAAGAACTCTTATGACTCAACCATAAAAAAGATAACCCTGGCTGGTAGGTAGCTCAGTTGATTAGAGCATTGTCTTGATACACCAAGGTTGTCAGTTCAATCCCTGGTCAAGGCACATATAAGAAGCAACCAATGAATGCATGAATGGGTGGGAAAAAATCTCTCTCTCTCTCACATCAATAAATTTAAAAAGCTGAAAAACAATTAAAAAGACAAATAATTATAAAATGGGCAAAGTCATTGAGCAGACATTTCTCCAAAGAAAATATACCAATGGCCAACAAGCACATGAAAACATTCTCAATGTCTTCAGCTGTCAGGGAAATTAAAATCTAAGCCACAATGAGATCTCACTTCATACCCACTCTGATGGCTATAATAATAATAATTTTAGAAGACAAATAGCAAGTTTTGGCGAGGATCTGGAGAAATTGTATCTACCATACATTGCTGGTGGCAATGTAAAAATGTAAAATGCAGCTGACTTGGAAACAGTTTACATTTAACCTCAAAAAGTTAAACATAAAATTATCATATAACCCAGCAATTTTGTTCCTAGATACCTATTCGAGAGAGCTGAAAAATATATGTTCTACAAAACTTCATACACAAATGTTCACAGCAACTTTATTCATAGAAGGCAAAAAGTGGAAACAATCCAAATGTCCATTAATTGATAACAGATAAATCAAATGTGTTCTATCCATACAATGTTATTTAGCCATTAAAAATAAAGAATTGACACATGCCAAAAATAAAACATGGATGAACCTTGAAAATATTTTGTTAAATAAGAAAACAGCTACAAAAGGCCATATTTTGTATGCTTCCATTCCTATGAAAAGCCCAGAACAAGCAAATCCATCGATGTAGAAAGGAGTTTAATGGCTGCCGAGGGCCTCAGGAAGCGATGACTGATGGGTGTGGGGGTCTCTTGGGGATGACGAAAGTGTTTTGGAACCTGACGGTGCTGAGAGTTGCCCAATCTTGCGACTGTGCTTAAAACCATTGAATTGTTCAATTCAAAATGGTGACTTCAATGGTAAATAAATTATATCTCAATGAAAGTTTAAAAATAAAAAACAAGAGGGAGCCTTGCACAGATCAATGATGAAAATGGACTATAAATTCAGGAGTGGAGCTCAGACTCTGTGCTGGGGAAGAGAGAAGAATATTGATTAGACTGAGTTTGGGAAAACATGAGGGGAAAAGCATCTCTCACACGCTGCCGGTGCCAGTATAAACTGGCACATTCATTTGAGCAACCAATTTACTAGTATCTATCAAAAAAGAGGAAAGAAAAGAAAGCACCTACCCTATGATCCAACACTTTCACTGCCAGAAATCTAAAATTAATGTGTGGTTGGCAGCGTTAGTGCTCAGGGAATGTCCTGCCTATTATACAGGTGATGATCGTAGGGAGAGGCGATGAATTATGCAATAAATTCCTGCAGCCAATTCGGCTCTCACTTCTGCTTCTTTTTGGAAAAATAGTAAGACAGTGATAATACCACCGAGTGGTAGGACCACGACATTTCTGTTCTTTTAAACTTTGAAAGCTGCATAAAATGGGAAGAAAATTCTCCCCTAATATAGAAGGTCATTTCTAGAGACACCGAGCACATGCTAAAAGAAGAGTTAAAGATGCCCACGTAGAGTTGCAGCCTCTTGTAAAAGAGACCATGGGGTGGGTGTGCAGTGGGGGAAGGAAGCAGTTTGAGCCTCAGCCAAATCCTGTGAAGCTACAAAAAAGCCAAGAAATATTCCGAGTGACTCATGCATGAAGCCTCGTGAGAAGCAAAGGTGACGAGGCAGCAACTGGTCAACTCGATGACGTCTGAAACAGTGCCTAAGTGAACCTGGATCTTTCTTTCCTTTAGTTCTTTCTCCAACCGGTGATCCTTTTTAAACATGTCATTGCTATTATTTGTAACCACTGTACTTTGTTCATCCAGTAAAGAGGTCCATCAACACAGAAAAAGCCCCCAAAAGAGGAACATCAGGTCAATTAATCATAGCCAGACCTCTCAGCCTATGAAAATGTACCCTAAAGTCAACTTGCCCAGGTTACAGGGAAAGCACCAAGCAGAGAGAAATAGCTTCCGAAACGCACTTCAGAACTGTAGAGATGACAGGGGAGAGCTTACCCTCCAGGATGCTCGCTGCCTTCCCACTCCTCGGAGCTGGTTCTACAGAAGATGGGGCATCCATCAGCCCACCTGCCCCTCACCCCCAGATCTTGCCCTCTCACCTGCCCCACATGGTGAGATATGGTGGAGAGACAGGGATTGTGACATAAGCAAATGGCCTCAGGCTGATATATGTCAATGCCAGCCCATGAGCTTCCTAGTAGGGACACGGCCTGTGAAGGCCTCATAACAGCCAACCTCTTGCAACCTCCAAGGCTGGGGAGGAGCCCATCCCAGGAGAGCTGACAGCAGGATTCTGGGAAAGGAGGGCAGGTGACACTAACACTGGAGCCATGGAGACGGCTATGTGTGTTTGCTCCCCGTGCTGCACGTGGCAGAGGTGCTGTCCTCGCTTATGCTCCTGTCTGTGCTGCAAGTTCCTGTTCACCTCCGAGCGGAACTGCACCTGCTTCCCCTGCCCCTACAAGGATGAGCGGAACTGCCAGTGCTGCCACTGCACCTGCGCCGAGAACCCCAACTGCCACTGGTGCTGCTGCTCCTGGGCCAATGACCCCAACTGCAAGTGCTGCTGCACGGCCAGCAGCAACGTCAAGTGCTACTACTACGAGAGCCGCTGCTGCCGCAATGCCACCATCACGTTCCGCAAGGGCCGCCTCAGGAGCATCCGCATCTCGTGAGTGTAGGGCACCCTGTGTGGGCCACCCCGGCTCAGGACACTGGGGACACCCCCTGGCAGTGGAGTCCACAGGGCAGGTCGGTGATTCCGCCCTGAGTCCGTTTCTCTCTCTTGAAAAAGGAGGCCAAGAATTTGTAGCAATTAAGTGTGTCCTAAACAGTTCTTGACCACGAACTGACCTGAGTTCCAAATCCAAGGTCCACCATCTTGTGACTGAGCTCTGTGCTCTCCTGAGTGTCACTCTCTCCCCTTGCAAGATAGTAATAGCTAGTCCTCAGTGCTGAAGGGACTCATCAGGCCCAGCCTGTGTGACCCCACGGGACTCTCATTCTGTGCCCACCCTGCCAATGAGGAAAGTGAGCCTCTTGGAGGTGAAGTTGCCCAGGGTCATACAGCCAGTCAGATGCACTCAGGATCTGAACCCAGAGTCTGTGTGCTCTCAATTTTAAATGTTCTGCTATGAAAGGGAGGGAACAATGCCTGCCATGAATCAGTGGGCATGAGGATTGATGTGTGTGCTTTGTAATGTTATGCAACATAAAAATGTAAATTGCTCTTCCTCTTTCTCCTCTGAACTCTTGATATCTGCAACACTTACTGGAACAGTGGTCGCTTCCACAGGCCGCTGTTGGCCCCACCGCCTACAAAAGGGCCCCAGGCAGCTGTGAGTTCCTGCCAGCCTTCTCTTTGTTCCCATCCAGCGGACACGGCTCTGAGGGTTTCAATGACTCTTTAAGGGCATTAAGCCTCTGTATCAGCCATCAAATATATTTCCTCTTGCTCTGACCAAACCAGTCTTTTTGTGTCACACATGAGGGGACCTGGAGTAGTAGAGATGGACTTCTTAGAGGAGCAAAGATCAAAGCTCAGCGCTATTACAGGACTTGGAGAGGTAGGTTTGAAGCCTTACAAGGTCAAAAAAGCAATTCTGTGAGCAAAGGCTGGGTGAATTTGGGGGATGAGTATGATCCATTTCTCAGTTAACCACTTAGTAGATGCTTAATAAATGTTATTCTTTGCTCATGGATCTCTCGTAGTCCTTGCATGAGTAGCGAGCCCAGGGGCTCTGGCTGGAGAAGCTCTAAGGTGCAGTCCACACTTCTCCCCCCTCCTTGCTGCCCCATTTTCTATGCATCAGCCAGGAGAGTCCCTGAGCCTATTTCAACGGATGAGGGATGACATTTGTGCCCTGGGAAGATGCCTTAGGTCAGTAGCTCCCAAACTTCACTTTGTATTGGAATCACCTGGGAATCTTTAAAAAATGGTGATGCCTGGCCCCCCTCCCCAGACATTTTGATTTAATTGGTCTGTAGTACCACCTGGGCACCAGAATTTTAAAAGTTTGCACCCTACCTCCAGCGATTCTAAAATACAGAATGGCTTGGATGGCACAAGGAGGGAAGTTGGGAGACTTGCCAGGTGTTACAGTGAGAACTCAGGCGCAAGATGAACAGACCTGGATTTGGGAGAGGGGGAAAGCCATACAGAGGGGCAGAGGCTAGACATCTTAGCAAGAAGGCAAGGTTGCTGGGCTAGGTGATGGTGTTGGCATGGGATTGTAGCCAGTGAATGCCCAGGCCTAAGCCTGAGCCATTCAGAAGACGGTCAAAGATGCTATTGCAAGTGTCAGGAGGTTGGCTCTGGGTGCACAGAGGCCTCTCTCCTGGTTCTGAACCGTGGCTGCCCCTGTTCCTCACCGCCGCTTACTGCTCAGTGTCTTGCTCCTCCTGTCCCACTCTGGTTCATTCAGCCCTCTCTGCCTTATTCATCTCTTATTCTCACTTCTTTTCACCTTCGCCCCAGCTCTCTGAGCCAGTAACACCTGCATCTTAGCTCTGCTCTCTCTTTCTCTCTTTTCCCCCAACACCACCTTCCCTCCCTTCTTTTTTTCTGATTTCTCATGCTGCCTCCTTCTATACCTGATTCTCAGAGTCCCGCCTTATCAAACCAGCGAGGCCCATCCAGCCAACACATGCACAATGGAACTGTTCCTCTATGTGACCCCTTCCAGAATTAGGCTGGAGGCTGGCAAGGCAGAGAGGGAACAAGCCTGGAGCCCAGCATTCACGTCCTAAGGGATGAGCTTCCCAGGCTCATGGATCTTCACAAGGGCCTCCTTCTGCCACCACAAGGCCACTCATTCCAATATATTTGGGTAGCACCTTCCACTGTCTGGGCTCTGAGACATAGGTCTCTGGACAAGAGAGTGGGGAAGGAGACAGGGGCATATAGGGACCACGAAGGCAAAAGCAGAAGAGAACACATTCACAATGTTAAGATCAACACCCAAACATCATTAATGTGAATAGAGCAAAAGAAATAGGAAGAGCCACAAATTCTGTACCTGGTAACACCTCCATCCCCATAGCTAATTCATTCATTTTCATAAACTGCTTTTGCCCCAGTTTGCACTTAAATTGTAGAAGTATGCTTTTACTTTGTCCATAGTTCTACAATACATGTAATCAGTCTCAGATATTAGACAGAACACACACACACAAACCATGTGGGCACACACTTTTCATGGTCTTGACCACTTGTGTTGCTTTGCTTTGCTGTGGACACCAGCTGGCTAGTAGTAAGGGTAGTGATTATGGTGGCCATGGTTATGGAATACTTACTAGGTACCAACGGTTAAGCACTCATCGTGGATTACCTCCTGTAGACTCTGTAAAATTCTCATGAAAGAAGTAGCACTGTGAGCCTTGACTTACAGATGAGGAAACCAAGAATGAGGGAGGTTAAGAAACTCATCTCAAAGGTGCCACCTTTGTTGCACCTGTAAGTGATGTACCTATAGTGGTACATTCCATCCTGTGCAATCAAAGAGTTATGGGCTGAGATCCTTAACTCTTACCTGGTGAGACACCTGGGTTTCAGGCTTGGCTCAGGGACTGACCTCCTGGTGTCCTGGGAAGGACATGTTACCCATCTTCCTCAGTGTTCCATCCTTCACTAATAGTAATACTGATGTCAATAACCTGCAGGCAAAACCCAGCAAGAACACGCGTGTAGTTGGATGAGATTGGATGCATTGCCTAATTACAGCAAGTGGGGACACACACATGGTTGTGTGAGATTCTTGATAAGAAGGCATCAATGAATTATTATAGGATTTAAGTTCTTGTTAGGTGAGGATGCAGGGGTAAATCTGCTATTGGGTATCTTACTAAATGTAGTCTAGAAGTAGGGAGGAACAGAGGGAGCCTAAGGCTGCAGTCATGGTGAAAACGCAGCAGTCATTCTCATTAAACAGGAGAAGGGACGTTTGGTCATTTGGGTGGTGTGGGCAGTGTTCTTGCTCTCGTCCAAGTCCAAAGATGAAGTGGTCTTGTTTCTGCTTTGCTTCATCAGAGTCCCAGAATGGCCTTGCCTGGTGTTGTTGTTCTGGGTTATTGTTATGGTCAACAGAACACCAAGGCCAGACGGTTAGTGCCAGGCCAGTCTTGGCTGGTTTTCTCTGGCTCAAAAGTAACAAGCACTTAGTTTCAGAGATTCTCGACCACCTTGCAGGTATTAAATTCAATCGCAATGCTCTCAAGAAACTCCCTAATGTGGGTTCTAACTTTATAATGAGGAGACAGGCAGAGAGAGCGTCATTACCTTCTCTGAGGTCACCCAGCCTAAAGATAGTGGAGGAAGGTTTAGAACTAGGCACCCTGGTACCTAGTCCACACTCCTGGCTATCCCACAGGCCTGCTCTCAGTGGCCCTCTGCCGCTTTCTGAGGTGGGGAAATGGAGCAAGGTGTGGAGCCTGTGTCCTGAAGCCCGACCTGTGTTTGCTTCTCCTTTCAGCTCCAAAACTGCCCTGCGCATGGGAAGTAGCGATACCCAGGTAGAGGAGGTGAGAACAATGCCAGCGAGCAGCCACCTCGTAGACCACCTCTCCTGCCCCATGTGCAGCCGGCTGCGCCTGCATTCGTTTATGCTGCCCTGCAACCACAGCCTGTGCGAAAAGTGCCTGCGGCGGCTGCAGAAGCACGCAGAGGTCACGGAGAACTTCTTCATCCTCATCTGCCCGGTGTGCAACCGCTCGCACTGCATGCCCTACAGCCACAAGATGCAGCTTCCGGAGAACTACCTGCGCGGGCGCCTCACCAAGCGCTACATGCAGCAGCACGGCTACCTCAAGTGGCGCTTCGACCGCTCCACTGGGCCCATGCTCTGCCAGGTCTGCCGCAACCGCCGCATTGCCTACAAGCGCTGCGTCACCTGCCGGCTCAACCTGTGCAACGAATGCCTCAAGGCCTTCCACTCGGACGTGGCCATGCAGGACCACGTCTTTGTGGACACCAGCACCGAGGACCAGGACGAGAAGATCTGCATCCACCACCCGTCCAGCCGCATCATAGAGTACTGCCGCGACGATGACCAGCTGCTCTGCACCTTCTGCAAGACCGCGTTGCACAACGGCCACGACACTGTCAGCCTCATTGACGCCTGCTCCGAGAGGTCCGCTGCGCTCTTCAGCGTCATTGCCAAGTTCAAAGCAGGTCTGGTCCCCTCTCTCCCCTCCAGAATAGCGCTGAGCTAAGCTGCAAGTCATCGGCCTGGGGTCCGTACCTGGCAGCTACCACCAGCCAGTGAACCTTCCTGTGCCTTAGTTTTCTCATCTATAAAATGGGGATAAATAGCAGTAACTCCCTCACTGCGTGACTGTGAGGATTAAATGAGTTATTCTATGTGAGGCATGCAAATAAATAAATAAATAAATAAGCAATCTGACACTAACAAAGTCCATAAGGATTCTACAGTCCTACTTAGTACCTCCATGATCTTGGGTCCCATTTTCCCCTTTGGAAAATGAAGAGTTTGACCCGAAGTTCCCCTGAAGTTCTGTGAGCCTTTCTAAGGTGTTTGGTCACTACAGTGAGATTTCTGAAGTACTTTCCCAGTTTGTAGGGGGAAAGAATTAAATCAGTGTTAAGAGTTACCTCAGTTTAAAAATTTCCCTGATGGATTTTCCCCAAAGCTTGCAAAGAGCAAAGTAAATGACTCTGTGGTAAACACATAACAGAGAAGTTCGGAAATGGCCAACACGCTACTGGTCAACAGTGTGGCTCTCTTCTGCATGCCTGCTCAAGGTTATTCATATTGGCTACACGTAACCTGGTTTTAGTTTCTGTAGGAGAAACTGACCCTAGTTTCCACAATGGAACTCAGGACAACCATATTTATGGGGTTCAGCAAACGGCCCCGGTAATTTCTGGGTGTGCAGTCACCTGATGAGACATGAGGATCCCAGGAACCCTTTTAGGGCCCTTTTCCCCTGAGAATATCTCCATTGTTAAAGACCTACTTAACCCAGTCCTTTTGGAGAAATTACATCCACTCTCCTCAACAATCCTACAGTACAAGCATTAAAATTCCCTCCGTGGATAAGCCAAGTGGAGTTCCAAGGAGTAATTGGCAAAGGCAGCTAGTCAATGGCAGACCCACTCCGACCTCAACAGCAGGGCTGGATTCTCTGGAGCCTCAGCATGGGGAAGGCGCTGCTGCCTGCGGCTGCTGTAACAACCATAGAAAGGCTAAACACTGAACACAGGAGAAACCTAGGATAGTTCGCTCAGAGTCCACAGCATCTAAAAGCCAGACAGTGAAGTTCAGTTCAGGGAAAGAGGGCCCAGTAACCATTCCAGAGAGCTTAGAGGTTGGAGAGGGCACAGAGGCCACCTTCATGACATGTCCATTGAGATACAGGTAAAGAACTTGGCCTGCTCATCCCTGCTAAGGAAAAAAAATTACCCAGGGTTCAAACTTCTTAAGGACTCAATTTACTTTCTGGGGAGGTGCCATAAATACGAATTGTAAACAGATCTCTGGGTAATTCAAAAGCAGGAAATCTAAGAACACTACTTGAGAGACTCCAGGCCCTGGAGAGAAGTCGTGTGTTCAGAGCTGCAGGGTCTGCTGCACTGCACATCGGCAGTGCCCAAGGAGCTCCAATAACCAGGACCAGAGGCTCCTGGGAGCTCACGAGACACACAGAACCTCAGGCTCCACTTATTCCAGGCAACACGGGAGTCCAGGTTTTTAAAAGGATCCCCAGAAGATTCCCTGGATTAGTTCTAAACCTAGTTGCAAATTTCCTCACCTGAATTCCTGAACTCCAGCTCAGGCCAATTCAAAATCTCAGGAGGTGAGGCCATGAGAAGAGGGTTTTTTAAAGTTTCCCAGGTGATTCTGGAGCTCACAGAGGGCTGAGAGCCACAGCTGGAGCAATGAAAAATGTAGGCTTTGGCATGAGGCAAAAATTAGGGACAGGCCTTGGTTCCTCCCATTTGCTTGCTGTGTGACACTGCACAGTCACTCAACCTCTCTGAGCCTTAGTATCCTCATCTATAAATGGGAACGATCTCTTCCTCATAGAAAGATATGGGTAATATATAATAACATATGAATATGATCCATAATATGTATAACATGGATCTGGTTCATACACATGTTTGATAAATAATAGCTGCATTTAGGTATTTTGCCTGAAAGAAACTTTGATTTGACTTTGCTCTCAGTCAGCTCTTACAAAGTTGTCATATTTGTAAGGGAGAGGGAGGCTTCTGGTCTCCTCCTTCTCCTGCTCCTGGGGCTGCCTCTCTCCCCTCATCTAGGAAATTTTTCGTCTACCTCTCAGACCTTTACTGTATTTAAGCTGAACTAATCCCTAATAAGGAAATATTGTTATCCAAGAAATATTCTATCCAAGTATCTTTGATGATCAGTAACTATTGAATAGTCAAAGAAATTAATGCATAAAAAGGAATTTCAGCTGTCATAATTCACAGTAGCGCTTACCTTTGGGAAGGACAGGGGGCACTTTTCACCCCCACTGCAACCACACCCTGAGTTTCCTATTAGCCTTCATCTGCATTGCCTCCTCATCCCTTCTGGGCCAGTGTGCAGGAGGAGGTGGGCAAAAAAAATGTGGACTTCAGAAAGTAGGCCAGGGAGTACCGCTGCTGATGTGCACCCCAAAGACAATAGAAAACAGGATGTGGAATAGCTTTCACTCAACACACGTCTTTCAAGCACCTCTTACACGTCCTGGGCGTAGTGGTAACCAAGACAATCATGGTCCCTGTCACCAGGGTCTGACAGAACTCTAGGGTTTCTCTCACTCAAATGCATATCTTTGTTAGAATGACCACCACGCACAAAGGCCCAGCTCACCATGGGCCCAGGACTATGTTAAGAACCAAGTGCGAAGAAGACTTAATTACCCCAACCCCTGGGTAAAACTGGGAGCAGATTGCCACTCCTCAGTTCTCAGCAGAGTTGGCCTTTCATGGACCTTGTTTTGGAATAGGCCACTTGTCTTCAAATCACTATCAAATGCCTAAACCCCTGCGACAAAGGTGCCCATTTGGCAGACAGAGACGTGACACATGCTCCCCTATGATAGTGTCCTCCTCTCCTCTGTGCTATAGTGTCATTGGGTTTGTGAGCACCCTGGACCTTGGTGCCCTCTCATGTTTATATCTGTAATCCCAGTGCCTCGAAAGTCAGGTGCCATGGAACAGGTGTCCAATCAGTGTTTGTTGAGTGACTAAGTGAACTTAAAATCCAAATACCATGTAAAAGGGTGCAGGATGAATTGGGTTCTCCCAGAAGTGTAATAGCAGACCCCTTAGTTAAAGGAAGGTGGGGGAAGTGAGAGAGGGAGCCCAGCTGAACCTGAGAGAGTAGAGTCCCCAGCAAAGAAGAGGCATGTGAGAGAGTAGCCCTACTCTCTAGAGCTGGGTTTTTGGTGTATGAGGCATGGCAACATTTAGAAGTAGTCATCAGAAATCTAGTTCTTTCTCCTACCCCTGCAAAAGCTTAGCCTTCACACAGGGAAAACCAGTCGCTTTGTGATATCACGTCTTCCCAAGTCCAATTTGCTGACAAGTGCATCTGATGAAAATTAATATCAAGGATGGCCTTGAACTTCCAACTTCAGACCCAAGGTCACAGAGATTATTGTTACAAGATAGAAGTGTGCCAGGCAAGGACGACTGTTATATCTGAGGGAAGTATTAGAGAAGGAGTAAGATAGGAGTATAATGAGGGAGGCCAAATGCATTTCATAAACCATTTTATAAAATGCATTCTAGCATGTTTCAGCCCAGCTACTAGTGCCTTCCCTCCCTCTCCACCCATTTCCTTGGAGTCCAAAGTAATTTGCTCCAGTTCACTACTGTCTTTGACATCTGGCAAGAGGAAAACATTAACTGAAGTAACTAACTTGGTTGTTTTTCAGTCCGATATGAAATTGATAATGACCTAATGGAATTCAACATTTTAAAAAGCAGCTTTAAAGCTGACAAGGAGGTGAAGCGAAAAGAGATCAGAAATGGATTCCTCAAGCTGCGCAGCATTCTGCAGGAAAAAGAGAAATTGATTATGGAGCAGATCGAGAATCTAGAAGTGTCCAGGCAGAAGGAGATTGAAAAATACGTGAACATCACAACCGTGAAAGTGAACGAGATGGATGGCCTGATCGCCTACTCCAAGGAAGCACTAAAGGAGACAGGCCAAGTGGCCTTCCTGCAGTCCGCCAAGATTCTGGTGGAACAGATCGAGGACGGCATCCAGAGCACCTACCGCCCTGACCCACAGCTCCGGCTACACTCCTTGCACTGCATGCCCTTGGACTTTGCCGAGCTCTCCAGTGCCATCCATGAGCTCTTCCCCATGGGACCCAAGAAGGTTTGCTCCTCAGGGGACTCCCTGCCCTCCCCCTATCCCACACACTCCGAAATGATGATTGCCAGGAAGGTCACTTTCAGCACCCACAGCTTCGGCAATCAGCAGATATACCAGCGGAGCTCCTCCATGTTGTCCTTCAACACCATCGGCGGGGAGAGGGCCAAGGGCGGTCTAGAGGCCTGTGGGCGAGCCCAGTCCACTGCACCAGCCAAAACCACAGATGGCCTCTACACCTACTGGAGTGCAGGGCCAGAAAACCAGTCTGTGCAGACCGGCAGCAGCTTTCACAACTGGGACTCATTCAATGATGGCTCTGTGAAGACCCCGGGCCCAATTGTTATCTACCAGACTCTGGTGTACCCGAGAGCTGCCAAGGTAAGAAAAAGGCCCTGGGCCCTGTGGGGAAGGTGAGAGGGTGTGGGGTGTGAGAGGGAGGCAGGTAGTCGGAAAAGATTTCACTTACCGCTTTGACCTCTAGGGTCTGGTCACTCAGGTTGGCTCCTCTCGACTCTTTGTGGTCAGCCCATTCAAAAGGTATACATTCCTGAAATCTGAGTGAAACCGGAAAAGCCAGCACTCGTGCTGCCTGTCACTACCAGACCCAATAAGCAGAGACAGGGATTGAATCATTATGGGCGCTTTATTCAGATGGCCAGTGATCTGAGAAGATGGGGGTTCGTACCCTAACAGACTGTCTTACATTCCCTTCCAAGCCAGCTTTTTTCATGACAGAGAACAAAGTGCAGCGGGGGGTTTTGAAATTCAGGGAAAATTCGGTTAAAATGCTGTAGCATTCTTGCTCTGGCCCGTTAGTTGTCCCCCAGGTGCTGATCTTCAGCTGTACCCCAGGAGGTTGGTTGTTCTCCCAGGTGTGGCCAGCCATACCTGCAGTTCCTGAAACAATAGCTTTAACATATGCATTACCTACTAGGCTGATTAACTATTTACTAAAAATTTCCAACTCTTGAGTCCCCTATCATAAGGAGTCCAAGGCTGAATTAAATCAAACAGTGTTCTTAACCCATAGTCAGGAATACATCTGAAAACCCCAAACCCACTTCAAAAGCAGTTTCCCTACTGAAAGAGAACCCAATATAAGAACCAAAATAATTTGGACAGACTTCTTGAGAAGTGTAATATTTCCCAGAGGAAGGCCTGCAATAGTAAAGAGAGCCAGAAATGGGATTAGAAATGCAGTTTTCATTATCTGTCCACTATGATTCCTCTAAACAGCTGCCGTTCCTAAAGAAAATACCCAGACTTTCCCTGATTTGAAAAGATTGGAGGGTTAATCCCCAGTGTCATTCTAATTTTTACCTCCTAAGATTCAACTTCTGGGGGGAAATGGGGGTGGATCTCTCACAGATCTCTGCAACTGCCATTACCTGGCTTCCGGGTCATGACCTCTTTCTGATGCCCTTGGCCTAAGACAGACAAAAAGCTTTTCCCTTAACATTCCTCTCAAATCCAGCTGAATCTGCTGTAGAATACTCTATTAAAGTTCAGGGAAGAAAAAAGATAAACATGCAACTGGATAGTTTATTTTTATTTTTATTTTTTTGACATGTTCCATTATTTTATTTTTTAAAATTGTTTTATTGTTGTTCAAATACAGTTGTCTGCATTTACCCCCATCACTTCCCCCACCACCACCCCAGGCACCCCTCCCTCCCTCCCTTGCTTCTATCTCACCTTAGTTTTGTCCATGTGTCCTCTACACTTGTTCCTGAAAACCCTTCCCTCCTTCCCCCCCATTATCCCCTTCCATCTCCCCTCTGGTTACTGTCAATTTGTTCTTTATTTCAATGTCTTGGGTTACATTTTGTTCACTTGTTTGTTTTGTTGATTAGGTTCCACATAAAGATGAGATCATATGGTATTTGTCTCTCATCACCAGGCTTATTTCACTTAGCATAATGCTCTCCAGTTCCATCCATGCTGTCATAAAAAGCAGGAGCTCCTTCTTTTCCTCTGCTGCATAGTATTTCACTGTGTAAATGTACCATAGTTTTTTTATCCATTCATTTACTGATGGGCACCTAGGTTGCTTCCAGCACTTGGCTATTGTAAATTGTGCTGCTGTGAACATTGTCTTCTCTCACCTTAGGGTTCTCTCCAGGGACATTTCTGCTTCCTGGCAGCACAGCCCATCTTTTGGCTCCATAACCAGAGCACACTTCCAGACAAGTTTAGCATCCTTGAAGTCCAGCCTAGCAGTGCTTGAATATGAATATGCATTGGGGGATCTTGTTAGAATGCAGGTCCCATTTCAGTGGGTCTCAGTGGGGCTGAGATTCTGTGTTTCTAATGAACTTCCAATATTGCCATTGCTGCTGGTCTACAGGCCACACTTTGTACCAGGGGTCTCCAAACAAGAAAATGACAGCCAGGCACAAACCAGACTTTACTTTTCCGTTCTCCTGGGACATCAAAATCTATATTTTGGAGTCTATAATTGACACTAAGAAGGATCTTATGGGCCTTCAGACACTGAGTCTGCAGGTGCTTTGATCTTGGACTTCCAGCCTCCAGAACTGTGGAAAATACATGTCTGTTCTTTATTTTAAAAAAAGAAGAATAATTATAAGTTAATTTTATAAACATTATGACATTTAAATGTATTAAAATTTGAATAAAGCATGCAATATTTATTTAAAATATAATTATTATAAAATATTTATAAAGCAAAGCATCTCTGCCCTTCACGTAAGAGATGAACACAACTGAGCCACTGAACCTACGTTTCCAGATGATGCTAGATCAGCAAAGCCTGCAGTGTATGTCGCATTAGCTCCGGGATGACATCAGGTCTCCTCTCTATACAACTCAGACCTGCTGGGAGGTTGGCAGGATCTTGCTCTAGAAAGGGAAGGAGGGTGACGTCTGCTCTGTGCTTGGGCTTGGAGAGCAGTCTCCATGCCAACCCTTAGTGGTCCCTGGATGAGCTCAAGAAAGGAGCCTACACAGGAAAACCTAGTCAAGTCACAGGCTGTCAAGAGAAGACGCCTAACCTTCCTTCCAGACAGTGGTGTTTGAAGGATAAAAATATCCTTGATCCCTATTGTAGCATCATGGAATGGAAATCACACAGATATCAGTGCTCAGTAATGCAGAAGATGATGTCTGAATGAGCATATCTCAAATAGGCTTTTCCCAGAGAAAATATTCTTAAAATTGGAGTTCTAACTTGTCAATATGTATCTTAAAAATTCTAAAGAGTTTTTATAAAAACTCAATTTTATTTCTAAAAATCCCTCCCCAAAGAAATGATTAAAACTTCAGATAAAGCCCTGGCTGGTGTAGCTCAGTGGATTGAGCATGGCCCTGCGAACCAAAGGGTCGCTGGTTCAATTTCCAGTTAGGGCACATGTCTGGGGTGTAGGCCAGGTCCCCAGCAGGGGGTATGCCAGAGGCAATCACACATTGATTTTTCTCTCCCTCTCTCCTTCCCTTGTTTTCTAAAAATAAATAAATAAAATCTTTTTAAAATTTTCAGATGAAAATTTATGTTCTAAAGTATTTATTTTTAAATATATTTTATTGATTATACCATTACAGTTGTTCTATTCCCCCCTTTCATTCCCCTCCACCCACACACTCCCTCCCCCACCATTCTCCCCCCTTAGTTTATAACCACGTGTCTCAAGTTCTTTAGATTCTATATTTCCCCCACTATTCTTGCCCTCCCCCCTATCTATTTTCTACCTACTGTCTATGCTATTTTCTATACCTTCTCCCCCCTTCTCCTCCTCCCACTCCCCTGTTGCTAACCCTCCATGTGTTCTTCATTTCTATGGTTCCACTCCTGATCTAGCTGTCCTCTAGGTTCGCTTTTGTTTTAGGTGTGGTTGTTAATAACTGTGAGATTGCTGTCCTTTCACTGTTAATATTTTTCATCTTCTTTTTCTTAGATAAGTCCCTTTAGCATTTCATATAATAAGGGCTTGGTGATGATGAACTCCTTGAACTTGACCTTATCTGAGAAGCACTTTATCTGTCCTTCCATTCTAAATGAAAGTTTTGCTGGATAAAGCAATCTTGGCTGTAGGTCTTTGGATTTCATGACTTGGAATACTTCTTTCCAGCCCCTTCTTGCCTGTAAGGTCTCTTTTGAGAAATCCGCTGACAGTCTGATGGGTACTCCTTTGTAGGTGACTGTCCCCTTATCCCTTGCTGCTTCTAGGATTCTCTCCTTCATTTTGGTCTTGGCTAATGTAATTATGATGTGCCTTGGTGTGTTCCTTCTTGGGTCCACCTTCTTTGGGACTCTCTGAGCTTCCTGGATTTCCTGGAAGTCTGTTTCCTTTGCCAGACTGGGGAAGTTCTCCTTTATTATTTGTTCAAATAAGTTTTCCACTCATGGCTGTTTCTTCCCCCCTTCTGGTACCCCTATAATTTGGATGTTGGAACATTTAAAGATGTCCTGGAGGTTCCTAAGCCTCTCCTCATTTTTTTGAATTCTCATTTCTTCATTCCTTTCTGGTGGGATGTTTTGTTCTTCCTTCTGGTCCATTCCATTGATCTGAGTCCCAGTTTCCTTTCCATTGCTATTGGTTTCCTGGACATTTCCCTTCATTTCAATTAGTTTAGCCTTCATATGTTCCTCTAATTTGTGACTATAATCAACCAGTTCTGTGAGCATCCTGATAAACAGCGTCTTGAACTGAGCTTCTGAGAGGCTAGCAATTTCTCGGTCGCTTAGAGTTATCGGCTCTGGGGCTTTGAGTTCTTCTTGCGCCATCTTTTCAGCTGTTCGTGCCTGTTATGTAGCAGAATCGGAGCCCTAGGTGTTCACCAGAGCAGGGCAACTCAGTCGCTGGGTTGTGACGCTGTATGTAGGGGCAGGGTCGAGGAGCAATGGCGTCCCATCTGCTGCCTCCCGCCGCGGCCCCCACAGGTGCGGCAGCTGCCACAGTGGGGCCCACGCGTTTCGTCCCACTGCACTCGAGTGTGCCACCGCCCTCAGCCCTCGCCCCCTGGGGCTTGCGTGGTCCGTCTCACTGTGCGTGAATGTGCGACCAAGGTCAGTCTGCCCCACACCCTGACTGGGTCCGGGCCACTTGCGTGCCTAGGTCGGGGGATCTTTCCTGCCCGACCCTGCTCTGCTGCTGGCTCTGCCCCTCTTACCATCCCGGTTGAACGCTTAGTTGTTGTCGGACTTCCGTATAATTCAATTTTCTGTTCTTTGACTGTGTCTTTGTTCTCCAAACCTTTGTTGTATTCAACCTTGGTTGTGGGAGAAGGCACAGTGTTTCCACCTATGCCTCCATCTTGGCAGAAGTCTCTGTTCTAAAGTACTTATTGCACCATTATTTCTTAAAGAACAAAATTAGAAACAACCTGAATGTTCAACTACAGAAGGATTAAATCATTTGTGGGACAGTTATTAAGTTGGTGCTTTACCGAATTTTTAATGATGTAGGGAAATATACAATATATAATAAGTGATATAAAGCAGGAATCAAAGCAAGATAATCCAAGTCACATGTATCTCTGTGTTTGTATATATTCAAAATGGGAAAGAAATAATAATTAATTATATTAAATAAACCCAATTTCAATACAAAAAAGAAAATAAATAATAATTAATTATTAACTGAATTGTGGAATTATAAGTGATATTTATTTTCTTCCCTTATACTTTTTCTATATTTTCTAAGTATTTCATAGTGCATATGTTTGTTTCAATAAGCAAAAAAATTTTATTGTTACATAAATTAATAACAATTTTTGAAACAAGGAAAAAAACCCAAAAGTTCA
The DNA here is from genome assembly GCF_014824575.4 of Sturnira hondurensis. NCBI lineage: Eukaryota > Metazoa > Chordata > Mammalia > Chiroptera > Phyllostomidae > Sturnira > Sturnira hondurensis. The sequence goes on along the minus strand of NW_028085930.1, from coordinate 202,474 downwards.
GAGACACATACAACAGGATGGTGATTACCAGAGGAAAGTGGGGGGGGGGGGTAGAAGAGGGTAAAGGGGGAATAAATGGTGATGGAAAGTTCACTTGGGGTGGTGAACACACAATACAATATACAGACCATGTGTTATAGAATTGTACGCTGAGACCTATATACTTTTATTAACCAGCGTCACTCCAATAAATTCAATAAAAATTTTAAAAAGAGAGAGAGAGACTGCAGAGAACTCTCTTGATCCTCCTGCCGTGTGAGGACGCAGCAAGAGAAAGGACATCTGCAAACCTGGAGACAGGTCCTTGCCAGACACCGGGTCTGCACGGGCCTTGATCTTGGACCTCCAACCTCCAGAACTATGAGAAAGACATGTCTGCTCTTTCTTTAAAAGAAATTATACATTAATTTTATAAACACTATCACATTTAAATTTATTGACATTGGAATAAAGCATGCAATATCTATTAAAAATACAATTGTTATAAAATATTTATATGACAGGCACAATCTGCTAATAGTTCCTTGTTAATATATCTCCTCCCAAGGGTGGAGATTGCCTGCTTTGAGTGTGAACATACATTCTCTATTACTTGAATAAGTCATTTCTCCTCCCTGGGACTGTATTTTCTTGTATATAAAATACAGGGTCGGAATATATACACTTTTCATCTTCTGGGATTCTGCAGTTCCATTGTTGGGATTTGCTACATCCAACCTTTCTGAGCCCCAGCTGTAGCATGGGACGATAAAATCTTCTTTCCGGGGGCTGTGACGACTAAATGAGTTAAGCGTGCCTGACATGCACTCTGATGCACGTAAGTATTTAATAGTTGGTAGTTACTTTGGTTAGTGGTGTTAGGACCGTAGTCACCTCCATGAGGACTGACAGTCACAGAACTCAAAGGAGCATCTTTCTGTCCTCAAAACACATTGTAAGTACCTTGTCAGGCCTCATCACACAGCCTTTCATCACTGCTGCACGAGGTCTAATTCTACGTCTTCAGCAGCCAGAGAGGGTGGGGTCAGCTCAACTGCCCCCCACAGATAGTCAATGACACAAATTTTTATGGGAAAGGAAGCTGAAAGGTGGGTGCTGGGATCACACCCACGTGTTCATTATTTCATAGGTTTACTGGACGTGCCCCACAGAAGACGTGGACTCGTTTGAGATGGAGTTTTATGAACTCATTACGTCCCCTCCCAACAACGTGCAGACAGAGCTCTGTGGACAAATTCGGGACATAATGCAGCAGAGTCTGGAGCTACACAACCTGACCCCGAACACTGAGTATCTGTTTAAAGTCCGAGCCATCAATGATAATGGTCCCGGGCAGTGGAGCGACGTCTGCAAGGTACTGTGCACGTTAGTTTCAGGAGCTTCTCTTTGTCAGCTCTGGACGCAGGTCTGTTAGGATGATCATGATTCCACAGAACCCATCCCGCATGTGACTGCCTGCCTAGACCCAGAAAGCTTGTTATCTCAGGGCCAAAGAGAGGGCTGCTGACCGTCAACTTTGCAAATGCATCCTAAGAATTATTAGTTCAGTTTGATTCAAAGAAGCATGTGCTAGGATGTAGAGAATCAGAAGAATATAAGACATAATCTTTATCTTCAGGGAGCTCAGGGTCTAGTAAACAATATTTGTGGCATGAGAAGGACCACAAAAAAAGAGGTATGTGTTAGCCCCAATGGTGACTCAAAGCAAGGACTGGGTGCTAAGATTTAACAAGTACAAAGATAGGATGCCCAATTAAATGTGAAACTCAAGCAAACAACAAATACCTTTTTTTGTGTAAGTATGTCCCATGCAATATTGGGGATCCAGTTATGCTAAAAAAAATTTACTTGTTTATCTGCAAGCTGAAACAGATCAGGATGGACTCCAAAAAGACAAGGTGGATTATTCCTGTCTTCTTTGTAATGCAAGGCTGATTCTTCTATATACCTCCAGGGGAAATACGGTTTTGTGGTTTTTTTTTGGGGGGGGGATACGGTTTTGTGTGTGTGTGTGTGTGAGAGAGAGAGAGAGAGATTTTATTGATATTCACAGGAGAAATGAAAGAAAAATACCAAGATTGTTCAGAGTTACATCACTATACAACTGTGATGGTAATCTTTGGAATCAGAATAGATTGTGCTTTAATCAGGAATCCTTTAGAAAAAAAGAAGAAGTCCATCCATTTCAGCTTTTGAAAAAGGAAATTTACATAGATACAGAGAACATTTTGAGAGTTGCCAGAGGGGAGGAGGTTGAGGGGCTGGAGGGATTGAGAAGGACAGATTGGAAGTTATAAAATAGTCACGGGAATATAGTCAATAATATTGTAATAACTATGTATGTTGCCAGGTGGGTACTTGAATTATCTGGAGGATCACTTTGTAAATTATATACTTGTCTAACCACTATATTGTACACATGAAACTAATATAATACTGAATATCAACTGTAGTTGAAAAATAAGATTTTTAAGAGGGAAATTTATGGCACACAGAGAAGGGAGTCTCATGAGAGCGCTTCCAGCCAGGACATGCATCTGATCTGGTACCCACGTGAACTGGAAAATCCTCACTTCTCTCCATCTCAATCTCTCTCTCTCTCTGTCTGTCTCTAGTGACACTCCCTTTGTCCCATGAAATGATTGCAGAAGGGACTCTGAAGATCAGATGGGTCGCTGCCTCTAGTGACACAGGGCAGCAGGAGGTAGAGTGGGCACAAGGTTGCGCTGTTGCTGCTCAGTCTCCCAGGGGCCAGCCCCCTGGAGGGCGGGGCTCTCCGCCCCATCCTGATTGCCAGCTCCCAGGGTCCCGTTCTGCTTCGGAGCCCAGGTTGCACCTGCACTTCCTCCTGCCGCCCCAGGGCCAGGCACTCACATGGGGAGAAAGTGGCATGGGGACATCAGCCCCGCTGCTCCTCCTGCCTTACCCTGTCAGTTAGACGCCCCAGAGCCTTTCTCGTTGCTACTCTTCCTCCCAGAGCCTGGGACACCCACAGCTGCTACCGCGTTTTGTAGCATGTGCTTCTGACCACGGATATTTCCTTCAATCTAATACCATCTGCCTTCTCACTTAAAAAAAATTTCCTCTGAAATGCCTTGCCCATGAAGAGCACACCATGCTGTCACTAATTTTTCTTCGATGTTCTCTCCTGTCATTTTTAAATGCAGGGACAGGGACAGGGCTGGAAGACTGGAGTATGTTGGCTCTAAGCAGATGTTTTGTCTCCCCTCTTAAACCCTAATTCGTGGAGAACAAAATTCATGTCTAATTCGTCTTTTTTTCTCCCACAGCACTTACCTCAGACTGTGCCCATAGCAGGTTCCCAATGGTTATTGAGTGACTACGTGAGTGAAACTGTGACCAAACAAATGAATATAGGAATGAATGTCAAAATTAAAGAGTGAAAAAATAAATTGGCAGACAAAATTAATAATTACAAAGTAGCAAAAGCTGCCTGAAAGCTCTTAAGTGTCTTAGCCATCAGGCAAGAATCACATTCTCCCTGAAATGGGGTTTAAGCCATTAATCTGCACTCCCTGCCTGGAAATGAAACTCATTGAGTCCCTTTGTTTTTCAACACAATTTCTAAGTGAGCAAAGCACTAATTAATGAGGGGGTTTTGGAAGCGCCATTTTTATCAGCGTCACAGAGCTGCCACACACTGTCCCTTCAGAAGTCCTTCTTCCTCCCTGTCTGCGGCTACATTAGCATTCCAGGGGAAGCACGGGTCTCCCTAACATTTGTCATGATTAGCATAAGTAAAGCCTTCCACAGAAAATGAAAATAAGATGGCGTGTTTGAATGACATTTATAAAGTTTCACAAAAGTAATGACTTCAGCTCTTTCCTATAAAATCAAAATATTTTTCCTCTGGCATCGGTTTTGTGCAGGTGTCCCTGAAAGGTTTCATTTAAAATGATTTAACGAGGCAGCAGGATCATTTCTTCTCCAAAATGCAATGTTTCTATCATACGGGCTTTTGTACAGGAAGTGAAATAGTACTTTTCATATATGGTTTGGTATAGTCTGGGGCTTGTTGATTTTTTTAAGGGATTTTATTTGAAGTATAGTACCTGAAGCATGAACATTAACTTGAACACTTTTTAGAGGTCCCATTTATTGCAGGCCAGCTCTGTGTCAGACACTGTATATTGTCACTCTCGTCTCAACTACGTGGTGGGTGGGGAGTTCTCTGCCTCCACTTGACAGGTGAAGAAACTGAGACTCAGAGAAAACATGTCTGCCCTCATGTACGCAAAGCAGTTGAGTGGGAAGCCAGGTCTCATCTAAGACGGGAGCTCTTTGTTCCCCTGCAGGGCAGACTCAGCCCTGGGGACCTGGCACTCCGCTCTGGGAGAATGTCATTGGGGCCAACAGTAGTGACAGCCAACTTGTTTTTTTGAGAAGCAAAATCATGCATTGGAAAGAGCAATGGTCTTGGGCTGGTGTACCTGGGTCCAAGTCCCAAAGCCACCAGGCTGCGAGATCTGTGAGGACAGACACTGTTGGCCTATTCCCCCAACTTGGCCCATGGCCCCCAGCTCAGAGCCTCCAACATCTAAGATCCTGCCACATAACTTAACATATCCACATGTTCCTGGGATTGGGACGTGGACCTCTGTAGGGGACTACCACCACCTGCCCGTCAGATGACCCACGTCAGATCAGAGTGCATGTAAAAATTCAGGCCCAACAATAGTCACAAACTGATACTGTTCTGGGTCCTTCCCTACAGCTCTAGAAGAAATGCACCACCCCTGTCCCTGCCCGTGCTCTGAAATCCCTGTCCTGTCTGCGCCAGAGCCCCCCACAGCCCTCCACCCCATGTCTGACACGGGCGTAGCAGGTAGTCTGGCAGGCAACTCTGAGTCTCTGCAGTGCTGCCCCTCCTGCTCACGCTGCGTTCGGGATGGAAGCTGCGTTGGGTGCAGTCAGAGATCGGGGCTTCCCGGCCCCACGGGCCATCTCATGTTGCTTCCGTGAAATCCCCGCTCTGGTTTGTCCTCTGTCCCTGCTGCAGAGCCTCTGTCTGGGTTGAGTCATATGTTTTAGGGATTGGGGTTGGGGGACAATCTGTGTGACCAACACTATTTCACACTCAGAATGGCTGCCCCCAACCTGTCCCCCACCAAAGGGTCTTTTATCCTTCATGTGAATGGAATGCTGTTGGGATTGCCCTGCAGATGGGCTTGAACCCTGGAGTGAGCAGAGTTTAGGCTCAAGCTAGACCTCTTATTTTTAACTTAATATATACAAGGTTGAACTAACCATACACCTCAGTTCATGGTCCATTAACACAGGCCTGTGCAAGGCCCTTTTGTGTTTATGCATTTATTCCCTTTCCTGGACATTCCTCCCAGGACATCCATCTAATATGTTTTATGTGTATCCTGTTGCTTTTGTGTTCTTACATGATGTGTATTGTTTTGTGTGTTATTAACTTATACAGAAGTGTTGTGTTAGGTATCTTGCTTTGCTTGCCTTCTTTCCCCTAAACCCTGTGTGTTTACAACCCACTCACGTTGTTATGCACCTTTATTTACTCCCTTACTCCAGCGATTTCCAACCGGTGTGCCACAAGAATTTTTAAAGCGTGTACTGTCTGACTGTTTAGTCAGGGGCACTGACCTCTTTTCCCATAGATTGTCAAATAAAAAAATGACAACAGCCAACACAACAATAGCCATCCAGTATGCGTGAATTAAAATTATAGCTATTTTTGTCATATTGGCCAAAAATATAGTTTTTGGCATGCTGCAGAATTTCAGAATTAGTCTGTACGTGCCATGAGGTGAGAAAGGTTGGAAGCCACTGCCTTACTCTAAGGCTGCCTTGCCCTCCACCACTCCATGCTGTCGCCTGCTCACCACACTCTGCCCGTCTGTCAGCCACGGGCACAGCCAGGTGACTCCCAGTACTACTGTGGTGCACAGCCTCTTTCATGACCCCTCGTGGCTGGGACAGGGATGTTTGTCTGCTAGGGCTACTGGTACCAAAATGCTACAGACTGGGAGGCTTAAACAACAAAGACTTACCTTGTCTCAGCGCTGGAAGTTCGACATCCAAAATCAAAGTGCTGGCAGGTCTGGTTTCTCCCGAGGCCTCTCCCCTTGGCTCCCAGACATCCGTCCTCTCCCCGCGTCCTCACTCAGCCTTTACTCGATGCGTGTGTTCCTCTGATGTGTCTCCGTGTACCCAAGTGTTCTCTTCCTGTTGGGATACAAGTCAAGGTGGATTAGGGCTCATGATAACAAGCTCCTTTTAACGTAATCACCTCTCTAAAGGCCCTATCTCCAAATACAGCCACATTTTGGGGTATGGAGGGGCAGGACTTCAACGTGTGAGCTTTGGGAGGACACACTCAGCCTTGACCAGCATCTACCATGAGAGCAATTGCTGGACCTTGGAGTGTGCGCCTACTTGACGTGACTACATGCACGCACACTTCCATAAGGAATGAATGAGGGCCCTTAGGTTCCAGGCCCCCACCTGCTTTGGAATGACCCGACTGTCTACTGTTTTGCTAGCCCAACAGGTATAAAGCGCTGTTTCTGTGAAGTTTAAATCTCATTTGATGTGCTCGTTAGCTTTCAGGATGCCCACTTCTGTAGTTAGACGGCTAATACCCTTTGCCAGTTTTGCAGCTGCGTTTTTCCTAGGTGATTGGCAGGAAGTCTTTATTTAGTCTAGATAGCAATTTTAGACATTGCTAATATCTTCTCCATTCTGACATTTGTCTTTAACATTCTTCACAAAACAGCAAAAGTCTTCAATTTTGATGTGATTAAAGTCATCATTTTTCCCCTTATGGTTTGACCTTTTAAAGTTTTACTTAAAAAGTCCTCCCGTAGGTTTAGATCACAAAGATAACCCCCCCACATATTCTTTTATTAATTTCACAGTGTCACCTTTCAAACTTAGATTTTTAATTCATCCACATTGCACCTTTATAAGCCATACTAAGTTGGACGTACTCTTTGGGGCATCTAGTAAGCCAGTTTCCCCAGGACCATCTTCTCTAAGCAACGTCCTCTCCATTAGTATAGGACAAACATGCCACTTTGGTGTCCTATTAACCAGCCACGCGTGGGCGTGTCTCTGAGTTCTCTACCGCACCCCGTTGGTCTACTTGTTCTTTCGTGAGCACCACACCAGTGTTATTGCTCCCTCACCCAAGCGCTATACTGCATTTTGATGACCTGTTAAGGTAGGTCTCTCCATCATCTTTCTTTCTTTTTTAAGGTTTAGTTAGTTAATCATAAAACCATATTTCTTCGTATAAATTTTAGAGCAAGTAAATTGAATTACAAAAAAAAAATTCCAGGTAGAATTTGATTAGGAAGGCATTGAGTTTCTCAATTAATCTGAAGACAATTGATATTTCTGAAATGTCTGAATATGTATTCAAATCATCTTCTATGTGTATGATATATCACTTTTTTCTTTTGGGAAGGTTTTTTAATTTCTCAAATACAGTTGACATTCAATGTTATTTTGTATCAGTTTCAGGTGTACTGCATAGTGGTTAGACAGTCATGTACTTTACAAGGTGGTCCCCCAGATATGGAAAGGATTTAAATAATAGCTTTAGATAGAATGTGCTTTTTAAATATTGCCCTCATAAGTTACCCTGAATTCACATTTCCTTTTCTTTATTGTGTTTTTCCACTACCATTTAGTCCCCTCACACTCCCCTCTCCACAGCCATCGCCACCCTGTGGTCCACGCCCATGAGTCCTTTTGGTTCAGTCCCTCCACCCCTCCTCTCAGCCACTCCCCAAATGCCTTAGCTGTCACCCTGCTCTCTGTCTACGAGTCTGATTCTGTTTTGTGGTGGACTCTGGCCAGCAGAGTTTGCCCGTTGTGGCTGATGATGAGAACAAATGCACAGGCGACAACAATCCTGAGGAGAAAAGAGGGATGGGACGGCTACTCTCTCCAGAGGGGAGCGCCCCGACCCTTGCCTGGACAGGCTTTTATTGCTTTCCTTGGGTCTTACATCAGAGAAAGATTTATTACCTATTACACAGAATATTATTGTCTATGTTTTATGTACAATTAAGGAAATTAAAATAATATGCAGAGGGGAATGGGGATGAGCTGATTAGCTCTGTCCTTGGGAAAATTCACACATCTTTGGATATTGTCTTGAAGATAGACAATACACATTTGTTGTTTTAGACCAGGGTGATGGAGTTTTAGCAAGAGCAAGCCATAACAATCTGTATGCATTTTCTAACCTTGATTCCCATGGGAGAACTTGGTTTGAAGGTCTGGCTCCTGCCCACCACTTTGCTTCTGTAGGTTTTCCATACAGAGCTGAGTCACGTTTGCCAGGCCAGAACAAACCAGTCTTCTACACTGTTTTGTTTGTTAGTTCAGTGGGTTCATTAGATTCCACATATGAGTGAAATCATATGGTATTGATCTTTCTCTGACTGGCTTATTTCACTTAGCATAGTGTTCTCCAGGATGAGGTAAGAAGCTTTTGCTCTTTTTATATTTTCTAGAACAAATCTTTCTTAAAAGTTTGGTAAAATTCATTTGGAAAACTCTCTGAGCATTTTGGGCAGGAAAGGAGATGTCAACTATTATTTCAACTTCTTTTTGGTATCTTGAGTTCCCGTCTCTGATTCTTCTGCACAGTGTCATCCGGCCCCCTCACTCCTAGACATGCCTCGCCCACCACTGCCCCGATCACACACCACACACGGGCGTGCTCTCCAGGGACCCCGACTCTCTGTGAGGCGGAACCAAACCCTTTCTTCTTCACGAGCAATTCCCACCCCTCACAACACTTACCCGTCCTCACTGTCCCCTGATGGCTTCGTATGTACATCCTACATTATCTGTATTACTTTTGTCAGGTTATCTGTGTGTAGTTCTCTCCCTTTTTACCTGGCAGGGGCAATCCAGTGTCATGCATGGAACCCTGTTTTCTCTAAAACCGACAATAAATTGTGTAAAACTAGAGACCAGAATGGTAATGAGTGTCTCTCTTGGCCCTTTCCCTTTGAATAGAAGCATAAACAGTTAGACACCGTGTGTGGAGAGACACTGCACTTGGTGCAGCCATTGCTTTGTCATGCAAACCACACCCCACCCGTCTGTCCCATGAGTCCCTGTTTGTCCCATGAGTCCTGGTCCATCAACCCAGAGCCCTTTGATCCTGAGCGCTGTCTCTCATCCCGGGATCTCAGCCTCGCTCCCTAAATGCCCCTTCAGTAGGCGTCTACTGGGAAGGAAGGGGATGTGGAGAAATCCACCACCATGAGGGTAAGCCGTGGAGATCCACCCCTCGGCTGGGTAGATTGGACTTTTCCACGGTCCAGATGCCCAGTGCAGTCTGCCTTGTGTAGGTATCACCGACAATTCGCTGCGATCAAAGAGAATACGAAACGTCAAAGAGAACCGATTGGCAGATTTATAAATTATGGTTCTACTCACTTTTCATCTACTTCTCTAAGAAACTTCTCTTTACTGTAACCAATGCGGGAACTACAAAGACGAAGGGCTGTCGATTCCCCAGACCCTAATCACAGAGCTCACAGTCTGGCAGGAGAGTCCAGCACAGTCGCTGAAATTTACAAATGGCAACAGCTGTGACAGCAGCGATTTGCGGAGACTGGGAGGACCCAGGGGGCTGCTCTATGGTGCAGCCCATCTGGGGTCACAGTCCCAACACTGTCATCCACTCTCGTGCCCACGAGCTACCTTGAAGAAAGCAGAACCTGGCCGGTGAAATCGCAGTCCCACCACACGTTAGCTATGGGACTTTAGAAAAGCTTCCCAATCCTTCTGAGCCTCTGTTTCTTCATCTATAAAATGGGGTAAGGGCTACCTGCCTCACGGGGTTGCCAGGAGTTGTTGGTGAGATGACGTGCGCAGTAGCCGGCACACAGTAGGGGCCCAGCTCGGAGCAGCTGCTGTTTCCCACGCGGCTGGCGCCACGGCTCTCTGCTTCTGATTGCAGGTGTTAACACCAGATGGGCACGGGAAGAACCGAGCCAAGTGGGGCCTGCTGAAGAATATCCAGTCTGCCCTTCAGAAGCGCTTCTGAGACCTCCCCCCACAGAGCAGGCAGCAACCTCAGAGACCCACCGCAGAGCAGACCCATGTATACAAGCACACACGTATATGTATTTTCTCACCACATTCTTCGACGAGGTTGCAGACGATGTTCCTAGGATCTCTGAGCTCTTTCAGCAGGAGTCTTCTAAGAGCTAATAAAAGGAAATACCTGATGTCATGGCTCGCTGTCTGCTCATTATTATGAAACTAAGATGCAAAATAGCCATCCAGTGTCATGTCTCCATTGGCTCAGGTCCACCCATGGGCTCAGAATTTCATATGTGGCACCACCAGGTTGCAGGGTGGTGAAGGGGGAGCAGTTAGAGCTGTGCATTCAAAGTCTAGTCTAACCGGCTTTCAGCGTTTGAACGAATCGTTGATTGGCAGGGAGCTCATTACCTCACCACACAGTCCTTCTCAATATTAAGCATCCTATATTGTTAGAAGGGTTTTCTGAATCATTGGGCCTGAACTTGCCTTGCCATAAGTTTAACCCCATGCTCTGAGGTCTGCCTCTGAGCCATAAAGACTGAGAGCATTTCCTCTCCTCCCGCTCTCCCCTTCTGGTCCCCAGAGCAAAGAAAGAGCAGTAGAATGCCAGTCTGAGGCTCCCCTGTGGCTTTTGAAGCAAGTCGCTGAAGGAGTGGCAGGGTCATGCATCAGCCACAGGCTCCCTGAGCTTGCCCTGACCCTTCAGACAACAGGAGGACCCCAGCACTTGCTGCCTGACTAGGCTCCATCTGCCTGGAGTGGCCCCCTCCTAAACCCACCCCTTTCCTGACTCAGCTCAACCACCCTTTCAGGAAGATTTTCTGATTCTCCAGGTGGCAATGACAGGTCCCTCCTCCTCTGGTTTCTCACTAAACAGTAGATGTCTCCTCCCCTACCTGGGGAGACATCTACTCCATCCGCGGACACTCAGGAGCTCTTTGTCCCCAGTCTCTAGGGCAAAGGTGGTATCTCATTTACTCTGTCCCAGTGCCTGTAGGCTCCCACAGCACCTTAACATCTGGGAGAAAAGCACCTGTGCTGGAAGGCAGGCACATACCATGTCCCTCCTCTGAACACCCCCCTTCCCCACCCCCTGCTGTATGTCAATTTGCACAGATGTGGGAGCGAATGTGGAAGGGCAGAAGCAGTCCCTGGTCTCCACCTGCTCTGGTCCCATCCCGTCCATGAGCTGTCCCATTTTAGGTGGAGCCAGCCCACCTACCTTCACCCAGGACCACTGCTTTGCAACCTTTTATTTCGCCCAGAGGCTCAGTGTCAGAGCCAGAAAAGGCCTTTTCCTCGAGGGAGGTCCCTAGTGAGGCTCTTCTAATAAAACATGTGGAAGCCAAGCAGATTCCTGCCCCGCCTCCCCATAGTATTACAAGAAGGACTACCCTGGGACCTTTGTTATGATCCTATTATTGTAAATGATGGCTTGACTCCACCATCATCTTTGGTATTACCATATAATCATTTCTGCAAAAAGCTTCAGAATCATCATTAGCACAGGGAGCAAATTAAATGACATGCCAGCAGGGATTTTACTACAGATAAACTAAAATGAAATTAAACTAAAAAAAAATAGAATGGTATGAATATTGCATTACAAGGATCACACCTACTCAGAGCCAACGAGGAGGGCCAGAACCAGACAAGCCACCGCGCCCTGATCCTGCCTCCAGAAACACGTAAACCTCCACTGAGCTGGGTTCTCTGGGAGCCAGCTCAACCAGTCGCTGAGCCACACTACCAAGTGCAACATGGGATTTCTTTCTAACTGAGCTACAACACGCAACATTGTTTTTGGTTTACAGGTACAACATAATGATTTGATACATGGATGTATTATGAAAGGATCACCACAATAAGGTTAGTTAATATCCATCATCATACCTAGTCACAATTTGGGGGGATAAGGACTTTTCAGATCTCCTCCATTAGCAACTTTCAAATATGCAGGATAGTACTATTAACTGTAGTCCCCATGTTATACAGTAAGTCTCAGGACTTATCTTAAAAATGGAAGTCGATACCTGTACCTTCTGAGACCTTTCACCCACTTGCCGGCCCCTCCCCCACTCCAGGATTAGATTTCTTGGTGTCATAGAAACCCCTGAACATCACTTGACCCCTGAGGTTATGACCCACGTGGAGCACCCCCTCCAGCGCCCTTCCTGGGGGAAGCCAGGATCTGGTTTTAACACTGACTCTTCACTGAACACTAACTTGCTGGGTGGCCTTGAGCAAGCCCCTCTCTCCCCGTGGGCGTCGGCGTCTTCATCTCTACAGTGATGTGGTTTGATCAGCTGTTTTATGGATGATCTTTAAGAAAATGAGAATAATGCTGCTAGCGCTGCCTCTGAGAATCACTGTCATATTCAAGTGAGTAATCTAAGTGAAAGCATGTTACAGAGTAGAAAACACTGTTTAAAAATATGAAAATGCTTGAGGGACGAGGGAGTAGAATCAAACGGAGGCAGCTGGGTATTGTATCAGTCTGATTCAGGGAAACAGAAACCACCCAGTCCTTTTAACACAGAGGATTGATTACGGGGATTGGTTAAACAGATATTGGAGGACTGAGGACAGAAAAGGGACACTGGGATAGCACAGAGGTGGCAAGTTCAGGGAGCTGCCTTACGCCTAGGACTGGGGGCGTAAAGGGGAGCTGAGGGGCTAGCACAGCCAGAGGCTCAGAGGAGGAGCCCTGCTGAGTGGGGACCCAGACCTCTGCACGGGTCACAGCCCGGCTGGCACGGTGGAACTGAGGGAGTTCCAAGGGCCAGTTCTAGGATCTTGGGGGAAAGCTGGGAAATGAGCAACTGCTCAGCTGCCAGGGAATTGTCCGCTCATAGCAGAGCCTCACAGAGCCAGCTGGCCAGGGAAAACTGCCATCTGCAGAGTCACAGCCCCGCATCACAGACTGAGTCTAGAAAGGTGGGTTTAGAGCTGAGACAACAGCTTAGTAATGAGCACAGCCTTGCAGACTAGAACTGAAAAGGGAGGTCTGGGCTGGGGACACAAACTCAGGAGTCGTGCGTGGGTGTGACTCGGTGATCTTCTAGAGCACTAATGACATCAAGTGCCCCAAACTCAGCCAGGCTCTGCAGGCTGCTCTAGAGAAACGTGAAGCTATTCTGCCTTTAGGTGGCTCCCTGAGCACCAGACAATCATGAGGCCAACTGGGAAGCAATTAGGCATTTGAATAGGCTGCTTTGCCGCTGGAGCTATGCGTCCCAACCCCAGGTACATATTAGAATCACTTCTATAGGGCTTTTTAAAAATGCAGATGCCCAGGTCCTGTCTCAGACCTACTGGTCAGATTATGTAGTGGGGGCAGGGAGTGGGGTCGGGCAGATGGCAAGCAAGATGTTTGTATTTTCTGAGAGCATTTGGGGCCCACGCGATGGTGGCCGGAACTGTTGGAAGATGATTTCCCAGCTGGAGAAAGACCAGAGTTCACTTTTGAAGAATGGTCAGGAACTGGATACGGTGGTGGCCAGAGGAAAGACTGCTGTGGGGAGGCAGGAATGAGTGGAGAACTGGGTACGACAGGGATTGAAAACCTGCTTATTGGTTTGAGTTGGGCTCCGTAGCTCTCAAAACATAGGAAGGGAGAGACATGATGAGTGAGAAACAGGTTCTGTGGGGAAATACAGAGAGTTAAACTCCTACCATTTCAACAGCTGCCCTGCCCCAGACAAGTAAGGGGCAGAAGTGGGGAACAAAGAGAGAGTGAGCACCAAGCGGGTCGGGGCACTCCTGCACACAAGCATCCCTGTTTTTGCCCCCCTGCCCAGTGTCTGCCTGTTGAAGCCACCACCGGCACCCACACTTGGCTATGCTGCACGCGCTCAGACTCACACGGCATGTCAGCGCACACAGCACACATTTGCGCACACAGGCGCACACACGCACATACCCTTGGACAGACACACAAGCGCACAGGCACACAGCGTGGCTCGCTGCCTCTAAATCACATCATCATTCAGAGATTGGCAAACAGTTCCTGAGCCCATAGGGACCCGCCCTGAGGCCTGAAGGACGAGGAGATGTAAGGCGTGTGGTTCTGAGAGAATTCTTCAATTCCTGCCACAGGAGACAGGGAGGTGGATGGGGTAGGCCTGATGTGATAATAGGGGGTAAAGGGAAGCATTTCTCTGTCACCCCAGTTTCCAAATGATCTGTGAGACCATTTTGCTTTGAAATCAAAAGGTTTCTTCGCCAGCAAACGGCCAGAGGAATCAGGTGGTGCAGAAGTTCACAGAAAAGCTAATATCGTCAAAGGCAAATAATTGACTGAATCTAAGAAAAAAATGCAATTTGGGGAGAAGCCCAAGGGACACATGTTACTGCAAAGCTGAACTGGGCCCAGAAGCTTGAATTTTTTACAGCAAGTTGTAGAAGTTAGAAAAAGAAGGGTCCAAAACAGGGTTCCTGAGACGCTGGGAATCTGTGCATGACTTCGCTTCCATCCTGCTAATTCCACTAGGAGCTATAATTTCTAAATTTTCCTTCAGGAAGAAAATATCATTTAGCTCAGAAATAATGCTTCCCATCTAAAACGGTCGCTGTTGCAGGGCTTATTTCTTTGATTTTCTCCTTCCCACAGAATCAACATAAAGGGAATCTTTCACTTACTAAAAAGCCAGGTATGGGAAGTTTCTTTCGGACCACCAAAGCAGACAACGTATTCACTCAGTAAAAACTGACCGAACGCCGCACTGGCCTGGCCTGGGCACACGGGGCAAACAGAGCAGGTTCTGCGTGCCATGGGCTCCCCCATGTGAAACAACGAGGGGAAATCAAGTTCAACCTCTACGGGCCAGGTTTTACGGAAGGTGCGGACCATCCTCGGGGTCACGAAGATAGAAGAGAATTAAAGGGGCAGAGAAGCGGGAAGTGGGCCTACCAGGTGGGGAACAGCACACACAAAAGTGTGGGGGCTGGACCCATCCGTCAGACGCAGGAGTGTGACTCGTGCACGCACACAGGTCTCCGCCCCAGCTCCCGGCACAGAGCTCCTGAAACCCAGTAAACTCCTAAGTGATAAGAGCACTAGAAGCAGCCCGTGTCCCGATGACGTGGTTCTGGGTGGGCTCCTGCTTGGGGGCTGGTCCCCAGAAAGACCCAAAGAGGATTAGAAGCTTGGAATTTTCAGTCACACCCTGCATTCTCCAGGAAGGGGGGAGGGGCTGGGAATGGAGTTATGACCTACCGTGCCTGCATGAGGAAGCCTCCATAAAACCCCGACAGTCCTGGCTGGGGGAGGGACTTCCAGGCTGGTAAACAGATGCGTGTGCTGGGGGAGTGACGCACCCCAACTCCACAGGGACAGAAGCTCCAACACTCCGGACCTGCCCAGAAATCGCCCTGCGTATCTCTCCACTGGGCTGTTCATTTGTATCCCTTGTAATATCTCGTTTACCAGTTTATTAAAAGACATTACAAAGGATAGCAAACTGGTAAACACGTTTTCCCTGGGTGCTGTGAGCTATCCTAACGAATGAGCACGCCCAAAGAAGAGTTTTAGGAGCCCCGATTTATACAGGTGACAGCCTCTGTAAATAGAGGTGACAACCTGCGACTGGTGACTGGGGACTGAAGTGGGGGCAGTCTCCCGGGAGCGAGCTCTGCACCTGTGGGATCTGACGCTAACTCCACGTTGAGTGCATCAGAACTGAAGTGGATCATAGAACACCCAGCGGGTGTTGTGCAGAATTGCTTGGGGTGGGACCCTGACCCACGACCAGAGGTGTCAGGACTGAGGTGAGGTCATAGTGTGAGAGTAAAGGAGAAACACAGCAGTGTGTGTGTGTGTCCTCTTCAATGAGTGACGAGCCTGGTGGTGATCTGTGGCCAGATTGTAGGCGTCAATGAAAAACAAGTTTTGATTTTATCCTAATGGGGAGCATGTATAGAATGCCCAGCTGGAAATGAATGCTAATAGTACTTATAATAGCAATAGCTAACACGTAATTCTATTCCAGGCACTATGCCAAAATGTTACATGTATGAGCTCATTTAATTCTTCCAAAACCCTGGTGCGGTAGGCACTGTCATTCTCTCCATTTTGCTGATGAGGAAACTGAGGCACAGAGAGGCTGAGTAACTTGCCTGAGTCACACAACGTGTCAGTGGCACAGAGAGGTTGGGATAGCATGCAGCCCGTGCCCTCGGAGGCTGTGTTGGGTGAGGGGCCTGCCCTGCCTACACACGGTGCCCAAGTCACAGGGACTTGGTGTGAGCAGGGCGCTGAAGGCGGGACAAGCTGAGGTGAGAGGTAGAGGGGGCGGGGTGATGTCCCAGGGTCTGGATCAGAAGTCACCCTCGCCCTCTCAAATCCTCCTTTGCGTCTTAAGTTAAAGGAGGCAGGGGTGTGCTGCCTACAACCTGCCTTTCCTTCACTCTTTATTGTTTCCAGATTGGGCCTCTTCCTTGCCTGGAAAACTGCGCCTTCCTCAGCAGCACTTACTAAATGCTTAGTACCAGGCCCGGTGCTGATTGATGCAGGGACAGTGAGATGCGGGAGACACTGGTCCACCCTCGGGAGTGGAGCCGTGTAGAAAGGGCCACAGCGTGCAGGGCAGGGCAGCTCGTGGCAGAAACAGGAGAGCCCAGGGTGCTCCTGGAGTCCAGGAAGGCTCTCAGAGGCAGAGCCGAGCGACGGGGGTAGAATGAATGGCGCCTGCCGGGTGGCACGGGGCACAGACACACTGGAAGAGGGACATGCATATTCGCCAGGGCCCAGCAAGGTCAAGGTCCAGGCAGACGCTTCCCCTGCATTGTTCCCTCCTGTCAGCAGGGACTTTTGGTGCCCATCCCCCACAGAGAACAGTAAGAGAAGAGCCACTGGTGTCCAGGGGCCAGACAGGCGGTGTCCTGAACCACTCTTTGATTCCGTTTAAAGAAGCTGCAGGTCAAGCATGGGCAAAAGTGAATGGCTGTGGTTCATCAAAATGCGAGTCAACTTCCTTCAGGACCAGCCCAGCGCCTCAAGGTGAGAATCCACCTGTTGGGTTGGAGGGACATCGGCTCAGGGTGGGCCTGAGAAGATCGGATGTCTTTGATTGATTGTCCCCAACTATGAAAACCACTTGTCCCCTCCCAGCTCTTTGGAAATGGCCAGGATGGGAGGGTGCAGTCCCTGGCACATTTGCAGGGATTCCCAGGGCACCTTGTTTGAGTGGTTGTCACCTCCCCAGGGTGAAGCCCCAGAGACAGCACCAGCCTCGAGGCCCCAGGGGCCCAGGGTCTGTGTCCTGTCCCTGCCACTCTGTCTCTGTGGGACCCTGTCAGGGAGTTTACACCCTGGGCCTCAGGACCCTACTCTGTACAAGGGACAGAAACCCCACTGGGAAGGACAGTCATGAAGGCAACAGGAGAACAGACCCCCGACTGACAGCTAGTGCCTGGCCAGCGACACACACTGGCTAATCGAGATTTGTTGCTACAGTTACAAGAATAACCCACCCAATCTCCACCCTTTCATTCCGCCAAGTCTGCATGTGAACTGCCTCTTCTAAGGAAAAGCAGATTTGAACTTTTTCCAAGTTCCCGACCCTCTTCAATGATCTGAAACAGTGACAGACCCTGCCAAAAAGCACATACACAGAAGATGCTGCACAGGATTTCAGGGGAGTCAAGAAGTCCCTAATCCCACCTCCGTCCCCACACCCCCTGCAGGAATCCCAGAGCTCCCAGATCAGGGGCCCTGCATTCAGGAGGACTCGCCTATGTCTGAGCTCCTTGACGGTGCCCTGAGGTGGGAGTGAGGTGGCCTCTTTGTACATTTTCTCAGGCCAGTCTCGGGAGACCAGTCACCACATCAGCCTGAAGGGCTCCCAGAGATCCGCTGGCCCAGAGGGGCCCCGTGCTGGGCTGCAGAGCAACCGAAGAGCTCCCGGAACGGGCGTGCACACCCAGCGCCGAGGGCACGAGCTTGAATTTTCCAAACACAGGCAAATGCTGTGGCAACAAACACAAAATTCAAAAAGTTGCTAAAAGCACAAGCACCAGCCTGTGGAGGTACCAGAAATATTTTGATATTTAGGCAGAGCCTCAAACCAGACAAGGTCAGAAGTCCCTGCTGTGGTCTCGCTGCCCTTTCCAGACCCCCAGCCCAGTGTAAGCACTGGGGGTGGGGGTTGCCTAGGTGATGCCTGAGCAGTGGGCCTCCTGCAGCAGCTGATATAATTAAAGTGGGAACCCTTCAGAGCACAGTTTAAACAGAATACAATCGTGCCACCTCCAAGGGCCCCCCTTTTTTCAGCTCCTGCAAATAAATCCCATTTCCAGGGTTCCTGGGTCACAGCCTCTCTCTCACAGCCCCTTTGCCAGTCCTCCATACCTGGACTCACACACAAACAGAAAGGTCTGGGTTGGGTTGGTTGGTCTGTCTTTGTTACTTTTTCCTTTTCTCTTGCTCCCTTGGAGTCACAGAAACCAAGTTACAGAGAAAGATGAAATAGTTTTCATGTTCATATCCGGGGAGTCTATCTCTCAATAGGCTCCCGAAATGCTACTCAATCAAAATAGGTGTAAACTGCCTTCAACCTCCTAGATTTTAGCCAATAAAAACACCACGAAATTTAACAACAGTAACAAGCAGAGATGTGTTACGGCAGGAGCGCTGAATGAATGAACCTTCTAGAAAGCCCTTTCCATCCCCTCCTGCTCCTCTGACCCCAGCCTGTGCTTCTTCCATCCCCTCCACTTACCTAACCTTCCAAGGGCTCTTGTCTTGAAATAAAGGTGAGCAAATCTATCACTCCCTTCCCCCATCTCTTCCCTTGTAAACAATCACCTGGGTCACCTGAAGTTCAGGAAGATTCCATGGGGGGCAGGGGGGGGGGCTGGTGCTCCATTGTTGCAGATTTAGCAGCCACATCTGTGTGTCAGAGCCCCAGCACCAACAGTGGTTCTGTCTGCCTCCAGGTAGTGGGGTTGTGGGGTAAGTCTTTTTCTGTATCTTTATCTTTTCTTTCTGTTTTCAAAAGAGAGTGTATTTCTTCGATAATCAGAAAAGAAGTAAGTGGGAATGTTTAAAAGTTATTGCACTAAAATAGCATTACACAAGTAAAAAAGATAAAAGGATGGGTCTGGATGCTGGGATATTACCTTTCATTGCCATTATAACTAAGGCTTCGGGACCCACAGTGGTGAGGCTTCTTCAGACACCTTGATGATTGACTGGCTGAGTTTATGACACAGTGGTCCTAGAGAGTCAGGCCAGACAAATTATGAGGGCAGAGCCTGGGGAAAGCTGCCCATCACGTTAGGACGAGGAGGCGTGGGGTGGAGTTGGGCAGGCTGCACTGTCACCATTGAACAGGGCAAAGACGGGTGAGATTCCCATGTGCCAAGTGGACATAGGAGTTAGTGGGTTTGAGCCAGCCTCACGGAAACTTGCTCGAAAGCAGTGTCTTCCAGGCGGGGAAATCCATCAGCTGTGGGTGGCCCTGAGGAGCAGAATTCGAGGGAGCAGGAGCTAGCAGCAGAGGTGGGTGGGCAGAAAGGAAGGGTGAAAAAGTCACCACGCCCTCCCATCCCATGGGAAGCCCCTAACCTTACCTGGGCCATGCTGAACTGAAAGGAGGAGAGGTGTGAACGGTGGGATTCCAGTTTTTGTCTAGATTTGACTAGAGCTTCTAAGACACAAAATCAGGGTTCTCGTAGCAGAGACGTGACCAGAAAGCTATGAAATCTTCTAGAGGCAGTATTTCGGGGGAAGAGAGAGATCTGGCAGAACATATCGGAGGTCAAAGATGAGATGAAACCATTCAATCGGATGGGTACAATATTATATACTGCATATAATTGTTACTATATTACATGTTGTTGTGTATTCTATATGTTGTAGTACACACAATGAGCATGTGTAGATATTTGTATTTTGACTTCCGAGACAGGGATGTCTGTCAGGTGGGGCTCCTGCGGACCAGACAGACGGCAGCCTCCTCCTCTCCTTTGTCCCCTGGGCCCTAACGATACAGCTCACTCCTCAGCAAATTTCCCTTCAAATGTTCAGCCTGTGGCAATGAGATATTCTTATAGCTTTTTCTTTAACACCCCCCTGAGAATTATCATTTGCTTTTATAGGGTAGTGCCAAGAAGCAAAGGCATATGTTTTTTCCATCTGGCTCTCCTTTCAAACAGTGGAGGTATTGGGACCCAGTAGGTCAGAGAACTGGACCCTGGAATCCAAAACTGGAGATGCTTGTCTGGTCAGTGGCCTAGATTCCTCGTGTGACCTTAAGCAAGTCCCTTAGGCTTTCTGGCCTTCATTTTCCTCTTGCGTGGATCCTTTGCAAGGTCCACCCCAAACACCCTACCTGCCAGGAGGTCTTTTGTTGTGGGCAATCCCTGCGCTAGGTTGAGAATCAGAACACCTGCATTCCAGTCCTTCTGTTCCACCAGGGAGCACTAGGACCCCAAGCACAGTACTCAGTGTCATTGAGCATCAGTTTCCTGAGCCTTAAAACAGACCATGCTTTACCACCCCCCCCGCCCCAGGTATTACTGTTGAATTTATATTTTGGTTATCTGGTGCTGCGTACCACCTCAAAACACAGAGGCTAAAACAACAATCTAGTGTGCTCATAATTATATGCGTCGAGGATTTGGGGAAAGATCCAGCCGGGCGGTTCACCTTAGCCTCTGTAGCACCACGTGGGGCCTCTGAGGCTGGAGGAGCCAGTTCCGCCTGCCTCTTCACTCACGTTTCTGGCACAATCATACTCCTTGCTTTCTCTCTCTCTCCCTCTGTCCCACAAAACCCCACGAGGTATCTCATCCAGGAGCCTCAACATGGTAAGCAGGAAGCAGACCTTCCAGTCAGTTGAGAACTTCTCCCAGAGCTGGCACAGCACCCCCTGCTGAATTCATTCTACTGGCCCAGGCAGTCAAAGCCCAGCCTAGGATCTAGGGTTGAGAAATCATCATCTCCTGATGAGGAATGGCAAGTTCATGTTGCAGGAGAGCAAACAGGGTGGTAGCTATTGGAAAATAGAATCTGTCACGCATTGTTCATGTTGTTACTCTGGGTTAAATGATAAAAGATATAGAAAGTCTTTGAAAAATGAAATATCCACGCATCTACCAAGTGCTGTTGTACTTTTCATTTTAATTTTCCATTTCTAATGTACTTTGTACTTTCTAATGTGACCTTGAGGTAAGCAACAGCTCCACTCCAAACCCAACTGCAGTGGTCTCCAAAGAATGATCTGTCCCCAAGGTCGACTTCAATAGGAGACCCAGGGTAATTCCCTCCACAGGACCCAGGGATCATTTGGTCGTGATATGTGTCAGATTGTGATCTAGTAACTGACAATCCCAAAATGCGTGGCTGAAGGAAAGCATAACACTCAAAGTTTGCCTATCACAGGGTGGCTGGGCGTCTCTGCTGCTCTGAGACCCGAGCCGGGCACTCCAGCAAAGGCAGGGAGTGTGGCTTCCACCCAGAAGTGAGAAGGGTCACCTCCGCCCATATTACACTGACCCACACAAGCCACGTGGCCACACCTGACCTCAAAAGGGCAGGGGTGTGCAGCCTTCCTATGCCCAGGAGGAGGAGAGCCAGAGATACTGCAGAACTGTGTTCCTAGCGATGACAGCACAATTGGGCTCTTTCAGAACTCTGCTCAAGGACATTTTCAGAGCCCCTTCTCAAAGCACAAGCACCTGTTTGAAGATGCAGAGAGAAAATGTGTGCTATTATCCTATATTCTGCTGCTCTAATATGCTGTGTATTTCTTGCCTGGCTTTTCTTTGCTGTTTCTTGTAAGACATTTCCCAGGGGAGTGACGGTGATTGAAATCCTGACCTTGCATGGAGATTCACAGAGAACGAAATGTTCCCCAGGGGGGAGTTCACGACAGTATCCATCTGCTTCCTCCATGGAACACGTGGAGATGCCACATGCGACCCACATTTGTGAGTTTCCACCCAGAGTTTCTTTCACGTTCTTGGCTCAGGCTGCGGGGTGTTAGCAGCAGCACGGCAGAGTGGAGAGAGCCGCGTGGCAGGAATCGCATCACCTGGGCTCAGAACCGCCACTGTCTAGCATGTGACTGAGCAACTTGCTCCATTTCTTTGAGTCTCAGTTTTCTCAGCTGCTAGATGACAATAGTAACAATACCTTTCGGGACTATGGTTAGAATCAATTGAGATAATATGCACAGAACACTTAGAGCAGTGACTGGACTGTTCAAAATTGCTGTTCTTGCTGTTGTTGGTACTGTTGCTGGTATTCAGCCTTGCCCTGCAAGCCTGTGACTGGGGTCGAACCCTGTGCAGAAACTGGTGGTCAGACTCCGACAGCCAGGCCCCTGGTGCTCCTGTAGGAGAGCATAGCCATTAGGTGCTGTGAGGACGAGATGAAAAAAGATGTGAAAATAGCAGTCCCTTACATTTAATCATTGCGGGATGGTCGTGGAACGAGGAGGTAGTTATCTTTCTTATCCAAGATTATCTCTCCCACCAACCTGCCAGGATGGCTGACATTTTATTATTATAAATTTGTCCCTCCAGTTTAAGTTTGTCCCTTTGGTTTGTCTAAGTGCCTCATAAACATTCCCTAAGAATATGAGGGACAGGGAGAAAGGAGTAGTCAAGGCATTTCTAAAATATACCTGGGTGAAAAAAAAACCTAGAAAATTCTCCTGCCCAGTAATCTCCCAAACGACAAAGAACGAGTACAATCCCACCTTGTGTGATGACATTAAAAATTCTTATTGATTTTTTTCACCCGTGTCACTGAAATTATTTCTGAACCAGCACTCTTGTCTCCAATTGGCTGTCTCTAACCCATCCTTTAAATTATGGCTACGGTGATCATTCTACACATAAATGTGACCACATCGTGCACTTAATCTAATGCCATGTGCTTCAAAACAGATCTCGGTTCCTTGGTTTAGCATGGACCCCTGGTGTTCTTATCACACCCTTGGCCCCTCTTTAGCCTTGGCTTTTACTGCTGCCTTCAGCTCCCTCGTGGCCAACTAACGTTCTCACTCACACACACAAATGGGCTGGGTGGGAAGTACCACACTCTTTCTTTACCTGTCACAGGCGTTGTCCCCTTTGCCTCCATCATGTTTAATGGAAATCGTAGTCTGGTGAGAACTTCCCTCCATCAGCATTATCACGTCATTCTTGTAGGCTTAGTGATTACAAGACTCATTCCTTCTAGACAGAATGGTCATGTGACCCAGGCTCAGCCAGCCAGCAAATCGCTTCCCCTTGGAAACATGATTGGTCCAGGTGTGGCCACGTGACCCAGTAAGGCAAACCAGAGCCTTCCCTGTGGTTTTATTAAATGAAGTCTGCTCTCTTGGGTCAGGAAACTAGAATAACGCACACCAGAGGCCCCCAGGAGCTCTCCTCTCCTCCTGCCTCCAATGCAGAAATACTGTCGGCTGGAGGAGCTAAAAGGGAGGAGGAGGAGAGAGAGAATGAATGCGAATATGAATATGAATTTATGACAGACCTTGTTTGTATCCGTGGATCCAGTCAAACTTAGTGCAGTGAATTTAAAATAGGTCCAAACAGTTTTTTTTTAAGATTTTATTTATTTATCTTTAGAGAGGAAAGGAAGGAGAAAAGGAGAGAAACATCAATGCGTGGTTGCTTCTCGTGAGTCCCCTGCTGGGAACTGGCCCGCAACCCAGGCATGTGCCCTGACTGGGAATCGAACCACAATCATGTGGTTCACAGGCCCACACTCAATCCACTGAGCTATACCAGCCAGGGCAAACAAACAGTTTTTGACACCTCTCCCTTCAAAAGGTGGAGCCCAATTTTCTCCTTGTGTGAGGGCTGGATTCAGTGGCCCGCATCTAATAAATAGCATGTGGTAGAAACTACAGAGTTTTGAGGTTAGGTCTTAAAAGCACTGTGGCCTTTGCCTTGCTCTCTTTTGGATTTCTTGCTCTGTGAGAAGCTAGCTGTGTATTAAAGCAGCTTTAAATAAAGGCCCATGTGGTGGGGAACCAAGACCTCCTGCCAACAGCCGGAGAAACTGCAGACCCTTGCCCGTGACCATGTGCGTGAGGCATCTTGGAAGTGCACCTTCAGCTTTGGTCGAGGCTTCAGATGCCTCAGCCACCACCCGTCTGCAGCCTCACGAGAGGCCTGAGCCAGGACCACCCACCTACGCCGCCACCCAAATCCTGGCCTTCAGAAATTGTGAGACAATAAGTGTTTGTTGTGTTAAGTCACTAAGTGTTGGGGTAATTTGTTTCTCAACATTAGACAACTAATACGTGAAGCACCCTGGTCCACTCTCGGGTGGCCCATGGTTTTTCTGTAGTTGATGTGGGTTCCTGTCTTCTACATCTGAAGTTTCCCTTACTCTCCCAGCTCCTTCACCTAGCTAAGTCCCTCTTACCTTCCAGATTCTTCCTGGGTCCTATCTCCCTTGGGAAGCTTTATCTGTTCCCCTCCATTTGGGGACAGTGTCCCCTCTCTGCGTCCCCCTTCCTTCAGGGCCATTGCCATTTTGCAGGTCTCCCCAACTAGACTCCAGGCTCCTGAGGGCAGAGACCATGGCTTTCCAACTCTGACCACCAGCTCCCCACGACCAAGAAGAGTTTTTACACGGGCAAGCCGTCTGATGGGCAAGCACCCTCAGCTGATGTATGAGACACAGTCAGTGGCCCACACACATCCCCTTTGCTGCCCGGTAGCGTGGACCACGAGTTCTGGACTGCCCGGCAGTGAAAATCCCGAATCCCAGGAACCCCTCAGTCCTGGACAAATTTAGATCGCTGTAGGTGACCAGCTCCCAGCTCCTGCTGGCAGGGCTGGCACCAAGAGCTGACAGATGTGACCATATTCAGAGATGGCCTTTGGCTGACAGAAGCTGCCTCACCAGAGACACTGGGAGGTTGTACCACCCCCCTCAGGGGGACAGTGACTGACCACTGATACAGGGATTCAAGAGCACAGTCCTTCAAGGTGGGCACCTCCATAGTGCTATTTACTCTCCAGAACCCCCCTGATGGTTCAGGCCAAGATGAGAGTCCACCTGAGAGCACACCCATGCTCAGCCCTTCCCCCTGTGTATCCTGCTTCCCCCATGTACGCGATGTGAGCACCCCTCATTACATCACGTGTACCCAGATCCTTGCATCAGCCTCTGCTCCAGGGAGCCCCAGCTAAGGTGGTAAATAGTTGCTGAATAAATGAAGAGAATCTTAGCCAGCTAACATCTCAGAGCCTTAACTTCCTGACCTATAGGCAAGGCAGGGATAAAATTACTCACCTTGTAAAAGGAAATGGTGTTTGCACACCACCTGGAACCGTGCCTGCCCTCATGAAAGGCTGTTTCATAGCAACTCTCAACTGCCCCCCTCACATGAAGGGAAGCACAGCGCATGGGTAGCCCCTCTCTGAGGGGGAAGAGCCTCGGGCGAGCCAGGCTCTTCCCTGGGCCCACAGTGACCATCAGCCTCCCGGGTCTGACCCAGCCCACAGGCCTGACTGTGGAGAATGAGGTTGTTCCTGGGTTTAGGGGAGGCTCTGTCACTTCTAAAAGTTGGCAGGCAGGCAGCAAGTGATGGGCAAGCCATCTGATAGCAGCTGTGGGAGAAAGCTGTGTGGGCCGAAGCACATTTTATTTCCTTGAAGATAAAGCAGGCATGCCAAGAACACAGTGCTAGTCAGTAAATGTAAGTTCCTGTCTTGGGGAGAGGAAATGTCCAGACTTCTCCCACTTAAACCTCCCGGAGGTGGCTTCCCCTGTTGGAAAAGAGGTGCAGAATGTACAGGTATCCTTGTGACAGTATCGGGTGCATGTAAAGGAGGTGGACAAAGCCTCAGCAAAGTCCAACACCTGCTACCCCACAGGCACCTGCCCCTGATCTACCTCCCTGGGGAGTCCAGGGCTCCAGGGAGAAGGAGAACATGGTTTCATGGAGGGTCAGCTGAAGAAAGGGCTTTGAGTTTGCTCTAGAACCACAGGCTCTGGGGGCTGAGCGGCAAGCCCTGGGTATGGCCCTCTGGGGGAACTTGTTCTTCTTCCACCACCCAAATGTGTGTGGCAGGTTTCTGGTGCCAGAGGGCAGCTCTTGTGATTAGCGGGGAAGAACTACCCCCAGAAAAATGTTCCAAGTCTCAGTTTAAAGAGACCTGGCTTCAGAACCAGGCAGACATGGACACAAAGCCTGGCTCCCCTCTCATTGGGTCTGGGACCTTGGGTGAAGTCACATCTCACATCTCTGAGCCTCCCTTTACTTGTCTATAAAGTGGGCATAATCACTTTTGCTTCACAGCACTATGGGAAAGATGAGCAAACACCACAGCTGTAGAGCGCTGGGCTTGCCCCAAGCACTCATGTTGCAGAAGCTATGGTCTTCTTGAGCCTAAAGACTGGGCCAAAAAACTGAGCCAGCTACAATGCTCAGGCTGCATTCTGGACCCAGAGAGTCCAGCATCAGAATCCCTAAGCTGTTCTTCCTGTCCACGTGGCCCAAGCTTCAGGCTATGCTGGACCCTGTCCCAGTAAAACCTGGGGCAAGATGGAACTCATATTCCAAAAGGGGAACACCGAAAAGTTTGATATCCAACCCCCCAAAATAAATCGGCCATGACAGAATTTCCACACAGTAATAAACGTTGGATCTTGTAAATTCCAATCATTTATTACTGCTTAACAAACCAACGTGAAACAACACTTAAAATAAAACGATACATATAAACACATAAAACAATCATACGGGCTCTGTGGTTCTATGGGTAGACTGGGTGGCTCTCACTTGGGGTCCCTCTGCAACGGCTGCAGTGGGAGCCACCTGAAGTCTTAACCGGGCTGGATGTCCAAGTTGTCGCCCACAGGGCTGGCAGTGGATTCTGGCAGTTTCCTAGGGGGTTGGCTAAAGCTGCAACTGCATGTGCTTTCTCCATATAATGATAGCAGCTGGGTTCTGGGAGGCTGCGCCCCAGCAGCAAGCTTTCCCGGAGGCCTGGGGGAAGCTGCAAGGCTTCAGTCCTGGTAGCCCAGCCTTGGAATCATACCGTACCACTCCCACGGCATTCCACTGGTCAGGAGCTAGTCGCAGCCAGCCTGGTGACAGGTGAGGGTGTCAGGAGGCCCAGTTCACTGGGTGCCATCTTTGGAGACCAGTGACTGCAAAAATAAATGTTAATTAAGGATGAGAAAAGGAAGATTAGCATTTATCAAGTGCCTGCTCTGTGCCAAGCTTTTCAAAAATTTCACCCCAGAAAGGTGTTCTTGCCCCCACATTAAAAGAAAAAGCAACTGAGGTTCAAAGAGATCATGGTTTACCCGAAGTCATAAAACCACAGAGTGGCCAGGTTAGGGTTTGAACTCACCCCTGGGCCTCCTCAGATCCGCCTGGGCTGTGAGCATCCCCCAGGCAACCATTTCCTGGCCGTTCTGCCTCAAACAACCGAGGGCTTCACATGCTGATAATTACCCTCTCCTTTCCGCTTGGACAAGTTGCCCTTTCATTGGAAAGGGAAATGACTTCCGGCTCCATCCAGTAAATTCCCCAGCTGCCTGCTCTGACCATGGAGACTGTGAGGCCCATCTATCACTGAGTCCTGGCTGCCCTGCCCCCTTACTGATGCATTAGCTCAGACCCCTGCTCTGCCCGATGCAGAGGCAGCCATGCCCTCGGTCCTCCCCTCCTCCCCGATGTCCCTCCTCCCCCTGATGACCTCAGCCCCCATTTCTTCAACATTTCTCCACAGAAATCCTGGCCTGCTGTGCTGACGGGCTTTGCTAAGGTTCCCTGACTTTTATAGACATAAGCCAGAGCTGGGTCATTAAGCCTGAATCTTTTGAAATCCCAGAGACTCATTCCAATCTAAGGTCTGCAGCGAGTTAGGGGCAAAGCACACGTAATCTGGCAGCACAGACTCAAAGCCCATAAGTTGGAGATTGAGGCCACCCTGGGAGGCTGATTTAACACCCCCCAAAAACCCAGAAGCTGAATACCAGGACATACAGCAGCTCTTTGCCAAGTGCTCCTACATAACCAGCTGTGAGTCAGCGCCTGCAGGAATGCGAGATCATGAAGGGCTCAGCAGAGCCCTGGCACGTAAATAGCTGTTGATAAATACAGAAAAGAGTGAATGGGTGAGTGAACTTTATATAGCTCAATGGCAGAGTTCATAGGGGTACATGCAACACCCCCCAAAAGGCAGTATGTAGGAAACACACTAATTCTATTTATCTCAACTGAGCACCTATTCTATGCCTCCACCATTAGAATGATCAGGTCCTGACAAGTGGCCCTAAATCACCTTAACCACTTAACCATCAGGAGTGGAGAAGAGACTGTGGTGGCCTGAAGCTGAGGAGGCGAGGCGGGCTCTGTCCAGGTGAGCTTGCATGGAGGCCACAGGCAGAGAGGGGGAGCCCCCTGCCTCAGACCCAAGACATGGGAGAGGCATGCCAGCAGGCCCTCCAAGTCACATGGCCCACTGACCCAGGTGCTCACTTAATCATGTTTGCAGAGCAAATCAAAGCAGGATGGGTGGCAGGTTTGAACGGTCTCCCCTGGGTTCTTTCCTAACAGACAAAGGCTAAAGAATGAGGTAAAAAACAGAAACTGTCCTCACCCCTACCGCACAGAGGTGACAGCTAAACCAGGAAGTATGCAATGCCAAGGACTGTTTCCAAAGGCACCTGGCCTGCAGGTATGAAGTCCTCAGCATCCCTAAGCAGTGTTCCTCTCCTTCCACAGGAATCCATGTCCCCAGAGCCATGGGGAAGGCAGGTCCCATGGAGAAGTGAGGACACACATCCTTCATGAGCTCGTTGCAATCCTGGCTCCAGGACTCACCCTCTGTTTCCCATTAGGGGCCCTTGCTTCGTGCCCTGGAGGGCAGGGGCCTGGGCAAGAAAAACCACCTCTTCCCAGCCTCTGTCTTCTGAGAAAGAGTACAGAGCACCGCCTAGCCGCAACAGTGCCTGTGCTCCCTTTATCCCAGTTGTCTGCTAAAATTATGCTGTTCTAGCTCACTTTCCTCATCTGTTCAGTGAGGGCTTGCACTAAATAAAGGTTCTTCCCAGATCTTAAATCTGTGATGTCTATGTCAGAGTGATGGAGTGATGTGAAAACGAATTCACCCACCGAGAGTTACCTGTGATTGTTTTCATTGCCATTACTCTCCGCTGCTCCCAGTCCCAGGAGTTATTGTGCTTCTGCTGGTTCTGGTTCCCGTCCCTGCTCTGCCACTGTGTCACCTTGGGCAAGTTACCAAACAGTCCTGAGACTCTGTCTCCGCCTATGGGAATGGGCTTGAAGTTAGCTGACTCACAATGTCATTACAAAGATCAAATGAGATAATGTCTGCAGAGCACCTACTTCAGAAGGGACTCGGGAGATGCTGAGCAAATGTTAATTCTCTTCTGGCCCCTCCACCATTCCCTGCTCCTGAAGAACTCCCCACAGGACGTCCCGACCTGACCCACCCCTGCCCCTTGCCTGTAGGAGTAAGGTTCCCCCTGTCTCAGCCACGCCCCCCTCTGGCAGGTAGTGGTGGTACCTACCAGCAGGCACCCACCAGCTTGTGAGAGTTCACTGTGCTCATTTCTTGCCGACTCCATGTTCAGCGACCTCATGTTGATAGTCTGACAGTGGCCATGGTGGTCTCACACTGCAGCAACCAGCAATGCTACAAGTCAGATTCCACCCCCACACCCCTGCTGGCAGGCTACCCCTCTCCACCACCCTACCCTCACCCCAGGCCTGCCCTGAACCCACCAGCCCACAGGGGGACAGGGGGGTGGATGCTGTGGGGGGCGGTAGATGCAAAGCACAGCTTTTCTCTAATAAGAGGAAAAAACAGCAGAAAGAAGATGCACCCAGAGGCCAGTGGACCTCATGTTGGATTAGATGAACCCAACTGGAAAAAACAGCTGCCGAAAAGCTTCTGGCACGGACCGGATAATAGGGGCTGCTTCTGAAATAAGACCACTTGGCTGTTTAAACATGCAACGTCGATGGGTTCTTCTCTCTCCATGAACTGAAAAGAAAATTTTCTACAGAAAATTTTAAAACAGATAATTTGTATGTAAGGAAGGGGTCAAAAAAAATTAAAGGCCATAGATTGTTCATAATAAAACATCCACTTATTTGGCCCTTAAGGTTCACCAGGCCCTGTTTTAATTGACAAATGTAACTTATTAAATCCTCACCATCAGCCTGCGAGGTATATACTAGCATTAATCCCATTTTGTAGATGAGGAAACTGAGGCAAAGAGAGAAACTCTCTGAAGTTGAGATCTACGGCCTTTGACAAGGGAGCCCCTGACAGACATTCGCCGAGGCACCTGCTGAAGCAGGTGGAGGCGGGGTGAGAAGGGGGTCCCGGCATGTTTATTCCCTGCCTCAGTTGCTCCTTCTCTCTGACCATCTTCTCTGCCTGGACCACCCCTCCCCTCTTCGACCTGGCGAACTCTTGCCTACTTATCCTTTACATTCTCATAAACTGGGGCAGGAGGAGGTTTGCCTTTCCTCTCCTGGCCTTCTTCCCTTCCTACCTACCCCCTTCCTGCAGAAGAGGTGAGTATCGTGGTAGCCTGTCCATGTAGTACTAGGAAATGCTGCTGGTGCTAGGAAGAGAAAGGCTCGTTTGTTTTCCGGCATTCCCTTCCCTGGAAGACTCTGGAAGTTTGAAGCTCCCTGCAGAGCTGCACAAGACTCCACGTTCTCCAGCAAGACTCCCAGGAAGGACGACCCTAGAGGGGATGGCAAAAGAAAGGAAAGATGAGCGCGGAGGCGGGAGGGAGCTCCTGAACACCCCCAGGAGGACCTGTGAGACTGATGGGTGGCTCCGTGAGAGCAATTGGGAAACAACCCACACAGATATGCCCTGAATGCTGAGCGCCTGCAGGCTTCATCGGCTGGAGAGAGCTCGGACACCACGGGCAAAACTGAGAGTTTGCTAACACATCGAAATAGAGTGGTGGGGTGTCAGGTGCAAGGTGAAAATCTAAAGTGCATTTCAAGTATTATTTATGTAAAAAGCAAAACAAATTGTAAGGGGTCAAGCAATGAAAAAGAACATAAAACTTTAATGAGTCACCCAAACATTGATTTTTAGGTGAATAAGGAAATTAATCTAAAAGTATAAGAAAATGGAAGAATCGATATTTAATGATCGTAACTAAAAGCCGTATTTTAAACACTGAGCCACAAGTCGAGAAGAATAGAAGTGAACACCCCCGTGTAGGCTATTGCTCGATGGCTGTGCTATTTTCGTGAAATCAGTGGTGCCACTTAGAAATCAGATTTGGGGCCAATTATGTATCAAAACTGCATTGGGACTGTTCCTATAAGGAAAATACATCTGTCGCTCCTTTTTACCTTCTTTTTTTAACATTAATTAATTAACACAACCTTCTTTCATTTGGAAAAAAAATAAGGTCCTCATTAACCTTGCCCGGATCCCCAGGGAAACTAATGGCCTTCCAGGCTCATTTCTTCATTCAACACAAACACCATTTTCTACATGATTGGAATCACAGTCTACACATTATTCTGTGCGTTAATGTCGTAGGATATCTCCCTGTCAATACACATAGATTTACAGAGTCCTCTTGGCCATTACATTGCATCCCATAACATAACGCCATCATTCGCTATTGAAGACGCATTAGACTCCAATTCTCTACTGCTGCTTTGAGCCTGGGCTCCTTCAGGTATCGCTGAAGTCTGGATTCCTGAATATGAGCTTGGAGGACAGAAGGTGTGAGATGGTAGACATCGCCAAATTTCTTTCCATTAATGAAGTAGCAGTGACTCTTGCGCGAACGATGTCTGTGAATTATTGAGTCTGTAAAATAATTTGAGGATAATCCCCATCTTTAAAGTATCGTCTCCTCCCATCTAGAATGTCTGCCTGCCATCTTAAAACGTCTCTCATTTGGACCATGTATTTCTCCTGCCAGGTTCACTCCTAAACGTTTAGACTTCTGAACTGGCTACTAGTTCTAACGGTTCCTCAATTGACTTGACAGAATTTCACACTAAACATGCCCATGTTGTTTCATCTATTCTTGCATTACTGTATCAACTATTTTTCTTTGCTGAGCCTTCTCCCAGCAGCCGTCACTCACTTCCCACCCTGCTTTCCCGACACACAGCACTTAGCACTCTGCTCAGGAGCCCTCTGTGCCCGAGAGCTTCCCGTCAGCAGGGCAGCCCCTCTCACCGCCAGTGTAAGCATGTGTGATGTGCCACGGACTGGGCTCAGCAGCTCACATGCGCTGTGTCATTCACTGCTGGTGACACAGCTCTGGAGCGGTTACTATTATTCTTATTTGGCCAGTCAAGAAACTGAGCCTCCAAGAAGAAAGGTGGGCCTCCCAGGTCCACTCTGCAAATAGCTGAAGAGCTGACATTCTAACCTGGATCAGGTTGTCCCAAGCCAGCACCCTGCATCTGCTACAGCACCTTCATAAGGTCAGGAACGCATGTTGCAGTCATCTCTTCGTCCTCCCTTCTAGCACAGTGTGTGACGCGTCCTAGATCCTGGCCTAATGTCACTCCTTTGATGTGTCAGTTAGCCCAGAAAGGTTTCAAACAGTTCCCTGAGGTTGGATAAAACCCAGCAGGTCTCCACCGTGGTCTCCAATGCGTGGAAGATGCTTTTAATAGCAACACGGGACTGGGGTTTCAAGAACAGAAAAGAACGTTCTGGTGGGAGGAAATATCAGACACCTCTTACGTGGCTTCTCACATCCTCTTTGCTGGCCTTTTACTCTACCCACTAGGGCAGCCAGCAGCTCCAGCACCTCCTCCCCAGCTGTGTGTCTCTCCTTCCCCCACATTTCTCTGTCCTCGCCTGTGAACCAGCCAGGGTTATGTAGTCAGCCACTCGGAAGCGTGAGCCAGGCAAGAGGAGCTCAGGGTGTTCACACTGCCAGGTGAAGACTCCCTGTCACGGCAGACCACTCCGAGGCACAACCTGAGCAGCTCACAGGGGGCTCCAGAGGATGAGCCTACTGCGCACAACAACGACTGCCTGATGGCACTTCTGTGCACAACAACTATGGATGGGCCTCTCCGCCTTCTCTGTTTCCCCTCTTTTAGGATCTCATTCCCATTCCCTTGAATCACTTACTAAAATCAACGGCCCTCATAAAAACTCTTGTGTTGGGCTCTGCTTTCTGAAGCTTCCTCGTGCAAGCAAACAGAGGACCTGGCACAGACACCAGCTCACACGGGCGCTGCACACACATGCCCACCTGCACCCTCAGTCCTGCCTGCACACGCACACCACACACATCAGCTGGGCTCCTTCAGGGTTTGCTTTATTTTTCATCTGCGTGAAAGAACTCTCAACTATAGTCAAGGAAAATGAAGCATCCATCCTTTCAACCCCATCAGGACTCATTTCCAGGTGCCAGTATTTCTTTTCTTTTTTTTTTTTTAGAGATTTTATTTATTTATTTATCTTTAGATAAGGGAAGGAGAGAGGGAGAGAAACATCAATGTATGGTTGCCTTTTGTGCGTCCTCTGCTGGTAGTTAGCCTGTAAGGAACCAGCCTGCAACCCAGGCATGTGCCCTGACTGGGAATCGAACCGCGATCGTCTGGTTCGCAGGCCCGCACTCAATCCACTGAGCTATGCCAGCCAGGGCCCAGGTGCCAGTATTTCTTACGCTACAGCAGGTTACATCGCTAAAAATCCAGAGTCTACCTACCTAACACTAGTACAGCCCAAGCCACGCTCATTTAAGAGCAATCTTTTTTAAAACTTCTCTGTCTCTTCCTACGTATAGGAGGGAGGAAAGCTCAAAGGCTAAGAACTAGACTTGGATTTGGCGATCGACATTGCAGTACATCTTACTAATGGTAAGGAACGCTCGACCAGCAGAGCTGGAGCTACAGTCAGGCCCTGTTTGATTTGTGGTGTGACCCTAGCAAGCCACACAATTTCTCTGAGCCTCTGCCTCTCCAAAATGAAGAACAGCCTAAATGCAGATTTTCACTAATTCGCAACCATTTCCCCGGTTACTCAGAATGTCAATATCTTGAGTATCAGAGAAGGACGAGGGATTTAAATGGACACTGAGAAAGCCATGACGTCACCACAGCCCTCATTGCATTTATGCTCACAGCAGCCTGCATTCTCCTCTCCATTTTACAGTGTGGCCACTGAAACTCCAGAGTTCGACTAAAGCTCCCAGAGTTGATCAGGCGGTAAATGGCCACGCGGGGACTTGGACTGGTGGTGTCTCTGAGCCTACACCCATTTGCTCCCCTCTGCTCCGCCCACGGCTAACCCGGGGTGTGGGAAACAATAGGGGGCACCATTAGCATTCAGAGATTCCTGGCAGTCTCAGCTCACCCGCTAAAGTGAAAGCCCCTCGAAGGCCCAGACCCCATGGATGACAGTTCTCGCCTTAGCCCGCGTACTGGTTTCCTACGGCTGCTGTAACAAACTGCCACAAACTCGGTGACTTAACACACATTTATTTATCCTCCTAACGGTTCTGAGGTCAGCAGTCCAAAGTGTTCTCACAAGCCCAAACCCAGGTGCTGCCAGGCCCGCATTCCCTTCAGAGACACGAGACCCTTCTTTCCTGCCCTGGCCAGTCTCTAGAGCTGCATCCCTTGCACTCCCTGGCTCGGGGCCCCTTCCGCCAGCTCCAAACCCAGTACCTCTGACTCTGACTCGGCAACCCCACCCCTACCCCCACCCCCGCTCTGGCAGGGGGCCTTCTTCTCTCCTCCTGGAGTCAAGTCTCCCCTCCTCTTCTAAGGACATTTGGGATTATGTTAGGGGTCCACGTGAGCAAGGCAGGATAGTCTCCCAATTTTACGATCCTTAACATGATCATCTACAAAACCGATTTTTTAATTCTAAGGTGACCTTCATGGGTTCCAGGGATTATCAC
The DNA here is from genome assembly GCF_014824575.4 of Sturnira hondurensis. Lineage (NCBI taxonomy): Eukaryota > Metazoa > Chordata > Mammalia > Chiroptera > Phyllostomidae > Sturnira > Sturnira hondurensis. The sequence goes on along the minus strand of NW_028085930.1, from coordinate 167,532 downwards.
CGGGGACCATTGCTTAGCTTATCACAGCCCAGTTCTGAGAAACTCTTGTGGCATTCTGCAGCCAGGCAAAGCCAACCACGTTTGGAGCCTCGACAAAAGTAGCCGAAAACAACTAACTCATCGGTCTCGTCAGTCACACACACTCTAAACCTGGGTAAGGAGGCCAACCCACAATGCACGCATGAAATCAGCCAAGTGCGAAGATGGCCCAGACCTCAGCCTGCCTCCCTACCCCTGCCTGCTCTGCCCAGTGTTGGCGCTCACGTTTCCATGCCCTCCTTCCTCACCTCCACGGTAATAGGCTCCCGGGAGCAAAGCCTACCCACAGTTGACTGTGCCAAGGATCTGCAGCCTTAGCCTAACTTTTCATACAGCGTGAAAGACCTAATCCTCTGCAAAATGAGTGTCTAGTGTCAGAGACCAAGCAGGGCCTTCTTCCTGCTCGTGCAGGCAGCCAATGGGGCCCTTTAGCATTTTCCCCCACCAAGTGAATACTCGGGGTTAAGCCAGAGGCTTCTTTGCCCTAGAAAATGAATTTCCATCGCAGGCATCTTCAGCTGAGTGAAGATTCTGCTGAAGATTCGTCTTCCGTCCCTTTGTCCTCACTAGCAGCACCTGCTACACTCACTTAACAAATCATGGTAGCTGGGGTTCCGGCTGCGGGAGCGGTAGCCTCGCTGAGCCAGGGTGTTGAAAACAGCTGAAATGTGGAGTCCTGGAGGTTTATGGTCCGAATCCAAAGTTGGATGATTCTCCCTGCCTCCCGAAGGCTGCACCAGTGGTCTGCCTGCCCGTTGGCCTCGCCCAGCCATGAGGGCAGGAGGGAACCGAAGCTGACCTGGGCCCTCGCCTCTTCCAAGTACTCACCCCCTCCCAAATGGCTCCCAACTCATTTCTTGCCAAGCTGGATAGGTTATCCGGAGTATGCTGAGAGCCTGAAAAACATTTCAAACTCAGGGGAAGTAAGAGCCAATGCAATCTTTGGGCACCATAACAAGCCAGAGAGAAAAATGTCTGAGGGCAGGAAAGTCTCCCAGGTGACCCCTAAATCACATCAGACAGGCAAAGATACACCTTTGCAGAACATGGTCTATGGTACTAGGCAAATACCAGAGGTTGTCATACTTCGGGCTTTGTCTGGTTTTCACTGAAGGACAATTCGAGGGATTCACTTCAATAAAGGTTCCCAAGATGCGCTGCTCCTGGCCATCCACCAGGCCACGCCCCCAGCATGTTGTTCTCTGTGCGGCTGAGCCCTCTGAGTGGCAATCTGGTTACGTGTAGGTATGCAAGGCCCCAACATGAGTCTCTGTGAGTCCCAGAGGGACTGTGGGACCTGGTCCCTACGGGCAGGGGCCCGGGAAAGCGGCCTGGGTCTTCCAGCCCTACAGTCAGCTCCAGAGCTTGACCAGCACTAACTTAGAAACTTGAACGGGCCACTTCAGTTTCCTAGGCCTTCTGTGTTCCATGTGGAAAATGGAAATGATGCCTCCAGGAGTGTCTGGGGAAACTGAATGACGTACACGTATAAAATGCACAGTATAGTGACTGCTACCTATTAGACACTCAGTGAATGCCCCCATTCTTAGGGTTGTTTATAATAATATTAATGCAAAGTCACACTGCTAGTTTCTAGATTGTGCTCTAAAAGCATAATCCGTAGCAATCCAAGAACAAGAGTAATGACCCACAGAAGTCTCTCTATGTTCTCCTGTCTCTCAGGGGAGCAGTGTTTTATTTGCTTTTGGACATCGACAAAAATTGACTGAGTGCCTACTGTGTGCAAGTAACAATAAGCTCAAGGGATGGCATATATCCTTGAGGGAATTACGACGTCAGCGTGGGGTCAAGAACCAACACGTCCAGAAAAAAAAGGTCAGAAGAGCTTCCATAACTCAGAGGGTCTCAGTTCTTGGGGCAGGAGGCCCACAGAAGGCTTCTTTGGAGATTGGTCCTTGAAGAAAGGGTAGGACGTGAGCATGTGGTGAGGAGTAGACAGGCATCTGGTGCCAAGAGCTTCATGCAGAGGGAAGGAGTAAGGGGAGTTACTCCTCTATTGGGGACCCGTCCTCTGTTTGTCCACACCACCACGATGGCACCCAGGAGCTGGTGTGCTCGGTGAGCTCTGCAGCTCTGTCACCCCGCACCACAGATGGGAGAAGCTCAGCCTGCAGACTGATCCTCCAGTTCGTGCAGAAACTGCTCCTACCAACAAGCTGGGCCCTTTTTAACCAGCTGAGAGGTGGCATGGTTTTGGAATTTGCTTTCTGAAACAGATTTTCTCAGTTCAAATTAGCTGCAGTGATGTTACTGATCCCCTCGTTATGGGATTAGACTGTATCACTGCATTGAGATTAGAGATGCACAGATAGGTTTGGAGCAGTTTGCCCTCAACTCCAAGTTCCAAGCAATGCAATTTCTCAAGCTCTGTGCTTTTTGGTTGGAACAATGGCGCCATCTCGTGGCCAGAATGTCTTCTACTCAGAAGGCCATTTCATCAAATCCTGAAATCTTCCTTGGGTGTTGTGGGGCCCGAAATATGAAGATTGACATAGGCTAACTCCTTCTTCAGGAGCTTGTAGGCTGGTCGGCCTTACTAGCCCCGGTCCCATGACACCTGTCGACGAGAGCCCCCAGAAACTGCTGGTGGGGCAGAGGGACTGGCCTCTCCGAAGCCCAGAGCTGACGGTAATGTGGGTGTCTACGGAGTGGGATTTCGGTGATTGCGCAGAATGGCCTTTTGGATCCACCTACCCTCTAACGCCTAAGTCCCTTCCACAGTTGACCAAACCTGTTCCTGTACTTACTCACTCATCAGCACATGTTCACCATTTGCCTCTAGGAACCAGACACAATGCTTAGAGCTGAGACAAAGAAGTGTTTAAGGACCAGCCCTTACCTGCCACACATGGCCCAAGACATAAAGCCAAGTCCTCCCCTGGCCCCGGCGCAGACCTTGGAGCCCTCTCTGAGGCTGGCCGAGCCGTGCATCATCTCACTTCTCCTGACACATCACACCTGCCCCCTCTGTCCCGCTCCCCGCTGGCCCCCATGCACCATGCCACCACCTGGGCTGCTCTCCCTAAAGGAAATGCCTGCCCTCCCTCCTCAGGGTGGCTGCTTTGGGACACTCTGGGCACTGAGTCCAAGCTCGTCAGAGAAAGATGACTTCCAACAGCAGATACTAACTTGAGCAGCTGCATCCTGGCTACAGCTCCAGGTGGACAGAAGAGGCTGGATCCGGGCGACTGCAGACAGCAGCCAGAGAGGCAGGGAGGCTCTGGTTCCCCCAGGACTATAGGAAAGAGAGAATTTGCAACCAGCAGCTCTTAAGCACGAGACAATGAGAAGATGGTACGTTTTACCCTGTAACTCAAGAGAGGGTGGGAAAAGAAGAGAGGGCCCTTCTGTGGGTAAGAGGTTAGGGGACTCTATAGGGTAAAGTCTGAGTGTAAATGTACCTGGATATGATGACCATGGATAATGTAAGTGGGAGGGACTACTAGCAAAGCTACCTGTATTATTGGATGGAAACCTATCTTCTACCCATCTCCAAATCATCCAGGAAGCTACTGCATTCGCATTAATGGAAAACCTTGTGTGCATCAGTTTTACTTAGGGTCAGGGCCATTGCCTAATGAATTGAATGTTTCCATGTCTAGGCCATGGAGAAGGCACTCACAGCCCAGGAACACAAGCAACAAGGGGACAATGGGTGCATAAGCCCCTTGGAAGTTCACAATATTTAAAAGAGGGTTACGAGCTTCTACAAGGCATAGAACAGGGTTCTAAGCCACTCTGAGGTCCCAGTGGCCAAGAATCCCAGTGGACATCTGGTCTACCCATGCCTTCTGCATCCCTTCTCAGATGCAGAAAATAGGGACCACCTTTCCATTCATTGTCTCCCTGTTTTCTCCCTACTGACAACCTGGTCTTGAGATGTGTGGCTGTGTGGAGGAAATACATAAAGTGTCCAGATCTGGAAATACGTGAAGCCAGTCCCAGCCCCCTTCTCCCTGTCTGTGTGAATGTGGCCAACTCCTCAACCCTGGGCTGTCAGGAGGCCAGGAGACGATGCGTAGAAACAATGTTTTTGTGACACATCCGCTTCATCACCGAGGTTGGAAGCTCCTGATTTGTTGTGGACATTACCTAGTGAGCAGTTTGTCTGAGGTGGGAAAAGGGAACCCAGTCTGTGGGGAGGGCTGGGCCCCAAACGCTGAGTCAATAGCACCAGCCCGAGAATGAGGCGACAAGTGTCTGGAACCTCAGGCTGGTCACAGCTCTACGTAGCAGCAGGAATTCCTGCTCTCTGTCCCTCCCAGCCCCCTTTTCCTGAGTAAGTACTTACAGACCTTCCCGTCAGAACACAAATTCCAATGTCTCGGAGTCCCAGAGCTCGTTATCTACCTGTGGGGTGACCCTGGGCTCTTGCTAGCAATGTAATGGACACTTCTTGGATGACCTTCCTACTATGGACCCCTCCCCACCCCATCCATAGGGTGGTAGCAGGAGCTCCGTGTGAAGATGCGACCCACCCCCTGCTTGTCGTGGACTGTCCAGGGAAGGCACTGCATTTGGGGAAGAGGAGGGTCTCTTCCTGGGAGGCAGGTCCGCAGCACGTCAACTTGGGAGCTGGTGGTGGTGACTGTGTCCCACCATGAGAACTGGGGAAACGAGAAGACTGGACTAAGAGGAGATGAAAGGACAAAGAGAGAAGCACGAGTAGGTAACCGAGAGTACAGACACCCAGCTTGGGAGAGTGCTGCGGGCCAGCTGTGGTCCACCTCCTGGCCTTATCTCTGAGGCCAGATTTAGCAACACACCCTGAGATTCTTCCAGCCAAGTTCATTTTCACTTGAAGCAGATGGAGTGAAGTTCCCAGAGCTGGCAGTCAGAAGAGGCCCCACTAACATGCAGACCAAGGTTTCATGGGAGGAGAGGAAGGACAATGATGTTGAATGCATGTCTCCCCAGATGGGGAAAAATCGCCTCCAAGCTCAGCAGCTTGGGAAAACCTACTTCTTTGGCGTACCGCTAACAAGCTGATGCTTCCCAGGGATGATAATTCCACTCAGGCACAGAAGTCACATTTTACTCCTTAATAGGCTACTTGTGGAGACTTCCCTCCGCAAGGAGAACATTTCCCATTACAGGAGCAAAGGGAAAACGGAGTCATTCATTCCACATGAAAAACGGGGATGTCGAAAAATGGAATCTCTGTCAGTCAGGCTGAATCACAAGCTGTGATTAAAGCCTCCAGACTTTTTCCCATTAGTGGGAGCACATTTGAATGTTAGCCCAACACCAAGCCTGTATTACAGAATGTCTGATGTATTGGGCTTTGAACGTAATGCCAAACATGTTGTAAAAGTAGAATACGTACCGCCTAAGTTCAAGCAAATTCTGATCTTTTATCGAAGAAAGTCATAGCACCTCCTTCACAACCTTAACTCATAACAAGGCCTTCCTGTCCAGGGAAATGACGACAAAGCTGGAATCTATTACCTCTGTTCTCCTGGTGTGTGAAAACATTGTCTCGGGAAGAGAAGCCAGACTCCCCAGGAAAAGGCCATCTGCTACCGCCGGCCTACTCTTGCCGTGGCCAGCCATGGATCCATTTTGCTGCTTTGGTGCAAACGATGCCTGAGCCCCCTGCACTGGGGGCTGAGAATATTAGTGACACGTGGTCCCTGCCCTCGAGGAATTCCCAGGCTCAGCGGGGATGACGCTCACGTAAAAGGACAAGTAACTTCAACCAAGAGGCTACAGACAGAGAGGAGAGGCCTGGGGTAGGAGGGGCTTTCAGAAAAGCTCCAAGGATGAGAGGGTTCGTTCTTGGAAGAGGGCAAAGCCCTTCAGACAAAGATAGCAGCATGAGCAGGGTCCCAGGTATGAGCAGCAGGGTGTGGGTCGGCGAGCTGGTGTCAAACGGGCAGCTCTCCACCTGGCCACGCTTGTCCACAGGCATGCAATGACCTGCCTCTTCCCAGCACCTGAGAGGCCCAGCGACTGAGGCGCTTTCCTGCCTGGACAGGCAGGGGTGTCCTGAATGGTAGGCAGGCCTGAAGATGGGAGGCAGATGATAACCCCGAGTTTCCTTAGTGATCTGACGTGCCTCCAGAGATGGCTGTGGTCCACCCAGTGGGCCAAGTGAGGAGGAGGTTAGAGGGTCTTAGCCCAATGCTCTTGAGGAATTGAAGGGAAAGGCCAGGAGAGGCCTCAGATCAAAATCTATAAAATTTCACTCCTCTGGGGCAGGCGCCATTGACAACCATTCCGAGGCCTCTGCTCACCTCAGAGATGGTGGGAGCACCACATCCTACTAAGCAGGGCAGCTTCCTAGAATCCATTTCTTCTTGTAAACCTTTTCCCCAGTGTTGGCCCTCAGTTCCTCTCACACGTTCCTCCAATGCCTGTCCCTCCTCTCTGTCACCATGTCTGTCCAGGCCACCCTCAGCTCTCACCCGGACAATGGCAATGGTGGACACTGCCCCATCATAAATCAGAACACAGCGTTTCCCCACTCAAGACCCTTCAAAGACTCTTCTTCCCACCGGGATAACTCTAAGCCCTTGTGGCCCACAGCGCTTGTGGGGCTCCAGCCCAGCTCTCCAGTCTTACTGCAGACCCCCTGTCCCCCTCCCCCGCTCCCCAGGCCAGACCCTGGCAGCCTCTCCTGTGCTCACCTTTGCCCCAGCCCTTCCCTCTGCCTAGAGTGTGCTTCTTACCTGGTGTTACTATCTCAAGGAGTCAGTGCAATGCCTGATTGGTTGTCTTCCCACAACATCATTCTTTCCTTATTGTCTGCTCTCCCATCCCTGCTACACAATAGGCCTCAGTGCTGAACTGTACACTTAAAAATGGCGAAGCTGCTTTACATTATGGGTATTTCACCACAATTTAAATTTTTTAATAAAATAGAATCAGATTAATGCTGCCAATAAGAAGAAGAAATAAGGCTGTTATCCCCTCGGGTCATCCAAGGGTCCTGATGTACCGCCGAGACAAGGTGGGACGGGTCCCTCGGCTCTCAGCCCTTCAGTTCACAGGTGCAAAAACTGGAGCCCTGAAAAAGCAAGGAGCTTGCTCACAGTCACACAGCAGGTGAGGAGGGCAAGGACCCTGGGCATTTCCACTCCAGAGCTGACTCTTCACCATCCTGCTGACTCTTGAGCTCAACACATTCCCCGTGGAGAACTTNTCCAAGGGTCCTGATGTACCGCCGAGACAAGGTGGGACGGGTCCCTCGGCTCTCAGCCCTTCAGTTCACAGGTGCAAAAACTGGAGCCCTGAAAAAGCAAGGAGCTTGCTCACAGTCACACAGCAGGTGAGGAGGGCAAGGACCCTGGGCATTTCCACTCCAGAGCTGACTCTTCACCATCCTGCTGACTCTTGAGCTCAACACATTCCCCATGGAAAACTTGGGCAAGTCAACTCACAGAGCAGCTGTAAGTGTTCTGTCAGAAAGTGCTTCGGTGGTGCCTCGCAGACACTGAGCATGCAAAAGTGTAGAAGTAGAAAATGAAGCTTCACTGAGAGCCGGCACCGGACCCCAAGGGCAGAAGGAAGCCGCTGACAGGCTTTAAGCAGGGAGGTGACGTCCCCGTCAGTAACACCAGCCTGTTGGATGCTCCTCTTCTGGAGCCCCCAGGACAGGTCACATCGCAGTCTGCTGTCCGTCGTCAAAGACTCCGTCCGGGGAATTCACATCTGAGGTATGATGCAACCACATCTTCATGCTTCCAATGTGCTGTGTCTTCTTTTCTCTTTTTTACTCTTCTTCCTGGCAAAGCCCTGTTCACACTTCAAACTGCCACCCGGCCATCGCCTCGTCTGTAAAGCAACCTGACTTCCCCAGGCCTGGACGGCGACTTGGACTCACCTCCAGACAGCGATGGATGTGGAGTGTGGGCCGGGCCAGGTGCTCCCAGCTGTCCGTCATCCACCCACAGACAGGGCGGTGGGTGAGTCCGGAACGTGAGAGAAGGCATTGGAAACTTCCTGAGAAATCACTCAAAAGAATTAATTACATGGCTGTTAAATCTAATAAAAACTTTTAAAATGGGGCTTGGATTTTGTATGTCATTTTATTTTTTTTCTAATAATTTATTTTTATTGCATTTTTCTAAACGCATTGATCCACAATGAATTGAGATTTATTAAAAACGGGCAGAGGTGGACCTTCCTCGCAACAGTCCGAGAAGAACTGTCCCGAGTGCCTGACGCTGAAGGCCTTTCTCTGTTTCCTTCCCTGCCGATCTGACCCAGGGAGAGTGGTCCTAGCTGGCCTTCCTCGCCTGTGACAAACGAGCTGACTGGAACCAAGAGAGGGAGCAGCGTGCCTCCATTGGTTCCCCATTGCTGCTGTAACAAGTACTATAAACTCAGTGACTTAAAACCACACAATTTTACTTTATCTCACAGTTTCAGAGGTCAGAGTCTGAATGCCTTTCATGGAGCTAAAAGCAAGGTGTGGCCAGGGTCACACTCCCCCGGAGGCTCAAGGGAGGAGTCCGTCTCCTAGTCTTTCCGGCCTGCAGAGGGCCCCTGCACCCTCTGGCTAATGCCCATGGCCCTTCAGCCATCTCCAAATCTGGCAGGATAACCTTTCCAACAGTCTGCCTCCCCCTCCCCCTCCCCACAAACACACCCTCTCTCACCTCTGCTGGTCACTTCTCCTTCTCTGACCCCACACCCCTCTGATAAGGACCACTGTGGCTACACTGGGCCCACCTGGATAGTCCAGGCAATCTCCCCATCTCAAGACCCTTCCTCGATGTCCCTCAGTCACGGATGTCGGGGATTAGAATGTGGACATCTTTGCGAGGAGGCACTATTCTCGCTACCCCTATGGCCAAGACCACACAGCTACGAGTGCAAATATTTCTAGGATCCAAAACCAGGTCTTGGTTCCCCAAGCCAAGATGTCTGTCTTGTTTTTCTGCACTACCCCACTCTTCCTTGTAATACATGTGCATACGTGGGTAGAAATATTTGTTTGAAAACATTAGAAAACAAAGAGTGATCCATGATATGTGGGTGGAAAACGGACTCATGCCATTTCATCCCCCTCATCTGTGGAGCCATCTGAGGCCCCTGTGGAGAGTCATGGCAAACATGGGGGGAGGGGAGGCTGCCCCTGTGAGCTCTGCCCCAGACAGGCAGCGGGAGCGCCACCAGCAGCCCGGGCGGAGAAAGACCTGTGATAAGTCAGCTGGAGAGAACAGGCATACACCACAGGAGATGGGTTTCTTCAGCAAGGACAATGTTCCTTGGCAGCGTGGAGTGTTTATCCCTGGGCAGATGGATAAATAGATATGTGATTCTTATCAGCAAGAAGAATTACCTGCCCGGAGTTTCTCCTGGAAGACATTAAGATAATCCAGAGGCAGCAATCCGCTGCCAGCCCCAATCATTCCTCGTGGTAAACTTTTATAAATCAAACACGGAGCCCTCTGGAAGCCCTCAAGAGCTTGTTCTGTGATGTGCTGGTTGATGCAAATGCCGGCACAATCCATTGTGTGGGGGTTGTTAAATCACAGTTTTCCTCACCCCACTGATTCCACCTTTTCCCACCTCCAGCCCCAAGACCATCAGCCACCTCCCCACCCCCGCCACAGGCTGTGATCGCACCCAGGGCAGCATTCTGGGAGAGGACAGCAGAAGCACCCACCAGACACACGGGACTCACCAGGCCCACCTGGCTGTGCTCCTGGCCCAGGGCTGAGAAGCTGTCACTCCTGTCCACCCTTGACAAGTGGGGTTGAGGTGTCGGAGCCTGAACAGGAGCAGCCACGTGGCATTTCCTGTCCAAGAATACGGCTCCAGGAGCCGAGGAGCCCTTCCAGAGTCCTCAAGAGACTGCTAGCCCAGAGCCAGGACCCCACCCTAACAAGCCAGGGCCAGAACACAAAGGCAGGAAGGCTGATTCAGGGTCTACACAATGCACGAGAGGAGCTGGAGTCCCTCCTGACCGTCTCAGGAGCTCTTTATCGAATCCAGAAGCCCCAGGCTCCAGCACCTAAGGGGGCCCTCTGCCGCATGGTTCATACCGCTCTCCATGAGCCCTTTCAGGACTGCGCTTACCTCTGTCTTGGAGGATCATGTTGTTTATATGAACATGTCTCTCCTAGTCACAGGACTACTCTCAGTGGACGTTCAGGCTGCACTGGACAAGGGCACCACGCCTGAGGAGTGCCCCTGAGATGCAAACAAACACTCCACTCTCTGAGAGCCCACAGGCCAGTGCACAGACCCCAGACCGCGCAGCTCCGTGTGCATGGGGACAGCAGACATGAACTACCTCTGACATAAACCCGTTGTGGGCAGAGCCAGCCTTGCACAGACTCAGGAGAGGAGGCCCTTACACTTCCACTGGCTCGTCCAGGTGATCAGCTCTGCCTTATTCCAACTGTACTGCAGACCTCTCCCTTCTCTTGCCAGCCCATTGCTCTGGGACATGTAATTCCACTCCCAGCATGCCCCCTTCAGACTCTGCCCTGACTCACTTGCCAACTGGGAGGTAGAAGCCAGGGAAGGCATCTGGGCATCCAGGGGTGGGAGGTGGGTGTGTGTGTGCCTGCAGCCCCAGGACTTCATACTGGGCTCTAGAAAGTTCCCCCAGGCAGAGACATGGCTGCTGGGCACCATTGTTCAGGTGAAACATTGCAAAAACTTATAAGGAATTGAATGATAATAGAAGAAAATAAACTTCGAGAAACAAAAAATAAAATAAAATCCCACTTAAATTCTAGAATTACATTTTTTAAAAAAGCATGCTTTTCTTCTTAAAAAAGCACCTCTTTAAATTTTTCACAAAATTGTCTTCTGCTCTAGCAGCAAGTGCCACACTGACTGTGAGTTCACTAAGAGTTTGGATTATGGGCATTACTTTGTGTCCCCAGCAACCAGCAAGGTGACTGTCTCCTAGAATGATTTATGGATAGAGAAGGTGGGGAAAGCAGATGGAGAAGAGGGAGGGAAAGAGGAAAGGAAGAAATGACAAGGAAGAGATAAAAATTTGGATGAGTGAATGGATGGATGGATGGATGAATGGATGGATGAATGGATGGATAGATTGCCTATACACATTAGACACAGAGGTTCAGCCTGTTCTCCCTTCTCCTGTTTTGACCATTTCAGGCCACCCTCACCACTGTCCCCTCTCCCCGGCTTCTTCCACACCCTCTGGGTTGTCTCTAAGCCACCCCATCTCCTAGACCGAATCACTGCTGGGGTCCATGCATTGCCCTTCCACAGTATGGCCTGGGCCTTTACCCCTCTTTCCCACCTCCCTACCTTGTTGAGGGAGCCCAGAACTATAGCCAGATGCCTGGCCAGAGGGTACCCTGTGGTGTACTCACCCGCAGAAAGCAAGTGGTTCTTCCTCTCCCACCTTCCTGGGCAGCAGGGCACCCCAGGAGGATCTTGCCATTACCACCTCCCTCCTGTAATACAGAACACCCTCTCCTATTCAGCCCAGTATCCCCAAACCTTGATTCAGCTTCATTTTTCTTTGAGGAGATACTATTCCCTGACATTCTTAATGCCTTGTGCTCTGAGGTTTCCTTCGTAACTATTCCAGAGAACACTGAGCATGTTCAAGGCTCCGAAATGGTGACTCCACAATGAAAGCCCTCCAGGGGCCTCCCAGTGGACACTCAACAGGCTAAAGCTGGGCAAGGGATGTTTCGAGCACTTAATCCATGCTAGACACTGTCCTGCACCCTAGGAACAGCAATAGACAAGAGAGATCCCAGTCCTCATGGAACTTCCAGTCTGATGGAAAAAGAGAGAAACAATAAGGAAGTGTCAGTGTGTGATGCACCTTATCAGACAGACACTGGTCATGATGGGGGCGGGAGACTCTTGAGCCCAGATGGTCTCTCTGCACAGATGACTTTAGACTTGAGACCTGAGTAGGAGAAGGCACCACTGAATGCAAATGCAAGGGAAAATGAGGAGGGAATGGGCTTGGACACCTGGGAGAACAGAAGGCCAGTGCGATGTTGCCATACTGAGCCATGAGAGGAGAAGAGAAGGTGTGGCGGTGACGAGTGGACAGGGGCCTGATCAGATAACTATTCGAACACAGCTTCGGACACTTACATCGAATACCCTGTGCTGCATGCCTGCTGGGTCCCCATCACTGTGTTAAGTCTTTCACCTGAGGTTTGTCATTTAATGGCCACAACAACCCTCAGAGATGGTGGCTATCAGTCCTTTAACAGACACTGACAGTAATGACATGCACTGAGTACCTACTATGGGCCAGGTACTGGGCCGAATGCGTTATGTGCATCACCTCATTGATTCCTCGTGACAACCCCGTGAGGCTCAAGCATTCTTACTTTTCAACTTGTATAGGTGAAAAAAACTGATACTTGGAACCCTTGAGTGATTCGACCAAGGTGCCAACACCGCATACAACTGTCCACAGGACTTGGGTTCTGCCTATACGGCACCGTCTTCCTGTTCCCCTGCACTTCCGGACTGCCTTGATGTTTCACTTTGGAAAAATTAGGGGCTTGGGTCCCACCAGAGGAAAACACTGGGGGCATGTGAGGACTTGCTCTTCCAGGCGGGCTCTTTCTAGGGCCGTGGGAAGGATTCTGTAGAAAGACCCCGAGGAGTGCATGGCCTGGGAGGCACAGTGTCCTCTCCAGCTGGGTGTATGTGGCTTCGGACCCCCCCAAAAGCGAGCTTGGCCCACGCTCCATCTCCAAAGCCAATCTGCTACTGCCTTTAAAACCTTTGCCATGCTTGAGGAATATTCCTCCTCCAAGCAAACCTCCCGAGCAGCACCGTTTTCATTCTTCTCTGTCACAGCCCAGACCGAGCCCAATCGACTTTAAAGCAATTTGCCTTCCAGAACTCTCCAAGTCCTCTGCGACAGTCTCCAGGCCAATAGATCACTTGAAATGTTTTTATAACATAAAAACCCAATCCTTTATAGCAAGCAATCAGCAGTCTTAAAATAATTACCCGTACCCAAAGAGAAACCAAAGTAAGATCAAATGAAATCTGATTAATGGTGGTAAAGACCCGTGTTCTTTAAATAATTCCTTAGAATAAATTTCAGTGGGATAATCTCTGCATGAGGATATTTCTTTAGGGGCTGAAGATAAATAGACTTTTTTCCCAAAGCACTTCAAGACTAAAGTATACAGCATTTGCGGGGCGGGGGGCGGGGGGGGGGGGGGGTCCTGGTTAAGTTTCCTAAGCAGAGAATTGTCTGCATGCTTCTGTTGTCCTTCAAGGCCATTACAGAAAGAGAATAAAATTTCATTTCCCCCTGCAATTATGTAGTTATATTATTTTTGTAATAGGCCTACAAAGAACAAGCTTCCTAAATGCAATCCTCCAGCTAAAGTTCACTGGGTTGAAATCCAGAGATAAATCCTCTTTGCTTCTTACTGGACTTTGTTTTTAAAGGTCATTGTTGATGACAATTCAGAAGACTCAATTTCTCCCCAAGTGCTAAGGTTTCTAGGACACACCTGGTCAAAATCTGGAGCAGGGCCAAGCTGGAATCTGAGTGAAATGGAGGGCAGGAAAGGCCCTATTCCTACACCAGCCCCTGCCTCCCTTGGCCTCACGCGTTGAGCTCTGAAGTCATACAACATATAACTTAAAAGATGGGGTGATTGAGAAGGGGTCTTGTCCTGCTCATGAAGGGGTGAGAAGGTTGACATCAAAGAGCCCTCCCAAAATGAAGAGAATACCTAGTGTTGGTTAGATAGAGGGAACAGAATATGCAAATACCAGGAAAGGAAAACTGAGACCTGGGTAGAGCAAGAGGTCCTACACCAGAAAAGATATCTTTTTCCTTTAAGACCAGAAAGAAGACAAAGCTGGGTGGGGAGCGGGAGGTGGTCTAACGTGGAGTGAGAATCCCCTCGGAGCAGCCACTCTCTCAGCCCAGTGAGAGGCCAAGTCAATCCTCGATGGTGAAGGGAGGAGGTATTGGAATAGAGGGTTTGAAGGGAGAGGAGAAAGTGGGAATGGGCTTCTGAAAGGGAGATAGGGCAGCACCACCAGGGAAACATGATCTTTTCATGCAGATTTGAGCACCTAACTCAAGTAATGGATGTTAAGTTTCTGGTGGCCCAATCAGCAAAATTTTGTAATCGGGCCCAGCAGTACTCGGCAGCCCAGCAACGAAATGGAGAAGGCAGACAGGCAGCGTGGTCCAGTGTGCAGGGCACTTGCGGTGTGGGTGGGACTGCGGGACAAATTAGGTAAAAGGAGGGATGACAAGACAGATCGAACTGGTGCGGCCCAAGGTTGGGGGTAGGTAGGGAAGGAAGTGGCTAAATAAAGGGTGAAAATAGAAAACTGAAAAGTATCGAGGGGATAGAAATTTCAATATGAATGAAGAGCAGATGAAAGTGAGAGAAATAAAAAGATGGGAGGAAGGAGGATTAGAGAATAACCAGGGTTTGGGATGTCGGAGTGGAGGAGATCTGAGTGATGACGGGCACGGCCCATTGTGTGGCCATGAGACCAGACGGCTGAAGTGGAGAGGAGATGAAGCTTCTTGTGTTATGGAGGTCAAGACTCTGAGGTGACAGAGCACAGAATGGACCACCCAAGAAGATCTCAAAGCCCCTAAGAATGACAGCAGGACTTGTCATTCTCGGGGAGAAACTCTGCCCAGTGCCTGGGAGAATCTTGGGATAATCGCTTCAAGAGACTGGGACCCACTCGCCTCCCACCCACAATCCAAACAATCATTTTTATACCAGAACTTTGTCCCTTCGATCAATGAACTGTATTATAAATTATCTGAAGCCTGCAGGCCTTAAACTAAAAGCGAGAGACATGGTTAGATAACAAGTTAGGAACTAAAACTTAAAAAGACACAGTTAGATAACAAGCTAGGAACTGAAATTTAAAATGTTTCCTCCAAAATGTCTTAAACTCACCTCCTTCTCTCGCTCCGCATGTCCCCTGGTCCCTACTCCAAGCTACTACCATCTCCTACTCTTCCAACAGATTCTTAACAGATCCTTCTACTCCCAACACCTCCACCCCAACAAATCTGTCTCTGCACTTCAGCCCACTCAGTCTTAAAATGCGAATCTAGTCATCTCCTCCCACACTGGTGGTTCCCAAACCCCCCACCCCAGTGGTGTGTCATGGAGAACATATATATATATATATATATATATATATATATATATATATATATATGATGTAAATTTGGAATTTCTTGGTTAAAAAGGGGACTTTAGAAACCACTGCCCATTTCACCTCCCTCTCACTTGGTTCTCTGCAGTCCCATGAGTCTTTATGCTTATTTTTGTGTCCACTTACATAAAACAAAGGCAGGCCACATAAGAAAAGTGGCAATAACATCTGACACAAAATAGTACAGCAGGTGCCATTCTATTAAGGGCATAGTATGCTGCAGAAATTGAAAATCGTTGGGGTGGGGTCAGAATATAGATACTAGTTTTGAAATCTGGCTTCTTCGTTGACTGTGTGTCCCTCCCACGTTACTCAATCTCTTAGTTACCCATTTTCCACTCTAGTTAAATGAGAATAACACTACTTAATAATTTTTAATAACTTACACCTGCCAACTATTGATGCAAAATTCTCAGGCCTCCCTTCCCAGCAGTGTGAAAACAATACTGGCACCTCTCCTACCTCTGCAGGATGGAATGAGCACGCCAAAGAGGACCTGGGTTGGTGGTCCTCCTCCAGTGTCCAGTGATGGCTCAGGGGGTTAACCCTGCACTCTGGAATCTTCAGAGACCCAAGATACACAGAACCACCATGAACTGCCTTGGAGAAAACTTTACTTGACCCTTTTGAGAGATTTTACTCTGACCCTCTTCCCCAAAGCCCAGGCTTATCCAACCTTGATCACCTCACTGCATGACCTGTCCTGGCAACTAACAGACTCACTGCTGTCCAAGGGCTAGAATTTACTTTCCTCTCAGCATCTTGTATCTTTCTCATAAGTTCAGGGCTAGCTCTTCCCTTCGGTCTTAGCTCGGGCTGCAATAACAAAGTACCACAGACTCGGTGGCTTAGACAACAGACATTTATTTCTCACAGCTGTGGAGACTTGGGGAGTCCAAGATGAAGATGCTGGCAGATTTGATTCCTGGTGAGACCCCCCTTCCTGGCTTATAGATGGCTGCCTTCTTACTGTGTTCTCACATGGGGGAGAGAGTGAGAGCTCTTCTTCTTCTTCTAAGGACACTAATCCCATCAGAGGGGCCCCAGCATCATAACCTCATCTAAACCCAGTTACCTTCCAAAGGTGCCACCTCCAAATACCATCACTTGGGGTTGAGGGCTTCAACACAGGAGTTTGACGGGGCACAAATATTCAATTCATAACATCTTCCCTGGATCTGCCTTTCCCCCCCATCTCCTCCATGAGGGGCTCATAACTTCCACAATGATACTCAGTTACTAAACCCCAAATTCTCATGGAAGCTAACAAAAATGTACAGAAATGAAAAGTGCACCTCAGAGAGTGCAAGTGTACAGTGGTAAAAGCACAGACTAAGGCCGTAAGGCTGGGCTGCAGCTTGTCGGACCACGAGCTTGCCCTGTGTCTTTGAGTAAGTATCTTCGTGTTGTCTCACCTGAGAATAACACTTACCCTGTAGGGTTTCTCTGAGGATTTAATGAGTAAGTTCATGTAAAGTACTTAGAGTAACGCCCGGCACATAGTAAGTGCTAGATCCCTCTTTCACTAGGTTGAGGTTATAAGTGAGCTATGCCACACACACATGCACACAAGGGAGCAAATAGCCAAGCTTAGCCCAATCCCAGACTCTTGGAAGAGGCAGTCTCTGGAGAACATGGGCTCAGGAGGCCAAGCTTGCCCCCTGGTTGTCCCAGAAGCAGACCCTGAGCCACGCAGTGCAGGGCAAGCCATCCTTGGGGACATGCAAAGAACAGGGACAGGGGAGAGGACAAGGGATATGGGAAGCAAAGTCAACTGGTAAAGGCATATTATTAGGCCAATTACAGCAGTAGAAGATTAAAGTTTAATCTCATGGGGAAACTGAAATATGGCACAAAAGCACAGCTTAGAATCATCCCGGCTAGGGTTCCAGGGGGCTGGGAGGCTCTTGTCTGAACACCTGTCAGCCAGTGGTTGTGGTTCAACCCCAGTGGGAGGTTAATTCGTAGGCACTTGCAGCCAAATCTGTGCAGGGACAAATGGGGTCCCAGTAGCCTAAGGGAAAGCCCCAACAAAGATGCAGGTGCTGTCTCCTGGATGTCGGGCTGGCATCCAGGAGAAATGGTGAACATGGTGAAAGCACCTGAGGACATGTGAGCAGAACACACACTGCAGTCACAGTTGTCAAATTTTATGGGCGTCCACAATAGGATTACAATTCTCCTGCAGTTGTTGTAAGATGCAAATGTTCTTAACTCTCAGCCCTCACCCTGCCCTTCCACTTCCCTTGAGACCGGTGTGATTGATTTAGTCAATTTTCTCATGATATCACTCACTTGGCCCTGCCAGTATGTACAGCTGAGGATGCTCAGTGTGAGAGCTCCAGGGGTTTCCATCAGTAAAGGTGAATGTTTGTGCAAAGAACACTGTGCAGCACCGGTACACTCACTCCACGCTTTGTGTGCTCAATGTCATACTCTTCACAGTGCAAATTGAGGGAAGTGGTGCAGGGGCTGAGGAGGAAGAGAGAGGGAATCCTATGTGCTGGGCACCTACTACATGCCAGCACTGTGCTGGGCCTTCTCACTTTACTGAATCTGCAGCCCGCCCTGGGAGCCAGTCAATATGAAGGTGACAACTGATTCATCTCCGTGCTGTTTTGGCTAGAGTTTGTCTGCTTACAAATGAGGTTGTACAGCATTTCATGTGCATTGGTCCCCAGCCTTTGAACCTGTACATCATCACCTTCCTCAGCACGCACAGACCACTCACCGGCCTGTTTATAACACAGGTCTCCTGGGAAAGCTGACTTCTGATCTGAGATGCCTTTTTGAGGAGCCAGCTGTGTTCTAAGCCTGCTGTGCTCACAAGAGAAGCAAATTCAAAAGGCAGAAGAAAGGGTCAAGGCAGCAGCTCCTCCAGCGACTTTAGGATGGAACCCCTGTTACTCCTGACTCTGAACTTGAGGAAGATAGAAGCCAGAGGCAGAGCTGGCTATGCTTATTCTTCACCTACAACCACCCTCCACGCACTCTCTGTTCTACCCTGTGCCCAGAGGCTGACCTCGAAGGATCACAGAGACATTCTTTGCTCTCCTGTTTCCAGATGGGCCCGGCTGGTGAGAGGCACCATCATGCGAGAAGGCAGAGGGCAGAGATGGAGGAATTATTCCATTCCTTCCTGTTTTGGTTCCCTAGGGCTGCCATTACAAACTACCACAGCTTGGATGGCTTAAAACAATAGACACGTATTCTGTCACAGTTCTGGAGGAAGGAAGTCCAAATCAAGGTGTTGGCATTGCTAATTCCAACCAGAGGCTGAGGAAGAACCTATTCTGTGCTTCTGGTGGTTACCTGCAGTCCCTGGTGCTCCTTGGCTGGTACACCTAGCACTCCAATCTCTGCCTCCATCTTCCCATGACATCTTCCCTGGCTCTGGCTCTGCCTCTGTCTTCTCTTCTTATAAGGACACCAGTCATTGGATTAGGGCCCACCTTAATGCCTTCATCTTAACTTGGTTTTATCTGCAAGACCCCATTCCCAAGGAAGGTCACATTCACAGATACCAGTGGTTAGTACTTTGATGTATCTTTTGGAGAGACACGATTCAGACCATAACACACCCGCAACTCGCCACTGCTCTGGCTCTAGCTGGCTCGTTTTAGCCACCACATCTATTGGGTAGCCTGTATTTCACAAGTCCACCTTTTTTTCTCCTACTCTCTTCAGAGCACAGTGCCAGCATCTGGGGCCTCACCATCTTTTGTTCTCGCCTTGCCACCCCTGTCTGTAGACCTTTCACTAAACCCTCCTCGGTTGCATTCTGAGTGCGCACAGCCAAATTGTGAAGTCAAGAAAATTCAAAAAGGTTATTAAAGAACACTCAGGGAGTTTTCCCTGTGCCTTTGGAGTGTGACAGGTACAGAGACGGGCGCAACACCTCAGTCTGAAGAAGTGTATGAGAGACGTGGCTTTAAGTGGCCTCTGAAAAGCCATTCCCTCCACCAACAACAGAGCAAAGATGTGTGTTGTATTTTACTCCCCAGGTTCTGTTACGAAGGCTGAATGGCTCATTTCAAAAAACCAAGACTACTTTCAGGTAAGAGCTTTCCCACCTTGCCTTGTATCTGCCATTCAGCTCCGGAGGAGCAAGAGGCAGTCTGGAGAAGAGGGCGGGAGTGGTTCAAAGAGCAGTTTCGGGGAAAAAGCAATGATGGATCTAGATGCTGGGTCCCCCAGTTCACCCCCACAGCAATTTCATCTACGGTACAAGGAAGACCTGCTTCACAGAGCAGGTCTGATGGGACAGTGGTAGAAAAAATAAATGTCTATAAATACCTGTCTTCTGCTAGCACCCGATTGGGATCTACTCATTCTATAAGCTTGACAAAAGGAGGCAAAGCTGGAAACCTGAACATAAATATTCATCAAACAGCCCTGACTGGTATGGTTCAGTTGGTTGGGTGTCGTTTTGCAAAGTGAAGAGTCGCTGGTTGGATTCCCAGTTAGGGCACGTGCCTGGGCTGCGGGTTCAGTGCCTGGTCAGGACACATACAAGAAGGCAACCGATCAGGTTGTTTCTCACATTGATATTTCTCTCCCTCCCTTCCCCCCTCTCTAGAGATAAATAAAAAGTCTTAAATATATATTCATCAAGTAAAATGAGAAAAGATGAGGTGTAAATAAAATAAAAGGTGAGTCAAGGGATGGCATATATAAAATAGAGGGTCCCCAGGGCCAGACACTGGTAAAAAGTTGGACGCAAATGTGGCCCTGAGTTTCCTGGCAGCCAAAGCAAGACAATACGTTACAAAATTGAATCCATCCACAGAAAACAGAGCATAGTAGTTTTTTCAACTGAAACAATGACCTTCTTGTACTCAAGCCTTAACTTTTTCATGTGACTCTTCAAGCAGGCTCCACTGATTTAGTGGACAATATCCTCAGCAACAAGCTGTGATAAATACAGTAGAAGGTTTCGCCCGTCAGTTTCTTACATCATCTATCAAAGAAAGCCAACAGCAGGGCAGAAAAAGCGCGTGGCGGGAAGTTAACACAATTGGATACAAGTAGGTGGCTCCCGTGGTCTGGCTTGATGGGATTTTATCGTTTGGCTGGGAGCAGCCATTAGAACAGCACACACCTGATGAATTTCACAAAGCGGGATGTGGGGGCAGGGGCAGGAGGAAGGGTCCTGTGTGAGCAGTGGGGTGGTCGTTTTTCATCAGCCACCTTCCTCCATGCCCAGGAGGGAAAACCCATCCATCACTCACAGCAAACACTGGTGCAAATGGCCTAACCTGCTTGGCTGATTGAAGCAATCTCAGGCTTTGCAGGGTATCTATCCACAAGACCCCATGTGTAAGAATTCTATTTTATTTTTCAGGCAACGTTTAAAGTTTTTTCTAGGTTTTGATTCACAAAACCTAATTAGGAGCTCATTCATGTTAATTCTGGCTAAAGTGAACACTGAAACTGAATGGTGTCAGCAAATGGAATGATATTCCGAGATTAAATGCGTGTCTTGAAAGACTACATTTCAAAAGTATAGAGTTATTCTAACAAGGAATTGATTTGGATGTACAAGAACACTATTATACAAATAACTTTCAAATATAACAGAGCTTAAAGCAAAATACCATTTTCTACCTCAGCAGAGCGTGTAATAGTTCGTCGCTGCACGTAAAGTTTAATTTGCACAAAGGCTCAGGGTTCCTTCCCCTCTCTGAGGCTGTCCCTGGGTTATCTGGGCCTTCTTTCTCCCTCTGTCTGCCTGGGAAGTTTTAGGAAAGAATGACAGACTAGGAGAAGGTGTGTCACCAGAGAGGCTGCCGCACTTAAACTAAAAGGAAGACCAAAACTGGTCTTTGGGAGGAAATTCCCAAACCCCTGGGTATAGCCACAGGTGGGAACCAAGGAAGAGCCGGACAGAGACAGGGGAAGCAGGGGCCAGGTCAGCAGGAGGGCGTGTGAGGGCATCTAGACAGATAGCAGCATAGCCAAGGCCAAGACACGGCAGAGCCCCGAGAGCACAGTGCTTTTAGGACTCTACGTGGCCCCGTGTGGGTGGTGGGCCCTGGGGCATGCAAGGTGCAGGAAATGGGGCTAGTGATGGGCAGGGGTCAGATCTCAAAGGACCCTCCTATGTGCCCTGAAAAAAGCTGGGGATTTCTTTCTCCTGAGAGCGATGAGAGACATACCCATGAAGGGTTTTGAGCAGGGGGGTGATCCCAACCACCAGGAAACCTGAAAAAGCACAGCCCCAGACAGAAGTCCAACATCCGAAGTACCAGCTCTACTGCACAGTGCAGTGGATCACCACTGTCCATTTGGCCATTTGCTTACCCTTATCTCAGGTGTATGACTTTCTTCCCAAGTGAACTTTCAGTTCCCAGGGGCAGGAGCCAGGTGTTCTGAGGTCCCAAAGATCCTGCCTCCTAGCTCACGCTCTCCTGGTGTGGAGTTCTCCTAGGTCCTTGTACACATGGCCTTGGGTCACCCTCCAGCCTTGCCTCGATGTTGAATAGTTTGTTCTCTTCTCTGATTCCACTAGTAAGCTGGAACCATTGCCTTTGCTATAATTAGAAAAAGGCATCCCTCCCTCCAGGGCCCTCCCCTGGAGGCTGGCAGCCAGGGTGGCAGAGCTGGGGCCACAGGACAGAGCACAGCCCCCACAGTCCCACACATTTGCTCCATTTGCTCCATCCTGCTTTAGCTCCCTGCCCTTGGGCACCAGTACGGTGTCACACTGAGCCACAGGCTCACACAAATGTTTCATGAACAACTACTCAAAACCCTTCAACCCGATGCCCATGGGATGAACTTGGGGGAAAGAATCTTTGCGTCTTTATTTGTGCTTCGGACGTGTGTGTTTATATACATCAAAACAATATCTGGAAGGATAAAGAGCTAATGGTTACGAGAGGTTATCCTGGTGAAGTGAGACTGAAGGGAAGGGAGGCTTTTTTTAAAATTTTATTTTGTGGTAGTTTTTATAAGAAGCATATTTAACTTTTGCAATGCAATTTCTAAGTTAAAAAACAATCTTCAAGGTGTAAGTTCAGGCCTCAACTCCTGCAGGACACCTCTGCATAGTCTCAGATCTATTACTGAACTCCCCTTAAGTAGACCTGGAGTCCACAGCCAAGTTCATTGCCACATGAGATCTGATGTTGCCCTTTCATCTGTGTGTAAACAGAAGGGTGAAGGAGATTTTTCTGTTTGGCTCAGAATCACTGCCCCATGGCTGAGGGTCTTCCATGTTAAGTGCCCCCAATTAATATAAAGCAAGCACCAAGGTACTTGTTAAGAAACAAATTAGTGGTCCTGTAACCATCACCATCCCACCCTCCCTTACACACAGACTAGGAGATCAAAGTAGGTCATGGATGGGAGAGGCCGCCCTTGGGGGAGATGGCTATTCTTGTCCAACTGGGACAGGTGAGGGGGGCTCTTGGGACACCCCTCAGAAAGAGGAAGAATGCCACCAAAACCGAGTTTGGCCACCCCTCTGCATATAGAAGCCTTTCTCAGGTTGCCCAAGCACAAAATGTGGGCAGACTGTTCTTAGGAGGCCTAGTCTTGGGTTTTCAGGACATTGGAGGAGAGGGGCCAGAGTCTTCTGGGTCTCATCTGGAGACTTTTGAAGGTGAGAGGCTGAGCAGAGCAGCCCACGACATCCCCATGAGGTGAGAGAGCCAGAGAGTTTGGAGGGCTCAGCAAGTGCCATTGGGAGAAACAGGCTGGCACAGCCCCAGAAGTAGCCTGCCAGGGCAGGGGGCCCCAGCAGGAAGAGCCTGTGGGGTGGGCAGGAGTGTTGCAAAGAGTCAGGGACATGACCAGTGAGGAGCCCTCTCCTGAGTGGCTCTGAAAAGTTCACATGTGCACCTGCAAGACAGCCCCCAGGTTCCTGCCGGTCCCTGGAGACCCTCGACAGCCAGCTCTGGGTGCAGAGAGGGGACCACAGCACCTGGGCCCAGGGAGCAAACAGGCTTCAGCCCTTTTCTGTTCATCTCCCTCCTCCGGCCCGAACTGAAGATGTCTTCACCTTCGAAAATGAAAGAAGAGTCACAGGCCACCGCTGAGCTGGGGGAGGAAGAAGCCTTGGGTGGGGGGCAGACCAAACTGGGGATCTGATCAGAGAGGACTTCCTGCCTGAATGTGTCCCAGTTGTGAAGACGGCCTTTCCATCCCTGTACTGACCGTTCCTGACCATGGAACAGTGGGGGCTGTGGAGCTGCTGTCAAAGGGTGAGGAAGAGAAGCACAGGGGAGCGTGGCTGAAGGCTGTGGTTGGGGAAAAGGAATTCTTGTTTTGCGTCCCAGAGGGTTTAGGCCACCTAAGATTCCAGCTGTGGATAAATGTGTGCACCCCAACAGGACAGGATTCTTTGCTAGCAAAGGCTGTGCAGCCTATGTGTCTGGCACTACCTTATTCAGCACAAGGTGCCCAGGAAATGCCTAAGAAATCTATGTTGGCCACATGGGAGTCAAGGAGGGGCACAGATCACTGGATTCAGCAAAACTCACAACCTGAAGAGCCTCCCCAGGCCTCGTTTGGGCCTTGACTTCAGTTTAATAATATTCAACATTTTTAAGCAGATCTGGCAGAAACTTTGCTACGGTACTGTGCATCTCAGCTCTCCTAGAGGGGAATGAAGTCTGTGGGCCCCTCCTTCCTCCTGTTCATTCACTTATTCCAGAAACATTTTAGCATGTGTTCTCTGCAGCAAAGACTGAGGTGTCCGAGGTGCTGGGGACACAGCGGAGGACAAGACAGACACTACTGTTCTCCTTCTGGAGCTTACACTCTAGTGTAGGGGAGCGATAGCGCACGTGAGGCACTCACAGGAGTGGAGACGTGAGCAAGGAGGACAGCTGGGGGCTGCAGGGGCCCATGACAGGACAGCTGGGGGCAGGCAGGGCTGTCGGGGAAGGAAGGGGTCACTGAGGAAGGGGCGTTCAACCTGAGGACTATAAGGTGGTGCAGAAGAGAGAACCAGGAGGAATGCCAGGCTGGAGAAGCAGCATGGCAGAGGCAGGCACGTGTTTCAACCCCTAAACCTAGGACTACCAGACACTCTGGAGAAAAAAAAATACAAAAAAGTAAAACTGCACTCTAGAAGTTTCCTGAATGTTAAAATATACATCGACAATCTTGACAATCTTTTTGTTTTGCAGGAGCCACTGACATTTCCCTTCCACGCAGAGCTCACTGACTAAAAATCATGCAACGGCACCTTCCCCACCAGCCCGGGCATCTAACGTCCCCTCAAGAGAGGAGGCATTGATGGATGTGCCGCAGTTTTCCTTACTGCACGGCCCAATCTATCACATGGGTTTTATAAATTAGTATACTTCAATTCCCATCGTGCATCCATGTCTTTTGATTTATATAATACAGATCTAATTTATGGGTCATTGCAGTAATTTATAGCTCAGATAACTAATTTGTCGGCCTGGTGCCAAAATGGGTAAGTCACATAGTGCTTTTCTCAGTGACACAGATGGATTCCAAATGATGCGGGTGATTTACACTGGCAGGGCATGAAACCACGGGAAGCCCTGGCTTCTGATCCCCTGAGCATCACTGTTCCCAAAGACCCCAAAAGGAAGATGGCCAAATGCCCTTGAACCCGCACACTCCACTCCCAGTAGTGTATCCTAAAGCAAATAAATAGTTGAGAAGGAAGAAATGGCTATCAGCATGCTTCTTTCAGTACCATTCACCATGACAAAATGTCAGAAGTAATACAAATATTCAGTAACAAAATTAATTTGACAAAGTACGTATCTTCCACTAAATGCATATATTGTTAGGCAGCAAGTAAAAATGATCTCCAGCGTTCAGTGGTTCTCAGCGAAGGACGATTTTGCCTGCCAGGGAACATTTGGTGATGTCCGAGGGCATTATTGATCGCCACACTGGGGGTTGGGGTCTACTGGAATCTAGTGAATAGATCAGACATGGTACTAAGTATCCTATAATGCACGGGACAACTTCCCAGAACAAATAGTGATCTAATGCAACATGTCCACAATGCCCAGTTGAGAAACCCCACCATAATCACATACACCACAAACAAGGTGTTTTACCGATGTAAGGGAAGCACAAGAGCACAAAACCACAGCCACGCCAGAGCGGCAGCGCTAGTAAGCACATGCCGCAGGACCGGAGGGAACAGGATAAGAAGGAAGCACATGTATTGTTTGGAGGGTGGAACTATGGGCAACTATTTTAATTTTGCACATCAATTTTTTAAGAAAAAAAAGTGGGCAAAGTACTTTATGGCAAATGAATAATATTAGAGATGAATGATATAGGTGAAAGTCTGAAAGAAAGAGAAATAAAAAGTACAGAATTCAAACACAAAACAGCTGTACCGGGCAAAAAAATTCACCAACCTGACTGAAATGTAGAGTCCCTTATAGACATAGTTAAACCAAAATGTAGCCCCTCACTAGAAACGACCCTTTTGTCTCTGGTGGTGCTCCTTGTGTGACAGTAATGCAGCTGCGGCTGTTTTGTTTTTAGGGGCTTTTTTTCTGCTTAGTATTTGCACGACATATTTTTTTCTTCTTTTTACTTTAACTTGCTTGTGTCTTTGTATTTCAGTGTGTATCTCCTCAATAGCATGGGCTTGGGTCTCGCTTTTTTATCCAGTCTTAGAATCTATGCCTTTTTAACAGCATGTTTAGTCCATTTACATTTAATGTAATTCTTACTTTCTATTAGTCTCTTCTGTCTGCCTTCCTTTATCCCTCCTTTCATTTGAATTAATCATGCATTTTTGAGTTTCGCATTCTATCTCCTCATTGGCTATTAAACTAAAATTCTTTTTGTTTATGTTTTGTGATTGCTCTCCTAATTAAAATATGCATCCTTATACAGTCTGTCTGGAGTTAATATTACACCACTTCCTTTCTAATGAAGAAATTTATAAAGTATACTTTTTATACCTCTTCCCACCCTTGTACTGTGTTGTTATATATTTCACTTCTACATATATTTTAAATTTGTCACTATTTTTGCTTTAAATAGTCCATTGGATGTAAGAAATGTAGAAAACAAAGAAAAACTGTATTTTCTATTCACTATTTCCAGTGGTGTCTATCCTTTTTATAGATTCCGATTCCCAGTTGTTTCACACAAAAACTTCCTTAGCATTCCATGTCTGCTGCCAACACGTTCTCTCAGCTTTTATCTGAAATGTTTCATTTCACCTTAATTTTTTACCAACTTTTTATTACAACCGCTTTAAACATACAGAAAAGTTGACAATTTTATGCCATGTAATTGCTGCTTACATTCCACATGTCAACACCTGTGCGAGGCATGCATCCCAAAGCCTCGCTCCATTCCCTTCCAGAGCTGGTGCTCCCAGGTCCGTCACGGGCCACTGCAGCAGAGACTATTCCACGGGTGTGGGGTCTAGCTCTGCCAAGGACTGGCCCTGTGACCTTGGCTCACTTCTTAGCCTGTCTCTGTATCAGTTTTCTCATCTGCAAACTCAGTATAGCCATAATAACACCTACCCCTCAGAGTGGTTCTCAGGATTAAACGAGTTGGTATTTGTGCAATGTATTATGTGTCAGGGGATGTGCCAGTCACTACCTGTGCACTTAAACTTACAACAACCCTTTGAGGTGTGTGCTACAATAGTCCCTCTTTAGCTGATGAGAAGAATGAGGTTTAGACAGGTGAAATAACTTACCCAGTGTCCTATGGCTAATAAGTAGAAGAGTCTGAATTCTGACCAGAGCCTCCTCGCTCAACCACTCTGCAAATGTTCCCCAGACCTGCCTGCGTGCAAGAACTGCCTGCTACACAAGGTGAAATCACAGATTCCCAGACCTCACCCCAGACCCACAAAATCATCTCTGCGGTAGGGCCCAGGAATCTGTATTTTAGCAAGATCCCCAGGTGACTCTCATTAAAAAGTTGAGGAGGCATTGTATAAACTCTACCCATGTATGCCTGTATAACTACCACTAGGGACAGCCCTCTCCTGGTTGTTAAAACAATGTGTCCTACATGACAGATGCAACACCAGACAGGTACGTGTATAGTCAACTCTGCAAATGTTTCCACTTCATTTATAGAGCTAAGCATGGGCACTCTGGGGGCACAGATGAGGGACACTCTGCTCACAGGGAGGGTTTCCCAGAAGAAGCAGTGCCTGAGCTGAATCTTTAAAGAATTATAGACGTTACCTATCAAAGGAGGCAAAGGCATTTCAGGTCAAACTCACAGCACAGGCAAAGGTACAGAGGCACAGAAATGTGCTTCTATGCTGAGAGGATCCCATGTTCAAGTTACACATGTGGTTAAGTAGCCAGAAACCTGGCAGAGTCACAGGTGGGGCCCAGGCCCATGGGGCCCAGGCCCGCAGGGCCACTGACCTTGGTTCCCCATGGTCTGTGCTGTTTCACACACTGGGAACACCAGCACTTTCATGGGAATGAGGCCTGAATCTTTTACATCTTTTTTTCTCTGCCATCACCAGCTTCACATGCGGTTGGTGGAATGGGCCTCACCACGCCTTCTCCCCACCCCAGGCCAGGACCCGTCTCTCACTCCCTTTCCTGTCTGAGAAAACCGCTATTGCAGGAAGCCCTCAGTCAAATCTTCCTAGGGGACCTATGCTGTTATCACGTGGTTTTCCCACCTAGCTTGAAAACTTACAGAATTAAAAGGCTTTGGCTACTTTTTATAGCTCTTATATAAACTCATCAAAAATCTGTGTGCTGATTCCCGGAGACTAACAAGGCCAATGCAACTTAGGAAAGGACCGATGTAATGTTGGCCAAGTCTACTCAAGCCATGTCCCTCTGTCGTGTGTTGAAGAAAGTAGGAGAGTGTCAACTGGATATCACCAGTGACCCAAAATTTCTGCCCCAGGAAAGCAGTAAGGAGAGTGCCATCCCCTTCCAGCTTGGAAATGGTTGTCCAGGGGGCTGGAAGAGACCCAGAGCAGAGAGCAAGCACCCACACCACCGCCCACCCTGAGCAAACCCTTATACAGCACTCACTGTGTGCGCCAGGCACTGTTTTAAGTACTGCACACATGTTAGCTCAGTGAAGCCCTTCCACAGCCCTAGGAGGTGGGTGTAAATGTAAGCACATCTCTAGTTTACAGATAAAGAAATACAGACACAGCCCTGGCCAAGTGGCTCAGTTGGTTGGAGCGTTGTCCTCTGTACACCAAAAATTGGAGGGTTTGATTCCTGGTCAGGGTCCATAGGTGGGTTTCAGGTTCAATCCCCAGTCAGGCATGCAGGAAGCAACCAATTAACATTTCTCTCTCACATCGATGTTTCTCTCTCTCTCTTTCTTTCTCTCACACACTCTCTCTCTCTCAAATCAATAAACATATCCTTGGATGAGGACATTTTTAAAAAAGAAAAAAGAAATGGACACAGAGGTTAAGCAACCTGCCTCGCAGCACACACTAGCACATGGCAGAGCTGGGAGTTGCACCCAGAGTCTCCACTCCGAGGCCCTGGACCAGGGGAGTGATCACCTGGAAACACGAATGAGAGCCAGTTACGACGCGACTTGGTCATTGGTGTCTGTCCCTTAGCTTCCTAAATGGTCACAAAGTCTGAGATGGCCAGGACAAGGAAGGTGTGATGACCCGCACTGAGAAGTGAAGACTAGCACACACTGGGGTGGGGTTTTTGTTCTTTAACAAGTGAGAGCAGGAAGCTAAAGGCATGAGAGGAATAGAGGAATTTCAGGTACGACCCAGAAACTATGAAAAGATTTGGAGTTGGAAGAAATGAAGGTCTCGTGCGGCCTCCTGCCCACGTGGGCAAGCTGACAGCTGTGCTCCCCACAGTTGCCTGTATGGGATTCTTTGATGTTCAACTTAACTGAGTTACATTTGCATTGATCGAGCATCCACTCTGTATTATAGGAATAAGGCCCAGGGTATAGCCCTCATGGAGCTCAAAACCCAGGGCAGGAGCGTCTGCATGGGTGGAGGGGGCAGGCATACCAATCAATGGCACTCGTTTGTAGTAGGAAAATATTGGAAATAAGGTAAATATCCACGGTATGGAAAGGGTATGGAATAGGCTCTTATATTTAATTTAAAAGCAAGGTATGAAACATACTATATTATCTTCTACATACAAATGGAGGAAAATCAGAGTGCACATTAATGTTTGCTTATATAAGCACAAAGACACTGTGGAAGGACACCCAGAAAGCAAATAACAGGGGTTCCCATGATTGAGGTTGATGGTTGCGGGGACTGAGCATGGGCTAACAGTAGAAAAGGAGAGTTTCACTTGATTTTATTTTATTTTATTTTAGAACCGAATTTTAGAACTATTCAAAAATAAATAAAAAAATAGATATGATTACAGCCCATGAAAACAGTCTTAGCATGCCCCCCCATAAGAAGATACCCCTGCTCCTCCTTCCTTTCCACCCACCCAGTGCTGGGTCCCTGAAAGACCATGATAAGTCATGGCAGGAGAGGCAGGAGGTCACAGGGCACCTCCCTGTATGAGAGGTCAGCTGCCCGTCCCGCTGACAGCCCCTGAGTGACCTGCAGTCTGAAATGGTGTTCGGCCAGCTCCCTCAAATCCGCAGTTTCATCTCCTCATTAACCTCCAGCTCCATCAACAGCGTTAGAGGATGACTTCAAAGCAAACCCTCCAAGCCTACTGGCCTCTCAGTGGCAACAGAGGACTCTGAAGGCCGTGCTCAGCTAAATGCTTTTGCTTCTTGCCATTTCATCTTTAATTACAGCATGATTTGCATTTATATGATTTCATTCTGCCATTTTGAGGGCAGCATTTATGATGATCGACACTCCATAACTTCCCTCTGTAGTTGGAGCGTCAGGAGGGCAGCTGCTTTCTCCAATAAAATCCTTTCTAGTTAAACAGTTCATTGGACAAGTCATGGTGCCGGGTTCTCGTTATCCTCAAATGTGTGTATCTCATGGACATTTCTTTACACCCATCATCGTAGGAAGGTCTTAGTGTAGAAGACACTTGGGGAATTATGCTCCCCCACTCAGCGACTGTAATGACATTGGCTTGAACATGGGCCTCCTTAGACCTGCACTGGAAGCAGAGCTATTCTCCCTTAATTGGAGCTTTCTAGGCTTCACTTTCCTAGGTCTTGTGTCCAAAATGGCATCAGAGCCCTGACCAGTTTGACTCACTTGGAATATCATCCTGTAAATCAAAAGGAAAGGTCATGGGTTCAATTCCTAGCCGGGGCCCATGCCTGAGTTGTGGGTTCAGTCCCAGTTGGGGTATGTAGGAGAAACTAACAATTGATATTTCTCTTTGCATTGATGTTCTTCTCCCTCTCCCTCCCTTCCTCTCTTTCTAAAATTAATAAGCGTGTTCTCAAGTGAGGATAAAAAAATTTAATGGTATCTCATGCTCCAGTGGAAGAAAAGGGGCCACATGCAAAGCCTGACAAGCTCAGGGGAGGCCTGTGTGGCAGCCGTACAAACTCAGAGACCCAAAGTAACCACAAAGGATAGTCTGAAATTACAATTTTCTAACTAAAAACAGTTCATAGTACATAGTCATGTCCTAGGTTAGTATTTTTCCCTAACAAAGGCCAATCTTTACCTTAACTGAGCCCCTCTGTTTTTTTAAGTTTCCATTTATTTATTTTTAGGGAGAGGAGAAGGAAAGGAAAAAGAGAGGGAGAGAAACATCAATGTGTGGTTGCCTCTCACTCACCCCCTACTGGAGACCTGGCCCGCAACCCAGGCATGTGCCCTGCCTGGGAATTGAACCAGCGACCCTTTGTTTCACAGTTCTTGCTCAACCCACTGAGCTACACTAGCTAGGGCTCGGTTGTCTTTCTGCATCTATCATTAACATATCTTTGGAATGTCAAATTTCCTTTTTCCAGAAAGCACAGGCACTGCACCAGGGGAAAACCACAAATCCCCTCATTGTTAGTATGTTAATTATTAACTTTGAAATATCCTGTACCTACCTGAGTAAAAGATGCATCTGTCATTTTATTTGTTAGCCAGTCCCAAAGGTTTCCCTGCTTTGCTTCCTCCTACCTCCCTAATCTATCACCAGTGGATTTCATGTAACCCACGAATGCCTCCTCTTTTAATTGTAATGTATAAAATAAGAAGCAAATCTGCCATTTTCCAGAGCATTTCTGCAACTCCTTGAGGTTTTGTTTCCCAGCAATTGTCATCAGTTTGGCTCAAATAAACTCACACAAATTCTCTACAGGTCTGAGTGCTTCTAATGTTGACACTCCACAAGATAAAACATGGCCGAGATATTAGCAAAATAATGCTGGACCACGAATATTGTACATCTACTGAGGGCAGCATGCCTGCAAGTTCCTCCAATCAACACCTCAAGACACAGCCCCTGCTCTGGATGGTGTGGCTCGCCTGGTTGATGTGGTACACCCGGCCAGCTCACCTGGTTGAAAACAGAAGGTCAAAAATTGCTTATTTACAACCAACATACTAGAAAGAAAATTCACCAAAATACCAATGCTAGTTACCTCTGTGTGGCCTGATGACTGGTGTCTTTTTATTTTCTTCACAATTCTGTTTTTTGGACTCTCCAAGTTGTTGGACTTTTTTCACCATTCAATACATTTTATTTTTATAATAAAATATTTTAAATAATGCTTCTAACTATAGAAGAAGGAAATAAACAAATTGAACATGTTGTTTATTTACAACTGACTCTGTAGTCACAGCCATGAAAAAGAGAATGGAAGACAAATGATAAGAGGCTCTTTTGATAGTGTGAGCCTCATCCCCACACTCCTGTGCACACTGATGGTCTTAGCTCAGGCTTCCTAGGAGCAGAGCCTGAGATGGGGGTTCTTATTCAAGTGAGTTCTTGGGAGGAATGCTCTCATGGGATGAGGCAAAGTAGGAAACTATGCAAAGACGTGGTCTAAGCTTGATCCCTCAGGTAAGTTCAGGGACACTAGTCGAGTCAGAGTTGGCCCCACCTCGAGGCAAAGCAGGTGGCCTCCTGTGACTGTGAGCCATTGGCTTGGGGGGTATTGGGGCATGTTGTTTTTCAGGGAGATGGGCTCAATTTGGCCAAGGAAAATGCTTTAGAAAAGGGGATAGCTGTGAGCTGTTAGCAGCAAACACCCAGAAGGTGGGAGATGGTACCAAAACAAAAAAGATTTGGTCAGGGAACCAACAGCATCTACTATAATGACCTCTCCAACAAACTTACCTGATTTCATCATGTCCTTAATTAAAACTGTCAGATGATTCCAGCCACACAGGGCTGGGGTAGGGCATACAGCCCAAGCTCTCTCCATCTCCATGTAAGGCCCTCACAGTCTAGTCCGAATCCAATCAACCTTCCCATTCTCCCTCCCTCACCTCAATTTACAGAGGTGAAGTATGCTAGTGAGTGGAACTAATCGTCTCATCCAGAAAACTCCATCTCCTAATCCATTCATGTCAGAGTGATCCAAACTGCTCTACGGGTTGCTCAAACAAAGCTGATGAGAGCATCCCCTCTGTCACTAAGACTCTGAAGATGCTTTCACTCAGGCCCTGTTTTAGTGCTTCTAGTCCGGAAGGGCTCAGAGACGGTGGCCTGGCACATGAATGGACCATCAGGCTGCCAGGTGTGACATCCCAGCCCAATGCACTTTTATCCCACATGTCTCATTGGGCTTCATCGCAATCACAGTCTTCTCTGGAGGATGGGAGCTAATGCAGTCTGAGGGAAATCAGAAGGCACTGTCAGCTGCTGTCCCTGGGCCATGTCAGCATGCTGATCCCAGAACACAGCCACAGCCTCACACAGAGACATTAGGCTGGAAGCAGAGACGGTGTCAGCCAAGCAGAGCCACCACTTAAAGGTGACAATATGCCATGCAACAGAGTGCCAGTGACCTGCCTCAGGGACGAAAGACCCACCCCTGAGAGGCTGGCAGAGCTGGCTACTCAGCCCAGCACCTCTGGACCAGCTGCATCCCCGCCACTGCCCAAACTGGAACAATCACAGCATCCCTTCCACAAAGTGCGGTTCATGAATCCTTAGGCCACACTGCGAGGTAGGTACTCTCCTGCCCTCTTCACAAGATGGGAACTTGAGGCTTCAAGAGATGAAGTTACCTGCCCAAAGCCACCCGATAGCTCCCCTAGGGTCTGAGGTTCCCATTCAAACCTACTTTTCTCTCCTAACCATCCTTCTCCAGAGAAAAGAAAACAGGACAAAACAGGAATCAGAAAGGCTCCTATGAGACAGACTAAGACCATGTTAGTTCCGCTTAGCTCAGGTGAGAAGAGGTGTTGCAGTGGGTCTTTTATGACCCCCATCAGTGCCTTGTCCACACTGTTCTTCACAGGGAAGAGAAGGGGTCTCTTTGTACTGTGTTGGAAAGGGAGCTGTCTTCAGGCAGAAAGCAAAGGCACAGGGTGCAGAATGCGGGGGGAGAGGGAGGGGAGCAGAGTGGGTGAGTGGGCAGAGCTAGCTGGTACGGGATGTAGGGAGGAAAACAGGAATCTTTGGTAGGAGCCAGCAAGGGCTTTGGAAGTGGAGATACCACTTCTCTGTCCCCATCACCCTGCATGGCACCTCAGCAGTAAATGAATGAATGAATGAGTAAAGAAAGAGAAAATTCTAGAGATACAGATAAAGGTGTAGCTGCCGGAAGCTATCCTCCTGAGAACAAACTCCATCTCTCACACCGTTTATCAAGAAAATTCTTCTCCAGACCAGCAGGTCTGTCCTGCCAGTCAGAGCTTGGCCAGCTGCTGGCTCAGGAGTCCTGTCGCCTGCCTCCTACCACACTTAATGAGATGTGATTGCTGAAGGGAAGCAGCTAATTGCATGATGTTTTATTAATCCTCTCTCCATGAAATATTAATTACAAACTTTCACAAATACAAAGATCTGTCTGCTTTTTAATGGCTCGGGTTTGTAGTGTCTCCAGATGAATGTGTGAGAGTTTCCTGTTGAGGGACCATGGCAACAAGCATGATGCCTGATCCTATAGAAGGAGCATGGCTGACAGCCCAAAACACAAGGGATGTCAGACACACCTTCCTAGGTGAGCCAGTCTGCTAGCAGTCAGGGTTGTCTGGGGGAGGGAGGGAGGGAGGGAGAGAGGGAAGGAGGAGCAGGGCTACCTGGTGCTGTGCAATGAACTGAGGAGAAATTTATGTTCAAATATCTGACTCACTGTGGACCAAGAAGAGATGGGTTACCTGGAAGAGGAAGTCATCATTACCAACACAACAAAGACTGTGTTGTGAGACTTACCTCTTCCTTCCCATCTTTTGCCTGAGACTGGTTCACCCACAGGGTGGGGGGAAGCATCACAAAGAAACACGAGCCAAATGTGTTGACTGAACTCCTAGGGCAGTGGTTCTTGGAAGCAGGGGGAAGAGGCTGGCTTCCAAGGGTGGGGTGGGACAGGTGGAGACAGCTTTATGAGGAGCCTCAGCCCACATCCCGGCTAGTCCTGGAAGGCTGCAGTGGGATGCCTGCCAGCCTGGAGCCAAGACCCAAGCACTGTACCCCCATGAAGGGGCCTCTGCATGAGTGGGAGAAGGAGGCGAGGCCACTCCCTTAAACCATCCCTGCAGCCAGGACCCAGCACAAGACTCAGAAGCTAGTTCCACAGGAATAAGAGAGATGGTTCCAGGGCCACCCGAGAGTATGCCCAGCCTGGAGACAGGGCCACACGGATATACCGCCAGGAGCCAAAGGGGGGTAGGGCTGTTCCACTAGCAGGTTCCTTCACGGTGGAGGGGCCACCTTGAGCACTGTGCCCAAACCTCACACAGCACCACGGAGACAGCTGGCAAAGGTCCCCCAGCGATGGCTGGAGCCGACCTGAAGCAGAGCAGGGCCTGCAACACTTCCCATGGCCAATAGGGAGGAGGCCATGAAGAGGACCTTCACCTCCCCGTCACTCTTTTCTGCCCCCATGCCCCTGATGAGATGCACTTGGGAAAGGGGGTAACCCCAGGACCAGACCACACACACCCTCCTCACTCTAAGAGAACAGGGCCTTCTCTAGCCTGCTCTGAAGAAAGAGAATTTGACCCAAAAGTTTGGAACCAAAATAGATATTTCACCATAGAGATGGGGAAACTGTGGCCCAGAGACATCAAGCAAGTGACTTCCCGTGTGTCCCAGTACCGGGCAGAGCGGAGGTGCAGGCCTTCGGCAGGTCGTCCTGCTGCCTCCGCTCAGCAGCTGCCAATCTGATCCACGCTGATGGTGATGACTGATGACGGGGATGGTACTCATAACGGATAAACTCCTGGCAGGCAGATGAGACTTAATGAAGACTCTTCAATGTCTGAAGCAGTGTAACGATAGTGCTGCTTCTATCCCCAAATACCATTAAAATTAAAAATTATAGTACTCAATGAAAATAAGTCACAAAATGCCCATGTATACTAAAATTAAAATAGCTTTTCTCGAGACATGACTGCAACGCTCTGGAGTTCATTCATGCTGAAACTTTGCAGCCTTTCTTCCTGACTCTACTGGGCTGGTGACCTAAACACATGTTTGGTGCCTCCCAGGCCTGAGGGCAGGGTCCAGGCCCGGTGCTCCTATTTACCCTGTGTCCAGCTCCAGGGTCCTTCTGGTCCCTCTCTGTGAAGGTTTGTTGAATGAATGTTTCAGTGTATCTCCGTATCTAGTTGGGTTGCCAGACTAAATGCAGGCTGTTGAGTTAAACTTGAAAATTCAGAAAACAATAACTTTTTAGTGTAAGTATGTCCCATGTAAAGTTTAACTGGCATCCTCCATTTTTGTTAGCTAAATCTTGCAATCCTACCCTGTAGATATAAAAGGAATTCAGAGAAGGGAAAGTTAAGTGTGGCTTGGAGCTGAAGAAGAGGCTATCATGGAAGAGACAGAGGTTGAGCTAACTCAAGAAGGAAACACAAAGTACAGTGTCAATGGCACCTGCTGGAGTTGTGCAGCTCAATGACCCTGGGAGATGGGGGGCATTCCTGGCAGGGAAACCTGCATGGTGAAAGGCCTAGAGGCTGGAGCAAGCATGGCAGGGTGGAGGACAATG
The DNA here is from genome assembly GCF_014824575.4 of Sturnira hondurensis. NCBI lineage: Eukaryota > Metazoa > Chordata > Mammalia > Chiroptera > Phyllostomidae > Sturnira > Sturnira hondurensis. The sequence goes on along the minus strand of NW_028085930.1, from coordinate 131,340 downwards.
AGGAGGACAGCTGCCTGGAGAACCAACAATCCAGCCTTTCTAAACAGCTTCTGTTTTTCCCTATCGGTTTTCCTCCATGCTCCCCTGACCATCAGGTCCTCGACCTTGCGGTCCCTCTGCCTAGAACTCCTCCCCCTCCTCCCTGCCTGAGCACCTCCGTGTGCCCTAACAAGCTTCGGTGCATCGGTTGACTCACCACTGCCCCAAATCCTATGTGTTGATTTTAACAAACTTCCCAATGCTTGGCTGATTTTCCTACAATCTTTCAGGGTGCTTCCAACAATGGTTAAAGGAAGTAGAGGGTGAATCACACAATGACCATGTCCGGCCATCATTTGCAGCCTTGTCTGCCCGTGTGAAGTCCCCTGAGCCTGTGCCTGCTTGTAGGGTCATGGCTGGAGGTAACCTACTCAGTGTATAGCCCTGCTTTCCAGACATGAGGCTGACAGCAATGGGCTTCAGTACCATCTTGGGAACCTTCTTCAAAAATGACCCCTGCAAGGGCTTTAAAAGGCCAAGGTCCGATACCCCTGATTAGATGCTATCCTGAACCATTTTGGCTGGGCTATTTTTAATCCATGGCCACTTCTCTAAAAGGGGCCCTTAGCACTGCCCACAGTCATGTCTCACATCCCTGTCTATGCTCCCCCACTCTCCCAGACAGCCCCCTCTCACCTCCTCCTCTTTCCTCACAACTCCAACACCTCCTCCCCATCCTTATGCCCATCCAAAAACCCGGCTTCTCATTTCGCTGAAAAAATTAAAACCACTGGAAAAGAATTCCTATGCTGCCCACTCCCCAGGCCCTCACTCACCTGCCCTCCTTTTATAGGAATGAGCTGCCTTGTCCACTTGGTTCCCGGAGCCCACGCCCTCTCCCCCGACCAAGGACATCGTTCCTGCAGTTATCACCCTGTCCTTCGTCATCATTATCCCTCTCTGCTGGACCATCCCCATGAGCACACAAACATACTGCTCTACTCCCTCCTGGAAATATCCTCCCTTGACCTCGCTTCCCCCACCAGCTGGGGCCTTATTTACCTGCCCCGCCCCTACCCCTTCACAGCAAAACTTCTAGTGGGGCCTCTAGTGGCTATCTCCTCTTTCCTGCTCTCATCCTCTCTTGAGCCCCCTCTGCCCCCACTATTCCATCACATCTGATGTGGTGGATCCACACTGACCTCTGGACCTCACCTCCATTACCCTCCCAGCAGCATCAGGCAGAGGTGCTTATTCCCTCTGAAACGCTTTTTGACTTGGATTACAGGGCTGCACACTCTCCTTGTTTTGCCACCTCACTGGCTGCTCTGTCTGCTTTGCTAGATCGCTTTTCGTATCTTCCCAACCTCTAAATAATAGAGCCCCCCAAAGGGTCAGACCCCATTTCTTCTCTCTCTAGGCTCACCCAGTTGGTGACCTCAACCTGTGTTGTGGCTTTAAAGTTCCCAAACTCTCCCTTAAAGTCCATACTTATGTAATGATCTGCCTACATAAAATCTCTACTTGATGATTGCCAGACATAATAAACTTACCATATCTTTGCTTTTCAGAACCGGTTCTTCCTGCAGTTTTTGCCTTCTCAGTCAATGGCAAATCTGGTTTACCATTATCCTTTGAGTCATCATCGATCCCTTTCTTTTCTCTCACCTGCATTCAAATCATCAACAAACCTGCCCATTCTATCTGGTAAGTGTACTCAGATCCAACCACCTCTCACTCTCCCACCCTGCAACCCACCATCATCTCTTGCCTGAACCATTGCAATCGTCTCCTGATTGGTCCCCCTGCTTCCACTCTTGCCCCTCCCCTGTCAGATCTCCACACCACAGCCAAAGGGATGCTTTGAAGTGTAAATCTTGCATGAAACAAAACTCCATCGGGCCCCCAGGCACTTCTATAACCGTCTCTCTTTAGCTTCTCTCTTCCCAGAGCTCTGAACACTTGGCTTTTCCATAGTTCCCCAAACGTACCAGGTGTACATCCTCCAGGGAGACTTTGCTCCCGTTGTTCCCACCGCTGAAAATGCTGCCCCTTCAACCTGCTACCCAAATGGCCACATGGCAGATTCCTTCAACTCATCAGTTCTCACCCAGATATGACCTTCACGGAGAGGCCCACACCACCTTATTTAAATTAGTACAAATGTGTGCCACATACAAAACACACACTCTAAGGTCTTACTCAGTTTCATTTTTTCCATTATACCTAATATATTATATATTTTTATTTATTTACTCATTGTCCACTCATCCCCATAGAAAATATGCTCTATGAGATTAGGTGCTATCACCTAATCGTGCTATAAACCACTTGGTTTATAGCTGTTTGGTTTACAGAGCCTAGAACACTGCTTGGACCATAAAATAGCTCAAGAAGTAGTTATTGATTGAATTAAAAATTCATTTCCTCTGTTTGATGACAGTGGCAGCCAAGGGCATCCCAGCCCCCTGAGTGCCTGGCTGCTTCCTGGACCTACCCCTCAATAGCATTAGGGAGGGCTTGGAACATCTCTGGTCACACTTTTAGGTCTCAGCTTACAGGCACTTCTTGTCTGACACCCTCCTCCCCTCAGTATGATTGAGTGCCCTTACTCTCTGTTCCCACAGTAGCCTCTATTTCTCATCGCAAGGGACTTGTCACTTCATATTGTAATTGTGTCTTGTCCTCCTTACAAGACTGTATATTTTCTAAAGATTACAATAAGTACTTATTGAATGAACACATGGATAAAGTTGAATGAGCATTGTGTGGCCATGAGGTTGTAGCTAAGGGGACTGAGCTTGACATCAAGGAAGAGGAAGAACTGAAAGTGGGAGAGAGTATTAAGTTGGAGATACTTCATTATAACGAAGGAAAGAAAAGAGGAAGGGGGAGGGAGGAGGAAGACGGGAGAGGAAAGAGAGGAGGAAGGATTGTCTTCTGTCCCTGCCAAATGTCAGCGGACTAACTTGGGCCCCCTGAGTGCCTACACACACAAGCTGGCATAACCTGGCAAACAAACCTCTCCGTGCAGCCTGCTGCACCTGCCTGTCCAGCTGCACTGCAGACACTTTTTCACCTGCCATTCTGAGGAGACGTTCCTCTGGGGATTTTCTCCCTCTAGGCAGGGCGCCCCAGAGAGAAATGGAATTGACTCTGAAAACAAATGCAGAGAAAGAGACCCTTGCACGTGTTACGGTTCGGCTGGCTCCCTGCATGCCTCTTCTGGTACTCATTCACTGCCTATCAAACTGCATTTCTCTCCTGCAATCTGTGCCCTCACCCCAGGAAATGCAGCCTGTCTCCCCTCACTAACACCTCCCCACCCACAAGACCCAGAACAGACCTAGCTTCTAGGGACCTTCCAGACTAATCTAGCCCATACACAGCTCTCTTTTCTCTGACCTTATAAGTATTTATTTTGAAATATGTTCTAGGAATAATTTCTTAGTATAGTCTATTGGTATGCACATAGTAAGTGCTGGATAAACAAAAGCAGTTAGCATCAACATCACATAATTAGAATTAATATGGATTTTCTCCCCAACTAAACAGTAGACTTATCAAGGGTATGTGGATCACATATTTTCTTTCTTTTGAATCGCTCAGAGAGCTTACCCTGAGGCTGAACAAAACTAAGTACCCAGGAAATACTTATTTAAATCTGTCTGAAGTTATTGTAGAATAAAATCAAGGGGCATAGAAATGGCTTCCCTGTTGTACGAGATAGAACATTTTCTCATAGATGTCTTTAACATACAGTCTGTTGCCCTGGTCCTATCTGAGGAGCACATGGTTTATTCCAGGAGAGAAGCCATAATGGATGGAAGGTATGCTTCTGCTGAGTTAGGGGTTATCATGTTCCCTGGATTCAGGCGCCAGATTGATGGGATATGCCTCTATGATTTATAATACAGTAATCTCACTGGAGACTGAAGCACAATTAATCTTAGAATCTTGCGGCTTGCACTTAACAACTTTAGAACCTTCCCTGTGCACTTGGCCTGCATAGCAAATGTCTGCACCTCCCCCAGTGGCTAGGACAAGTGGGCTGTAAACACAAAACACCTGAAAACACAAAACACCCTCCTCTGCAAGGTGAGAGAATGCTATGGCAATTTTTTCAGACTTTCCATAATCTTCCAAGGAAAAGAGACAATAAGATGGCATTTTAGACTAGAGTTACAATGTCCATGACAATAATATCATTAAGTATCTATATGATCAAAACTATAGAAACCCCTGATATATAAGAAATGTAAGTGTTCAGCCTCCTTTCCTTTCTGTGTCATGTCCCTGCCAGATGTCAGCAAACTGACTTTGACCCTTATAGTATCTACACACACGACTCAGGTGGCATAATCTGGTCAATGACTTTCTTTGGAGCCTACGGTGCCCGCCTGTCTAGCTGTGCTGTGCTAACTCACTTTGCTGTCATCGTGTCATGAGATGTTCCCCTTTGAGTTCCCTTCCTCTAGGCAGGGCACCCAAAGAGGAAAGGTGGGGCTGCTGAGACCCGAGAAACAACACACCCCCAGGCAACGGGAGCAGATACGACAAGGTGTGGACTGTGAGTGTCATTTCATTCGTGGGGAGTCCCTCATGTCATGCCCAAAGTATCCTTACTTTTACTTTCCACGTAATTCTAACAATTGTAAGCTTCCATCACATTCAAAGAGACAGGCGAATATGATAACAGCTACAAGAAAGGCCCCATAAAGAAAATCTACCCACAAGATAAAAAGGAGGGGGCGGGGAATTGCATGTGGAAAAAAAAACCCAAACAGAAACTTGGGAGCCTCTTCTCATAGAAATCAGCACTTTCTACTCCTTCAATAAAATAACCAGGTTTTAGTACAGAATAGTCAGAATGACCCCTAGTGTCCAGTCATCCACACAGAGCAGGTTCTTTAAGCTCCGCCCCCCAAGCAAGAAATATGTTAGTATTTGGAAAGATTTCCTCCCCCAATGCTTCAAGCGGAAAAGTTAAGCGCTTCAAGTTTTAACTCAGATTTACCTAAAATAATGTATTATTCCTTAACTTTCCAGATAGCCAAAGTCATCATGTTTTTTAAATCTGTAATTGCCTTTATTATTAAGTCAGGGGTGGTGGGCAGTCTTCCAAGGACTCTCAAACCACAGCCCTTCAGTGCTTCACAACAGGAAAAATCCATAGTTACAGAACAGCCATGGGGCTGTAAAGAACAGTATAGGAAAGGGAGGAGCCAAAGAACTTACATGCATGACCTATGTACATGAGCAACCGTGTGGGGATTGCCTGAGGTGAGGAGGGTATGGGTGGAGGGGGCAAAGGGTGGAAAATTGGAACAACTGTAACAGCATGCTCAATAACATATAATTAAAAAAAGAAAACTCCATAATGATAAATAACTTTAGAAACATTTTAGGAGCTTCTTATATGAACATGGCTGCATATTTCAGTGTATTTGACCATCTTCTCCATAAAAATCACGTGAAAGAAACACAGAGAATTGAAAAAAAATCCACAAACTTCATTTTCAGTAAAACTAGAAGCCAAGTATAACCTGCACACTCCAAACTATGCTTAAGGTTGACAAAAATAACTGAAATCAGGCAGAACCCACATGAGAAAAAAGAGAGAAAAGAAAAAAATTGAGCTGTAAGAGAACTTAAAGATGGCACATCTTTAAAGTGCCAGCAGGAATAAAACTCCGAAAGGCACACAACTCACCATGCAATATGCAAACTCCATACCCTATCTGCAGCAAGGCGCAGGAGTGAGCAAAGCAGCAATGGCAGCGGTGCCCCTGGAGACCAGAGAAGAGAGGAGGCCGCATGAGGAATAACGCAGTCACCCATGTTTCCAGCAATCTGTCTCTGGGGGAACAGCAAAGAAAGAGAAAGCTTTGATCTGTGATGCATTGCATCAGAAACCTTATGTAAATAGCTACATCTAAAAAACTCCACACATTCAATAAGTGATTTTTTAAGATGAACTGGCATAACATCTATACAAAGTTACTTACAAGTTTGAATAGAGGAGCCACATTTATCAAGATATGAACATCATTCATCAAAAAAAATGTTTCTATGAAGGAAAAAATAAGTATGTAAATATTTCACATGATTTTTTAAACATGAGTAAAGCAACTATCTCTTTAAAGAATATCACAAAACAGAAATGCCGCAGTCTAGGGAAGTTGTAGCAAGAAAATAGGAGGAAGTGAACTGTGAGCTAGCAGAGCTAAAGAAAGTGATTAACAAAAAGTTTTAAAAGCCACCAGAAAAGTGAAGACAAAATTGGAAGTTTATAAGAGAGATTATACACTGTAAAAAAGACATTAAAGAATATAAATGACAGATGCAAGAAATGCAAGCAAGATTAAATGAAATAAAGATAGAATTAAAGGGTTTTAGACAGAAAATGAGAGCTACAACAGGTAAAGGAGATCCATCACACACAAAATCAGAGTTCATAAGGGAGAAAGCAGCAACAGTGGTACTGAGCAAGTAAGAGAAGACGTGACTCTGTTCGGTAGAAGGGCATCCCATGAACCAGGGAAAACTGAATCACGACAGTTCACCATGACCTATATCCTGCCAGGCTGGAGACACAGAAAGACAAAGAAGGTAGAGAAGAGGCAGGGAGATCAGAAGGGAAAAGTGAAGGAGGATGGGACAAAGGAAGACAAGGAAAGAATCTTTTTTTCTTTCTCTGGGCATCAAGTTCAGACATGCCTCAGATTTCCTTGTTCTCAAAACAAGAAGATGATGTAGTCAAACAGCTGCAGATAGCTCAAGAAAGAGAGCTAAGGATTTTCTACCCAGCAAAGAACATCCTTCTAAAAGCAAACAAAGCTAACAGTTATTAAATCTCCGAGTTTATGGAATATTGTCCCATAAACATTTCTTGAGGAATTTACAAGAGATTAAATATCTGTCAGCCAAGAGATAACGGAGGAAACAAACTGCAGCAAAAAGGTAAAGAGAACTCTCTACCACAACTGCAAAACTGAGATTAAGCATCGGGTGTTGACTGGACTTACTGTGGCGATAACTTTGCAATGTCTACAAATAACAAATCACTAACTATGCTGTATACCTGAAACTAGTATAATATGTCAACTATACCTCAAAAAATTAAAAATAACTAAGATCGAACATAGCTGAAGATTGAGCTCACTGAGAGAATGCAAATGTTATATACCCAGACAATGCACAGATGATACAAGTAATAAAAAGTGGAAAGGGTAAGGAGTAGACAAAATGAAAGGTAGAGTAGTTTTGCAGACTGTTGCATTTGTAAAAGTGGGAGCCAAAGAATATGACTCAAAGCTGACAAACCAAGTAAGGAGTATGCGTGAACACCTCTAACAAGACAATAGTAAACACTAAGATTAACTAAGAGAGGGTGGTGGGAGAGAGGGTAGGAAAATGAAGCATATCCATTTTATCATTATTCATACAAAATAGCTCATTAATCCTGCCTAGAGAAATAGAGCACTAACAATATTATATAAAGTTATAATTATAAAGATGGCCATGAGAACAAAAACACAAAGCCTCCTAAATACTGAAACTGCAATTGTTTTAAAATGCAAAGAAAACTCATTTTGTAACAACTTGCTGACAAACAGTAAAAGAGAAACATAACATAATAGCATATGAAATACTAAGATCAAATACACCTGGCATATTAATAAATGTAAATGGGCGTAACTTTACTACTTAAATATGTATTTCAGACAAATCACAAAACAAAACTAAGCCCTAAGTTATATATAAGAGATACACACAAGAAAACCCGGTAACTCAGAAAAGTTTAAAATAAAAGGATGGGCAAAACTCTAACAGGAAAATGCAAACAAACAGAAAAGCAGAGGGCACAATGTAAATATCAGGAAAGATTAAATTTAGAGCTAAGGCATTAAAATGATACAAAGAAAGTCACTGTTTATAAGGCTAAAGGGTACGACTTACGGTGAATATACAATAGCTATGGATATCTATGCAATAAGAGACAGAAGCAACAGTCAAAAAACAGTAATTATAGCACCTGCAAGGAGAAATGGATTTTAAAAAATGGACTGGTTGTAGGCAGATTAATTTCTCTCTCCATCTATGACAGGTCAGGTACATGAAAATATTAAATCAGCATGTAAATGACCTAAATAATATAAATACGCGGTGGACCTGATGAGTATATATTGAGCACTGTATGCTGAAATGGCCTTGGAATGAACATGAAAACCAACCATCATCTAAGTCACAAAGGAAAAGAGCACTGGATTCTAACACATAAAGATAAACAGACCATATTCTCTGGTCACAATACAAAGCTAGAAATTAAAAACAATATCAGGAAAGAGATTTAAAAATTTTTTTCAACTCTTAATCCCTGGTCCAAAGAGAAAATAAAAAACTGAATGTTCAGAATGTCCAGAAAATGAAATGTGTAAAATAGTTACATACCAGTGCCTATGGGATAGAACTAAAATAGGATTCAGAACAATTTTCAAATAAATTATTATACAAAAAGAACATAAAAATCAAAATAAGTAAATTAAGCATCCCACTTAAATATGCTCACAACAAAAAAACAAAGTAAATTTAAAGAGAGCAAAAAGTGACAAGGATAAAAAGCTGAAATAAATTTTTTAAAAGAGGAAAACAGATCAAAGAAATATTTCCATTAGTTCTTTTACTTTGCACCATATGCAAAAATTAAAATGTATCACAGACGTAAGTGTAAGAGCTACAGCTATTAAAGTTTTAGAGGAAAACAAAGGCATAAATCTTTATGACCTTAGATAAGGCAATGGATTCTCAGAAAACACAACAAAACACAAGCAACAGGAAGACATAGATAAACTGATCATCAAAATTTAAAAGTTATTCCCAGAATGTTTCAGGCCCCTTGGTCAACAGGCAAGAGGAAAGGGTTTCTGTGTCTATGTTGGTTGCCCCTTCAGTCCCCAACATTTTTGTCACCAGGGACCGGTTTCATGGAAGGCAATTTTTCCACAGACATGGCAGGGAGAGGGAGGGACAGGAGGCAGAGCTCAGGCGGAAAGGCCAGCAAAGCAGTGCGGCCTACTTCCTGACCCCCACGGACGGGACCGCTACCAGTCTGCAGCACAGGGGTCGGGACGCCTGGCTGGCCCCACAGACCAACCTCACTGTACCTTCTACCTGTGCCCCAGTTGAGCTCAAGAAACTCACACATGATTTGGCCAAGTTAAATGATGCTGCATCCATGGCTCTCACCTGCTCCCGTGTCTTTCATATCATTGTTCCTAGTGCAGAGCATACAGTGGAGCATAACAATCGCCTAAGAAAGCACGTCTTACAGACTGAATGTTCTGTCCCCACCATGCGCCTGTTGCAATCCAATCAATGTGATGGTATTTGGGGGCGGAGCCTTTGGAAGGTGAGTATATTTAAATGAGGCCAAGAGGGTGGAGCCCCCATGATGGCATTCGTGCCTTTACTAGAAGAGGAAGAGACATCAGAGCTCTCACGCTCTACACCACGTGGGGGCACAGCTGTCTGCAAGCCAGGAAGAGGGCTCTCATCAGGAACCAAACCTGCCAGCACCTTGACCTTAGACTTACCGGTCTTCAGGCTGTGAGAAATAAATGTTTGTTGTTTAAATATCCCATTGTATGGTGCTTTGTTAGAGCCACCCAAAATGACAGCATGTATTGATTGACACATGAAGGCTTTGGATCATTTAAGAGTTTTTGTACATTCCTCTCAAAAGACATCCTATGAGACCTCAGTGAAGTTGCAGCAAAAGCACAGGGCTGCTCAGAAAGTGTATCCGAGGCCACCCAACCGGGTAAGATGCAGAGAGAGAGGTCTCGAGCCCAGTCTCCCAATGTCCAGAGCAGAGCCTTTCAGTCACTATGCTGCTTGCCTGGGTGGCAAGTGTCAAATGACATGGAGGAACAGGACTCACAACTGTATGTCAGAGGCCACCAAGATGTCCCTCTGAGAGCCAGTGCCCATGTAGACAGCCCATGAACACCCACCCGGGCCCTGGGCCCAGCTTCATTGCTAGACGCTCTCCACAATACAAGCCACATCCCCTCCCTGAACCTCAGTTTTCCCACCTGTACAATGTAGATATAAGACCAGAGTACCTCGGAGAGTTCTGTCTGCTCTAAAATTTCCCAATTCAGAGACTGACTGGAGAATAATGATTATAAACAGCATTGTCATCTCTCCATTAGCCCTTACAGATGAGTCAAAGGGTTTGGGGTGAGTACTTAGGTGTGTAAGAGATTGGATGGGAGCCTCTTTAACAAAGAGAACAGGGGCAATTTTAAAGATTAGTTCTGAACAGGCAGTTTCTTGAATACACGTAGCTGTCAAAATTGAGAAGCTGTCCTATAATCAAAGAGAAAGGAAACAGTCCTAAAAGTTTCCTTAGGTAAATCCTAGAGCCACTGTGGTCCACCAACATCAGGAATTGCCCCAGGGATTTCTAGAGGAAATTGGCCACCGGACACTGAGACATGCCATAGATCCCTTCCCGTCACCCCCCAAGATATCAATAAACAACTAAGGGTGCTCTTAACACAAAAAACTCAAAATCACCCAATTCCCTGGGTCTATGGGGGCAGACAGAGCCACATGGACAAAAATGAATAAAAGTTCATGTGTTCCTATTACCCCAGCCTGCTCATACAGGAACGCCACCCCCCTGCAAAGTTACCCTTGGCCAGGTCTCTATCATATGAGCTCCCCAATACCAGAGGTAGTTGACTACTGACAGATGTCACTGCTGTCACACTCACATCCCCCAGGCACCTGCCAGCCATCCCTCTTGGGCCACCTGACAGCTACCTCAACAGCTTTCCAGGCACTGCATCTCCCCTGGTACAAGTGAGAGAGACTGGGGTGCACAGGAATTGCTCCATTCTTCCAGAGACCAAGGGTCCAGCTTACCATGCTTGCATCCCTTTTCCCTTAGCTGAATTTGTTCAAGAATCTCCAAATGCATCATGTAAATGAGCTTCTGGCAGGCCTGTCTATCCATGTCCCAGGCATGCTTAACTTCTCATTGAGACTCTGGCTATAAAACTCTCTCTCTTCTCAAATTCTCCAATGGCTCATTGTGTCTTTAGGTTAAATGTCAACTCCCTGATGTGGCACATAGAGCCATACTACCTGCCTGGAAGTATCCTGGCACTAGAAAGTCACAGAAGATGACAAATGTTCTCTGGAAGGCAGTGCAGTATGGTGGTTATAACCCCACATAGGCATTGAGGGAAGGATCCCAAGAGCTGGTTGGCCACAGCAAGTCCTTTGCTTGTTAGGAGGTCCTCCCAAGCTTCCCTGTTTCCCATTGAGTCCTGCAGAGACTGGTACCACTCTTGACCAGCTCAGCTGCCTACCCCTAGCTTCTGAAATAAGGAGCAGCCTCCACAACAAAAGAAATCAGCCACTGCAGACCAGCAACCTGGGCTAAGGCCAAGGCTTCCTTTTTCTGCCACCATGGTGCCTCCTGCAGACCTAACCACATGGTACCCACAATGGATGGAGCTCAACTAGACACTCTTCTTGAGCTCAACGTATCCCCCTTGAGCATCAGGTGTGTCCAGTCAGTGTTTTCATGACTTTGTTGCCCCTCTTCCATATCTTATCCACTGGGGAGGCAGAAGGGGGGACAAGAGGACAATGACATGCAGGCATCAAGCATGTGTTGCTACACGGGACTCTCCTGAGGCGTGAATTCATGGTGCTGACCTTCCCACTGATTCATCTGGTCCCTCATACCTCTCTGAACCTCCAATCCTTCATCAGTAAAATAGTTTCATAGTACAAACCATATTAGCCCATTGGAGGGAAATACAAGATAATATGTCAAGCCATCAGGGCCCAGGTTATGGGAACCCCCATACTCTACACCTGTGCTGAAAACAGAAATAGAATGCAAGCCACCTATTAATTTTTGATTTTCTTATAGCCTTCTTAAAAGTCGTTGAGTAAAAATTTAGCAGTATTTGTAACCTGTTAGATCCAAAATATGATCATTTCAACACGTAGACATTTGTAATGAAACATTTCCTACTTTTTCTTTTGTACCAGGTCTTTGAAATTCTAAATGTACCATATATAGAATTGAGAGCTGAGTGCTTATCATATATCTCGATGCAGACTGGGCACATTTTGGGTGCTCAATTGCCACATGTCACCATTGGTTGCCACACTGGATGGCACGGCTCTAGTCCAAAGTTGGACTGTGTCCTATGGACAATGGAGAACCACAATGGGTTTTTGCCAGAGGAGTATAACACAAAAAAATAATAATAATAAAATAAAAATAAAAAATAAAACAGTTGAAGAAGCTCCAATCTGGACTTGGGGTAGGGACATAGCTGTTCTGCCTTGGTGGTCCAACTGGTAGACTAAGAGACGGCAGCTGTATTTTGTGTCTCCTTGGCACTTACACAGAGCCAGACAGAGTCCTTGGTAATTGGGTTGGATGAAGCAATCAATCAATAAATCGCTAAAAAGGGCAGCTGCCTGCATCTGTAGAGCAAGTTAAATAGAAGGGTCTAAAAGCCAGAGCTTGGAATTGGGGCAGCAGGATGGGGTGCTGTGAGAAATAAAGAGGCTGGATGAGAAACTGGACAGGTGGCAGAATGGCTCTCACTTTAGACTGGTGTTCCACATGACCAGAGGCTGCCGAGGCTAAATGACTGGTTAGGGAGAATGTGGAACTGGGGCTCAGAAGTCGTAAGTCATTTGGGCAACAATCACCAGGTAGCTGAGAGGCGTCAGGCACTCCTGAGCCTCTGGGAGGGGAAAGGTGATAGTAAAGAGATAAGATGACAGTGAAGGCTTAAACTCCTATAACAACAAAAGAAAAAAATCCAGTTTTATGTGGACACCAAGGTCTCAGATGCAGGGGATGGCTGAGGGGGGAGGTTGGAGACGGGAAAAACAGCAGCAAGCAGGGCGCCTCCCAGCAGCAGAGCCCTGGTTCAACCTAGACTGTCTGTGTTTCATTATCCAGTCGTGTTCTCAGGGGACCTGGGGTGAGATAGCTTAGCAAAAGCAGCTGCTTTCCCTTTAAATAGTTTTAGATCAAAACCAGTGGCATATAAGCTCTCTGTGTGACACTGGTAATGAAGAAGAAAGTCTCCCAGCAGCTCAAAAGAAAGAAAAATAATGAAAATGAAAGGTTTTGCCACTAATCCAGAAGAAGCTTGCATCTCGATGTTTGCAACTTGCGTGCACATGTGTGTCAAGGACGGGAAATGTCAGGGATAATGAGCTAACAGTACGTGGTCATTCCAGGACTGGAGCATGCTCAGGGAGTTGAGACAGGGACTATGTGCCCTGGACCAAAAATAATGTCCTAAATCACCCAGCCCAAGCGCTCATGCTAACTCCAGAAATCATCCTTGGGGGAGAAGAGACATAAACTGCTCAAGGAATAGAAAATGCACATTCCAATAAGGAAGGGTAGGGAGTGTGAGTGCACTATCGAGATATCCCTCATTCTCTAGCAGTTAGGGTTATCCCCTGGTTAAGACCNTGTCAAGGACGGGAAATGTCAGGGATAATGAGCTAACAGTACGTGGTCATTCCAGGACTGGAGCATGCTCAGGGAGTTGAGACAGGGACTATGTGCCCTGGACCAAAAATAATGTCCTAAATCACCCAGCCCAAGCGCTCATGCTAACTCCAGAAATCATCCTTGGGGGAGAAGAGACATAAACTGCTCAAGGAATAGAAAATACACATTCCAATAAGGAAGGGTAGGGAGTGTGAGTGCACTATCGAGATATCCCTCATTCTCTAGCAGTTAGGGTTATCCCCCGGTTAAGACCAGTGAAGCTTTACTACTTGGAGCAGTTCCGGGAAACCAGCAGCGACAGTGACCCATCGTAAGGCTTTCAATCGGAGATAACGTGGGGAGTCAGTATCTCCTGCACCAGGGAAACTCCACGAGTCTCTTATCCAAAGGAATAATTGAGATCCCTGGGCTTGACCTCCTGAATTACACCTGGATCCTCTGCCTCAGTATACCCAAGATTTAGGGGGAATGGGATGCCACCTTGCACATTCCATCTCTTGCCCTTAGGCAATTGGTGACTTTGGCAAAAGAAGAAAATGGAACTAGCCAAATGCATATAAACAGAATATATATACTATATGTCCAGGGTACTGTATCTTAGACAAAGAAATAGAAGTCCGTGGTTCTCTGCCCAAGCCACGTGGTACCAAAAAGACCCCAGTTCGGGTGGAGTGCAGGAGTAGGTGGAAGCGGAGAACAACAAGATACCTGCAGAAGACTGCACCGGTGACTTTCACAGGTATCCTACCACAGAAGTTCACACCATAAACCCAGCGAACCAGAACAGATCAATTTAAGAAGCAGAGGACAACAAGAAGAGTATCACAAACAATGGGAAGACAAAGAAACAATCCCCAAATGAAAGAAAAGGAGGAAGCCTCAGAAAGAATATTAGATGAAATAGAGGCAAGTCAACTATCAGATGTAGAATTCAAAGCACTGGTTATCAGGAAATTCAAAGAGCTTACAACGAGCTACCAGAAACTACAGGGGAGCTACAATGAACTCTCTGCAAAGTATACCAACATGAAAAAGGAAATAGAAACCATCAGTAAAGGACAAGAGGAAATGAAGAATACAATTTCTGAACTGAAGAACACAGTAGAAGGTATGAAGAATAGAATTGATATGGCGAAAGGTCGCATAAGTGAGATTGAAGACAGGTTAGAAAAAAATCTCCCAGACGGAACAAGTAAGGGAAAAGAGAATCAGAAAAAATGAAGAGAACTTAAGAGAAAGGCAAGACAACATGAAACGTAATAATATCCGAATAATAGGAATTCCAGAAGGAGAGGAAAAGGAACAAGGGATAGAAAACCTACTTGAAAGAGTAATAACGGAAAATTTTCCTAAGTTGAGGAGAGATAAAGTCGCAGGGATCCAGGAATCACAGAGAGTCCCCAGCAGGTGGAACCCAAAGAGGCCTACTGCAAGACACACCATCATTAAAATGGCAAACCTCCAAGACAAAGAGAAAATCCTAAAGGCAGCAAGGGAGAAAAAAGAAGTGACATACAAGGGGGTCCCAATAAGGCTGGCTACTGACTTCTCAATGGAAATATTCCAAGCAAGAAGAGGATGGCAAGAAATATTCCAAGTAATGAGAAACAGAGGCCTACAACCAAGGCTACTGTATCCAGCAAGGCTCTCAATCAAGATAGAAGGCCAAATAAAGAGCTTCCAAGACAAAAGAAGTCTAAAAGAATACGCTTCCACCAAACCAACTCTACAAGAATTACTAAAAGGGCTGCTTTAAGGAAAGGAAGGAAAAGAGAGAGACAGAGAGGAACACAGGTACATAAATGGCAATGAATAAGTACATTTCAATAATAACCTTAAATGTAAATGGATTAAATGCACCAATTAAAAGACATAGAATAGCTGAATGGATAAGAAAGCATGACCCACACATATGCTGCCTACAAGAGACCCACCTCAGGTCAAAAGACCATCACAGACTAAAAGTGAAAGGATGGAAACAAATTTTCCAAGCAAATGGACAAGAAAAAAAAGCCGGGGTAGCAATTCTCATATCAGACAAAATAGACTTCAAAAACAGGGCCATAAAGAGAGACCCAGAAGGTCACTTCATATTGCTCAAGGGAAGAATCCAGCAAGAAGACATTAACATCGTAAATATATATGCACCCAACATAGGAGCACCCAAATATATAAAGAAAATCCTAGAGGACCTCAAAAATGATATTGACAGCAACACAATTATAGTAGGGGATTTTAACACCCCACTGTCAAAAATGGACAGATCTTCCAAACAAAATATCAACAAAGATATTGCAGCATTAAATGACACTCTAGATGAAATGGACCTCATTGATATATATAGAGCCCTTCACCCTAAAGAAGCTAAATACACATTCTTTTCAAATGCACACGGAACATTTTCCAAGATAGATCACATGATAGGACACAAAACGAGACTCAACAAATTTAGGAAAATAGAAATCATACCAAGCATTTTCTCTGATCACAAGGGACTGAAATTGGAAACTAACCCCACAGGAAAAAACCAAAAACACCCAAAATCATGGAGACTGAATGGTATGCTATTAAACAACGAATGGGTCAAGATAGAAATCAGGGAAGAAATAAAAAAGTTTCTGGAAACAAATGAAAATGAACTCACCACAACCCAAAACTTATGGGACACGGCCAAGGCAGTCCTGAGAGGGAAGTTCATAGCAATACAGGCTTACCTAAAGAAAATAGAAACATTTCAAACAAACAACCTAACCCGACGCCTCCAAGAACTTGAGGAACAACAACAGAGACAGCCCAGAGCAAGTAGAAGGAAGGAAATAACCAAGATCAGAGCAGAATTAAATGACATAGAGACTAAAAGCACAATTCTAAAGATCAATGAATCCAGGAGTTGGTTTTTTGAAAAGATAAACAAAATAGATAAACCTTTAAGTAGGCTCATCAAGAAAAAAAGAGAGAGGACCCAAATAAACACAATCAGAAATGAAAGAGGAGAGATTACAACTGATACCACAGAAATAGAAGAGATTGTAAGGAATTACTATGCAGAGCTGTATGCCAAGAAATTTGAAAACCTAGATGAAATGGACAAATTTCTAGAAAAATATAATCTTCCAAAACTCAATGAAAAAGAAGCAGAAAACCTGAACAGGTCAATAACAGCAGCGGAAATTGAAGAAGTAATCAAAAAACTCCCATCGCACAAAAGCCCTGGACCAGATGGTTTCACAGGAGAATTCTACAAAGCTTTTAAGGAAGAACTAACCCCGATTCTTCACAGACTATTTCAAAAAATCCAAAAGGAGGGAAAACTCCCCAACTCTTTTTATGAAGCCAGCATCATCCTAATTCCAAAACCAGACAGAGACACAACAAAGAAAGAAAACTTCAGGCCAATATTGCTGATGAACATAGACGCTAAAATCCTCAATAAAATATTGGCAAATCGCATCCAACAATACGTCAAAAAGATCATACACCATGACCAAGTGGGATTCATCCCAGGGATGCAAGGATGGTTCAATATTCGTAAATCAGTAAATGTAATACACCACATAAACAAAAGCAAACACAAAAACCACATGATCATATCAATAGATGCGGAAAAAGCTTTTGATAAGGTACAACACCCATTTATGATAAAGGTACTCAGCAAAGTGGGAATAGAGGGAGCATTCCTCAATATAATAAAGGCCATATATGAAAAACCTACAGCCAACATCATACTCAATGGACAAAAACTAAAAGCTTTTCCACTAAGATCGGGAACAAGACAAGGTTGTCCACTTTCACCACTTCTATTCAATATAGTATTGGAAGTTCTAGCCACAGCAATCAGACAAGAAAAGGAAATAAAAGGCATCCAAATTGGAAAGGAGGAAACAAAACTGTCATTGTTTGCAGATGACATGATAGTGTACATGGAAAATCCTATAGACTCTACCAAAAAACTGCTCGAACTAATAAATGAATTTGGCAAAACAGCGGGTTACAAAGTCAATATCCAGAAATCAAAGGCATTTTTGTATACTAACAATGAAACAGCAGAAGCAGAAATCAAGAAAAAAATCCCATTCGATATAGCAAAAAGAAAAATAAAATATCTGGGAATAAACCTAACCAAGGAGGTTAAAGACTTGTATGCAGAAAATTACACAACACTGAAGACAGAAATCAAGGAAGACACAAACAAATGGAAACATATACCGTGTTCATGGATTGGAAGAATTAACATCATCAAAATGTCCATACTACCCAAAGCAATTTACAGATTTAATGCAATACCTATTAAAGTGCCGATGGCATATTTCACAGACATAGAACAAACACTTCAAAAATTTATATGGAACTACAAAAGACCACGAATAGCAGCTGCAATTTTGAGAAAGAAGAGCAAAGTAGGAGGGATTACAATACCTGATATCAAACTGTACTACAAGGCCACTGTAATCAAAACAGCCTGGTACTGGCATAAAAACAGGCACATAGACCAATGGAATAGAACAGAGAGCCCAGAAATAAACCCAAACCTCTACAGTCAATTAATATTCGACAAAGGGGGCAGTAACATAAAATGGAGTAAAGATAGCCTCTTCAACAAATGGTGTTGGGAAAACTGGACAGCCACATGCAAAAAAATGAAACTCGAGCACCAACTTACACCATACACCAAAATAAATTCAAGGTGGATAAAAGACTTAAATATAAGCCGGGAAACCATTAAAGTCCTAGAGGAGAGCATTGGCAGGAAAATCTCAGACATTCCACGCAGCAATATTTTTACTGATACGTCCCCTAGAGCAAGGGATATAAAGGAAAGAATACACAAATGGGATCTCATCAAAATTAAAAGCTTCTGCATGGCTAAGGAAAACAGTATCAAGATACAAAGAGAAGCAACTGTTTGGGAAAACATATTTGCCAATGATACCTCAGACAAAGGTTTAATCTCCAAAATATACAAAGAACTCACTCGACTCCACTCAAAGAAGACAAGCAACCCGATTAAAAAATGGGCAGAGGACTTGAACAGACATTTCTCCAAGGAGGACATACAGAGGATCCAGAGACACATGAAAAGATGCTCGATATCGCTAGCTATCAGAGAGATGCAAATTAAAACCACAATGAGATACCACTTAACACCAGTCAGAATGGCTATCATAAACAAAGAAACAAACAACAAGTGCTGGAGAGGTTGTGGGGAAAAGGGGACCCTAGTTCACTGTTGGTGGGATTGCAGACTGGTACAACCACTATGGAAAGCAGTATGGAATTTTCTAAGAAAACTAAAAATGGACGTGCCTTTTGACCCAGCAATTCCACTGCTAGGAGTATATCCTAAGAACCCTGAAACACCAATCCAAAAGAACCTATGCACCCCGATGTTCATAGCAGCACAATTTACAATAGCCAAGAGTTGGAAGCAACCTAAATGCCCATCGGTCGATGACTGGATCAAAAAACTATGGTACATTTACACAATGGAATTCTATGCTGCAGAAAGGAAGAAGGAGCTCCTACCCTTTGCAACATCATGGATGGAACTGGAAAGCATTATGCTGAGGGAAATAAGCCAGGCAGTGAAAGACAAATACCATATGATATCACCTTTAACAGGAATGTAAACAACAAAACAAACAAACAAGCAAAATGTAACCAAAGACATTGAAATACAGAACGTGCTGACAGGGTCCAGAGGGTAGAGGGGAGAGAAGCACAGAGTAAAAGGGGATGGACTCACATGAATAAGTATGAAGGACACATGGACAATAACTAAGACAGGGGGCAGAGATGGGAGGGGGTGGGGAGCACTGGGGGGGGGCAGGGCTGGGAATACAAGAAAGAAAACTGTACTTGAACAAAAGTTAAATAAAAAAAAAGAAAGAAGGAAAATGCACATTCCGCTGATCACAAAGATGGATCTCAAAGAACTTCGGTGGACATTCTCTCCTTTGAGCCTTGCAAGAACTCCTTAAATCAAACTGGTTAAACACCATTAACCAGGTTTGACAGGTGAGAAAACTGAAGCTCAGAGAAATTAAGCAACTTGATCAAGGATATTAGATTTATTCTGCTGTTGCAAGCGATAAAAACCAAGACTCACAGGAAGGGGACTGGCAGGCATGACTGGAAAAGGCAGGGGTTCCTGTCCTGAGTCCTGGACCCAAAGACTCTCACACTCTCAGGACTCCATCAACCTTCGCCTCTTATCTCTGCTTCTCTGGCTTCCTTCTCTCAGGCCAGCTGCCTCAGCAGCTCCAAGCTAACATCCTCATAGCTTCACAACTACTGAAGAAAGAACGTCTTTCCCGACAGCCTTAGTTAGTAGAACCTTGGAGAAGCACTCTGTCTGTGCAGGCTTAGGTCACAGGCTCATTCCTGGGCCACAGCTGAGGCCAGGCCATGGAGAACCATTGCTGGCCCAGCTGGATCAACATGCTTCACCCAGTCCTAGCCTGGCATGTTTCCAGACTACATAAGAAGGACCACTGCCGGGCAACCAAGAATAGTAGCCTGTACAGTTATTAATAGGAAGGCCACAATGAACCAAGGCCAGAGAGCCAACCTTCTGACTCGGACCACATCCATTGTTACCAGTTCAACAGTGTATATCACATTAAGTAGGCCTCAATAACCAAAACAGATGTGGTCCCTGTCAGGGGCACACAATCTAGTGAGAAAGGCAGACAATAAACAGGTAAACAGATAAATAATGGCAAATTGTGACAAGAGCCATGAAGGAAACCAATGGGTGAAGTGACATAGAAAATTGGGAAGCTATTCTGAGAGGACATTTAGAGAAGGTTCGCTGAGGATGAGCTATTATGCCTTGATCAAGACTGAGAAAGAGCTAGCGAGGACGAGTGACAGGAAGATGCTTCCAGGCTCTGGGAGGAGCTGTGCATGCAGTCGCCCTGAAATGGGAAAGTCCCTGCCCTGAGTGGGAGACTGAGAGAAGGCCATCCGGTGTGACCTTAACCCAGCGGGCAAGGTGAAGATAGACAGACCCACACACAGGGCCTGCTGAGGCCTAGAAGGGACTCCAGAATTTACTCTGAGGTCCTGCAGGTCATTAAAGAATCTCTGTGCCTCAGAGTACTTTACAGTGATCTATATTTTTAAAAAGTTACAGAAACAATTGGGTTAAAGGCTGAGATTGCAGTAATCCAAAAGCTGATGTGACTGAAACTACAGCAGTGGCAACAGGAATGGAAGGACTGGAAAGATGAGAAATGCACGGAAAATGAGGAAAGAGGCTGGGCTCGTGTGCCTGGACGTTTGTTTTGAGGCAGAGGGGAGAATCACAGAGGATTTCCTGGCTGAATGGTTAGGCCATTTACTGAAGGAGGGCAAATTGGAGTTAAACAATTGGAATATAGTGACGATGAAAAGCTCAGTTTTGGGTAACTAATTTTGAATTGACTATGAGATACCAAAATGGTAAGGGGGCAATCGGATATTTAAATCTATGGTTTTTCAGAAATTTGGGCTGGTGACAAAAATTTAGAAAATATCAAAATGATTTTGAAAACCGAGGGCATCAACGAGATGACTTAGGGAGTGACTATGGAGATAAATGAGAAGCAGACCCAAGACTGACTCATAAGAAATTCAAAACATTAAGATAGGAGAACCAACAAAAGAGATGGAAAAAGATCAGAAAGATAGGCAGGAAGCTAGGAGACAATGACTCCACAGACACAGGAGGGGAGAACACTTCAAGGGAGAGGAAGAGGACATGGTTGTGTCAAAGCCACTGAGAGGTCAAATACAATAAGAATGGAAGAGTGCCATTGAATTAGGCACCATGAAGATCTTGGAGAATGTTGCCAAGAGCAGCAGTTTTGATAGAGGATAAAAGGGATGTACAGACAGGTTGGCGAGGGCGTGGGAGTGTAGAGGAGGGAGACAGAATATCTACACCCCCTTTCGGGCTTTGTGAGAAAAGTCGAATAGTGCCTGGAAAAGAATGAAAGTCAAAGAACATTTTAATGAATTAGAGATAGAAGCAAAGAAGCACTTCTTTTATCTGCTTTATAAATTGGCAGTCTATAGTGAGTTCTCATTTGAACACAGTGTTCCCAGGCTTTACAAAGTGTATACATGAAACCAGACATTTCCCAAGGTCCCTTCCATACCTATCATTCTAAAATTCTAGAAGAATTCCTTTTTCAAAGGTCAGAAAGAAAATATCCAAGACTCATGCCTTAGTCTACTCTGGCTGCCATATCGAACTCCTATAGACTCGGGATCTTAAAAAGCAAACATTTATTTCTCACAGTTCTGGAGTCCAAGGTCAAGTTGCCAGCAGATTTGGTAGCTGGTGAGAGCCCACTTCCTGATTCCTAGGTGGCTATTCCTCATCCTGTCCTCACATGATGGAAGACTCAAGAGAGCTCCTATTTTATTTCTCAAAACAACATCGAAAAGTGAATGTATTTAATCATACTCAGCTCAAAACAGAGTAAATGGGTGAGTGGAAGAATAGCATATGCTGTGTAGCATGTTTAATAAACCGGCAACAGAGAAAGTTGGTTAAATGAAAGCAGAGGGATATTGTCTCTTAAGAACTAGAACCTAAGGGATCCATGATCATCTGGTACCCGCTCAAGGTTTTCCCTACGGTTTGAAGTGTACTGATGGGAACTCCACCAAGCTCCCTGACTCTTTGTTTAAGGTCCCAGTCGTCTGTGGCCACAATGTGACACTGGCGCTGAGGTACTCTGTGTACTGTCTAGGTCACCTGCCTAGGTCCCTTGGTGTGTGCCTGGTAATCATCCAAATCTTGGGTCCTTGGTGATCCTTAGAGCCCCTTCGTACTTCTGCATCAATTTCTCAGCCTCAGCCACTACACAGTAAGTTATACAAGGGATACACTTGGCATAGAAACAGTTCATCACTGATTGCACCAAGTCCAGTTTGGCCTTAATGGACAAGCTGATAAAGTTGGTGTCAGCCAGGATGCAGTAAGGTGGGCCCAACTGTGCATTACACTGGAATAATAAGCGGGAAGGGTGTTGAGGGCCTTCTCTTTCCCTGAGTGCACTAGGAACTTTCTTCTCTTTTTAGGTTTTAATTTATCATTTTCTTTAAGCCTCTGATCTTTGAGATGAAGCATTTGCTTCATGGCCAAGTACTTCCTAGTTCTCCTTTGTGTCCCCATGTTCACGCTGCACTCTTGTTTCTTTCAGAGCTGCCCTGCAGTTTCGTTTACAAGGGCATAAATCCAATTCAGGAAGGCTCCATCCTCATGACCTACTCACCTCCCAAAGGTCTCACCTCTTAAACTACCAAATTGGGCATTAGGTTTTAATATAGGAATTTAGGGGAAGAACACAAATGTCCAATCTGTAGTGATGGGCATCCAAGCAGCTCCTTCTCCTTGTCCTCTCAATTCATTGGGTCATTAATTTATTCACTCATTTCCCAGCAAGATGAGCACCACAGGAATTTTGTGGTTCACAGGCATATAGCAGGTGCTCAATAAATACTTGCTAAATGGACACACACACACAGATGGATGAATTCTACAGTGAGTCACCCAGTGCCTACAAATGAGGATCTCATTCAATATTCCCTTGACCAACATGAAGCATCTGATACATGCCACCCTCTATGCTAAGCACACCTCAGTCAGCTCCTCCTTAAAGTGGGAGAAATAAGACCCTGTTCAACCTGTCTCACAAGATCATTATTATGAGAATCAAGTGGAAAACATGGGCTTAAAAAAACTGCAAATACCAGAGTACCTCGGAAAGATAAAACATTATTATTAAACACGATTTCTGCCCTCAAAAGCTTGTAGAGAAAATGAGGAAATGGAAAAGAAACACGAGAGGGGGCAAAACCACTGCTGAGTGGACACCAACGGGTGCAGCGGGCACTGGGTGCTTTAGATGCCTTCCCTCACCCATTACGTGCCCACCTGGAGGTGGGCATCATCACCCCCATGATGAAGATGCAGAGACTGGCGTTTGAGACATTAATTACATTGCAGAATCTACTAGATAGTAAGAGTCAAATGGATGAAAATCTAGGTTTGTCTATTTTCAAAATCCTATTCTTTCAAATATATTTTGTTCCACATACAAGTAAATCCTACAAAGCATTCAAAGTCATGTCCCTTAATACTGGGAACATGAGATGGGTAAGGGAGACAGGAACAATTACTTCAGCATGAACACTAAGCTCTGTGGATTACATCAATTCTTATTTGTGATATAGTATCTACTCCGTTTTCCACATTAACACAAATGCCAGCTGAAGTCCCCACCCCACTGATATTTACCTAAAACTGGCTCAAGCAGTTCCGCTCATTCTGTGGAAAACCCAATGCTGTTTTCAAGATTTTTGAAAATTCCAAGTAAGTGCATGCAAACATACCTCACACACTCCCCACCTGCACCTTCTCTCCCCATTCTGCTGGGCACCGATCCAGGCACAAGGTGCAGACCCTTTTATTTCACCCAAGTCACTTGTACAGGCATTAAAATCCATGTGGCAGGCTTGGCGCCATGGTTGGAGAGACAGAGTAGTTTCCCACTCCAGCAAAGCAAACAGCTTAAGACTGACTCTTAGACATCTCTTCTCATCATGTTTTCTGTTCAGGTGCTTCTCACTGCCCACCTTTTTCTGGAGGCTCCAGCCTTTCCCTCATGCCAACTAGCTCCCCTTATTCTAAATCCCCCTTATCCATGCACATGGATCCTAGAGGTGTGGGAGGCTGCAGAATTCTTACCTGACCCCAAGTGATTGGTCAAGGTATGTCCATCTAATGAACCTTCATCCAGTGAGACTGTTCCCTGGGGACTTTGAAATCCAGACCAGAGAAGCACTCAAGTCATCCTTTCTCTGGTCCCAGAAGCTGTAACATATAACTCTCTGGAGGTACTAACTGCCATATTTTAGAAAAATGAAGAAAGTCACTTTGCAGGAATAAAATGAAGCATAAATACAAAAAGGAGTCAAAAGGAGCAATAACAAGAAATGAAGAGAGAGAAGCCCTGGCTGGCGTAGCTCAGTGGATTGAGCGTGGGCCTGCGAACCACATGATCGCGGTTCGATTCCCAGTCAGGGCACATGCCTGGGTTGCAGGCCAGTTTCCAGCAGGGGACTCACGAGAGGCAACCACACATTGATACTTCTCTCCTTCTCTCCTTCCCTTCCCCTCTAAAGATAAATAAATAAAATCTTTTTTAAAAATACTTAAAAAAATAAATGAAGAGAGAGAGAGAGAGACAGTCACGGTGATGTCCAAGAGGCCAGTTGGGAGTTACTGGAGCCCAGCTACTGATGTGTTCCTGCTCATCATTTCCATGTCTCAGGCCCTTGCTTCTGGCAGCAGGAACCAGGAGGGGATTTGGGGTGCTAGTGCTTCTCTCCTCCACCAGCCGTGCACATAATGACAGCAGTAAACAAATGCATCCCTCTCCCCTGGCTGAATTATGCCAATTGTGTGAGAAGACAGAATCAGCTCTGGGTGGAGAATTAGGCAAACAGAGACCACTCTACCAAATTCTGAGTATAGCCAAGGCACACTTTAACATTTTTCATCAGGCACCCCTACCCAGCTCCAGGGAGGGTCAAGTGTCAGGTTGTTACCACCACCCTGCCCCAGAGTCTCAAGAAATTTAAAGAACTTGCCAATGTCATGACCAGTACAAAGCAGAAGCAGAATTTGATTGCTGTGTTTCACTAACACTCTGTTGAAGCAAAAACACAGACCAGCAGAGCAGGGCAAGATGTGGGGCTGAAGGAAACACATTGGCCGGAGCTTTACAGCTTTCTGCCTTTTCCATTCTTATTCCTTGCTCTCCTGCCTCCTTTTCTCTTCTCCTGCCATCCCTTTCTTCCTTTCTCCTTCCTTCTCCTCTAAGACTTCTGGGTCTCCAGCCAGCAGGAAGGGACACAGATGACCTCACTCTGACTGCTTACCATTCCTCCGAGGCCTGTCAGGAGACCTTGACCACTGGCTCATCCTGAAGAACAGGACAATCCTCATGCAGAGGTCAGTGTGCTTCAGTAAGGACTCCTCACCACGTGGAAAATTCTGAGTGAGAAACAAAGAGGCCTGGAGAGAGGGCAGCACGCTACTCTCCACAGTCCTTTAATGGCCCTTCATGGCCTTCTCTGGATCCTCTCTCTTCTCGTTCTTTAAAAACTAAAAGCTAGCCATGGACCAGTGTGGCTCAGTGGGATGGGAGTCATCACTCAAAGCTAAAAGGTCACCAATTCAATGCCCGGTCAAGGCACATACTTGGGTTGCAGGTTCAGTCCCCCGTTGGGGGACATGCAAAAGACAACCAACTGATGTTTCTCTCTCACATCAATGTTTCTCTTCCTATCTTCCCCCTCCTTTCTCCTGTCTCTAAAAATAAATAAATGATGGATTGAGCGGGGGCCTGCGAACCACACGATCACAGTTCGATTCCCAGTGAGGGCACATGCCTAGGTTCCAGGCCTGTTCCCAGCGGGGGACTCTCGAGAGGCAACCATACATCAATATTTCTCTCCTTCTCTCCTTCCCTTCCTTTCTAAAGATAAATAAATAAAATATTTTTTTTAAATAAAAATAAATAAATGAAACATTTTTCTTAATATAATTTTTATTTAATTCTTGTTCAAGTACAGGTGAAACATTTTTTAAAAAGAGCAAAAGCTACACCACAACCTACTGTCTATTAAACAAAACTGTTGGCCTCAGTCCTGCACACCATAATCCTTGTTTCCACAGTGGCACTCTGCGTGGCCTTTGAAAAGCTACTTAAGAAAAAAACAAAAAGTCAAAAAGTGTGTGCATGGCTGTGTGCTTGCACAAAGGAAAAAGACTGTGATGAAATGCATTAAAATGTTCCACAGGAAGGAATCCAAGTAATTTCTTTTTTAGACTTTTCTGTTTCCCATTGTTTGTACAATGAGCCTGCGTTACTGTTACAAATAGGGAATCCCTCATGGAATGTCTCCGGGTCTTAGTCTCCAAAGACAACAAGTGCGGATCACACCTGCCCGGCTTCTGTCACAGAGCTGCCTTCAGAATGACGAGGTCACGCCTAAAACTGCTTGGGCCGCACCACTGGCTGAGGTTACAAACACCGACACGTTTCCTTCATTTTTCCAACTAATCACTCAAGCAGCTGCAAGCCCTTGTTATTAAGCAATGCAGTGTGGGCCCTGTTTGGCCCCTCCCTTGCAGCACTTAAGAGTGGAACCCAGAGCATCTAAGAAACAAAACAAACAAACAAGCAAAACAGAACAGAAACAAACTCACAGACACAGAGAATAAATTGATGTGTTGCCATATGAAAGTGGGTGGGAGGATGGGTGAAAAAAGTAAAGGGAAATAAGAAGTACAAACGGCTAGTTATAAAAGAAGTCAGGTAAGTCATGGGGATGGGACGCAATGCACAGCATAGAGAGCAGAGTCGATAATACCATACTGTGGTGACAGACAGCCACCTGACTTAACATGGTGATCACTGTGTAAGATACGTAAATGTCTCATCACCACGTTGTACACCAGAAACTAATATTGTATTATATGCCAAAATAATTTTAAAGTAATTTTTTAAAAGATGAATGGGTTCCACTGCAAGCAACAGAAGACTGAACCTATAGTGCCTTATACAAAGAGTATATTTCACTCCAGTAACAAAAAATTCAAAGTTTGGCAGTCCAGGGCTGGAACACTGCTCAGGGTTGTCCTCAAAGATCCAGGCTCCTGACTCAGCATCCTTGGTTTGTGATCCATTCTTGTGGTCACAGAAAATCTGTTTTCACTCCCGGCAACAAGAGGGAAGAACAAAGGGCCAAGAGATTTAGTCTTGCCACTTGGAATGGGAATTCTGCCTACATCCTATTGGCTACAGCTACATTGCATGATCACCCCTAGCTGCAAAGGACCTGGGAAGTTGAGTTCACTTTTCACCCTCTATAGTAGGGTAAAGCGAGTTACAAGTTGCTTTTAGTTATGCATGCCTCTGAGTCTACCACACCACTGGAGTTTATTCAACCCGAGGGCTTCAGTTCCACTTCTGAAGGCCAGGTGGAGTGAGCACTGGAATGTCTGACCTGTCTACCAAGAAGCCCCAGTTTTTGCTTGTTACTGAGTGTGTTGTTGCCTGGCAGGGCTGCTGTGAACAGCTGGTTTCACGCAGTCGGTTGAGCCCCGTCTTCAGCAGAGGACATGCTGTGTTATTGTGCCCGTTCCCTGCACAAGTTGTGGGAGCATCCGAGCTCACCGCAGTCACGTAGGTAACACTGACGCATGCGCAGTATGCCTCCATTACAGCTCTAACGGAAGGGAGGCTGCGTCGTGAAGGGTTGCTCCCATCAGCTATACCTTCTGTCAGAAGTGGCTCCTCTGTGATACCTCAGACCCCTCTTTTGAGCCTGGGTCACCAGTCCAGACTCCTCAGAGGATGTCACTGTTCTTACTGGAAGACCTCAGATTAGATCATCCCAATCCATCAGAGAAGGTCTAGTACAGCTGAACCCCTTAGTGGTAGTGACCAGAATCTCAATGCCTTCCCCACAGAAGACTCCCTGGCCCCTGTGCAAATTGGCGTGCCTTTTCTCTGAATACAGATCAGCTCTGAATACAAGAAGCATTGACGGGGCTCATCTCCAACAGGCCACATCAGGCCCTACTGGGCCCTTTCTCCAGGTCACTGGCGGACTTAGACTTACATAACTAAAAGGACCCACATCAGGGTCTCTTCCTGAGCATAAATCTGCCCCAGTGTTATTTGGTGTGAACACCTAGGTAAAGAAAACACTGTGCCAAAAATACACTGTGCTCCCCTGGATGCAGCTGCCTCACACACGCACAAGTGGTTTAAGGCAGGAGACCAAAGGCTTTCGGGTCTGCAACACGGTAGGCTCTGGGGCCATCTTCAGAGACACAGCAAGAATGCCTGGAAACAGACCTCAAGGATTCTCTTACATTCTCAGCTGAACTCACAAAAAAACAGAAGGGAAATCGCATCAGCCCAGAAACAGAGAAACTCAAAACCAATGAGGCAAACATGTTAGCTACCTTAGGGTTGCTTTGAGGGGCTTAGTTTTTGTTTGTTTGTTTCCTTTTTTTGAGGTATAATTAGCATATAGTAAAGTGTACAATCCTGAAGTGTAGAGCTTAACAAATGTTTACATATGTGGACAGCCATGGAACCACCACCCAGATCCAGACACAGAGTATCTCCCCCACGGGCCCCTCATGCCCCTCCTCGGTCACTCACCCTCAAGTGTAACCAGGATCTGGCTCATCAGCAAAGGTCAGTTCTGCCTGTTCTGGAATTCTGGGAGGATGGAATCATACATTTGGCTATCCTTTTACACCTGGCTTCTGTTACTCAATAGCTTGTCTGTGATAGTCATCCGTTATCGCATGTATCAGCAATTTGTTCTTTTTCATTCCTGTGTAGTATTTCATTGTAGAACTATAGTTTATCCCTTTCACTGTTGATGGTCATTTGGGTTGTCTCCAGTTTGGAACTGTTATGAATAAAGCTGCTATGGACACTCTTATATACGTCTTCCATGGGACATATGCAGGGCTTGGGTTTTAATGGTCATCTGGGGACACTGAGATGAGACCTTCAGCCTAAGCAAAGTAAGGAGATGAAGCTTAGATGCTCATGTGGAGCAGGACCATCAAAGGACTAGACTCTTGGGGATAGAGCAGACTAGGAAAAAATCTACCCATAAGTTCAGGGGAAAAGGAGGCCCTGTCTGCCTCTGTCTGAGATCTGGGGCGGAGTAAAAATCCTTTCCTGTGAATTTATAATCACAGCCCCATACCGCACATTGCTTTAAAGTTAAGATTTACACAATCAATATAATCCAAAAACCCCCAAGCTGATGGATTACCATAGAAATTTGTTACCAGCTGGTAACATCCCTTGGGCCCTGACAGAGGGGATGAAAAGCATTGCAGAAGGACACAATTACATCCCACACTGGGGATGCGTCCAACAGATAAATGCCCACTGAAGATAAGCTCAAAATTAAAAAGCAAATGAGGTACATACCCACCTTGAGTGACAGTGAGCAAACATACACGGTTAAAAGGGGGGAAGAGTCTCACATTCACAAGAGCTTCAGATGGTAGGATGACATAATAGAGATTAAAAATAAGTGTGTTTAAAATAATAACCTAAAAATAAAGAAATTGGGGTCATAAGAAAAGAATAAGGCACTATGAAAGAAAAATAGCAGGCAATTTTTTTAAAATAAACAAATGGAATCCTGGGCAATAAAAATTCAGCCATTTGTGCTATAAACCACATGATTGTACACTTTTATTGGTAAATAGTGGATACAGATGGTATGGTAAGTAACCTACATCTCAATAAAGCTTTTTTTAAAATTCAAACATTAAAATAATGTTTAAAAAACTGGGGACAGGTATAGCAAAATAACACTAGACAAAGTAGAACAGAGAGGTAATGAGCTGAGTCAACCTAGAGGAAATTCTACATATTCAGCATATACAGATAAAAAGATGTAAAAATAAGAAAGTGCATCTAAGTGAGCCAAAGATACTATGACAATGTCCACCTGTATCTACTATAATTTCCAGAAGGAGAAGATCAAATGAGTGAAGGAGATAATACTTGAAGAAAGTATAAGAAATAATGGCTGGGAATTTTCCAGAATTGATGAAGACATGGCCTCTCAGATTTAAGAAACATAAAAAGCATAAAGAAAATAAATCTAAATAAACCTAAACCTAGACATGTCATAGCAAATTGCAGAACACCCAAGATGTAAAGAAAATCTTACAAGAACCTAGAGATATAGGACGAAATTCTGACAAAATAATAATTATTATTGCTATTGTTGTTACTGGCATAGACTTCACACTACAGATTTCCTACGAAATAATAATAATTTCACTGGTACAACACCAGCAGTAGCATCAACAAGGGTAAGAAGACTAGGCAGCCATATCTTCAAAATGCTGAAAGAATACGACTATCAACTTGTAACACTACACTCAGCGAGGCCAGCATTTCACTGCAAGGGTATTTCAAACAAGTAAGAACTGAGTTTACCACTTTAAATCCAACTGGAAAAAAAATTGTTTCACTACTCAAAATGAAAGCAATTAAATTAAAAAATATAGAAAAGTAATTATGCTTATATTTTCTCATATATTTATATGATTATATGTTTAAGATTGTATGTGTGTGTTTATGTAGACAAAGAGTGAGCATGTGTGTGTGCCAGATATGAAATTCATGATTATGAATATCGTCCATTTGGGGGATCTGTCTCCTTCCACTACAGACACTTATAATTCAGTATATCATGATAAACGGGTGTGGCTTCAGAGATAATAAGCAGATATGAGTGGGGCAGGGGAGAAGCAGAATCAAGCCAATCATTTCAAGGTGCAGAGAAACAAAAGCAGGTAAGAATAGGGACAGAGCCAGGCATTGCAAGAAGCTGGTAGGAGGGAGGGTGGGGGGAAGACCAGGTCGCAGGCAACTGACTGCAGTCTAATGGATAAACTCCCTCCCCTCTCATAGAATGAAGATGACAGGCAGGTGGGCACTGGATATACCACCGAGCAATGAGGCTGGAGGAGGCACTCTCTGTGTGGTCACTGAGGCATCTGAGACTCCAGCCCTTAGCTGAAGAGCAGCCAGGACCCTGATAGCTGGACCTGCTGCCTCTCCCAGATTCCAGAAGAGGGGTCGGGACACACGCTGGTGGCTGAGAGTCTGCGGGGAGGAAACTAGGAAAAGGATGATCCAATGAGAACTTCTCTCTCCCTCTAATAAGAAAGTCCTATCTAATTAAGAGGAAACTATGGAACCATTTCTTAGGACGCAGAAGCACTTTTGAAATAAGATGCTGTGTGTAAAATAATTAAGACTTTTTAAAAGATTTTATTTATTTATTTTCAGAGACAGGAGAAGAGAGAGAGAAAAAGAGGGAGAGAAACATCAATGTGTGGTTGCCTTTCATGAGCCCCCTCCTGGGGACGTGGCCTGCAACCCAGGCATGTGCTCTGACTGGGAATCGAACCTGCGACCCTTTGCTTTGGAGGCTGGCAGTCAGTCCACTGAGCCACACCAGCCAGAGCTTGGATATTCAGATTTTTGAACTGAACAAAGAGGTTTTGGTTAGTTGGTTGATTAACGGAGGTGAAGGTCCTCCATGAGGTGAGACGTAACCACACTCGCTCTGGAGTTAAATGCCGGATTCCTTTTTGCGTGTTTCGCAGCTTGTCTTTACTCACCCAAATGAAAGCCAGTTACTTGTATAGATGTTTAAGTGTGATACTTGTTTAAGAAAGTTGTGGAATGCCATGAAACATGGGGAAGTAGAAGATATTCGTAGTCCATTAATTGCATTTATGACACCATAAATTGAGATGTTGAGATGTGAACTCAAAATGAACATTTAAAAATTCTTTTCCTGCCTCTCTGGGTTTTCAAATCATAAAATTCCAGGGGTCTTCATTCTGCAGTGGGCAACTGTAATTTGTGATTTTCCTTCTGAATAAGTTTATAATAAATTTAAACAAAATTCAAAGTACTTCCACTAGTTTTAAGAGCTAAACCCAATGCAGAGCTTTTTAAAATTTTCCTTCTTGGTACTCTTATACTGTCTGAATCCAGCTATATTTGAATTTTATCATATAGCTCATATAGACCAGACACCAGACACCTTCACACTTGAGACCTCGTGCGGCATCTCCACCCCATCTGGTGTGGTCGGTGTGACTGGGCAGAGGTCCTGGGCGGAAGGCCGGCTCTGTGGGATGGTGGGAGAGGGAGACAGGTAGCCGGGGCAAGAAGCTTCTGAGGGTACCCACCACACCTCTCCACACAGCCTCTCTCCCCACTGCTGACCGGCTTCCTCTACACCAGGAAATAAGTTTTTATTCTGCAATTAGAGAAGGCAGTGATTTAAATTTGTGTGTTAAATTATTCCTTGAGAGAAAATTATAATGAAGTCAGTGGCGGAAGAATTAAACACAACTTGTTTAAAGTCCAGATAAGGTACACTGCTACTGAATGTTGTGTCAGATATTAAATTCTGGCCCGAAATATGATGTTTTTAGGAGTTGGGGCCCTTGGGGCTTACTACACCATGAGGGCAGAGCCCTCATAAGTAGGATCGTGCCTTTATCAAAGAAATCCAAGAGAGGTCCTACCCCACTTCTACCATGTGAGGACTCAGCAAGAAGGCAGCCATCTATGAACTAGTAAGCGGGCCTGCACCGGACACCAAATCTGCTGGCACCTTGACCTTGGGTTTTTAGCACCACCTGTGAAAAAATGTTCTGCCATTTATAAGCCATCCAGTCTATGGTATTTTGTTACTGCTCACATGCATTATCTTTTTTCAGTCCCTACAAGCCCATGGGGCAGGCAAGTACGAATATTCTCATTTTACAGATGAAGACTAGGACCACAGAGCTCAGAAATGCTCAGCAACTCTAGGTCCCACAGCTAGTGAGGAGAGAGCAGGGGGTTGAAGCCAGACAGCACGAATGCAGTTGCAGTGCTCTTGGCTACGGTGCTCATACCCGAGAAATGGCACAGGAAACAGCCAAGCCAAAGTGGTCCTGCCCAGGCTGGTGTGCAGGTGCTGAGAAGGTGAGAGATGAGGGTGGGGCTGAGCTGGAAGACTACCCCAATCACCCACATCTACATGCTGTGTCTGTTTCTCAACTCATGACCCCCAACTCAGAAATGCTTTCCATGCATTTTCATTTGAACGTCACTCAAATTTACAACCATCAAGGTCACTGCTTGCTTTGTTTGCCCTGCCTGAGTTTCCTGAACAGCAGCTCTTCCTCACCCCACCCAAGTCCATTAGCAGGAGGTGAGGGGGGGCCTCCCTGGCCCACAGTATGGGAAGTAATGAGTCAGGGTGGGATTCTTTTCTGTCTCTGGGTTTCACCATTGGGGTCCAAAACTGGGGGAAAGGCAATAAACTTCCCTATGTTCTCAGTTCAGCAAGTCCCCGGGAGTAGGGACAGAACTCCACACAGGTCCTGAAGCTCCAGGGTGCTGGGGTTACCCCCACTCCTCACCTCACCCTTGCCACTCCCACCCACCCCCAGTCAGTGGAAGAAGAGAAACCAATGAGACACGTGGGATCCTAAGCTTTTGGACACATGCAGTAACCACAGAGAGAGGCTAATCTCTCCCCAGCTTTTGAGTTCATCTCCTCCACTGAGACTATGGGGGCCAGGGAGGGGGAAAGAATTTTACCCTTCTAGGTTCTTTCAGTTGGTCTAATAATTAATTCTGCATGAGCCAAATTAACAGGAGGAATAACCAAATTTAATGACACACATATATGTGGGAACCCCCCCACATACATGAGAACCCCACACAGGAGAGGTTCCAAGACAGGAAAGGAAAATGAGGTCTAAATGACATCAGAGGGGAAGAAGGTCATCCACAGTTTAACAGAAGAGCAGATATTCAGTAATTAGAGGTTTTTTCTGCTGTAGATAGGTCATAAAAAGTTATTTCTGGTAATTGCCCTTATTATAGGCAAGGCCTCCAGTTTAAAATCTTTAAGGGAGAGGTAAAGTTGATCTTGGGCCCACAGGGTCTTGGTTGCTTTCAGCTCAAAATAAGCCACATGCCAAAGTAGCACATCTTGGGGAGGCCTGCTCTGAACCCTCCAAGACAGAGGAAGGAGCCTCCATTAGGGGTCACCAAAGCTGCAGAGAGGTGGGCTGCCCAGGGTGGGGCGGGGGTCTCCGGGCTGGTGGGGGAGGCTTTTAGGGCTAGGGGATGGAGTCATTGCATCTGGTCCTGCTGGCGGCCATGGCATCACTTCACCTAATTTTGCTGCTTTTCTGCACCTGGAGCTGAAACACCCTGAGGCCTAGATTTTATCTCTAGTTTGATCAAAACTCTGTCTCCGACCCAAGGCTTTGTTCCTAATGTTATTTGATGCTGATCAGAACCTCACTGTCCTGAGGGCTTACTGCTTTAGGAAGTGGTTGTGCAAGGGAGAAGAAGGCAGGTGGGTCATGGTGCTGGGTGAGGCCAGTTGAATCAGCTGCCCATCCGTCTCAGTGTCCCCATTCTACCTGCCAAGGGATTTTTTCCTAGTTCCTTACTATCCTGCCTCAGCACCATGGCTGATGACACAGCCATGTCCTCATTGCCCCTCCAAAAATATTTCGAGATGTAGCTCTGGAAGGGAGAGAGAATTTGAAATCAAACATGAATCTGAATTTTCAAAGTGAACACGATCCAGTCTTTAATTCTGGAATAAGATAATTCTAACATCTAGAAGTAGCTGAAAACTTGTATAATCTAGTTCACATGTTGATGAGGGGACAGGCACTGTCATCTGGAAAGAAGGGAAGGTCCACCTAGGACAGCTGGAGGGCAGCTACTATAAAAAGTAATGTTTGTGCTCCAATAATTGAGACACTGTAATGTCCACTTCACACCCACTAGGATGATTAAAATCCAAAAATCATAACAGCAAGTGTTGACAATGATGTGCCCAAATCAGAACTCGTTGCTGGAGGGCATGTAAATGGTATGGCCACTTTGGAAACCATGTGGCAGTTGGTCAAAAAGTTAAACATTGAATTACCATTTGACACAGAAATTCCACTCCTATTTGCATTATGCCCAAGAGAAGGAAAACATATGTCCACACAAAAACTTGAATGCAAATACTCAAGTAGCATTACTCATGATAGCTCAAAAATGAAAACAAACCAAATGTCCATTAACATATGAATAGATAAATTTGATATGCCCATATAATGGAATATTATCCAACCACTAGAAAGAAGGAAGTACCAATGCTAGAACACGGGTGAACCTTGAAAACTTCATGCTGAGCACGAGAAGCAGTCTCAAAAGGCCACATGTTATATGATTCCCTTTAGATGAAATGCCCAGAATGTGTAATCAGTAAAGACAGAAAGTATAGTATTGGTTATACTGCACCAGAGCCAGAGGGGTCGGAAGGGAACGCCTTCAGGGTTCAGGGTTTCGTGCTCTAGCATTGACAGAGGCGGTGGCTGAACAGCTCTGTGATCGCTCTAAAAGCTACTGGCTCATACACTACAAACGTACACCATCTGATTTATGTCTAGATGAAGCTGTTAACAGAAAGAAACCCAAAAAACAGCCACAGAATAAAAGACAACAACCAGACAGAAACAGAGAAGCAGTTCTGCAGAAGTCCAGACCTGCCCAAGAACTGGGCCCACCATGCAGAGCGGGCCCTGAAGGCGCACCCTCGGGGCTGCTGGCGCCTGTCTCCGAAGCTAAGATGCGTGAGAACATGAGAGCTTTCTCCTGCATCCAGCTGGGTGTCTGCAGCAAGTCAGTTCCTCCTTCCGAGCCTCAGCTCTGTTATCTACATTCCCTGCTCGGTGTGCGACCAGCACGATCAGGCGTGTCAGACGCACAGAATGCAAACCATGCTCAACACTGCTGAACCAGAACCTGTGTTTTAGGAAAGTCAAGCAAGCACTGGCTTACAAGGTGAAAATTAACAATACCTCCTTCTACCAGGGGTGCCCGACCTTTTGGTGTCTCTGGGCCACACTGGAAGAAGAGTTGTCTTGGGCCACACGTTAAATACATTGAGACACATCATCACACACAAAAAAATCTCATGATGTTGTAAGTAAATTTATAATTTTGTGTTGGGCTGCATTCATAGCCATCCTGGGCCACATGCCACCAGTGGGCTGCAGGCTGGACACCCCTGTAAGGATGTTGTGAGGATCCTCAGTAACAGTAATTACTTCCATTCACCTGACACCCTCTGTGTGCCAGATACTGAGACAGTTTGGAGAGTGCCTAGTTTAGTGCCTGCACATAGTAGCTGTTCAACGTGAACCAGTTATTGTTTAAAAGAGCCTGGCAGGGGAGGAGGAGAAAAACGGAATGCTGGAATCCATTCCTCACACCGATCCCGGTCTTCTGCACATTGAGACCTTGGGCGAGTTACTGAGTTTGTTTGAGCTCCAGCTTGCTGATGTGTGAACTGGACTTACTCACAGGGTAGTTATGAAGACTGAGCAAGAAAATGTGTCTAGTGGCCACCCCACACTTAGGACCCCAGGGGAGTCCAGCAGATG
Source organism: Sturnira hondurensis (assembly GCF_014824575.4). Lineage (NCBI taxonomy): Eukaryota > Metazoa > Chordata > Mammalia > Chiroptera > Phyllostomidae > Sturnira > Sturnira hondurensis. The sequence goes on along the minus strand of NW_028085930.1, from coordinate 94,687 downwards.
CTCCATCCCTTCCTCCCCTCCCTACAATTAGATGGCACAGGATGTTATTGTGGAAGAGACTCTACCATCTCAGACCCTGCTCAGTCTTGCATCCAGCCCCACCTCTCTGTTACTCATTCATGTATGCGTGGAATGGATTCTTCCCGAGCACCCACTAGGGGTCAGGCACTGTTTTTCCGCACCGCCTCCATGCCTGGCACTGTTACAGAACAGGGCCAAAGGGGGGATACGATACACTATCGTTACCGAACAGAGGTCCAAGAGAGGGCAATATCTGGCCCACCCAGGGATACCAAAAAAACTGTTACAGAACAGATACACCGGCCCGGACTTCAGAGGATGGTATACTAATACCGTCCGGAACCCCTACTGGACCCGATAGTCTGTCTCCTATTGGAAAGACAACTCTCAATGCCAGAGATTTATGAAAAAGGAAAGAAAATGTTTATTTAGTGCTATTCAGACCTAACGTCTTCATTAAAATGTCAAAGTCCTTTAGGATGTCTACCTATGCATACAGTGCTCCCTTCTCCCCCACCCTAACTCCAGATACCATAACTCAGGAAAAGAGCACACTTCTGTTTTTCCCACCTGCTGGTACTGTTAGCTGTGTCGCCGTCCACGCAGTATCTCCAATCAATCCAAAGTCACAAGGCACCTTCTCGTGGTCCACTGGCAAGAGTTCTTTGTACCCTTTTTCTCCAGGCAAAGTCTCTCCTGCTTCCCAGGCCACGTGGCCAAAGGGAGCACCCCAAAGCCATGTGGGCCTCTTCTACCAAAGCTGCAGGGGGTCACACTCCACCAAAAGCATGTGGCTTTCTTCTTCACCTGGCTGCAGGGGTCCCCACTCTGCTGAAACCGCGTGGCTCTCCCTCAATGGCTGCCATGTCTGGGTTTAAATCCCCGTGCCAATCTTCATCTGTACCCCTATTTCTGACTCCTCCCACGATCAGTTACACCTGCCAGTATTTCTGTATTATTACAAGTTTACTGGGCTGCCATCGTTAGCCTGGGCAGGTGTGGCCCCATGTCCTAGAACCAATCTTCTCCAAGCTCCCACACAGGCACTGTAACTCAGGGGACCTGCCCCGCAGTTACATCTTGAGGGGGAAGTGACTTCATCCCCCTAGCTCCAAGCCTGGCCACAGCCATTTAACATATCCAAGTGACCCGCCAAAGGCTATAGATATGTTAAATGACCAGGCCATGGATTAGCTGCAAGGCTGTGGCTGTACAAAACTGCCCTGCATGTTCCTGCTCCATGTGTCCCTTCCCCAACTCACACCTGTGGGGGGGAAGGGGTGAGGACATCTTATATGTCTCTCCAATATTCCTATACACCTTGAGTTCTGGACCCCATTCCAAATCTTTTTTGCCCCCCCTTGGCTGCACCCTGTATCACTATTACCGAAAGGACCCCCCACTAGGTTCACTATGCCCGCCACCAGAGGAGAGATGTCTTTCAATACCGGAGATTTGTGAAAAGGAAAGGAAATATTTATTTAAAGCTATACTTTAGACTTAAAGTAGTCACCCAATATCTTCATTAAAGTATTAAAATTTTTTAGGATACCCACAGATGCACACAGTCCTTTCTTCTCCCTCTGCCCTAATTTGGGGTACTGTTTCTCAGGAAAAGAAGTAGACATCCATGATTCAGGCTCCTGGCACCATCAGCTGTGTCGCTGTCAGCATTTCCAGCTAATCCAAAGCCCTGTGGCACCTTCTCATGGCCCACCAGCAAGAGTCCTTTCACCCCTTTTCTTCCAGGAAAGTTTCTGCTGCTTTCTAAGCCACGTGGCAAATGGGAGCACCCCAAAGCCACATGGTCCTCACTCTCACCAAAGCTGCAGGGGTCTCCACCCTGGCCAAAGCCACGTGGTTCTGTCTCACCAAAGCCATGTGGTTCTTTCTGAGAGCTGCATGGCGGTTCTCTGTCATGGCTGCCTGCGTTTAAATCCCCATGCCAATCTTCCTCTGCAGACCCATTTCTGACTCCTCCTACTCTCAGTTACACCTGCCAGCATTCCTGTATTATTCCAGGTTTACTGGGCTGCCATCGTGAGTCTGGGCAGGTGTGGCCCCATGTCATGGAGCCAATCTTCTCCAAGCTCTCACGCAGGTGCTATAACCAGGGGGAACTGCCCCCCCAGTTACATCTTGGGTGGAAGTCATTTCCATCCCCCTGGCTCAAAGCATGGCCATGGCTATTTAACATATCATCTGTGCAACTAGTTAAAGGTTACAGATATGTTAAATGGCCATGCCAGAGGTTAGCTGCAAAGTCATGGCTGTACAAAATAGCTCTGCATGTTCCTGCTCCATGTGTCCCTTCCCCCAACTCACACCTGTGGGGGGAGGGGGGAGGACATCCTATATTATCTTTCTAATATTTCCTGGGCACATTGAGTTCTGGACCCCATTTCAAATCCTTATTTGGGGCCCCCTCTGGACTGCACCATGTTATAGCACTAGGAATAACCTGATGAATGGGACTTAGTGCCTACCACCAAAGGGACTGTCCAGGGGGAAAGCAGCCAAGCAAAAAAGAGTAGACAGGACCCAAGACCACAAATGCTGTGACAGATGTATGCACAGAAGGGGCCCCACAAGCTTGGGCATATTCAGGGGGAGGGGAGGGGCAGACAGGCATTGAAGCTGTGGTCCCTGAGCTCATGAAACCCTATCTGGCCTTGCAGAGAGCAGAAAACAGACCTGTTTACCCACCTGCTTTGAGAGCTGTGGAAACAAAGCCCATTGCCTCGCAGCAGCCCTCTGAAACAATCAGTCTCAATTCCCAACCCTAATGTGCTTCCACACTGTGAAAAAGCATTTTTTCAAGGTGGGCAAGAGACATAAATCAGTATAAGAATGCAATTAAAATGCATTTTCCTTCCCACTTATTTAAATTACTTTTTTTTTTAATCTTGAGAAAATGCACCCTTCCCTGGAGGTATTTAACAAGGTTCAAAGAGGCTGTTGAGATGATGCAAGAAATGGCCCAAACAAAAAACACAAATACCCTACCTGCAGGCCAGGAAGAGCCGCCCCCCTACGATGTCTGCCCATGCCAGACGCAGCCACTGGGCTCCATAGAGGCCCTTGGGCAGAATTTCTCCAGAGGAGGCCAATGGCCCTCTTTGTAAATACTCATCGGTTCATTCATTCACTCAAAGATGTTTTTCTGCGCCTCTTCCATGCCTGGCACTAGGAATAACCTGATGAATGGGACTTAGTGCCTACCATCAACGGGACCGTCCAGATGGAAAGCAGCCAAGCAAGAAAGAGTAGACAGGACCCAAGACCACCAGTGTTTTGACAGATGTATGCACAGAACTGGCCCCACCAGCATGGGCATGTTCAGGGAGAGGGGATGGGCGGAATGGGCCTTCTGTAGGTGATGGGTCTTTGAGTTGAGTCCCCAAGAATACGGCATTGCCCAGATGGGGGGAGGGAGAAGGAGCCCCCTAGAGTGGGTCATCAGAGTGACCAGCAAGGATAAAGGCATGGAATGTGGGACAGTGCAGTGCATGCAGAACATTAAGGTATTTGGGAAGATGGAGGGGCAGGGAGTGAAATAAGAGGCAAAGGAAGCAGGCACTCAAACACGCACCAGACCAGAAGGGTCTAAAGCATGAGGACTCTGTCCTGAGAGCCTTAAGAAACCAGAGTGAGCCTCCAGATAGTGAGGGCTGCGAATACAGAAGCCCAGAAATCACACAGCAGTGAGTCCGCGACCTCCTGGGAAAGCCCTGTCGAGTTACTGGCTTTGGGTCGCCATCTGCTGGCAACATGTCTTCAATGCAGCTGGCTCAACCAATTTTTAAAGAGAGAATGAATGCCTGGAAAACAATAGCAGGCATAGGGAACTTCTTTGAAGTTACAAAAGAACCAATAAGCATAGCACTTATTATAGAAGAAATATTATTAGAGTTTCATTCAAAAATCAAAGAAAAAATCAAATCCCAGCTGTGCCACTTAATATGTGAAAAAAATAACTTTACTTCTCTTACCTTTGTTTTTTCCCCTTAGCTTTGTTTTTAACATCCATAAAGTAAAGATAATATCTAACTCACAGTTGCTGACAGGAATAAAAGTGTGCAAAGAGAAATCCATCAGGTTGTGTCAGAATGGTAGAAAAGCAGTGTGTGACCCAGGGTCATCTCCTCCGCCTGCTCCACCTTGCCCCTCCTCCTCCTCTCCTGCCTCCTCTTCCTCCACTCTACCTCCTTTCATTCTTCCTCCTTCACCCCACCTCCTCCTCCTCATCCTCTACTTCCTCCTCCAGCTCTCCTCCTCCCCCACTCCACCTTCTCCTCTGCACCTCTTCCACCTCGTCCTCATACATTATGTATGACTCCATGTGTATAAAATTGAGGCACAAAGAAAACCACTCTGTGGTAGCAGAAGGCAGAATGGTAGTTAACTTCAGCGTGTGTAATAGCAGCAGAGTGCAGGAGAGAGGCTTGTGGGGAGCTGACTGGCTGTGTGCACTTGGGGACCACTTATCCAGCTGTGCACTTGATTGTGAACTTTACTGGGTATATGCTATAATTCGATGTAAAGTTTATGAAAAGAAAATTAAAAGAACGATGGTGAAGATATTGTCAGACAAATAAAAATGGTAATAACTCATTGTCAATAGATCCACACAAAAAGAAAAAATGTTCAAAGGAAATACTTTAGAAAGAAGAAAAGTAATCTGAGAGGGAGGTCTGATATGCTGGAAGGAATGGTGAGCAATTAAATGGTGAGCAATGAAATCTAAACAAGCATTGATTCTGTAAAAGAATAATGAGTAATGTCTAATTTGTAGGATTAACATAAAACCAAAATAGATTGAAAATACTAAACACAAACAGATGTAAACTGAATGAAGGTGATTAGTGCTAGAGTGAACAGATTTAGGAGGAAACTTTTAATTTTGTTATATTAGGTAACAAAGCACAAAAAAATCCACTAATAACAAGAGTCTGTGCTTCACTTACAAACCAGAATGAACCAAAAGCCCAGGAGCAGAAGGCAGACACGCTCAAGCCTGCAGCCCATCTGGAAGAGGAAAGGCCAGCCTGCACAAGTGTATTTCTCCCAATGCTCCTCACAAAGGGACCTCCAGCCCTTTATCAAAGTAGCGGAACACGAGAGCAAGGAGAATGAATACACGGGCCTTTGCAGTGGTATTGTACACAAGTGGTGTGGTGACATCAAGACCAGCATGCCCAGAACCCTAGGTAGAATGATAGCCATTAGCGCCACTCTCAGAGACTTCAAGGGCACATCTGCCCCTCTCCGTGCATTGGTGCAATCACTGCAAAAGCAGTTGGAGTGGTGGCAGACCACTGCAGACTTCACCATGGGCAGCCATATTTGTAGCTGCTGTACCACATACAGTATCTTTACTAGAACCAGTGAACACAGCCTCTGGTTCTTGAAATGCAGCTATGATCTGGCCCCATGGGGGAGGACAATCAAATCACTCCTTGTTCACTTGGGATGGACAGCATCACACATTTACAATCTTGCCCTTGGGTTCTGTTAAGCCTTCAGCTGTGTTATAATATGATCTGAAGGGGCTTTGATCATTATGACATTTCACAGTGGGTTCATCACATTGGAGATATCACACTAATTGGGCCAGGAAACTAAGAAGTGGCAAGATGTCCAGAAGAAGTGCTTTCATACCAGACCATGGGAAATAAACCCTAACAAAGAGGCAGAGCCCTGCCACACTGGTCAAGTTTCTAGGAGTCTGTGGTCTTGAAAACACCAAAACATCCCCTCCAGAGTAGAAGACAAGTTACTATGCCTTCTGCCACTTACCACTAAGAAAGAGACAAAAAGCTTGCTTCAGGTTTTGGAGACAACATGCACTGCACTTGGGAATCCCACCCTGATCCACTCCAGGGGACACAATGGCCTCCAGCTCCGCGCAGGACCCACAGCAGAGGGAGCTCTGCAGGGGACTCAGGCTGAAGTGCAAGCAGCCCAGCAGCTTGGGCACGTGGCCTGGTAGACCCAGCGATGCTAAAGACATCTGTGGTTTTTAAGGACACTCTGTGGAGTCTCTGGCAAGCCCTGAGAAGTGAGTTGTACCCAGACCCCTAAGGTTCTGGAGCAAGACTGTGATGTCTACAACAGAGAACTATTTGCCATTCAAAGAAAGAAAGAACTAACTTCTGACACGGGACTGGACCTGGGGGAAACCGAGTGTTGGATCATGGAGCATCATAAGCTGGGGCAACTGTTAGACCCACCAAATCATAAATTCAGGCAAACACAATTGCCATCTGTTATGCAGTTAAAGTACTGCACTTGGAACAGTCATTTGTACAAGCAGGTGTGGAGGAAATAGGCAGATTGTGTGAACGAGTGCACAGGCCCCTGTCTTTCTTGCACTGATGCCTCACCATCAGCTCACACCCATGGCTGCTTGAGGAATTCTCTACGATCGTTTGCCTGAGGAGAAAAGAAATAAATGGCATGGCAACTGTTAGGTATGCATGGTATGTCGGCATAAGCTAAGAGTGGACTGCTGTTACACAGAAGGGCGCTGGAAAAGAGTGGTGAGGGAAAATCCTGTTGGGGGCAGCATTTAAAGTACAACAGGTCATCTGCTTTGTGCGGAGGACAAATGGTCTGAAGTCAGGATATGTGTGGGCTTTCAGGTTGTGGCAAATAGCTTGGCTCTAGCTCAAGGCCTGGAGAGAGCAAGACTGGGAGATTGGAAACAAGGATGTCCAAGGAAGAGGCATGTGGGTGGAGCTACTGCAGTGGGCCCAAATGTGTGGGTGTTTGTGTCCCACATCGATGCCCACTGGAAAGCATGTGTGACAGAAGAAGTAGCAGCACCGAATAAGCAGGTGACCAGGATGGCTTGTCCAGTGCCTTCTGTCCTCAGCCACTTCAACCCTTACAAAGGGGCCCAGGAAGGAATGGATCTGCCGTGGTGATCTGAAGCAGCTACCACCACCACTGAGTGAGTGACTGCCAGCAAGACAGATCAATGCTGAGACCTTGCTGTGTGGTCTGCAAGGGCATAAACAGCTGCCATGTTCATGACATTGCATCTCTTCTCTCCCGGGAGGGCAACAACTCATCTTTACTAGAAGGGAAACATACTCTAATGATGGGTTTCCCTCTCTGCTCCTCACGCCTTGGTCAGACTTACCTGCAAGCCACAGATGGTCTGCTTCTGGAGGAACCAGACCTGAGGCGGTCAGCAAATCAAAAAGTTGGTTCTTCGAAGGCTCAGATAAAATTCTGACAAGATTAGACTAGCAGAGGAGGAGAAGCAAGTTGCAAACAAAATTGCAAGCAAACAAAAAAAAGAAGACAAAACTATGGGTGCTGATGAGATTTTTAAAAAGCTAAGATAAATAACTGGAGAAGAGGAGGAAACCCTTACAGTGGAGCACCAACTAACAAATACAGAAGAAATGAAAATCACTACTTTATAAATATCATAGTAATGACTGATGTGGGCAGGAATTAATGAACACTAATAATACTCACATCTGTGAGTCTGATAAGGAGTAGGATATTTCCCTACTTCAAAGTACCTCCCACAAATTATTTAAGTTCAGAGAGAAATACATTTCCCTCAACTGAAAACAACAACTTCATGTTTGTCGTCAGAAAGTCCCAGTGCCATCCGCAGTAACAGTGTTCTATCTTTCTCTCCTGTCCGTGGTGAAAGCGAGAGTTGCTTCTCTGCTTTGCCGGGCCCTTCCACCCCCCAGTGAGCCAGAGGTCAGGCCCTTCCCACACTGGGCAGTTCTGGGACTCACCCTGGTGCCCTCAGCCCGTGGCACATGGAAGCATGACTCCAAGCTCAGGGCCCTTCCCACCCCCTACTCGGCTCTCAGTCAGGCAAGTCCTACTTTCTGTGTTTGGGATGTCACTGAATCACTAATGCTCACTTTCACCCACATGACAAAGACCACCATCTACTTCTCTGATCTCTGCCCTGACTGCTTGTTCAATGGTTTTGGCCATTGTGCAGACAGTTGGGAGGCACTGGGTACGTGACCCACCTGAAATGCCCTAGGAACATGTCACTCGACAAATGGAGCCCTCTAGTTATCCCAGAGCAAGGAGCCAGAGCTCTGCTCTACCCATCCACACCCCGCCACCCCCAACCTGGAAGTAAAAACAACCCATCCATCCAATGCCAGGGAACTTTGGAAAGATGCCAAGGTACCCTGAGCCTAGAAGTGATGAGATCCAGAGAAGAAATTCAGCCCCAAATGGAAAAGGAGTGTGTGCAGACCTAAAGAGCTATTGCTGGAAAGCCTCAGGCACATAGAAAACAGGAAGCCATCAGTGAGTGGGCAGCTTTACCTCCTTTGATGTAGGACCTGCTGTGTCAGAATCCAAAGTCTGCTCAGGACAGGACTTCCCTGGTCACACCGGAGCATCCGAGGGGAGCTGTGCACACCTGTTCACGGCTGAGGGAGGCTCTGAACTGCAGGTAGGCAACTCCCGGGTGGAGGGCGGCTTCAAAGAGGATCACCACACGCTCATGTCAGGGGTACTGAGGAGCAGAACACAGGAGGCTGACACCAGCTGTGGACATGTGGGCATTGCCACATTGTGGAGGGTGATGAACCTCACTGACCTGTGAGACCTCACCAGGGGGACCTCAGGGCAAAAGGACCCTTGTTGAAGCCACTGCAGCTGAAATTGGAGAGTGAATTCTTGTTCCAAGTCATCAGGACATTGGACTATGGGATTGTTCTTTGTTTATTTGTGGGGATGGATTTCCTGCCTTTTAAAAAAAACCTCAGACCTTGCGCTTGCACAGTTTGGACCAAGTTACAGGGTTGTCTGGTGATGAAACTTTCCCAGTCTCTGCCCATGATTCTGACCGCAACAGAATTGCACAGGTGCAGTGTCTTTTGGTTCCAGGGTTATATACAGTCAGTCTTCTCCGGGTGAAATCATCACCATGCAACCCTCCTGAGAGATGCACAGATAGGCAGAATGTAGCACGTGGGTCACCTGAAAAGTTGTGTGAAGCCCTTACTGTTTTTAAGTCTCTGTGTTTGGGGGAATTTACTAAAGGGAGGAGCTTCTTATATGTATCGTTAATCTTCTGCCAATGATTTACTTCCACCAGTTGTTGAATTGGAAGGTTAGGTGGTGATTTGTCAAGAAACACAGCAGAAAATACTTGTCATCATTGCTGAGACCTCAGGTATTGGCACCTGCAATTTTCAGGTAAGAGGTAAGCTCTGATTCACTGGTTTTGTATTTTCTAAAAGAGTCATATGGAATTCAAAAGCAGACCACTGAAAAAGTGAGACCTCCGTTCTAAAGTCGGTCAGAGTGAGAGCTAACGCTTCCAGAGGGGGGAGGGGACACAGGGGACAGAGAGACCCAAGCTGGAGGCAGGGCTCTGCTCACTGTGTGGTCTTGGCACATTATTTAACTCTAGCCTTCAGTTTGTTTCCTCGGTTAATTTTCTCCTTAGTTCTATCAGTTTCTCAGTAAATTATCCTGAATTTTTTAGGTGGGTAATCATATTTTCTACAACTACTGATGCTTTTACCTCTTCTTTTCTAGTATTCATAGTAGACATTCTTTTCTCTGATTTCCTTGGTTTGGTTAGACATAGCAGCAGTGTGCTGAGTGGAAACAGCGGTAACAGACAGACCCGTGTCACATTCCTGGTCTTAATGGGGACGTTTTAAATGCTTCATATTAAGTACGATGATTGCTGTATGTTCTAGTGGACATGGTCGGATTAAGCAAGTTTCCTTGTGCTTTTTAAAAAATTAGGTGTGGATGTCAAATTTTACCCTGTTCTTTTTCTCTTAATCTACATATTTAAAATTTTAATTTATTGACTTTTAGAGTGAGAGAAACATTGATTTGTTGTTCCACTTTTTGATGCATTCATTGATTGCTTCTTGTATGTGCGCACAACCTCAGTGTATTGGGATGATGCTCTAACCGACTGAGCTGACCAACCAGGGCTTTTTATCCTGTTCTGAGCATGATTCATCAAAACAGCTTTTCTTCTTTAAGCTATAAAATAATACATGTGACTAACAGTTATCCTAATAATAAAATATGTTCCTGTTTTGAATCACCCTTAAATTCCCCACTTAAACCCTAATTAATGCATTTTTCTTTTTAATACCATGTGACTTGATCTGATTATATTTTATTTGGGATTTAAAAAATGTAGGCTTCAAAGTCACATTCTTGTATTGTTTTCTGTGTGCTCTCTTTGTCTGGTTTCATGAGTGCAACCTCTAATTAATCGTGTTGACTTAAAGGAGCGGCCAGGAGAGAGAGGTGGACATGCTGAAGGAGCGCCGGTTCTTCCTGTCGGCCATCCTGCTGCTCTCCTGCGGCTTCCTCTATCAGCTCACCCTGAAGTCCAGCTGCCTCTTCTCCTGCCTGGCCCCCAACAAGTCCCAGCAGGGGCTGGGAGCCCTCTTGGGCAAGGGGCGCAGCATTGTGTTCCTAGAGACCTCTGAGAGAACAGAGCCTCCCCCGCTGGTCTCCTGCGCTGTGGAGTCGGCTGCCAAGGTCTATCCTGAGCGGCCAGTGGCCTTCCTCGTGAAGGGTCTCAGTCATTCCATGCAGATGCCTCCAAACTCCACCTCCCCAGCCTTTTCCCTCCTCTCAGGAATAGACAATGTTTTCCTCTTCCCTTTGGACATGAAAAGGCTGCTTGAAGACACACCATTGTTTTCATGGTACAGTCAAGTAAGTGTTCACAGAATCTTGGAGTGCCCGTGCTGGGAGGAACTGCAGAAAATGAGTCCAACCTACTCCTTTGATAGATGGGTAAACTGAGGGTAAGGACTCAGTGTCAGAGGTGGGACTAGAGCCCAGATTCATTAACTCTTGCCTGGCCTTCTTTCCATGGTGTTGAGTCCTGATTCAAGTAATTGAGAGAAACTTAAGTTAGACTCACCTTTAGCCTGCTGTTTTTTGCATCCCGCTTTCTACCTTAGTGTCTGGGTTACATTTGAGACTATTCTTAACTGAATGAGTTTCTGTACCTTTTCCACTGTCAGTTTTAAACTCATCCATGTCAAACTTCTTTGCATCTGAAAGGGAAACCAAGCAATATTTCACTTGAAAATTATGTAAATAGAAAACGCACAAAGGATCAGGCACAGTGCAGCCACATGAGACTGGGTTATGGTAAGACAATCAAGAAACTGCTGGAACTCTCAGGAGTTTTATAATCTTCCATTTAGTAACACAGCATAATAGGAAAATAGTATCTCAATTAAACATTTCTCTCATGAGGACCCACAGTCCGGTAGCGTTTAGGGAAATTGCAGGATAACCACTCGATGACGCCACTGTGCAGCCTCCGCTGTGTCATCTTGTGAAGACTGGGACTTGTGGGATCAAATACTCCAACGCTGTGAAGCGATCACAATTATTTTACCTATGCAACGCCCCTCCCCCAATCTATTTGATGAGGATATGGCAATTTTATAAATAAAATTGTTTTTTAAAGTAATTAAAAATTGACATCCACATGCATGGTAACACTTGCTTGCCACGTAAAGCCCTAAATTCCAATCCTAGGCAAGATTCAACGTCAGAAAGTCTTTTCTCTGCAAAGATCCAAAAAGTCAGGACTCCAGGTTTTTCAGGCCAAGAGGCACAATTGAGGCCGTTTATGAAGGCACTTGTATTAATTTCTTCTGGGTGCGTAACAAAATGTCACACCCTGGATGACTTAGGAGCACAAACAAGTGTTCCCTCACAGTCATGGAGACCTGAAGTCCCAAACGAGTTTCACAGGGTGCATAGCAAGGAGCCAGTGGGGCCCATCCCCCGAGCTTTTGGGGGGGTGTCTAGGAGAGCTTCCTTCCAGCGGGTGGAGGGCGGGGGGTGTCACTGCTGTCTCTGCCTCCCTCTCTATACCCCTTGTCCTGTGTGTGTGAACTCCCCCACCACCACTATGTAAAGACACATGTAATCGCATTCAGGACCCATCAGGATAATCTCCCCATCCCTCCACCCTCAGTTTACCACATCTGCAAAGACCTTTTTTCCATGAGGTAACAGTTGTAGGTTCCAGGACTCAGGACCTGATACCTTTGCATAGCTGTTATTCAGCCTATTGCAGAATTCATGCCTAAAACAGGGAGACTCCTGCCCACCCCACCTCATTCCCCTGGGGCTTTCCTGGGTGGAGGGCACCCTTTACCTAGGCACTGTCATCTGGACACATTTTCTAGACTAAGGGGCAGGACGAAATGCACGACTGTGTGTGTTTGGAAACAGTGGGGCAGGTAGGGGAATTGGTCAGTTTCATTCCCACCCTATGCGACTTTAGATCCCAGCCTGCCCCTCTGTTCTCCTGAAGACTTCAGAACTTTCAAACAAGGGCCCCTCAGGAGGAGGTGGAGCGACTCATCAGTCTGAGATTTCACCTGCAGTTGTCAGTACAGGGTCCCCTAATAGGTGGCAACTAGAATGGCCCTGGGCAGCAACAGAACAGGCCTCAGTCAGTAGAGCCTCCCGGTAGCGGAGCAGGACCCAGTACAGGGCAGTCCTGTTGGGTCTCTGCAGCACTAGGGCTCAGCGGCTAGAGGGCGCTCCAGGACTGTAAGACAGACAGTCTGCTAGCTCAGGGACCTGCTTCGCCCCACTCCTGGGCTCAATTAAGGTTACCCAAAATGGTTGATTCTTGGGAAAAGAAACCTCTGCTCAAATTGCCTTGGGAGACACTACGCACTATTCATTTCTCACAAACTAATTGTGCACATGAGGAACTTAAAGTCTCTCAACCAAAGAGAGATCTTATGTAGATCTCTTTGTAGATCTCAGCCAAAGAGACTGATTTATACCAGCATTTTGTTTAACTTATTTGAGCATAGACCCTCTTTCTTGGAATGATGTCAATATTTTCTTGGAACTAATGTTTCGTGAAATACAGTTTGGGTTTCTCTAGGCTGTGCCTCAACTTTACTATGTTGGGTGTTAGGGACAAGGTGGGCCTTGGGACACAGGTGTTCAGTGTCTGCCTCATCCAATCCTGCTGGGCACTACATCACTACCTCTGGGGGAGGGGCTGGATGTGGCATGTGCTGACCCAGAGAGGCCACCTCAGAACACCTGGGGACCAGCTGTTAGGGATGGCCCAGTGTGTCCTCAGCTGCTGGTGAGCACCAGGGGTGCTGCACTGATTTGGTGAGTGTAGCCCCTGAGGATGCACAGGGTTGAGTCCTGTGGGGGAGGGAAGTGGGGGAGCCAGAACCCTGATGCGCTTTGTGGTGCTCACCCTGGGGGCGGCTCTCAGGGTTTAGGCTGATATCAGTCCAATGCCCACATTCAGGCGGGCTTCTGTGTCTCTGGGTCAGTTCCCTACCCATCACCACTTCACTAACTAATCAATACGGTTTCTGCCAAAATCGTTTTGTTTAAATGAGTTCTAGGAGCCAGGTTGCCTGAGTTCAAAGCCAACTTCTGCCTGACTTTGGACAAATAACTGAATTTCTTGATCCTTTTAGTTTTTCACTTGAAAAATGGAAATAATCATAATACCAATCTTTAGTAATTTGTGTCGATTTCAAAACTTAGAGCAGTTTTTGATAAGTTTTTGCGACTATGTATGAGGTCTTCAGCAACTGTGTGTAATATGATGATGTGAAAACTCTTGTGAAGATTTCTGCAAAGTATTAGTTAAAGTGTTTCATTTGGCTTTTATAAAATTAAATATGTTGGGATGGCATTGGTAAAGGGATCTCCATCTACATTTCTATGACATTAGGTCTGTATATTGCACGGTGGGCCCCCACCTACAGTCACAATGCATCGGGCCCGCTCCACCCCTCACCCCCTTCCCTCTGGCAATCACCAGAATGCTTGTCAAAGACAAGAGTTGCTGTTTAATTTTTAATCATCCCATTTTAATTTAGGAAAATCTATTTCATTTTCCTGCATTCAGAGTTTAGCATTCATTTGGGAGCACAGCCAATTATTGAGTTATTTTTTCCTTTTAAAAAGTATTCCCCATGTTGCTCACCTTGGAGCACTTGCAGTCATCCAGTCTTTCCTGCCCCGTGTTCAGTCCATCCAAATTGGACAGCTTGGCCTTTGCCATGTGTGCAGGACCTGACCACTTCTCTCACCTCCTCCACTATCGTCTTCCTTCACCCTCACCTCTTGGCTGGATTATTTCAACAGTCTCTTAACTTACCTCTTTGCTTCTCCCTTTGTCACCTCCCAACCCCCACCTTGTCTTTTCTCACAGAGCATCCAGTGGGGCCATGAAGACTAAATCAGATCACATCTTTCTTTTCCTCCAAATCTCCCAAACCAGTTCAGAGTCTGCCCTCCTCTACCCCTGGCCCCTCTGATCTCATCTCTTACCCCTCTTCCCTCACTAGTCTGCCTTGGCCACAGTGCCTTCCTCCCACTCCTGCCTCAGGGTCCTCACACTTGCCCTTCCCTCTGTCTAGAGGTTCTATCCAGAACCTCCTCAGAGGTGTCAGCACAGTTCTCCTACCCACTTCCAGTCTCTGCTGGAACCCAAGTACGACTGTGTTCCACCCTGCCCCCTTCATAGCCCCAACACCCAGCTTTTTTCCTTCATAATCCATACGAACACCCAACATGTATGTTTCTTTCACTATTGTCTGTCTCCTCCCAGTAGACATTTTTGTCTTTGTCCATGTGTATCTTTGGCAGCCAGCACAGAGCTTGACACATAGTACACAGGCCCTTGTTAAACATGAAAGGAATTAATTAGAGAATGAATAGATACAGGCATGCATGCATTTTTGCCAATTTTTAAAATAGCATACATAGTGATGTTTAAAAGAGTTTTCTACTTTATCTTTTCCTCTGTCAGCATTTAGTGCTTTTAGGACCTAAAAAAATTCTCCATAATTTTATCCTTTTAGGAACTCTACAACCCATTGAAATTGACTTATAGAGTTCATTGTGACATCCTTTTGGGGTTTCTACTTTACTTTTCCAATGATTTCAGTTTTTTGAAAGACAATTTCATGAAATCTTTAAAAGGCACCAAAGTCTTCCCATGGATACTGATTACTGTCAACAGTTTAGTGAAAGTCAATTTTTGTGGGTGGAAGGGGTAAACTTGGGAAGTTCTCAAAATTGAGCTTTTAGCCAACAGAATTTTGGGAAGCTGGCTTGCTGGCCCCTCCTCAGCCCCCAGGCCCTGGTCTCCTGCTGTGACCCCCCACCCCTTCCATGCTACTGGGGGCTGATGCACACCTGTTCCTGAAGATCAATGCCAGTACAAAGAGAAACTGGCTGCACGTCAGCGCAGATGGGTCCCACCTGGCCATCATCTGGCAGTGCAGGGGCATCTACATGGACACCAATGTCATCTTGGTCAGGCCCATCCCCGAGGAGAACGTTTTGGCTGCACAAGCTTCTCAATATGCTAGTACCAGCGTGTTTGGATCCCTCCCCCACCACTCCTTCCAGTGGGAGTGCATGGAGAACTTTGTTGAACACTACAACTCTCATGTTTGGGGCAACCAGGGACCTAATATGATGACAAGGATGTTGAGACTGTGGTGCAAACTTGAAGACTTCCAGGTCGTGAGTGACCTCACATGTTTGAACTTGTGCTTTCTCCACCCCCAAAAGACTTTACCCCTTCTCCTACCCACAGTGGAGGTGCTAGTATAAAGTGTGGCACACAGACCCCAGCTTCAGTGACTCCTATGCCCTGCATCTGTGGAACTACATGAACCAGGAAGAAAGGGGCGTGGTTAGAGGCTGCAACTCCTTGGCAGAGAATCTCTACTGCAAACACTGTCCCAGGACCTACCAGGTCCTAGTTCAAGGCCCAACAGGCTTGGTGTCTGGGATGTTGGGCCCAGGGAACAAATAGAGCCAACGCTAGTTCCTTGCTGCTACGTCAGGAAACTAAGCCACGTTTCCCTTAACTGCCACTTTCCCCTGGGGTGTGAGGCCTTACCCACAGGTCAGTTGTGATTAGCTTCCCCTGTCTGAAATATACAAGTCCCAGAGACCTTTGGCCTGATTGTTTGTCAGGCACTGACCCTGGTGCCACCAAATCATGTGTATGTGCTATGGCAGAGGTGGCACCTCAGAGGGTGACAGCTTCCCAGGTGATCTAGTCCTCTATCACCTCTTGGTCTCCTTGGGACGTGGAACAGAGCCTGGCACACAGCAGAGCTCCAGAACGCTCAAGAATAGTGTGTGGCAAGTCTGTCAACTGAGGCTAGAGTCTTTCTCTTTGGCCTCACTGACAAGGAGGACTGGGGCGCATGTCAAGTCCACTTTCTCACAACAGCCCTGCCAAGGGAGGCACAACACTCACATGGGAACTTTGAGACTGGTGGGGATGGTAAACACAAACAGGCACCCCCCACAGCTACTTTTGCACATTCCAGGGATACACTGGGAAGAGAGCTGGGAAGCAAAGGCTCCCCACACATTTCCCACTGGTCTGAACTTGGAGGACACTCCCTGACTTTCAGAGGCTGGGCTGAACCTACAGATGCTTTAGCTAACTTGGTTTACAGAATGACACTACTCAGTAGAGATCATTTTTCCCACTTGACCGAGAGGTTGAGTAACTTTCCCAGGGTTGCACAGCTTGGGAATGTTGAATGTAAATGAATGTTTGAGTCCAGAGCCCAGGCTCTTCCCTCCCCTGTAGTGAGCAGAAGGAGTCCCTGGAGAGAAAAGCATGCCCTGACCCTGAGAGGAGGAGAAACAAGATGCCCCATCAGGGCAGATGTGCACCGGCCTTCCCACTTGGTCCTGGTCCCTGTGCCACCACTTGTTGAAAAAAGCATTGGAAAAATTTTTGATGAAGTGTACATACTATAATACTTGCCATGATAAGCATTTAAAGGGTCTAATTCAGTGGCATTGAGCACATTCACCTTGTGCAAATACCACTATCTGCCTCTAGAAATTTTGCATCACCCCACAGTGAAGTTCTGTGCCATTGAACACTAACTCCCCACTCCCTGCCCACCCTCCCTCAGCCCTGGTAACCACTCTTGTAGTTTCCCAAATATCTCTATGGGTTTCACTATTCTAAGTATGATGTATAAGGGAGATCCTTTAACATGTATCAGAATTCCATTCCTGATGGAATTTTTAATTGAATATTCTTTTGTATGTATGTACCACATTTCTTAATTCATTCATATGTCCATGGACACTTGGGTTGCTTTCACCTTTTGGCTGTTGTGAATAATGCTGTTACACACTTGTATGTGCAAACACCAGAGTTTCTGCTTTCAATGCTTTTAAATACTCAGCCAGAAAGGGACCTGCTGGACCCTATGGCAATGCTGTGTTTAATTTTTCAGGAACTGCCATTCTCTTTTCCACAGCAGCTGTACCAGCTTTTACTCCCACTGGCAATGCACAGGCTTCCGATGTCTCTGCACCCTTGCAACATGTGTTCCCATAGGTTTTACTTTGGATACACCAAGACACTAGCTTGGCAGATTGAGGTTTGGGTGGGAGAAAGGCCTGATTCCCAGAAATGTGAGTCCCAGTAAAGCAGGGCTGGCTAGAATGTGGGATCAAGAACTGATACCTGAGAGACAGAGCTCTTTGTCCTGGGCTTCCCAGGCAGATGCACAGCACAGGCCAGAAGATAGCTGACATCTGACCAAGCCTGGGGCTCACCCAAAAGACTAGCATGGGGCCAGATCATAAAACAGGAAGGGCTCTGTAGCTTAGGGCTTTCTGTAGCTTAGCTTTTCCTTTCCCCTCCTTTCTCCCCCTCATCAGATCCAAAACTAGCTCATCCCAGAGCAATGAGGGGAGAGGCTCCACTTCTCCTCAGACTGGGGTGGGATGCCTGCCTAGAGAGAGGGATTCCATGGACACCTCAGGACTCAAATTACTAATGCCAAGTTCTCATGTCTCTGTCCCATTGACTGGGGAGGTGGCACTCAGCTCTGTTCCCACCCTTGAGAGCACAAGGTTGCTGAGACTGGGGAAGCATCCCCACCCAGAGGACGCTACATGGATTGTGGCAAGGGCCTGGGGTGGTTGGAGGCTATTGGGTGCTGTTGAGCCCATCAGCACAGTTGAGTGAACCCAGAGGCAGAGCCCAGCTGAGCGCGAAGCCATTACCATGGGGAATCCTGTCCACTCTCTTGGCTCTGTGAACCCATAGATGAGGCAGGCAGCATAAGAAAACTGCCCCAGGACATAGACACCAGGTGGGAAGCACCTGTGCAGTTCCATTCTTTGGTGCCACAGGTGGGAGGAGGCTAAACACCAGCTGTTCCAGATGCCCCCAAGGTGCTACCAATTTCTATTTTAAAATCAGCCAGATTTTCATTAAAAATCAATTGTTCAGTCAGTTTTATACAAGTTGGTGGACAGGTTTATGAAGCACTACATGGCCCCCAGGAATTGTGTCCCAGAGGGATTGCTGCCTTATGTGGTGGTGATCCCCCCTCCCGGGGAATATGCGAAGCAGGGGCTCCCTTCCTTGGCTGTGTTGTGCCACAGGAAGAAATTAGCTTGGGTCAAGGCAGTGAGTTTTGAAATGTTAGCATATATTCCACTCTTTTGGGTCCCACTCATTTATCACCTTGGTCTGGGATTGGGATGTTTCTTGGGACCCATCAAAACATCCAGAGATGGTTAACAAAGCTTCTTAGTGACAGTCATTTCTGCCTGTGTTCCTCTTCCCAGATGTGGGAGAACCAGTCCCCTGATCATTTCCATGTGGAGAAACTAAGTGTTCCATCCCCTCCCCCACAGGGTAGGTGGTCTCCAGGTAACCAGAAACATTCTCATTTCACTTTGTCTTCTGGACTCAGCTGTGAAGTTGAGTCTGTGGAGATCCAGGGAGAATTGAAGGTCTCCAGCACTTACCGTATTGTGATTTGCTGTAAACTTTCAGTCCTTGCAGTCTGGTGAAGAAGCCTCAGGTACTGTAATTTCCATACTGAGAAATAATTGATGTATCATCACCACCATCATCGGGAGGTAGTTTGGCATACTCCAAAAGCTTCAGAGTCAAACAGAACTTGAAGGCTGGCTTTGTTACTTAGTCGCTAAATGATTTAGTGGTGATCCCTTAGCTTTTGAGCCTCAGTTTTCTTACTTTTTAGTTGAGGAAACTGACAGCTACATAAAAGACTGTAGGATGGCTAGAAGTAGTGCTCTGAAAGGCTGGCATGGTGGCTGGAACCTACACATGTAATAGATGATGGGTGCAGTCTTCATCCTAATCCTCAAACCCCACAGTCTTGCTCACCCTCTGAGATCAGAGCCTTGGGACAACTGAAAATTAGCCTCTTGGGATTTCAGTGGAAGACAAAAGTGAGACTTTTGGGGTTAGTAAAACCTCATGAACTGGGACCACTATTCAGAATCCTGTATACCTGGGAGTGGGGCTGCCATTGTCCATTTTAGAGACTGGACTCAGAGTGTCAACGTGAGGGATTTAGAGCCACTTGGGAGGCAGGCTACAACCCTGTGCTCACATCTGGACAGTGAGAGTGGGCACTGGGGCTTCTCACTGGTGAGTATGGACCCACCTACGAGGGCTCCTGATCCTTCTCAATGGGCAGTAGGATTAAGCTACAGACACGGATGGTGAACAGATCAATCACTTTACTGCCTGTGAATACCCTTTGACTCTGAGGAGCCCAAATTAAGGATTCCTAAATCCATTCTTAATCTTTCTCCTGATTCTTGCTGGTCCATAGCCTCACTTCTCCAAGACCCCAAGAATGTAGAATTTTGAGGCAGATAATGTAATATTTTGACAATTTTGTTTTAGTTTAACAGCAATTTCGGCTGCGGGTAATATGCCAGGGGCTAGAGTCCAACGGATGCGAATGAGCCAAGGCCTAGCCTTGTGGCCTCACAGCTGGAGGAGTTGCAGGTGGGGCCGGGGTAGAGATGAGACAGAAACACCTGCTGAGGCCCCTCTTGGTTCTTCCAGAGCACCCTGCCCTAGCTCCTACGCTGACACCGCTCTGCGCAGCAATGTCTGTGTAGTTTCCCGGTCCCTGGAGAACAAACTCTGGAGCCAGACACCATCGCTTACTAGTGGTGTGACTGTGGGAAAGTCATTTGCCTTCTTTGTCTCTCAGTCTCTTCATCAGTGTCCTGGGTTGCTGTGAGAATTAAATGGGGTAATACCTGTAAAGCTGTGTATCTCCATGTGGCGCACACAGACTCAGGTCTGCTAAATACTTCTGTCAGGAGCCCAGAGCTAAGGAAGTCTGGGCAGCCACACCAACACCAGACGGGGAGAAAATGGCGGCAGGGTTCCGAGCGCCACCAAGCGGGCAGCGAGGGAACTCAAAATGGAGGCGGGCGGTGCGCCTGCGCAGAAGCGGCTTCCGCTTGACTGGTGAAAGGCCACCTTCTCCACACCCTGCGCTGAAGAAGGAGAAAAAGTAAAAAGAGGAGGCAATTACTTTGAGTGCCTTGCTAACCTAAACTAAAGACACAGAACCTTCATTACAAACGCACCTTTGGATGTGAAATGGCGGTCACCCCAAGACCTGGTCAGAGAAGCGGTTGGTGAGGTGACGTACATGGAGCTCTTCATGGACGCTGAAGGAACGTCAGGGGGTTAGGCGGTTGTTGGATTCAAGATGCAAGAGAGCATGAAAGAAGCTGCCAGAATGCTGAACAAGCCTAGGCTGCATGGAAGACCACTGAAAGCCAAAGAAGAGCCTGAGGATGACTATGTCAGGAAGGCAATGACAAGGCTGGAAGGCTTGGAAACACAGCATGTGCACCATATCTGGAATATGCACTTGGATGCTAAAACTGAAGGAAGTAGGACAGCAGGTTGTAGGACTTTATCCAGAGGTCACTGGAAGGTTGAATAGGACCAACTTATACAATTGACACTTTTCCCCAAAAAAGCCTCTGGCAGTGGCCTTGGGCATAGGGATTCACTGAGGACCTACTGGGTGCCACGTATTAGGCTAGGTGCTTCACTTTCCTCTTCCTAACCACAAACCTGCAAAGTGAGCCCTGTAAGTCCCAATGTACCTAGAACATTTAAAGAAGTGAAGGGACTTGCCCAGGCTGAGGATTTGACTCCACAACTGAGTGACTCTAAAATCCATACCCTCACTTTCCATGGCTCTGGCCATGTCAGTGTGTAGCATGCACACTACCGCTATTGTTCAGATCCTTCACCTCACCCCACTTAGGCTCTTGGTGGCCAGGTGTCTGGTACATGCAGGCCATACATCTTGCCTAACTTTGGACCCTCTTCTTGTTTTTCAGGTCCTGTCTGAGCTTCTTTGTTGGCTACAGTGGCCTTGGTGGTAATTACCCTTCCAAGTTGGTAATCCCAGGGCTTCCCTGACCATGCAGTTTCTTGCTACTATTGTTCAGGGTCCCCATCATTCCATCTTTGGGGCCTACACAGCCCCTCCCCTCAGGTTCCTGCCTTGCAATAGGAGAATGGACTGGAGGCACATGAGAGTCCTGGATGTGGACCGTGTGACACGGGAGATGGATGTGGCCACCCTGCTGGAAAACATCACTGACATCACCTTCTGCACCTTGGACCAGGAGGTGTGCAGCCACTGTTCACAGCCTTTAGACCAGGCACTGCTCAATGTGCTGCGCCTAGCCCAGCTCACCATTGAGTACCTGATACACGGCCAGGACTTCCTGATGACCAGGGTTACCCTGCTGGAGCTGCACCTGCAAACCAGCCTGAGCCAACTATCACAGAGTCAGCAGGAACTGGACCGCCAGGCTAAAGAGCTCAGAGCATTGCGGGAGGAAAGGCACCAGCAACGCAAGATGATCGAAGAGCTGCAGCAGCTGCTCCAATGGTCAGGTGGCCAGAGCTACTATATGGTGAGGAATATCAACAGGGGAGGAGAGTGGGAGGCCTGGGTGCCTAGCCACTGGGCCCCCTGGGCAACACCATCCCCTGGGCCTCATCCCCAGGAGGCTGCTGTGATCCATAGTGATTGGTTAGTATCGGATTTTAGAGAAGCTGCTCATGGCCAGAGGGCCTGAAAGTCTGGTTACATCTACTGTGTGTTTGTGTAGATCATACAGGTGTGGCAGATGTGTGTATGAAGGATGTATGAAGGATGTGTGTGCATAGTGTGCTTATGGAGAGGTTATGTCTAATGCACGTTTGAATGTATGAAGGGTGTGTGTGTGCTCTCATGGAAGGTGTCAATATATGTGTCTGATGTGTGTATGTGGATATTTGGAGGGTATGTTTCTGTATGGTAGTGAGTGAAGTGCATCGTGTGTAATGTGTGCTTGTGAGTATGTAGAAGTGTCCATATAAAGATATATTTATGCTTGTGTGAATGAGTCAGGGTGTATGTATGTCTACAGGTGTGTGTATTTGTGCTCGGTGTGAGTTTATATGTCTGTGCATGTGCATGAGGGCTTCATGTGTGCATGTAGAGAGTGGTGTGTAAGGGTGTATGTAAGCTGTGTATGTGTGAGAGAGAGAGGTGAGTGTGTGGAAAGGGACTGCTGCAGTGAGGCCCTATGTGAGGAAATATGTGAGGAAGCTGAGGTCCCGTCACAGATGCTGTTATTTGCTATCCTTGCCATGGTGTTTATCAACCCTGGAGTGGGACCTGGGCATTGATGTCTTTTAGAATCCTTTATGTTATGTAAAATTTCAAACATATAGAACAATAGAGAGACTAAACAATGAACTTCATTTACACATGACCCAGTCCCACAGTTTCCATCTCATGGCCATGTCATTGCATTTATTCCCCTACTCACTTCCCCAGCCCTGAACTCTTTTCAAAGTGTGTGAGTCATATGATTTTCTCTGTAAATATTTCAGTATATATCTCTAAAAGACAAGGATCCCCACTTTTAAACATAAATACAATGCCTTCATCACACCATTAAAAAAAACAACAAAAATTTCTTAGTGTTCACAGTTCCCTAGGATACTGGTAGTGGTTTAAAGCTGAGTTTATGTATCTGGGGAGTGGACATAACTGCCTTACTCAGTAAATGAGTTTTTTTGTGTGTCTGAAGCAGCCTGGGAGACCCAGGGTAGTGGGAGTTGTGACATAGGGAGAATCCCAGGCGGACTCAGGTGACTGACTCCTGCACTTCCCACTGCTTCCTCTCTGTGTAGTGCCATCTGTGTGAGAAGACATTCCGCAGTGCCTCCTCTCTCCAGAGCCACCTTCAACAGAGGCATGAGGGTGCAGCGCAAGGCGGTGAGTCCAGGTGGCCCTTCTGGGACTGTGGAAGGACCTTGACTGGAATTCAGTGGGTGGCGGCACATACGTCACCTAAGCTGCCCTCGGAACCTCATCATAGGTTGGAGGATGGGATGATCCCCCATCCATCCTGGAGATCCTACTTGGGGCTGGGAGGGTTTCTGACCACGTGTGTAGAGCTGAAGAGCTGGGAGTCACACAGGTAGGTTCCAGTCTTAGTTTTGTCCCTTCAGTTCTGTGACTCTGGTCAGTGCTTCCCACTCTGAGTCTCAGTGGCTTTCACTGTGAATGGGGCAGTTAGACTGAAATAGAAAGGGCCTTCCTCCCTCTCCTTCAGTGAGTCTGTGGTTCTCTGATGCTAACCTCGAATGAAGTTAGATGGGGTTAATGAGCAGTCATGCCAGTTCTGTGACTTCATTATTGCATAATCTGATTATGACCTAATCCCTTTGAGTTTACTGTTTTGAATTCCAAAGCAAGTGAAAAAGCTGTATGTTTATCCATGGAGGTGTTCACATGGTGTGTAACTATTTTTTAAGGTTTAATAAGAAATAACTGTTAAAACATAAAATATACACTTGAAAATATAAATATAAAAATCTAATAAATCTGTTTCTTATTATTTCCTCATCATAATTTCCTTTTCATAGAATAGACTGAGTTTTAAAATAGCACCATTTACCTAGTCACTGTGCGTTTGCTACATATGTAACTCTTCTTGCTTCTGCATTGGAGGCTGTTAAAGAAAAACAGATTTCCCACTTGTTAATGTTTCTGATGAAAAATATTTCTTTAAAAAAATATTTGTTGTCCCATCTCTGTGACAGCCTTATATGCAGTAGCTAAGATGTGGAAGTAAGCCAAATGTCCATTGAAAGGTGAATGGATCATCAAAATGTGGTTTGTGTGTGTGTGTGTGTGTGCACAGTGAAATATTATTCAGCCTTAAAGAGAAAGGGAATTCTGACACACACTGCAACATGGCTGAGCCTTGAGGAGATTCTAAGTGAAACAAGTCAGTCACAAAGGGGCAAACACTGTAGCGATTTTAGTTGTAGGAGATTCACAGTGTCGTCGAACTCATAGACCAGAGAGTAGAACGGTGGTGTCAGGGGCTGGTGGGAGGGGGATGAGAAATGACTGTGAAGTCATTATAGAGCTTTTTTCAAGAGGAGAAAAGTTACGGGGATGGATGGTGCTGTTGGTTGAACAATGATATTAAAGTATTTAGTGCCGCCTACAAATGGTTTAGAATGGTAACTTTTAAGTTACATCTATTTTACCACAATCAGGAAATCAAGTAATACCATAGATATAGAAAATGTAAGTACAGGAGGTAGAGGAGAGAAAATAAAACTCATGAACAGTGTACCTGCAGTTAACATTTTGGTGTATTCTCTGTGATTATTTTTCTGTCTACATATGTAATTGCGCAGTATGCAGTATTGATTATTGTNTAGACCAGAGAGTAGAATGGTGGTGTCAGGGGCTGGTGGGAAGGGGATGAGAAATGACTGTGAAGTCATTATAGAGCTTTTTTCAAGAGGAGAAAAGTTATGGGGATGGATGGTGCTGTTGGTTGAACAATGATATGAAAGTATTTAGTGTCGCCTACAAATGGTTTAGAATGGTAACTTTTAAGTTACATCTATTTTACCACAATCAGGAAATCAAGTAAATACCATAGATATAGAAAATGTAAGTACAGGAGGTAGAGGAGAGAAAATAAAACTCATGAACAGTGTACCTGCAGTTAACATTTTGGTGTATTCTCTGTGATTATTTTTCTGTCTACGTATGTAATTGCGCAGTATGCAGTATTGATTATTGTTTATTTTCAATGAAGTATATATTACATATTTCAATGTCATTAAATCATCTTTGTCAATGTGATTTTTCATGGCTGAATGGTATCTCATCAAAGACTACCATAATTTATTTCCCAGTTGAATTATTTCCTAATTTATGTGGGTTGCTCCAATATTTCCCTGTTATAAACCACATGACGATGAACATTCCTGTGTGTAAGTCTTTGTGCATATGCCTCATCATTTCCTTCAGTTAAAGTGCTGTAAGGAGAGGGAAGGCATGTTCCTCAGGCAACTCTGCTGTGTCAATGTCCAGGACCTTTTCACTGGCTCCTCAGCTCTCCTCTTCTACACTCACCTCAGGTCACCTATCAACCCAAACCAATTTATATTGCATCTAAAAAGTGGGTGTTTTCCAAAAATCTCTTTTCTAAGAAAAGCCATCTCACCCTTCAAAAAGCCTTAGATTTTGAATAACAGTGCCATCTACTGAATAATTACTAAATGTACTTTAAAAGCTAACTGTACAATTGGTATCCTTTTCATTAACCCTGAATCCCCATTGCTTTATCAGTATGTGGTTTAGTTGGAATGTTCTTTTATAATTCCTTCTGAATCTCTTCTTTAACTAAACAATTTCAGTACATACTTAAAGCAACCTTGGCTAGAACGTTCCGTCGTAATGAATGTTGCCTTTCTTTCACTTGAAATTTTAAAGCTATCAGTTTAAATGCCATTGTTGAGAAAGTGGAGTTACAACAACAATGAATTCCATCACTTCACACTCCTTTCTGACTGCTGTCAGGACACATGGACGTGTTCTTTCTATTCGTAGTCAGTCTGTGTGCACTCCTGAGAGTTCTGCGGCCATTTGTCTAGTAACTTCTCACTCCCGTTTCTCTGACTGAGCTCTGTCAAGGAGTTCTGTTAAATGACAGTGAGAGCCCACGTTTATTGAGCATCACAACAGACACTGTGCTCAGCACTTTGTATGATCACATTCCATCCTCACAGCAACCCTCCGAGTTAGGTGCTATCATTATGTCCATCTTCCAATTGGGGAAAGTGAAGGTCAGAGAGGGAAAGTCATTTGCCAAGGTCAGTGTACAAGGAAAGTGGCAAAGCGAGACTCAGACTTGGGTGTGTGATTGATGACATAGGCGAGGCACTGCACTCCACTGACTTTTCCCCCTAAACTGGTCATCCTCTGCTTGCATGGGGCCCACAGAGAAACAGAAGCAGGAAGAGTCTATGGAGGACGTGGTACAAGACCTGCGGGCCCAGCTGATAACAACTCAAGAGGAGCTGACAGCGCTGTTGAAGAAGCAGCGGCAGCAGCAGCAGGTGAGCATGGAGAAGAGACAGCAGGAGACGCTGCTGTGGACAGACCAGAAACCCAGGATGCACATGGATCCCACAGGGTTAAGTTCTGCCTGGTTTCTCGGAGCTGAGAGTCAGAGCTAGGTTGGCACCTTCCCTAAGTGAAAGACGATTTTAGGTCATCTAGGAAGGAAACGTTAACCATTTTGCCAGACCTATCTCGAAAGAAGTAGAGCAGGGAGTTGAAGTTTCCTGCATTATTCGGCACCCTTGGGAGGTATTGAACCTGAATGTTAACTTTTTACACTACACTCTTGGCTTTTTGAGGATGAAGCATGGGTCTTGCGAAAGGTCCAGATTCCAGCCCAGAGGAGCTTCTCAGTAAATATTTGTAAGATGAAAATATATAAATTGTCTTGCTCATTCCTTCCTTTATTCATTCACCATTCAGTCTCTCAGTATGTATTCACTGTGCATCAACTGTGCCAGGCCCAGTTCATTCAGAGGACCTGAAAGACAGAAACAACACAATCTCTACCCTCAAGGGATTTGAAAGTTCAGATCAAACTTGGCCCGCTCCAAGTGCAAGCCATGGGGACTTTGGGACAATGTTGTATGGGTCTCCATGGTGACTTGCACAACAAGAGACCCTAGTATTGACTCAGTAAATATTTTCCATAATGTGGAATTAATGATTCTATTGTTCTTGATGTTCTTTGTAGGAAGCAAAGACCACCTGTCAGAGGGAAAGAGACACTAAAGCCATGTTTGAGGAGTGGAAAGAAGAGCTCTCTGAGGAAATAGACCAACAAAAACAAGTCTTTTGGGATGAGCTGAAAAGTTCTGTCCTCCCTAAGTCTCCGTTAGAAGAGGTACCCAGTGGAAAAGACTTCTCAAGTTTCTTTTGTTGAAAATGTGCTTCTCTGATCTCAAAGTTCATTTCCTTGGTCTGTGCTAGTTTTATTTCCTCTGGCACTGTGGGGGCTCAGGGGCCGCGAGGCCAGATCCTGGAGGCCAGTGCCTGGGTTTGCAGCTCTGCTCTATCCCTCACTGGCCGTGTGACAGTAGGGAGTTACTGAACCTTCCCGTGCCTCGGTTTCTTTTCTGTCAGATGGGTTCCTGAGAGAGTTAAATTACCACAGAGCACTTAACATTAGTTGTATATACTAAGAACTTCCTAGCTATGATTCTTCCTTATACAAAGGGCTTTCTAGCTGAACAAGACATGAGGTAAAATTTAAACAAATGTATTTGTTTCTCAACATAATTTGTTGAGTGCTGGCTGCATGACAGGAAGACTGAGGGGTCTGTGGAGGTCACACACAATAGCTAACACTTATCAACTGTGTCTACTGGTTTAAGCTCCTGTGCAGAACATTTTATAGACACTGACTTCTAACCCTCCTGTCACACACCATAACACTCTCAAAGTAGATACCTCATGAGCTCATTCATTTCTTTATTAAATATTTTTAAAGCTTCCTCCTTTTCAGGTCAAGACACTCTGGTCGCACAGCTCTTAAGAGACAGAGCTGTGCTGGGGTTGGAAAGTAGCTCTTTAAACCTCAAAGTTTCTGCTTTTCTACTGGATATACTATTAAGTTTATTCAGGAACCCTTTACTAAAGTTATCCCTGGACTGTTTCTATGCATGTAACCTGTATGACTAAAACTGTCACAGGAGATAAGTTTTAAGGAGAAATATCTTTAGAATGTACTTAGCTCCTATGGGTCATCCTAACATCCAGGAGAATCTGGTTGTTGAAAATGAACCAGTAGTGTTTCTCACAGTCATTCCACGTTTTGCCTAAAAAGGCAACTTTTCTGGGAGGGTATTGTCATGGGCTGTGCCTGGAATCTTGGGGGCTCCATCATCTCACTCCGAGTTGGGAAGTGGAGGGTGGGAGGCGACCAGCTTGAAGTGAGAGCTCTGTATGTGTTTACTGTAGTGACCAGGCCCCTCCTGTTGAGAATGTTTCCCCAGTGTGCACAGGGATGATTTGGGGAAATAAGGAGCTGCTTCCCCAAATGGCCTTCAGTCTTCCAACCCCAGCCCCTCAAGCCTCATCCCGAGTTCATCTAACACTTACTGACTCCACCCTCCCCTCACACAGTGCGGGCTGACCAGGTGTTCAATACCTAGGCAGGAATTTGAATTTGGAGTTGTTCAGAAACCACCTCATCGAAGGTCAAGGGTTACATTCAGTTTGAAATCCTGAGTTTTGGTAAATGAGAACATAATTTTTACGTGTGTAGTTTCCTTTGAACTTGAATCACATTCTCCTAATTTTTAATTCCACTGAAGTATTTTGCTAGCCAAAAGGGATACCAAAATCTGTGTAGGTGATGAAGCAGTTTATTAATACATTCTTTAGTTTCTGAGGGAAAAACACTAGGTAAGATTCCATTTGGAGTGATTGTGAAAAACACTGTAAGACGGTCCATTTTCTGCTCTTCTGTGGGAACTTGCTTCCCCCGGGCCAGGCCGGAGCCCTCGGGAGACACTGGAGAAGGAGAACCCAGACTGGCGTGGGTGTTCACAGGTGTGCTGATATCTAATGAGGGCAGGTTGGGGTTGTGGTTGGGGTAAGATGTGCCCATCTGACTCTGCTCCAGATGTAAAAGACAAAACCAAGGCTAGGTCTTCACCTAAACAAAATCTTGCCCTGGCCTTTTCAGAAACCAGTAGCCTCACAGTCCTACCATGAGATGTGCTGCAACCTCGAGTCTCTGCAGGATGCGGAGTGCGAGGAACTGCTCAGGCAGACGCAGGCGTTTGAGGACCTGAGAATTCTCAAGGACACAAACATTCAGGTGAGAAGGTCCTCTGTGCCTTCCCTCCTAGAATCAGCCGACAGCCCTGTGTCCTCTAACAGAGTTTCTCATTTTTGTTCCATAGTTTTAGGAAACTTGAAAGACATCAAAATTTCTGTATTTTCAGACCTTCTGCCAATGCAAGAGAGCACAGAGTAGGGTTCTTGGGGTGCTCGGGTGAGAGTCATGATATGTGTGTGTACAAACAACATCAGATGTGCCTGGGACCTGGCTCAAAATACACACAGCTGTGTCTCTTCTTGAACAACCTTGCCCTCATTCTGACTCCAACCCAGTTGAAAACAACTCTTAGACAGTGTATCTCTTTCTAAGAGTTGAAAACAACTCTTCTAAATCTTCTGGCTTTGAAAATATTTGCAATGGATATGGTGATGTGGTGGTATTTCAGAACTGGCTCCATGGAACTAGAAAATCTTTCATTTGTAGCATTTGTAATTTTTTGTGGTGTAAATATTCCCACCATAGCCAATTTCATGCTACCGGTGTAAAGTCAACACATACGGACTTGGGTCCCAACTGTTGTGGCTCAGAAGGTTGGGTGCCATCCTGCAAAATGAAAGGTCACTGGTTCAATCCCTGATCAGGGCACATGCTTGGGCTGTTGGTTTTAGTCCCAGGTGGGGTGCATCTGAGAGGAAACTGATCAGTGTTTCTCTCTTTGATGTTTCCCTCCTTCTCTTCTTCTCTTCCCCTCTCTCTAAAAATAAATAAATGAAATGTCTTTAAAACAAATGAAAAAACAAACACTATGAAATTGGGAAGCCGTGATTCTAATCAGCTCTCCTGAGCTAGCTGGATGTGGCCCTGACCACCACTGGATGAATCTATAATAGTCCAATTGTGTATGATNGATGAATCTATAATAGTCCAATTGTATATGGTCTGTATCACTGATAATTAATTCCATGTCAAAGAAGGGCCAATGATAGCCAACAGTCCTGCTGTGCTTCTCTTTCTGCAAGCTTGTTAGGAAAAAAGAGCTTCATGCCTAATAGTTAGCAGTAAAGTGTTTTCACTGCTCGATGTTTCAAAAATTTTCCACTGAAGAAAGCCATTCTTTTCCTAAGAACTCTGTTTACATTCTTTGCATATTTTTCTATTGATCCTTACCAATCTGTCTATGGCCATACCACCCTGAATACGCCCGATCTCGTCTGATCCGTACCAATCTGTGAATTTGTATAATGCACAGAAATTAATGTATCCTTTTTTTGTTCATTTGAAAAAACATTTTATTGACTATGCTATTACAGTTGTCCCAACTTTTTTCCTTTCTCCCGTCTACCCAACCTGGAAGCACACTTCCCGCCAACAATTCCCCCCGCCACCCGGCCACCCCGCCAACCCCTGCTTAGTTCGTGTTTGTGGGTCCAGCATATAAATTGTTTGGCTTCTCAATTTTCTGTATTGTTCTGAACACCCCCTGCCTATTTTGTACCTAACAACTATGCTTCTTTTAAAAAATGGTTCTTTTTTCTTTAAAAAATATCAATACACTATAACTCCAAATATAGTTTTCAGGGTGTTGCACATGTTTCTTATAGTGTTTTTATTTTTATTTTTTTAAAACTTTTTTAAAAATATTATTTATTTATTTATCTTTAGAGGGGAAGGGAAGGAGAGAGGGAGAGAAATATCAATGTGTGGTTGCTTCTCGTGCATCTCCTGCTGGGAACTGGCCCCTGCGGGGAACTGGCCTGCAACCCAAGCATGTGCCCTGACTGGAAATCGAACCGCGATCTTCTGGTTCACAGGCCCGCGCTCAATCCACTGAGCTACACCAGCCAGGGCTCTTATAGTGTTTTTAAATGAAATCATTTATATTCTTATTCTATTATAGTTCTCCCAATTTTTCTCCTTTTGCCTCATCTGCCCATCCCACACTGTGCTCCCACAGTCAGTTTCCACACTGTTGTCCATGTCTGTGGGTCATTCATACATGTCCTTTGTCTGGTCCCTTCCTCTTCTTTTCACCATTATCTGCCTCTCCTTCCCCTCTGGTCATTTTCAGTCTGTTCTGTGTTCCCATGCCTGTGGTTCTATATTGTTTGTGAGTTCATTTTGTTTATTAGCTTCCTCTTATAGCTGAGATCATATGGTATTTGTCTTTCACTGACTGGCTTCTTAACCCCTGCATCTCTCCCATCATTCTTCTCTTTCCCCCTCCCACCTCATACCCCTCCAAATGATCTCCATATATATGATTCTGTTTATGTTCTGGTTATTTGCTTAGTTTGTGTGTTTCAGAGTCAGTGGTTGATAGTTGTGAATTTGTGAATTCTTTTTCTTAAATAAGTCCCTTTAACATTTCAGGTAATAATGGCTTGTTGATGATAAACTCCTTTAGCTTTACCTTGTCTGGGAAGCATTCTATCTGCCCTTCTTTTCTCAGTAATAGCTTTGCTGGATCCTTCCTTTTCATCACTTTGAATACATCTTGCCAGTCCCTTCCTGCCTGCAAAGCTTCCTTTGAGAAATCAGCCGATAGTCTTCTGGGTACTCCTAGTAGGTAACTCTGTGCTTTTCTCTTACTGCTTTCAAGATTCTTTATCTTTAACCTTTGGCATTTTAATTATGATGTGTCTTGGTGTGGTCCTCCTTGGGTCCAACTTGTTTGGGGCTTTCTGTGTTTCCTGGACTTGTATGTCTATTTCCTTCACCAGATTAGGGAAGTCTTCTTTCATGTTTTCATGATTTTTTCAAATAAGTTTTCAATCTCTTGCTCTTCATCTTCTCCTTCTGGTATCCACATGAATTGGATACTGGTATTTTTGGAGATGTCCTCCAGTGTCCTTATAGTATCTTTGGTTTTCTGAATTCTTATTCCTTGCTACTATTCTGGTGAATGCTTATTTCTTCTTTATGTTCCAAATTGTTTATTTGAATCTCAGCTTCCTCCCCTCTACTGATGGTTCTTTATTGCACTTAGTGTAACCTTCATTTCTTCCTTTATGTTGTTGCCATACTCACTGAGCTATTTGCACATCTTGATCACCAGTGTTTTGCACTCTGCATCTGAAATGTTGGTTATCTGCATTAAGTTTAGTTCTCTTCCTGGGGTTTTGTTCTGTTCTTTTATTTGGGCCATATTTCTCTTTCTCTTTAGTTTGGCATGCTCCCGATGTTTGTTTCTGTGTATTAGGTAAACCTGAATTGTCTCCCTCAGTAGTGTGGCCTGTTATTGAAAAAGCACTGGTCAATGATGTAGGGTGGAGACTTAGGTAATAGGCCGGGCAGGGCAACCTGCATTACCGCTTAGTGCCTTTGTGTGGGGGGAGGGTTCACAATGAATCATAAAAAGAATGAAATCTTTCCATTTGAGATAACATGGATGGACCTTCAGGAGCTTCTGCTAAGTGAAATGAGCAGACAGAGAAAGCATAATAGCATGTGATTTCACTTACACATGAAATCTAAACAGCAAATCAAATGAAGAAGGAAAACAGAAACAAACTCATAGATACAGAACAAATTGACGGTTGCTAGATTGAAGGTGGTTGGGAGGATCAGTGGAAAAGACGAAGGGATTGAGAAGTACAAATTGTCAGATATAAAAGCAGCCACGGGAAGTAAAGCACAAGCATAGGAAATACAGTAAAATTTCATAACAACTATGTATGATGTCAGGTGGGTTCTAGACTTATTGGGATGATGATTTTTGTAAGGTATGTAAGTGTGTAATCACAGTGTGATACATACACTGAAATTAATATAATAGTGTATGCCAAATGTAATTGAAAATAAAAAGTAATTATTGGTAGATTAGCACTTACTATAGCTATTTTGTTGTTTTCAGACTTGCTGAAGTTACTTTGTTATTTCTTTTTTCTCTTGCTATCTTCCCTCGTGATTTGATGCTTTTTCCTCACAGTGTTATGTTTTGACTCGTTTGTCTTTGTATCATTTTTGTACCTGCTACAGGTGTATTTTGTGATTACTATGGGGTTTCCATAAAACATTTTATAGTTCTAGCTGTCTGGTATAAGCTGAGAACAAGTGAACTTCAGCTGCATATAAACACTCAACCCTTTTCCCTTCTCTCCTCTCACCCCTCCCGGTGTCCACAAGCCACCCAGTAGCCTCTGTGGCCACCTGCTGAGATCTGTGTGGAACAACCACCCACCAGTTTCAGCCATGCCCACCCCCTCTGCTCTGGGGGCTGTGAGAGAGAAGTGGGCTTCCTGGGCAGCCTCCCTCCAGGCTGGGGCAGTGGGTGGATGCTTTTTCCCATGTGGGATAGTTTGCGAGCTTGAGGAGCTCCGTCTGGGCACTGAGCTTTGCTGTCTTGGGTGAGGGTTGACGCAGAAATGGGAGACAGCTCTCCTGTCAGTGCATCTCTTCTCTGCTTTTTGCTCCATCGAGGTACCGGAAGCTTTCAGCTGGATTCCCAGGTTCCCATACAGGTCATCTCCTCTGTGGGTGGTTTAAGAGCTGAACCTCTTATCTGACCATCTTGCTGACAGTCACTAGTGTTTTAGTGTTTAAATCTTTGAGCCACCTATACTTTATTTCAGTTAAAGATATGAAATAAGGATCCAAGTTCATAGTTTGTCTTTATTTCAGGCACTTAGCTACTTGTGTCAACACTGTTAGTCAGCAATCCATCCTCCCCCAGACTGAGATTCCATGTTTTCTTCTCTTAGTCTGAACTTCCTATTTGTTCTCTCTTCCTAATAATGAGCCAGTACTTTTTAGTTCTTTTCTTATTAAAACATATATTTTTAAAGTATTTTATTTATTTATTTTTGCAGTGAGGAGAAGGGAGGGAGACAAGGAGAGAAACATCACTGTGTGATAGTCTCTTTCGTGCCCCCACTGGGGACCTGGCCCACATCTTACGTATGTGTCCTAACTGGGATTTGAACTGGTGGCCCTCTGGTTCACAGGCTGGCACTGAGCCACACCAGCCAGGGCAGTTTTATAATATATTTTAATATGTAAAGGAGCTGTAAATTTTCTTGAAGAAAGAGAACTGAAGAGAACATTTCTTGAACTGGAAAAAGAGCTAGCAGTTAATAACAAACAGAAAGGTAGTTATTATCCGCTGGTTCGGCGGGGAGCTAGGTTCCCATGATTTCCCCCCCAGCACACTGTTTCCCTGCCAACTTGAACTGATTGGCAAGTATTTTGTTGCAGATATTGTTCCTGGCCGCTGACCCTCATCAACACGCCAAGGGGTCACGTGGCCAGATGGCAGCTTCCCTGGCCAGAAACAGGGGCTTTCTCCTCTGAACCACCACCTCCTTTACTCTGTGGTCCCTGGGCAGTGACCATGGGAAGCCCTCCAAGGAGGCCTTTGCCGTAAGCCTCTGATGAGTTGCCTGGTCATTTTGTGTTCAGGCCCTCCTTTGAAATCCCACCCAGGAGAGAACCAGGTGGCTGTGGACCTCTGTAGTAGTTCAGTAGTAGTGCCCACAGAAGGGCTCAAATACCAGGACCAGTGAATAGAAAGCGACAGGCTTCAGGGCAGAGAAACGGTGTCTATAAAAGTGCCCCTGAGGAGGAGGCAAGTTGAAGAGGAAGCCCATTGACAGTAGCCTCAGGTTCTGCCTGCAGAGCTCAGAGGGTCAAAGGGCATGAATCAGAGTGGGGCACATAGTAGCCACCCCACTCCAGTAATCCCATCTGATGAATGTATTGCATTCAGAACTCTTAAAATCGGAAATGCCTTTAAGTTTATTCCTCGAGCAGGAGGAATATATTATGCTACACTATGTCTCCTTTCCACCCCATCTTTATCTACCTGTCCCCTACACCCACTGTCCACAGGTGACCACTTCATTCTGTTCTTACATACACTTCCAGAATTTCTTTATGCAAATATAAGTAGATAGTCTCTTTTTCTCTCTGCTCTTAACCAAGGGCAGCATGTTAGCACATTTTCTTCACCGTTTGTGTTCACCTAAAAATATCCATTTGATGATTCTGAATGCCCTCCACCTCCCTGCCCTTCTGTGGGTGGCCACACCAGACAGACAGACCCTGTGCCCTTATCTTTGCAGCCCTTGATCAGTTGTCCCTTCTCCTCAGGCACAGCTTGGTGACATTTCCAAACTGGATGCTAGTCAGTCTTGTCAGAAAGCCACCTGCCCAGGTCAGGAAACCCTCTCCCTGCTCTCAGTGAAACCCCGACCAGCATTTGCCTGCTCGGGCTGGCCCCACAGACCCTGGTTGCTCAGAGGTCCCGTGATTCTGACTGACTATCCACCCTGTGCCCACCAGCTACAGGACGAGAATCAGGAGCTGCAGAGGGAAAACAAGACGCTGCGCAGGGAAAATAATAAGCTGCAGGAGGAAAAGGAGGAGATGCAGAAGGAGAATGAGAGGATCCAGAAAGACAATGAGAAGCTGCAGGAGGAAAATGAGAGGCTGCATGACATGCTTTGTCAACTACAGGTAACAGCTTCCCAATCCCTGCAGCACATTGTGTCCCTCAGCACCCAGATGCAACAACAAGCCAGGCTCACTACCTCACAGGAGTTGGGAGGTCTGCCCCTCCTCCCAGGCAGCCTCTGGTGCCCCTAGGCCTCTTCCCTGCAAGGGCCTCTTTAGATTCTTCTGGACTTCCTGCTATTGGTCTCCTTAGTCAGTTTCTTTAAGGAGGGAGGAATCTTCAGGATTGAGAGGCACAAAGGGGTGAGGATACAGCCTGCCTCCCTCCAGGCTGGAGATGTGCCCATTATTTTCCTGGGCTGCAGGCAGAGGGATTCACACTGATACCAGGGACCATATTCAATGCTGGCACCTGCGAGATAGGCACCTGCTTACACTTCGTGTGTTGCATGGGGTCACACCTGCCCTTCAAGGCAGACTTTCCTCCTCCTCAGTGTCATTTGACCCACAGTGAAAGAGGCTGGAGAAGCCAAGTGCCTCAGGGCGTCCACACAGGGCACTCTGTAGTGCCAGGGGGCAGATTCAAGG